>NW_022900931.1:57897637-57960851 GCF_012274545.1 Fukomys damarensis
TTTTTTTTTTTTTTTTTTTTTTTTTGTATCGGGGATTGAATTTAGGACCTTGCGCTTGCTAGGCAGGCACAGTGCCACTGAGCTAAATCCCTGGCTTCTAGTCTGTCTTCCTCTTACAGAAGTCGCAGTGCAGTTCCATGATCCTATTTTATTGGTCAACGGTTTTTTTTCACCAGGAAAAATGATTTCTTTTAGGCTCTGAGAATTCCTACAGGAAAGAAATTTGCCTCTTGATGATGGAATTCTTTCTTTCCCCACCTCGCCCAGACCGGGGATCGAACTCAGGACCCCGAGCTTAGGAGACAGGCCTGGCACCACTGAGCTAAATCCTTGGCCCTGGAACCCTTTCCTTTTTGAAGATGCATAGAAACATGTTCTGCAGTATAATTTGGAAAATTCTGCTTTAATAATAATTCTCATTCTCATTACACATTAGAATCATATGAATTAAAAGAGCTTAATCATTCTTTCAACAGATGTTAACTTTCTGTTCTTTGAGGAGTTTTTTAAAATTACAAGGCCTGGGCCAGGGATTTAGCTCAGTGGTTCTGGCGCCTGCCTCAAAAGCGCAAGGGCCCAAGTTCGATTCCGGGTAGAAAAAAAAATAAAAATAAAAATAAAAATAAAAAATCCCAAGGCCTGGGCCCCACCCCAGACTGATTCAGTTAGAATTACTAAGGGTAGGACCAGACCAGGGACTTTTTTGGTTTTTGTTTCAAAGGTCTCCAGATGATTCCAATATGTGGTCCAGGGTGAAAACTGCTACTTTTACCATGTCCTCAGGTGAACTTCACTTTAGAAAGCTGGGTTGTCTTTATGCATTTCTGATTATCAAAGTGTAATACTTCCTTGTTGTTTACAAAAAGAAATCAAAGGACCCAGAATGCCCCAAGCTAGTCACTTTGGAAGCTGGATGTGTCTTCCAGATTTGTTTTTATTAGTTGTTCATAAAGAACACTGTTGTAACCCAAAACAAGGTGACTCCCCATCCTTACAAAGAGAAGATTTTTATGACATCTTAGGGCCCACTTGAAATATGGGACATGGATGACATAATTGCCTATCTATATTTTTTAATTTATTAATTTTGTGAGACATCCTGGAGTCAGGCTGGGCATGGTGGTCATACCTATAATTCAGCTACTAGGGAGGCCGAGGCAGGGGGATCACAAGTTTATGCTTCACCTGGGCAACTTAGCAAAACTGTCTCAAAATAAAACACACAAACAGATGTGCTTGCTTCGGCAGCACATATACTAAAAAATACAAACAGGCTAGGGATATAGCTCAGTGCAGAAGCCCTTGGTTCATTTTTGGTACAGGGGAAGAAAAAAAAAGAATCCTGAAATTAAAAATGTTAAATTTTAAATGTCACTTGTTTTCTATTCTCTCACACCATCCAAAAGGACTTTACTCACACTCTTCACAGTAGAGTTGCTCTTCGACTCACCTACACTTATTTCCGGATGCGTTGTTCCCGTGTCCATCTGGAGTGTCCATGGTGTGGCATTCATTTAATTTGTGTTATGTTATCACTGGGAACTGTTTCAGCCTTTAAGAGCCCACACGGACATATGAAGAGTTTCTAAAAATTCCTTTTAGCTGTGTACTGGTAGTCTCTAAGAAAAGCCACTAACTTACTATGATACACTTGAAAAAATAAAAACTGTGATGTTTTTTAAGGACAGTTCCTGAAGATGGATAAATGGCTAAATAAATGTGAACACATAAAAGTAATTGCATATGCACTAATTTTAAGTCAGTCAGACTAATTATATCAATATGAACAATAAATGGTGACTTAGGAAAAGTGAATTTCTGCACATGATAAGTTCTTCCCACGCAGTGGCAATTTGTTTGCATCTTTGTATATGCCAGCTCCCTTTTTTAAAATTCTAATTTAAATTTTAATTCTAGCCCACCTGTCTGCAGTAAGGCTTTTACCTCAAATATTTTGTCTAAATTGATAGACCATTCCTTACTGTTATATGTCCCTATTGTGCTTTTAAAAGAATCTTTTGTGTATAGTGGTGGTGAGGAAGGAGTGTACTTGGGGATTGAATCCAGGGCCTTCACACTGAGCTACAGCCCCATCCCTTTTTTATTTTTGCTTTTGAAACAGACTCTTGCTAAGTTGCTAAATTGCCCAGCCTGGGCTTGATTTGCCATCCTCTTGCCTCAGCCTCCCAGAGTGCTGGGGTTACAGGCTTGTATCTCCACACCTTGTTTAAAGGAATCCTTATTAAAAAATTTGAGACAAGTTCTCACTGTGTAGCCCAGGCTAACCTTGAAGTCTCCTTGGTCCTCCTGCCTCAGCCTCCCAAGTGCTGGGATTACAGGTGCGCACCACTGTGACCAGCTAAAGGAATCTTTATAGGGGCTTTTTTTAAGGACTTACCACACTTGGAATGATGGATTTAAGCCTTTGAGCATAGTTAGTACTGTATTCTGTTATAATACAGTCTTCCTTTTATTTTGTTGCAAAGCTATCAATCATCACTTAAGTTTTTAGAATCTGCTTTTCCCAAAAAGCACTTTGTTAAAGACAATAGGGAAGGCTCTACAAAACAGCTATTATTCCTGAGGATAATTTAGGGGGAGGGAGGGAATCTTGCTTTATATTTGGATAGATCCTGTATCCAAATTATATTAGGTTAGCCACACATCAGTAGCTAGCTCAGTGGTGTCTGGCCTTCGCACTATTAGCTATAACTAGTTGGTGAGCTAAATTCTCTACTTTCCCAGTGTAATCCCATTCTGTAATTCATTCAGTATTGATTTATAGTAGCTCCCCTTGCCCTCAATTGTTTTTGTTTATGGTGGTGCCAGAGGTCAAACCCAGGGCCTAGAGCATGTTAAGTGACTACCCCTGAGCTACCTCCACCCACTTCTCAGCAAACTGAGGCCTCAGTGCCTGTGGTCAATTCCAGTCTGAAAATGGTAAGTGAAATATTCTAGGATGCACTATGTTTTAAATAAGTTTTATTTCAGTATATTGTTAACATTTGTTCTAGTTTGTGATCATTATTTTTAATCTCTCCCTGTGCTTATTGGTAAACTAAGTTTTTTATCACAAGTATGTGCAGTGGGAAAAAGTCGCAGACTGAACTGCGTTCCGTACCAGGTGTGCTTGCTGGCATCCACTGGGGTCTTGGAAGGGCTTGCCCTGCAGCTAGGGATGAGCTGAGCTGCCGTGTTTCCTGCCGGCCACCCGGAGACCCAGTATAGACAGCTGTGAAGAGGGCCTTCAGAAAGTGTCATTGTCCCAGCCCTCCACTCGTGTGGCAGTGGCCAGAGTACTTAACCTTGCTGTGCCTCACTTTCTCCGTCTGTAGAAAAGAGATGATGCCCCCTAAAGTAGTTGTGAGCACCTAGGGACTTAATTGAGAGCCACGGCCTCAGGTGGATTGTGACCAAGCAGACTGTTGTCACTGCATAAATGTGGGCAGGGCGGACTGCCAGTGCTCCCCAGGCCTTGCTAGATCGCCTTTATGAAATCCAAGCTATTCAGAACTCCGAGGCACATCCGGCCCAAGAAGTTTGGAAAGGGACCAAGCAGCTGTACATGTAAAGTGCTTCGCACAGTGCCTAGCACGTGGTAAATGCTGTGTCGATGTTAACCATTTATGTTATTATTACTGTTATTGTTTTCAGAGTGCCTACCTCACCATCCTTAGTCACCACTGTAAAATGGAAATTGCCATGAGGTACTATTACGCACCCACCTCAGTGGCTACAATAAAAAGACAACAGGAGGCGATGAGGTCACAGGGCCATGTGAGGCCATTTACTGAGCACCTGGCACTGTGGACTGGTCTGACAGGACGTCCCCACATGCAGAAGAGGGTGCTGACTGTGCTGACCTCCTGAAGCTGTTGTGCAGTGCCGATGAGACAGTATTTAATAAATATGAACGTAATACTGGAATTACCATTATTCTGACTTCATGGCTCTCATCATCTAGGTGGGGAGGTAGATATCTAATAATCACTCAAATAACCACATAATTCACCTCGGTAATTAAACCATAAAGAAAAAGTGCAGAGTGCCTTGAGAGAGCAAGGGGTAGGGATCTTTCAGAGTGGGGTGGGGCAAAAGGATTTGAGGAAGCTTTTCTGAAGAAGTGACTCTTGACCCTAGATTTAAAGGGTAAGTAGGAACTCACACAGGGGTGGGCTGGAGGTCAGGGTGTTTCTGGTAACAAGAGCCTGTGCAAAGGCCCTGAGATAGGAAAACGCTGGGTGTGTTAGAGGAACAGAGCTGCCAGTGTGACTCCAGCAGAGTGAGGAAAAGGAAAGAGCAGCAGGATTGGCCACTCTGGGCCTGGTGAGCCATGATAAGATTTGGACTTTTCTTTCCACAGCCTGTAGGAACCATGGAAAGATTTTAAGGAGAAAATAGGTAGTTTCATTTCAGACTCCTTTGTGCATTTTCAAGGCCTGATGTCCTGTCCTCCTCCAGGACATTTTGTACTGATTGTTCCAAGCTAGGGTCAGGGTCAGAGACTCACCACCTCCCTGTCCCCCACCCACCACATGGCACCTGGAAGCTTTGTGCTGTCATCTGGCCACTCTGCAGGGTTGAAAGGAGCTTTCTGTAAAAAAGTTGCCCTGGTTCTAGACTTGTCAATCCCCAGGAAAGGAACAGCTTGCTGACCCTCCCCATGCTGCCCGGAGGCCTGCAAAACAGGCCAGGACAGTCTTTCCTCACAAGGACTCCAGGCTGCAGTAACTCAGGATCCTCTCCTCCCAGAAGGGACCCGGGCCCGCTTCCCACAATGGTGGCCTCGTTTCCTCCCAGACTCAGAACTGCCAGCTGCTGCCACCCCACCCCCGTGTACCTCTAGTTTCCCAGTTTCTTTCATAAGATGCCAAGCAGTATGTTTCTGTCAGTTCCCTCTTGCGGGCCCTGCCCTAGAGAGAGGAGAGCAGCCAGGAGGGCCTTGCTATCTCCTTCTGCTGTACTCATGGCAGCCCACTCTCAGAGCAAGGTAGACGCTAGCCCTGCAGGGAGGAGCTGTGTGTGCCTCTTGGGAAACCCACAGCAGAATTGCCAGGGTGTGGAGAGGCTTTTTTAGAGACCCTTAAACTGATGAGCTCTTCATCCAGGCCTGGTCCCTTTTTTAATATGAATTTTTTTAATGTTAAGTTGGGTATGGTAGCGAATGCCTGTAACCCCAGCTCTGGGGAGGCTGAGGCAGGAGGATTTCCACAAGTTCTATGACAGCCTAGGCTACATAGTGAATTCAAGGCCAGCCTGAGCTACATAGTGAGACCCTGTCTCAAAACATAATTAATTTTTAAAATTTGAGATGCAATCTTGTTAAGTTACTAAGTTGTCCAGGCTGGGCTTGAACTTGTGATCCTCCTGCCTCAGCCTCCCAGAGTACTGGTATTATATGCATGTGCCATGGTGCCCAGCTCGTCCTGGTCCTTGCTGCCAGTGTATTATGGTTATTGACTCAATAACCCTGTGAGGTCAGTGCCATCCAGTTTTAGAAATAGCTCAGGCACCCTGCAGGAGAACTGTGGAGTACCACTCATCAGGATCAGGGATAACTCCCAGGATCAACTGACCAGTCCTCTGCCTATGTTTAACCACATAGTTTAGAGGGCAGGAAAGGAATTCTAGGTACAGGGAAGGTACCCTGGCTCCAGCGTCATCATCATGCAGGAAGAAATACCTTTTGTAATGATCCCTGGGCCACCACTGTGTCTAATCATGGTGTGGATCTTTCCCTGAGATAGGAAACCATAAAGGAGTGCAGTTCAGGGAGGGAACAGGACTCAGTGTCATTGTGTGTCATTAGCCAGCCTGTCTCTTGTTTGGGGCGTGGGTTACAAGTTATAGACCTATGTCAGAGTTCACCAAACGTGGGCTCAAAATGGGTACATTTTACTATAATACTATAAAATATTCTCAATAATTTATCAAGTAAAGCTAAGCACTTTGTGTGTGTTAATGAGACAGACTCGTGAGTCAGGTCCTTCACGGGGACGCGATCTGAGTGGCATCGCTGGTCTAGGGTGCAGAGCAGTCTGTGGGCACAGCAGTGATTGGACCCGAGGCAGGCCGATTCCAGGGTGTGTGTGTGCTCCTGTGTGTCCCCCGCGGCTCCCTTGCCCTTTATTCTAACAGTGATGGTGCACTGCAGCCGGGAGGTCCCCTCACGGAGGTCCCACTGAGGTCCTCAGGCCTTGTGCCATTTCAGAGTTCCCTGCAGTAGCCCAGATCCCAAAGTCCAACCTTTGATTTAGGAACAAAGCAGCTACAGGCAAGCCAGGCTGGGCTTTCTGGGCCTGTCTCTCATCTTCAGCCCCAGCCAGCTGGGGATTAACCCCCTGCCGGTGTCAGAAGAAATGAAATACAGGAAGCTGGCAGCAGGATGCTGTTCTTAAGGATGAGAGAGACAAAGTGACCCACCACAGAGGGTGTCCTCATGCACAGTGGACACCATAACTGACTGATCCTGCAGCCTCTGAATGGGTAGGGGACGTGCAGCTTGAGACTTGGTAGCATTCTCCTCCCATGAGGGTTAACTGGCCCTGTCTGTTCCTAACTCTGATGCTCTGTTTTCCTCTTATTTAACAATCAGAAAAATTCCTGGCTGTGTGTGTCTCCATTAGGATGCTTTCAGTTCCCAACAGCAAAATCCACGGCACCATCTGACCAAACAATAAAGACAGTTAATATGTGCTGGAAGTCCAGCGGTGGGTGGCATCAGGCGGAGTGGGATCTAGTAGCTCAGCATGTCTGTCTAGGACTCTGCTTCTCAGCTTTCTCTTTCTCTGGACCCTAATGGCTTCCATTCATATCCAGAGCCATTTGCTCTCTTGTCTACAGGTGATATGGGGTACGTGGGAGACCTCCCCCAAGGTCATAAATACTTTCCTTTCCGGCTTTCCCCTACTCGGCCAGTCAGATCACCATGGGAATTCTGTACCTGGATTGCCCCTGACCAGTTGGGACACCTCTTGTAGGAATAGGGGAAGGGAGAAGTGGGAATTAAGTAGACAACCAAATGCCCATCACAATGAAGAGAGGTCTCCTAACTCGGGCCTTGACCAAGGCTAAGCTAACAGATTGTGTGAGGCCCCACAGATTTTGTGGCATTTAAGAACAAAGAAGTGTGATTTCTTTTTGAAGAAGTGTCATGAGTTATGTCTAGTTTCTTCTTCCTGCCCCTTCTACCCTTACTCAACCACAAAGAGAGAGACAAGTAGAGTCTGGCTGCCAAAGACTATTGTCTGATGGTTTTAAAAAAAAAAAAGGTATGTGTTTTCTCCCTTGACTCTGTGTAGGTTTTGTTTTTCCTCTTCTTCATTTTCTATCCTTCCTTCCATTCCTTCTTCCTCTCGAAAGGGTGTGGTATGGCTAGAGCTACGTACACATCCTTACAAAATATATGTTGAAATTTGAGTAAAGAGGCCTTTCTGCCTTCCAATTTCACCAAAGAGCATGTGTCTGAGAGGCGGTCACGTTGCTCTGGGCGCATCTGGTGTCCATTGGCCAAGCAGTTGTACCTTGTGGACATGGGCTGCACCTCATGTTTCTCATCCCTGGAGCTGGGCGCCCCTAATGTCCCAGCACCACACGCTGCATACAGCACTTCAGGGAGCACCCATTTGCCTGTGTCCCTGTGAACCGTGGAACTTACACCGGGGTCATATTTTGGCAGGTCACGGGCATTCTCTGTTTCTGCGGGGCTGTGGTCCCCCTGCTTCCCAATTTGCACCAGACTGATGGAGTCTCAAGTTTTGATGCTCTGTTCATCAGTCTGGTTGAAAACAGCCTCCTTTTCCCTGAGTGGCACAGTCAGATATGCAGCGGGGTGGGACAACCCTGTCGTGAATGACAGATTCTAGAGCTGAAGAGTCTAGGTTTTGTTTTGTTTTGTTTTGAGACAGAGTCTCACTATGTAGTTCAGACTGACCTGGAACTCACAATGTAGCCCAGGCTGGTTTTGAACTCACAGTGATCCTCCTGCCTCAGCCTCCTGAGTGCTGGGATTATAGGTGTGCACCACCACACCCGGCTTGAAGAGTCTAGGTTTGAGTCCTGATCCTATCATTTAATTTAGCAAGTTACTTAACATTTTTGGGCCCCAGAGTTTCCTGAATTATAAAATGGAACTGTGAATTGTATCTATATCATGCAGTATTTTGAGGATTTAATGAATACTGTATGTAAAGCACTTAAGACAATACCTGGTACATATGTGCTATGAAAACGTTAACAGTTATTACTACACTGTCCTCATTATAAGGTACTTTTAAAGTGTCTCAATAGGGCCGGGGATCTAGCACAGTTACACTGCCTGCCTTACAAACCCAAGGACCCAAGTTCGATCCCCAGTACCAAAAAAAGGTGTCTAAATAGTCAAATATTTTATTTTCTCTCTCAATTCACATCAGAATGTCACCTGTGGAGGCCTTTCTGGCTGTTTTTTAAGAACTGTGAAGAGACCATGTAGTCAGAGTTATAAAAAGACCAGGCAGAGCCAGGCATAGTGGGACATACATGTAATCCCAGCACTCTGGGTGGTTGAGGCAGGAGGGACAAAAGTTTGAGCCTAGCCTGGGCAACTTAGTGACTTTACAAGACCCTGTCTCAAAATGACAAAATAAAAAGGCTGGGGAAGGGCTAGGATTAGCTCAGTGGTGCTGTGCCTGCCTCACAAATGCAAGGTCCTGAGTTCATTCCCAGTACCAGAAAAAAAGGCTGGGGATATAGCTCAGTGTAAAGGCTCTGGGTTCAGTTCCTTAAGAAGAGAGAAGGGAGGGATAGGATTTATCTCTGTAGTGCCACGCCTGCCTCGCACACGCAAGGTACTGAGTTCTATCTCTGGTACTGGGGGAAGGAGAAAAAAAAAAAGAGAGAAATAAGAGGAGGGATCATCTAATTGGCTAACATGGGACAATTCTCAGGATACGTAAGTGACATTTAATCCCCAGTCCTTTTTATTTTTATTTTTTATTTTTATTTTTATTTCCTGTATTGTCCAGGCTGACCCTAAACTCATGATCTTCCTGCCTCAGCCTCTCAGAGTTCTGGGATTACATGGGTGCACCACCATACCTGGTCCTCTGTGTTTTTAATGGCTCCCCAGTGTTGTGTTGTAAGTTTGTATTAAAATGTATTCAACCCATTCTGTAAGGGGGATGTCATTTTCCATTTTCTCTTTGCAGTAGCACTGTTAATGGGGAGCAGCAGTCCTGGGTTTTTGGACCAAAGCTGCTACCTGTACTGAAATCCTGGGTCCATGAGTTTTAATTTAACCACTTACCAGTCCAATTATTTAAATACAGGAGGACCAAAAATGCATTTTTCATTAATTTTTATAAGATAATATAACAGGAAATATAAAAAAACAACAATTTATCAAATTTATTCACTACAAGAATTAACTGGTTGAAAATACACCTTCTCAGGCAGAGCTCAGGATAGTCAGTACGTAAACAAATGTGCTGCCCGAGTGATGCTCAGGGTAAACTGTTAAGTGATTAATGGGCTGACAAATTGCCAACAAAGAAAATTTCACCACAGAACCCAGTATACACCACCACATGATAGGGACCTGTTTCCTTGGTGGTTCTGGTTTTGGTAACAAGACCTCTTGAATGTTAACAGAATCCGAAGAGTGTGTCCATACATATCACCAGATTCCACAGCCATCAGCATGTAGCTGGTCTTGTTTTTCCATTCCCCTGCCTTTGGGTCATTTTGAAGCAAATTTCATCCATCAGATGACCTTGGGAGGGGGCTTTCAGGGTGCCTGCATGTCACAGGAGAGCAGAAGGCATTTTTCCAAAATAAGCCTGAGGTACTTTTCATTTCTCAAGCTGCATTTTCTCCCTGGATTCAGGTGCACCAGACAAGGCAAGTATACGTGTCAGGAGGATAGAATCAACTCTAGATATATAAGGCAAAGAATTGTCTAAATAATTGGTAGAGGACAGAGAGACAAAACAAGGGGCAGAGAGGTAGGCCCAAGATGGCCAAAAGGGAAACACAAAGACACACAGAGCCTAT
This sequence comes from Fukomys damarensis, assembly GCF_012274545.1. Taxonomy (NCBI): domain Eukaryota; kingdom Metazoa; phylum Chordata; class Mammalia; order Rodentia; family Bathyergidae; genus Fukomys; species Fukomys damarensis. Next base: position 57,907,670 of record NW_022900931.1, read on the forward strand.
GGCAGTGGGCTCAGGGAGTCTTCCCCTGTCCATTGGCCAGAGGGAGGACCTTCCTGGCTTCTGCCCCTGCCCCTTTGCTGATTCTAGTCAGGGATCCTGGGAAATGTAGTTTGTACAGGAGAAGAGCAAACAACAGGTCAAATAGGGAACTTGATCCCTGTTTTGTAGATGCAAAGACCAGAGGGGTTGAATAGCCTGTCAGGGTGGGTATTTTAGCGATAAGCACCATTCCTGGCACCTTGGTCCCTTAGTCGCTGGGTGACCTGAGGCAGGTTCGAGCACTGCTTGACAGCTACTGGTCACTGCCACCTGAGACAGCCCTCCATGGTTACAGGCTCCTCCTTTGCCAGAAGAACCCTCTCTGAGCTTCCCTAGTCTGCTCAGAGCAGGGGCTGCCTTTTGTTCCCAGCCATCAGACAGGGCTGCTGTGCCTGCCCCAAGGAAAGCCCTGCTGAGGGAGGACATCATGCCAACGGATGGAGTGCTCTGCTTGCCTGGAGAGCTTGGGTGGCAGATATTTTCAGTCCCTGCATGAGCCCCTGATGAGGGACCAGTGTCCCAGGCCAGAGTAACTTCTCTACACTGGGCAGCACAGGCTGGCAGCTGCAGACTTCTGGACATTAGGCACACAGAAGAGAACCATGGCTTCCTGCAGGGTGGAGTAGTAGGGGAGGGATGCTGGTGGGTGCATAGGGAAGTCCCACAGCAGCATGGGAGCTGAGAAGTGTGGATGCCTTGTCAGAAGGATAATGCCGGAGTACGGGAGCAGGCACTTCCTGTAAAACCAGGCCTTGTTGCTTGGCTCCCTTACGCTTACTGACTCACTTAATGCTCATAGCAACCCTTTGAGGTAGGTACTACAGTCAGCCTCCAAGAGTTAGATGACTTGCCCAAGGTCACATATGTGGGGCCCTGGAGCCTGTGTCATAGAAGTAGCAACCCTAGCGGCTCTTAGTCCGTGCTGTTTATCATGCCAGGCTCTGCCCTCACTCACAGCTTCATTCCTTGACATGTTTAATCATCACAGCCACCCTCTGCGGGAGCTGCTTTAATTGTGTCTCCTTTGTAAATGAGGCATATGAGGCACAAAGAGATTAAATGACTTGTCCACATTATACAGCTGAGCTGGGGTTCAAATCCAGGTGGCCTGAGCTCAGAATCTGTGCTCTGGGCTGCTCCACCATACTTAATCAACAGGAAGGGTGAACCTCAGCTCAGTGGCAGTTTGTCAGTTCATTAAATCAAACCTGTGCGTATTCTTGGGCCCAGGATTCCAGTACAGGTAGCAGCTCTGGTCCAAAGAACCCAGGACTGTTGTTTTCCATTTTTCTGGAGGAGCTACAGGACCGGCCCTCCTGACTCATTCAGCAGGAACATGTGAGCACCTGCCTTGGGTTCCAGGTGATGGGGAGTGAGCAGAGAAGAGCTCTTCCAGTAGGGGATGGGGAATACCGGCAGACAGGCGACTAAATAGAAAAGTGGGTGGAGAGCAAGGTTTCTCCAAAGCCAGTTCTTGTAACTAAGATTCCAGAGGCTGCCATGAATTACTTAGGAATACAAACTCACATTCCAGCTTTTTCTCTTTTTGGCTGCATGTGACCTTGGCTGGCGACTCCCCCATGCTGAGTTTCCTTATCTTTAAACTGAGGACCTGGGTAGGACCATTATCCATCAAGATTGCGCTCAGCTACATGTAACCAAAATCCAGTGAGCAATGGCTTCAGTGAGACAGTTGTTCTCTAGTGCCTAGGAAGGAGGGAAGGGAGTGTGGGCAGGCTGAGGCAGGGCTTCCATGAGAAGGAGTAGATTCCTTCAGATTGCTTTCCCTGCTGCCCTTCGCCTGTGGCTCTTGGCCTCACACTCACAAGATTACTGCCAGACTTCCTGATACAGCATTCACATTCCAAAACAAGAATGTGGAAAAAGGTGTGCCAGCTGAGCCTACCCCCTTTTTATTAGGAAAGTAGTAGCTTTCCTTTTTCGTCCTGCCCCTTGCAGACTTTCACTTATACCTTTTGTTGGCCAGAATTGGACACATAGTTAGCCATAGCTGCAAGGGAGTCTGGGAAAACAAGCTTTATGGTTGGACATTCTGCTGCCCAACAAACTCAGACTTTTCTCATGGAAGAACAGGAGAGTAGGTTTCAGTTCGTCCACCCACAGAGGAGTCTCAGGGCCTAACCCTGGAGCAGCCTGCAGTGGAGGATGCAGGAGTCTCACTTTGTGAGGCCATATTATGATTTACTGGGAAGCAACACCACTGCTTTGTGCCCGGCTGCCTCATTTGACCTTTACGAGTGGTCCATCTGCCCTAGGGTCTGCTGGGGAGCATTTGTAAGAAAGACTGTAAAAACCTGCATGGGAAGGATGTTGAAATACATCCCACCCACACTCAGAGGAAAGCCAAGACCAGCTTGAGTTCGGAAAATTGTCAGATTTTCTTAAAGCCAAACTCAGCCGTACCAGTCAGCTGTCAGAGCCCAGACACACTACCCTGAAATGGCTCATAGATTCCTCTCTTTCCCCCTTTAGTTGGACAGCATGAGAGCAGAGAGCCAGAGAAATGGCCATGTGTTTATAACTAACATCTGGCCTAGTACCCGGGCCCTACCAGGTTTTTGGCTGAAGAACGAGGACCCTGAGGCCCCTCCTCCTGCAAGGAATGGTCAGATCATGCCCAATCTTCCCTTCCCCATGGTAGTAACACTCTGCTCTGGGCCAGGACACTCTTGCCCCCGTGTGGATGGCACCCTCCTCCACACAGGTTCCCTACCCCTTGTTGAGTGCATTATGTCCATGCAGGGCAGGCCACAGCCTGCAGTGAAGTGGACTCTGGTTCCTAAGTCTTTTAGGATCTCCTCACCTGCTGTTGGTCTCCTCTCCTTGGTCAGTTTGTTATCCTGCAAGGCTTAAACAGTGCCCTTCTCATGAAATCTTCCTGGACCCAGCCTACTTCATAGCACTTTGTTCCTTTCCTTACTCAGTTTGTCCTTTCCTTGTCTTTATACTGACAATCGTACTAGGAAGTACATTTAATGAACTTTTATCTCTCCCTGAAGTCAAAGGTCAGAGAGAGGATCACCTTTTTCACTCATTTGTCATTCATTCCACAGGAAGATCTAGGAAACATTCGTACAGTGAGTGAGGGGAGTGGAAACATGTTTGTTTAGGAATTTCCCCCAATTTTGAAGACATGTTTATTGAAGTAGTTTGAAAAAATACAGGAAAGAATAGAACACATTTTCAGGAATCACTGGTCATTCCAGAACCAAATCTTGGAGTACTTCTTTCTTTCCAGTCTTACTTTTCTGAACTCCCACTTGTGTGTGTAAATGTTTGCTGCTATAAGGATGTACACTCTCTCACTTAACTGAGCTCCTGGTATCCATCCCAATAGTTGGTTCTCTTAGAGTTTTTGTTTTTGTTTTGCTCTATAACCAACGCCATGAAAAAAAATTTTTTTTTCATCTCAAGTTATTTTTTTGGGATCAGTTCCCAGAAGTAGCATTACTGGTTCAGAGGGTAAGAACATTTTTTAACACTGCTGCCAAATTGCCTCTAGAAAGGTTCCACCAGCTGCAAGCATTTTTTTAAAGTCTTGTCCTGGGAGCGGGCTGATTTCCTAATGTCCATGCTCCGGGAGAGCTATTCTGCTGGCCTCCTGAAGTCCCCAGTCCCCTGCAGGCCTATTTCTCTCTGCTCAGCCTGCCTACCTGGCCTGTGGACCTGGCCTGTGCAGTCTAAGGCAGGATGTTTGATTTTGCTGTTGTGCAAATGGAGCAACGGGTCCTTGCCATCTGCTTGCTTGTCCTGAAAGACTGAGAAGAGGCTGTGTACCCAGTCCAGAGTCAGAGCTGCAGCCCTTCTAGAGCCTTCTATGATGTTGCTGTGGAGGCAGGGCTGGGAAGCATATGCTCCCCCCCCACTCACCTCCATTTCTTGGGTGGGTGGAGGTTCCCTTCCCTCTGCCCCTAGCAATCCTGTGGAGAGTTGTCCGAGAGTGCTCGGCTCATGTGGATGCAGCCCTGCTCTCCCTGCCCCTCCTGGTGAGGAGGAAGTGTCCCTTCCTGGCATGCCCCCCGGTTTTGTTCAGACAGGTTAGGTGGGCCTGCAGACTGTGGGAGTGGAAGCTGTGTAGGAGAGAAGATGAACCTCAAGCCAGGAGGAGAGTGACGGGGGTGCTCCGCGTGTGTACATACATGTTTGCATAGGTTCGTGTGCACAGGTGCATGCAGCAACCCTCAGGTCTGCAAGAGGGTGATCAAACAGCCGAGGTTTTAAAAGAAAAATCACATAAAATACAAGAGTATAATTTCACTGTTTAAAGTAATTCCAGCCTTACAAAAAACTTTTAAAACTCCATTATTGTGAAATGTACCATACTTCCAAAGAAGCAGATAAAATGTAAATAAAACCAGGCATGTAGGCCCATACCCCTAAACCCCCTACCTCCTAGGAGAGCGAGGCAAGAGAGTTATAAATTCAAGGCCAACTTGGGCAATCCAGCGAGACCTCATCTCAAAATAAAAATGGCTTTGGATATAACTCAGCATGTGCCTAGCATTATGCAAAGCCTTGAGTTCAAGCCCCAGTACTGCAGAGGAAGAAAAAAAAAATGTAAATACATTTGGCCTTCCATGTCTGTGGTTTTTGCATCAATTGTAGATTAAACACATTCGAGGGAAAAATTGTGTCTGTGCTGAATATGCACAGACTTTTTCTTGCCATCCTCCAGAACAATCTAACAACTATCTACATAGCATTGGCATTGTATTAGCTGTTCTAAGTAATCTAGAAATGATTCAGAGTACATGGGAAGATGTATGGGTTGTACGTAAACACTGCACCATCTTATATAAGAAATTTGAGCAGCTACAGTGTTTGGGGTCCTCGGGGTCCTGGAATCCATCCTCTGTGAAGACCAAGGGGTGGCTATATACAGTTTAGCAAAGAATAATAAAGGAAGCACTCACAGCAGTCGGTCAAGAAGAAGCTGCCAGCACCCAGAGCCCTGTGAGTGTTAGAAAAAATAGAATGAATCTAACACCAGCATTTAAAAGGTTTTTCTGTTTTGTGTTGTTTTGTTTTAATACAGGGTGTTGCCATGTAGTGCAGGCTGGCCTCCAACTCTCAGGGATCCTCCTGCCTCAGTGTCCCAAGTGATAGGATTGTAGGCTTGCACCATAACACCCAGCTTTGGCTTTCATAAATAACTTAATGGTAGTACAGGTGGGCTGTGCTCAGTGGAGTGGAGGTGCGTGACTTCAGGAGATTCAGGAGCTCTGGGCTGGAGATAGCTTACGGCGCGTGCGCAGTGTCATCCCCCACCCTTGGGGAACCACTGCTAGCTTTCCAGGTCTTTCCTCAGCACTGACCTAGATCAGCAGATTAAGAGGGAGGTAAGTAGACACGTGTGAAAGAGAGTGTGCCATTCTTTTGAAATACTTCTTGGGTTTCTGAGTTTGTTTGTTGATTAAAGCAGCCAGTTCCCTTGTAAGATTCCACTTCAAGCTGGGGTTGAAACTGGACCAGGCGGTTCTGAGTCTTGCCTAGAACACTGGGAAGTTAGGGCCCGGAATAGTGCAACATGGCCCAGCAGTTTGTTTGTTTAGCAGATGATTTGGTACCTTCCTTTTCTCACACTGCCAATAATCTTAGCCAATTCCTTAGGTTCCCTTGCTCCCTGTAGATGTGGACCCTGGAAAGCGCTTAGTGGTGAGTTGACATGGGGGCTGTGACTCAGGGCTGTGGCCCTCAATGTGTGCACACGTGAGACTCAGAGAGAGATGGGAGAACAGGGGTGCAGAGAGGTGCAGCAGAGACACAGAAATATGAGGCGGAGAGATGGGGTGGAGCCGGAGGAAGCTGGGAACAGGACACATCTGAGACCAGCTGGCTGATTCATCGGCTAGTTGGCATGTTCTGGTTGGTTATCTAGTTGGCTGACTCATTGGTTATCTGGTTATCTAGGTGGCTGACCAGGTGCCTGAATTGGTTTTGTGTTTGTTTGTCTGTTTTTGTGGACTTAGCCTGGCCCCATCACTGTTCTGGGTGCTGCTGGCAGTGGAGCGGGGAGTGATGTCCTGCGGGCTTGTTGGGGATTAGACCACTAGTCCTTGCCCTCCCCCTTCCCTCTTGAGTGCTCTGTGAGTGCAGCTGTTGTCATCACTATTACTGCTGCTTAAAAATCTTGAATAAGGGGGTTGGGAATTTAGCTCAGTGGTAAAACATTGATCTAGCAAGCGTGAAGCCCTGGGTTCAGTCCTCAATGCCAAAAAATTTTTTTAAAAAAGAAAAGAATCTCAAGGATGTTTTTGGTGTCACTCACCGTTCACCTTGCCCAGCGCCTTACGGGGACATCTTGTGGATGTGTCAGCAGTCTGATGGCATTTACCCTCTCCGGTACATGCTGGGTCTGGGATTTGATCCCAGGGGATCTGACATCAGAGTGTGAGCCCATTTCTGTCTAAATCACACGAGGGCGGAAAGCAGGCATTTATAGAGCACCCACTGAGTTCATATCTATCTCTGCTTTTTTTTTTTTTTTTTTTTTTTTTTTTTTGGTACCAGGGATTGAACTCGGGTCCTTGCGCTTGTGAGGCAGGTGGCAGAACCACTGAGCTAAATCCCCAGCCCTATCCCTGCTTTTAAGAGATGGCAGTGATGGTCCGGGGATTTAGCTGAGCGGTTCGGTGGCCTGCCTTGCAAGTGCAAGGACCTGAGTTCAATCCATGGTACCAAAAAAAAGAGAGAGAGAGAGAGAGAGAGAGAGAGAGAGAGAGAGAGAGAGAGGGCAGGATGGTTAAGTTACCATAGATTCGACCTACATGAGTTTCATTCCCTCTTTTGCCTTTTATCTCCCTGGGATGTTCAGCATGTGACTTGCTGCTCTGAGCCTCAGTGTTCCTTTCTGTGAATGGGGAGAGCAGCAGGGCCCTGATTCTAGGGTGCTAGTGGTTCAGTGGGGCCAGGTGTGAGGCCAGTGTGTACTAAGTGGGATTGGCCCTTGGGGTGTGCAGCTCAGGGAACCAGGCCATCCGCGCAGGCCTCCAGCCCAGGCTTTTGACTCCATACGTGCCAGTGTTTGCTCCCACTTTTGATAACTTGGACCTACAAATAGGGCAGCCCCACAAGTGGTCACCGACACTGGAGTTAGCCAGGCTCAGGTTCAAATCTCGACTCTTCCTCTCCTTCTCTTCGTGGACCCTGTCTGAGCCTGAGTTTCCCTGTTGTGCGGTAACAGGGCCGCTCCCTTGGAGAGTCATGAGAAGACCTGAGCCCAGTGGCTGGCGTCACGTGCTCTGCACAGGGCCTGACTCTCGGCAGCCTTGGGTCGGCCCATTAAGATGATGGATGACGACTGCCAGCATCTGGCTGCCACCCAGGAGGACAAGGCCCAGCTGAGTGTGTGTCCACTGTACTCCTGCCCTTCCCTCCCCCTGCAAGGAGCCTTGCTGGCCATGGTGTTCCTGGGGGCTCCAGTGCGAGCCCCCACCACTCCAGTCTAAAGCCGTCCTCAGGTGAGACAAACAGCCAGAAATGCTCCCAGCCCAGCCTCTCAGGAGCAGGATGGAAAGAAGGGGGCTTTTAGCAGATGTTCTTTTACAAGGATTCCCTGGCTGTGTTTAGTCAAGATTGTCAAATATTGATTTAATCTCCATGCCCAGCAGATGTGATCTTAGCAGGTTTTGATGGCAGTTGGCTAGGATTAGTTTGCAACTCAGGTTCCACGCTGACAAGGCACCATCTTTGAAGTAGGAGACTTGTCCTGCCCATAGGAGCAAGACCTGTCGGGGGACACAGGGAATATTTAGCCATCAATCTGGTCTGGAAAGTGGCCCATCGGAGGGGATCTGGAAGGTGGGTCTTGGAAGCCCCTGGGGGCCCATGTTGCTCCACACAGTGATAATGAGGACTCTAAAGGGGTCAGAGAGCAACGATTGACCAGAAAAATGTTTATATTAAGATAAATAGCACCGTCACACCAGCACCCGCAGCTGGACATTGAGCTTGGCTGGAGCCAGGGAGATCCTTCAGGGGCAGCGTGAGTGGCAGTGTGCCTGGGAAGGCCTCCCTAGAAGCAGTTACCCAGCAGTAGAGGCCCTTCGTGGGGCTTGGCTCTGCCACATCGTCTCCTTCCACAGGCTCATCTGTCACTACTGGGTGGGCCTGGCATGGGGCACATCTCCAGGAAGCAACCCTTTCCAATTGTGCATTTCAAAGTCACATTTGTCGCCAGTGGGTCTGAGCCCAGAATTGGAACAAGATGCTTGAGCCACATGCACTTCAGGGAGGCAGTGACAGCCTTGCTTTACCCGCCAACCCCGTGGAGACTCAGAGGGCCACCTACCCTTGGCTTTCACTCTGCCAAACCCTCCATGGCCTGTTCAAGGGGAGCCTCCCTGGGTTTCCTGGTCCCTAAAAGAATAAGGAGTCATTGCAAGGCTGCACTTAGTATGCTTGAGATTTTTAAAAAATTACTATTGCATAAATGAAAATGGTAATGACTAATATATGTACATTATTGTTTGCAAGAACATTCCAAGTCTCTCTTCATGAGAGTTAAAACGAAGCTGGAAATTTTTAAAAAGATAGCTAAGTGTGGTGGTGCACACCTGTAATCAGCACTGTGGGAGGTTGAGGCAGGACAAATTTACCAACTTAATGACTTAATGAGACCCTATATCCAAAAGAAAAAAAAAAAGACTGGGGATGTAGTTCAGTGCAAAGGCCCTGGGCTCAATCTCAGAGAGAGAGAATTAAGCTGTGTGTGGTGATGCACACCTACAGTCCCAGCACTCAGGAGACTGAGGCAGGAAAATCACTACAAGTGTGAGGCCAGCCTGGGGTACATAGTGAGTTCAGGGCTAACCTGGACTACATAGTGACACCTTGTCTCAACAAACAAACAAAAAGTATGATCATCTCCATTTTACGGATGAGAAAACTGAGGCATACCGAAGCTAAGTTACCTCCTAGGATCTAGCCAGTGAAACGGTAGAACCAAGAACTGAACCAGGTGGTCTCTGCTTCTGTCCACTGTGCTACAGCTGCCACATCTGGAAAGATCTTCAGGATCTGGTGTGAAGTGAGAAAGTAACCGTGAAGACATTGACCCATTGATTTTTCTTAATGCTGTCTCCTTATAAGCATGTAATCATGAGCACCTAGCTCAGTGATGGTGAACCTCCTAGAGCTTTCAAGGTAACAGCCTGGTGCGGTATGCAAGCCATAGGTTCTCCACCACTGACCTGACCTGTGCATATTTAGCTGATCCACAGTAAAAACCAGAAGACATGGTATCGTAAGCATTTGAGGCGAGAACAGCTTCTGTCTCACGGAACGCAGATGCTCTCAGGGTCAGGTGTGAGCAGCCTGCTGGGCTGCAAGGGAGCCTGCTGTCCAGAACCATGTGTTTTGTTCAGACTCTGTAGGCCCAGAGCAAGGGCAGCACAGGGACTAGTGCCCAGCTGTGGAGCTGGTGAGTCTCACATTCGACTCTGTTCCAGAAGCCAAGGACTTTTGGTGCTGGTGTTCACTGTTCCTGGGTCTTCCCTCGCATGCTCACTTTCAAAACTGAAAACTGAGTACCAGCCTCAGACACTACTGCCTTGTACAGTTAGGTATACAGTAATGCCTTTGTTTGTAAGAATAATTTGTTCTGATCATAATTTAAAGCACTTGTGTATCAAAACGGGGAGGGTGCATTTGTTGTGATCATGTGATGTTTGCCATGCTGCACTATTTGTATTGCAAGATATCACTTGTTTATCAAGTTAAAATTTATTAAAAATGTTGGCTTGTCTTGTGGAACACTCGCAGACCAAGTTACTCACAATCCAAGATTGACTGTATATCCTTATAGAGTCACACAGAAAGTTCTGGAAGAAAGAGTGCAATCACACTAGTGCTCCATGCCACCCTTCTTTTTTAAACAAAGGAGGTCTTACTGTATAAACTATTAAGCAGCTTGCTTCTTTCCTTTCATAAGTGGCAGGGCCAGGGATTTAGCTCAGTGGCACTGTGCCTGCCTCAAGGTCCTGAGTTCAATCCCCAGTACTGTGGCGGGATGGGGAGCAGATTCCTTTCATAAATGGCAGCATAGAGTAATGAGCATTCACTGTCAAACTGGTGTGCCTGGGTTCAAATCCCAATGTTACCACTTTCTAATCGAGCGCCTTTGGGCAAGTTACTCAACCTCTCGAGCCTCAGTTGCACTGGCTTTAAAATGAGGGTGGGGTTGGTCCCTCCCTTCCAGGATTGTCATGAGGATTAAACTGGTTAGTGCATGTAAAGCACCTTGCACGTGGCTGGCATGCAGTAAGCACTCATTATTTACAAGCTGTGCTCCTTCGCTTGAACTGTGTGGGCATCTTACATACATTATTGATAGCTCTACCCAACTTTTATTATACATACCTTTCTCTCCCTAGAACGGAGGTACCCAGTGGGGCCTCCACTGATGGGCATTGGATCTGTACTACAGTCACATGAATGTCTCTGTGTCGAAGCACTGTGTAAGCTGTCTTGATGTGCAGTAGTGTGGCTATCTGAGGAGCAGATTCCTAGAGATAGAATTGTGGGTTAAAATGAAATGGAATATACACTGAAAGTTTCAGTGAATGCATAATTCCAACCCATTCTTCCTATTTTCCCCAATGGAGAAGAACAGTACAGATTTAATGCCTTTAAAAGCAATACAAGGGCAGGCATTTAGCTCAGTGGGTGCCACTGCCTACCTCACAAATGCAAGGTCCTGAGTTCAATCCCCAGTATCAAAAAAAAAATAAAAAAGCAAGACAGAGATGGGCTTGGTGGCACACACCTGTATTCCTAGCACTTGAGAGGCTGAAGCAGGAGGATTACTGTGGGTTTGAGGTCAACCTGAGTTACATAGTAAGTTCAAAGCCAGCCTGAACAACATAGTGAGACCCTATCTCAAAAAACAAACAGGGGGCTAGGGATTTAGCTCAGTGGTTCTGTCACCTGCCTCACAAGTTCAAGGACCCGAGTTTGATCCCCAGTACCAAAAAAAAAAACAATACTAACAAAAAATAAATGAAAGCAGGGTAGGTCACTTGGAACCTCTCACCGGTCTCGGAACCCCACTAGTGGAGATGTAACTGAGATGTAGCTGTAAATGGCTCCCCTTGCCCTGTGCAAACTGCCCTCACTCCATGCATGCGAATGTAGGCCCTTCCTGAATGCCAGGGAAGATTTCATTTAGAAAAACACCAGCCCTCTGGGTTCTTTGGTGTTGAATGTGAAAGCGAAGGTTTTCATGGCCACAGTCCAGGCCCTGCACGTTGCTCTTGGGCTAATGGAAAGGTCTTCGCTGTGGCACTTCTAATGAGATTCTAAGCTTCTCATCTGTCTTGGCTCCTGAGGGAGGGCTCAGCTAGTCCCAGATATGTTCAGACTTCCAGTACGGGAAGGGAAGAATGGAGGGAGCAAACAGATTTTAAACTTGAAATCACTGAGCCATTGCTGACTTTCTAGAATCCTGTTGTGTGAATAAATTGAGTTTGAAGAGACTCACATCACTCATGTATTTGCACACTCAGTGGAATTACCTCATCTTTACTAGAGCAGTGAAGGGCAGGATCCAGACTGTCTAGGTTTGCTGCCCCAACTGCCAGTGGCCGCCACCTCACCAGGCCTCATCTGTGACACGGGCACAGTACACAGTACATCCCTCCTGTGCAGGGCTGTTAGCGCACACGAATTAGTACCAACCATGGACAGCCCTGAGCCTGGTACACAGAGAGACCTTGCCAGTCAGCCTTGTTGTTGGTACTGCCATCACCATGTTATTTGTCCCTGTCCACAACGCACACACAAGAGCAAGCATGTTAGCCCCTGGCCCTCCTCAGACTTGGAGCTGTTCACAATCCAGGGAGCACAAGAGATACTCAGAGGCTTACAGGTCCAACAGGTTCCGTTCTGTACCTGCAGGAGCTCAGCAAAGGGAGGAGGAATTCAGCCAGGGTGTGGAGGCACTGGCAGGAAGACAACAGCAGACTGGCAGCACAGGGTGATGGTGGGGGTAGACAAGGCTCCCTTCAGAAGTGGTCTTCTGGACCATCTCCTGCAGAGATCTCCATGCCTCTTCATACGAGTAATTATCACACCCGTGACCCTTTCAGCAGCATCCAGCCCCGTGGATTACTCAGTCTGCCTAGAGTGCATCTCCCACCCCTGTCTCTCACACCTATCCTGCTGGGCTTATTCCCACTTGCATCTGGCTCACCTCCCATGGCCACCTGCTCAGATTTACAGTCCCCTGGTGCTTGGTGCTGGGCTCTCTGTTCTTTGCTCTCTGTTTATGCAGTGCTCAGTTCTTGCTCCCCTCTAAAATCCACTACAGAGCTTTGACACGCAGGCCTGTGCCCTACCCAGAGCAGCTGATTCAGAATCTGTGGGGGTGGGATGTGGACCAACACCTGGAGTTTTAATGGGCACCTTTGGTGCCTCTGCTGTGCAGCCAGAAGCAGGCACCGTTGCCTTGAGCAGCTCTTCCAGCCCTGTGCCCTGACTGCACCCAGCTTTCCTGCCCATGCGTGGCAGCCTTGCTTATCTGCACACCTGGTACAAATCAGGGGCTGTGGTGGTTTGGATCTAGGGTGTCCCCCAAGGCTCATATGCTAAAGGATTCCTAGCTGGTGGGGCTGTTCATGAGATGTTGGAACCTTTAGGAGGTAGGGCCTAGTGGAAGGAAGTTAGGTGATCGGGGCCATAGTCTCTTGAAGGGATTATTGGGACCCTCAGCCTTTTCCTTCTCTTACTGACCACTGTGAGGTGAGCAGCTTCACTCTGCAGTGTGCTCTTCACTGTCTTGTGCTGCCTTTCCCCGGTCCAAAGTGATGGGGCCAAGTAATCATGGTCTGAACCCATAAACCAACATTAACCTTTTCTCCTTTTAAGTTCATTATCTCAGGTTCTGTCACAGCACTGGAAAGCTGATTAACACAGGCGCACTCCCTTCATGCAGATCGTGCAGATCATGAGCCTCACCCACCCATCCCAGCTAGAGTGGCACTCAGTCCCCAACATCCCCTATCACACTGTAGCATTTTAGTCTTCACGGTGGTGCCCACCCTTAGAAATTGGCCTTTTATTTTTCTGTCTGATTTCTCTGGCTTCTCTTTATCTTGCTCAGAGTTACATCTTCCATGCCTACAACAGTGGTACTGAGGACATGCTTAAGAAGTGCATTGAAGAAATGGATAGATTTCAAGTGGTTGGTGCTTGCAGGGTGCAAGAAGTTTTTAGTGCTTTTTTAACTGAGTGATTTGTAAGTCTGAGAGGTGTTATGTGAGTGAATGGATGTGCTCTAAGGACAAGCTAGGTCTTCACAAGTGACTTTTGTATACCCAGAAACTGCTTACTTGCCAGACACTCACCTGGAGAGAGCCGTGGATCCACCTGGACCACCAAGAGAAGTGCTCAGACTTGGGCTGTCAGAGTGTGCATTGCAGGGATGATCATACTTCTGTGAAAGGGAAATGCCTGGGCACGTTGGGGGCAGCCCTGGATATAAGGCTGCCTGGAAAGGGAGCCCTGAATACCCACTTTGCACAGCCTGCCTCCCCCCCCATGCACCCCAAGTATACTCTCAGGTTTTTTTTTGTTTGTTTGTTTCCTCCCTGGGCAGACACTCAGCACTGAGGAAACCCTGCCTACCCCTCAGGTCACAGCCCCAACTGAGCCAGTGCTCCCTGGTTCCCAATGAAGTTGGTGTCCACCCACTACTTTAGCAGGTGCACCTGTGTGTCCAGTACAGGGCAGACTCTTGCTTATGGCAGCCCAGAGAATGCAGAGGGCTTTCAAAGCTCAGGCAATGAACGAGGTTGCTGAGCAAAGGAGGTCAGGGGGAGGAAGCAGTACTTGGACTGAATCCTGAGAAGAAACTACCTAGGTAGGGGAAGGGGCTGCAGGACTGGCATTGACAAAGCCCTGAGCCAGCCACAAGGGTGCTATAAAAGGAGAACTGAAGGAAGGGCATTGTGGCTGGGCTGAGAGCCTGGGCTAGGTCGGGCCTGAGGGATGAGGTGAGGACATTGAATTGTGCCCTCAGGTTACTCTGCCTGCTGTGAGCAGAAGGGCAGTTAGGGGACTGGGAGACCACCGAAGCTAGGGTGGCCATACAGGGAGAAGATACAGCAGCTTGGACCAGGGTAAGAGTAGGGGAGGTAGTGAACTTGTACCTGCCGTAGAGGGAGCAATGGGGCAGGGGTGGTGACTGGAGCAGTAGGGAAAAGACCAGTGAAGGCCCATTGATGGTCCTGGTTTGAGCCTCTGGGAAGGCAGCACCTTTCGTCTCTTCTGCGGAAGTAGCAGAAGCACTCTGGTGGCCCACACTGTTGGCCTCAGTTCTGAATACTCTATTTGACTCATGGAATGTGAACAGGAGTGATGTGTTGTTCTAAGCAGGAACTTTAAGGGCCATTTCATGCTTCAGCCATGTCCCCTTCCTCTTATGAGCAGGGTCCCAGGCAAGGGCTGCTTTGCCCACAGAGAGCCAAGTTGGCATAGGCAGTACCCTCAGCCAGCCTATGATGGACATGCAGTATGAGGGAAAGTGGGCCTTTGTGAGAAAGCCCCCAGCACTTAGGGTCTTTTGCTGGAGCATCGCTTAGCCCATCCTGACTACCCTGAGAAGGACCAAATATTATTGATGGGAAGAGATCAAGAGATTGGATGGAGAAGATTCTGTTTGCAGTGCATGGGAGGTATGTGTGACATTGTGTAAGCAGCTGGACAGGTGCGTATAGACTTAGAAGAGTAGTAGATCTCGTGTGTTACCATGGAGCAAAATGAAAGCCAGAGGTTGGGACAGTGTCTGTGACAGCAGGGAAGGCTACTGTGAGCTCAGGGATAAGGAGCTGGGGTGGAATCCTTTTGGCCTTGGGCACATTCCTTCAACTCTCTGCTCCTGTTTGCTTATCTATAAAATGGAGGTAATAATGTTACCAATCTCATAGAGTTGATGTGATGGTTAGCAAACAGTAACCAATAAACATCAAGTAAGAGGACCTGGCCTACAGAAGGGTTGAATTCATGGTAGCAGCTGGGGTGTGTGTGTGTGTGTGTGTTTTGCAGTATCAGGAATAGAACTCAGGCCCTTGTGCTTGCGAGACAGGCGTGGTGCCACTGAGCTAAATCCCTGGCCCTATTTTGATTGTTTTTAAAAATGTAGCTAAAACATCCTATTGCAGGCAGAAGGATGCGGATAGCTTTATATCCAGCTTGATATGGAGACTCCAATGATGACTGCAGCCCCCCAGAGTCTCTCTCAGCCCCTTTCACAGGTGGCTCACCTTACAGTCACAGGTGGCTACCTTGGTTCCATCCCTCACACCTTGTCCAACTCAGAGTAAAAGGGAAAGTACAGTCTTTGGCTCCTGCAGTGATGTCGCTGGGCCTCTGTTGTTCTTGTTGGTTCATATGGTTGTTCCTGAGCAGAGAAAGGAGCCTTACCTCTAGTGCGTTGGGGGGGCCATTGCAGAGGGCAGATTACCACAGGGAAATCTGGGCTGTTGGAAAAGGATTCATGGAGGCTGCAGCAGCAAACCCCGAAAGCCTCGTGTTTTCCCCTTCTGCTCTGCCCTGTGAGGCTCTAGCAGACTCTGTGGCTCCTCAGCACAAGTCCCTTTGGAGCAGGGACACCAAGGCCATGGTGCCTCCCTGATTGCCCTCTATTCTAGCAGACCTGGATAAAGTGCCTGATAAGGGAACACCCTTTCCACTTATTTGCAAGTGACAGCCCTGGAGCCCAGACAGGCCTCTGATTATCTGGCCTCCTACCAGATCAGTTGAGTTGCCACTGGCCCAAAAGCAATCGGAATGATCACAGATTCTGGCTCTCCCAACTTCCTTTGCAACTGGTGTGGCCCTCTGATGACATTCTGGCTAATAGATGTAAAAGTATTAAGGTCATGGGGCTGGGGATTTAGCTCAGTGGCACCGCGCCTGCCTCTCAAACACAAGGTCCTGAGTTCAGTCTCTAGTACCCCCCGCCCCTCAAAAAGTTTTAAGGTTGGGGATGCTTTGGTAAAAATTTTTTTTCCTTAGAGTCAGTTCTCGTCCCTGTCTGTCCTCTTTGCCTGTGGTACTTCTGGGAAGAAACAACTAACTGGGACTCACAGAATTGCAAGGAGGCCAGAAGAGTGAGAACAGGCAGGGGCCCAGAAAGCACCAGAAGGAAGGAACCTAGGGTCCTCAGTAAATGTCACACCCTAGGCAAAGCCAGGCACGATATCCTTGTCACCTCAAGACATTGTCCAGCCTTCCCTTTTCTTGTGAACCTCATAAGAATCCCATGAGAGACTATGGAGCTCACCTGATTAGCCCACCTCAGCCGTGTTTCCGTTAAGTGGAGGAAGAGGGATCAGCTATTGCCACAGACAGGAGAATGAACGGTAGTGCGGGTGGAGTGTCACTTATGCCAAATGCTTGGGAGAAGAAGTGTTTCAGAGTTGGGGTTTTTCAGATTTTGGAATATTTGCATATACATCAGGAGATATTTTGGGGATGAAACCCGAGTCTAAACACAAAATTCATTTATGTTTCATATATACCTTGTACATATAATCTGACGGTAATTTTGTACAGTATTCTTCGTGCACCTGCATTTGACTTCAGTCCATCTCAAGAGGATAGGTGTAAAGTCTTTCACTTGCAGGGTCAGGTTGGCACTGTAAAAGCTTCAGAGTTGGAGCACTTTGGATTTCGGATTAGGGGTGCTCAGCCTTTAATATCAGTGGTTATGAGGTAGGGGTATTATCCCCACTTTACAGATTGAAACTGGGTCAGTGTTTCAGTAACAAGTCTAAGGCACTCGAGGGCTTGAGCCCAGGTGTCTGGCTCCTTTGTACACGCTACTGCTCCCATGACAGGGATTCCCCATCAGAACGATCCGGGTGCTTTTAGGAAGAGGGAACTTGATAGTGGACACCTGGAAGAGGCCAGCGTATACCAGAATCTCGGGCTGTGGGTGCCACTTGGCCTCAGAACTTCACAGGGAGATTCAGCTGTACCTGCTCCAAGAAGGGATTTGTGCAGAGTCCAGGGCTTGCAAGAACATCTGTATGAGTTCACAGAAGGGCTCAGAATAGATTGAGGGTTTCCTACTGAGCTGGAAACCAAGTCATCAGCAAAGCCCATCTGTTGGAAGGTGCTTGACAAAGCAAATTGGGGTCACATCTGGGCTGCTAGTTTCCCACCCTGCCTAAATGTAGCCTCAGAGGACTAAGCCTGCCTCTGCACAGTACCCAGGTGGACCTGAAGCAGACTGCATGCAGGTTGGGCTGCTGATCTAGGCGGTTCCCCCAGGTAGCCTGCCACCCAACAGAGCAGGGCTGGGCTCTGGCCCTCATGGCAATCTCCCTTGCCGTTCTGGAGCTGACAATTTAGTAGTAGAGGCAGGTAGCAAACAGATAATGCACAGAAACACTTCACTTTTTTCCGGGAAAACTGCAGCATCATCTAGTCTCCTGAGATTGCAAACCAGCAGCCCCTGCCCAAATTCAGCCCACATCTTACTTTGTGGACTGTCATTGGGGCTTTTGTAGATAATGTTCTTAAGAAGAATTCAGGCTTGGGTATGTGGCTGGGGTTTAGGCAAGAGCATTTGCCTAACAGCACAAGGCCCTGGTTCCATCTCCAGCATCACAAATAAAGAAATCT
The DNA here is from genome assembly GCF_012274545.1 of Fukomys damarensis. Taxonomy (NCBI): domain Eukaryota; kingdom Metazoa; phylum Chordata; class Mammalia; order Rodentia; family Bathyergidae; genus Fukomys; species Fukomys damarensis. The sequence goes on from NW_022900931.1 coordinate 57,925,358, forward strand.
AGAAGTACATTCAAATAATTTTTAAAATAGCCAATGAAAAGTGAGGCCTTCCCTCCCCCTTCCTGTGATACACATTTCAGCACTGAGGATATAACAGTGGCTCACATTTGCACAAGGTGGGAGGCCAGTGATGAATATTCTTTAGCTAAGGAGAAAAATGAAGCAGGGAAAAGGCTGTGGATTGTTGAACAAATGCAATTCCTTCCTCAGAGGCAACCATGATTAGCTGTTTGTTTCCTTCTTTCCTTTTCTTCCTGTCTTTCTGTCTCTCGCTCTTTCTTTTTTAGCAGTACTGAGCATTGAACCTAGGGCCTTGCAGTTACTAGGCAAATGCTCTACCTGACTTCATCTCTAAGCTGTTTCTTAAAAATCCTAGAAATCTTGTGTGCATGGTAGTTTGTTGTTGTCATTATTGGTTTTGCTTTTGTGAGATGTTGCATACAATTCTAGATTTCTAGATTTTTAACTCTCTTGAAAAATCAGAGGGCGGGGGATTTAGCTCAGTGGTTCCACTACCTGCCTTGAAAGCCCAAGGTCCTGAGTTCAATCCCCAGTACCAAAAGAAAAAAAAAAAAATCAGATAACCTTGCCAGGCATGGTAGGTCCCATCTTTAATCCTAGTACTTCAGAGGCTAATGCAGGGGATCACTTCGAGTTTGATGCCAGCCTGAACTACATAGCAAAACCATATCTTTAAAAAAATAAAGTTAGATGACCTGGCACCCACATGCCTGAAAAACTTTCCCTTGGGGGAGCTGGGGATGTATGTGCCTCTTGACAAGATGCTCCTGCTCTGGGGTTTGCTGCGGGCTCTTCCTGGAGCCTTTCTTATCTATCTCCCTGAAATAAGCCAGCCCTGAGGGCTTCCGTTTCTTACCCCTTCTGTGGTGCATGCCCTACACTGTGTCCTAGGCATCTTCAGGGTTCCTCCTGTGCTTGGAGCTGGTCCCACTTCCCCTTTCCACTTCTGGCGCTCCCTTTCCCTGAATCCATCACCTCACTGCTTTGCTCCAGGGCCTGTTTCTTGCTTTCCTCCTGTTTTCTCTTTGTTGGTTCACTTGTTACCTCTAGATACAAGTTAAGAAACACCCACTGCATGCGCAGTAGAAATCATTAACCAGAATGGCTATGCCTGGCTCTAGATTTTAAGGAACAGAAACATTATTGGTCATTTTGAGCCAGTGCCCAGCCTACCCCGATGCTCTTCTATGGGGAACGGAACCAGTTCTGTTGACAGGAAGAAGCAGGTGCAGCTGCTGAGGCAGCTAGCAAGTTTGGTCATGGATAGCCAGCCATATTTTCTTCCACTCCAGAAGAGTTTCCTCTTCTCGAACTTCGAGATAGGGAGCAAGGGAAGTGATCCTGCAGACTACTGAACAGAAGCATGCGCTTCCTTCCCTAGGGGTAGGGAGTACCCCTAGATCAGGCTGTACTTAACCTCAGATTAGGCACAGGCTGTCTTTCATGCACTCATTCATTCACACAGTAAACAGTAACAGCAACCTGGACTCCATTCTGGGTGCCCCAAATGTATCCATGAACAACTCCAGCATCTTTGCTGTCCTGTCTGTAGCTAACAGTTTAGCAGGGGAGACAGTGAATAGGTGGTACAGTGAATATACAAAAGTTTTGTTTGTTAACAATTGCCGAGAAAAGTCTAAAGCAAATAAGGTGGATAATAGAGAAAGGCTTGGAGACAAGGCTTCTCTGTCTACACCAGGTGGTTCGGGAAGTCTTTATGGAAAAGATGCCATTGTGGGAAGCCAGAGGGGCTCATGTTGACTCATCTGTCATTTTTGCTTCCTTTCTGGCAGCGTGGCAGGGTGGGGTGGACTGCAGAGCACACGGACAAGCATCTGCCCTCTCCAACAGCCTCCAGTTTACAGGAAATACAGGGGCAAAGGAAAGTGTTAAATAGCACCACCTGTATCTTGAAAGTGGAAACTGCACAGGACAATGACGCCTTTCCTTCAAAAAGTAAATAGATTCAAAATAAAAGAAGGTAGCTGCTATAGAGTGGATGAGACGTAAGAAAAACATCTGCCAAAGCAGAGTATGGTCATCGTCCAACGCCCCACAGTACCAGAGATCAATCTCAAGACCTTGCGTGCCAGGCAGGCATGGTGCCCCTGAGGTACATCCCCAGCCCTGGGGTGTGGTTCTTGTTTGGAACCTCATTTGAACAAAACATCTTAACAAAAGAGACCTTTGAAACAACTGGGATTGAGCCGCGGATTTAGCTCAGTGGTTCTGCCACCTGCCTTGCAAGCTTAAGAACCCGAGTTTGATCCCTGGTACCCCCCCCCAAAAAAAGAAAGAAACAACTGGGATGGGTTGGGGGAGTATCTAATACAGACAGATAATTGTAAGATAATAAAGAATTCTTTCTTATTCAGATGGGTATCATAATAGCATCATGGTTAGTTTTATTTAATGACCTTAACTGCTAGAGATATACACTGAAGTGCTTGTGGGTGAAATACCCTATATCTGGGATTCACTCGAAAATATTGTCAGGGCCAGGGTGTACCTCAGTGGTAGAACACTTGCCTAGCATGTACAAGGCCCCGACTTCAATACCAAGCACCCCCCCAAAAAAACATAAAATATTGTTGAGAACAACAAGAAAAAAGATCAGCTGTGTGAAGAGATGAAACAGGAATAGCAAATGGCTGGCAGTTGTTGGAGCTGTTTTTGAGTATGATTGAAAATTTCCATACTAAGTTTTTAAAAATGAGTAAAACTGTCCAAGATTAAATAAATAAATAAGTAAAAGAACCACATGTCCTATTTTCTGGGAGCAATAGGATATTTATCCCATCTCACATTTTCCCTTTGTCCCCTTTCAGCATGGCAGAGAGAACACCCTTGCTGCCTGCCGGTCCCTGCCCGCTGATGCTGCTTGCTCTGCCCTGCTGAGCCACTCCATCTGGAGCCCCTGGGACAGCACCTGCCCCTGAGGCTGCCCTGGCTCAGCTGTCCACAGCGATGGTGGAGAACTGGACTCCACAGGCTCACAACCTTCACATCTGGTTTCAGGGGCCAGCATCCTTCATCCTGGGACTGGTGGCCCTGAACAATGGCTGAGGGCCAGGGTACCCCGTAGAGTCACGCCACAGCTTCTGGGGGCCAGCTGTACTCCAGTGCCCTGTGGACTATGACCACCTATCGGCCCCTTCCCAATGATGGTGTGGACCTGTCAGCCAGTTGTGGGGCCAGGGGCACCGATGTCCTCCCAGGGCCACACACAGGGGACTACACTTCCATGGGATTCTGGGCCCAGAATGGCAGCATGTCCCAGCCTCTTGGTGAGAGCCCAGCCACCGGCACCACCCGCCCCAGCCCCACGACCCCTGCCATGCCCAAGATGGGCGTGCGTGCACGAGTGGCCGACTGGCCACCCAAGCGAGAGGCCCTGAGGGAGCAGAACAACCCGAGCCCCTCACAGGACACAGACAGCCTGAAGGCCACCAAAGTGGCCCATTCCATGAGGAACATACAGAATGGACAGCCCCCTGCCAGCACACCAGCTTCCTCAGGGTCCAAAACCTTCCATCGAACCTCAAGGAGAAGGTCGAAAGATGTAGAATTCCAGGATGGTTGGCCACGGTCTCCTGGCAGGGCCTTCCTCCCCTTGCGGCACCGCAGCAACAGCGAGATCACCCTCAGCGAGTGTGATGTGGAGGATGTGGGGGAGACTCGGGGGTCCCGGCACACTGGCGGTGCACTGCCACTCTTCCGGGAGTACGGCAGCACGTCCTCCATTGATGTGCAGGGCGTGCCCGAGCAGAGTTTCTTTGACATCCTCAATGAGTTCCGGAGTGAACAGCCTGAGGCCCGTGGGTCTCAGGGCCTCAGTGAGCTCCTGCAGGCAGACTTGGGACATGGGGCCAAGGGGGACCCCCGCAATGGGCAGCCCCCCAAGGACAGCCTTCTCCCACTGCAGCCCTTGAAGGAGAAGGAGAAGGCCCGGAAAAAGCCCATTCGGGGCCTGGGCTCTGGAGACACTGTGGACTCATCCATCTTCCGAAAACTGCGGAGTAGCAAGCCCGAGGGGGAAGCCAGCCGGACCCTGGGTGAGGCCGAGGAGGGTCGGAGCCCCCCAGAAGCCAGCAGACCCTGGGTCTGCCAGAAGAGCTTTGCCCACTTTGACGTGCAGAGTATGCTGTTTGACCTCAACGAGGCAGCCGCCAACAGGGTGTCGGTGGCCCAGCGGCGCAACACTACCACGGGGGCCTCAGCTGCCTCTGCTGCCTCAGCCATGGCGTCCCTCACGGCATCGCGGGCCCACAGCCTGGGGGGCTTGGACCCGGCCTTCACCAGCACGGAGGACTTGAATTGCAAAGAGAACCTGGAGCAGGACCTGGGAGACGACAACAGCAATGACCTGCTGCTCAGCTGTCCACACTTCCGCAACGAGATCGGCGGGGAAAGTGAGCGCAATGTGAGCTTCTCCCGGGCCTCCGCGGGCTCCCCAGGTGAGGGCCACCCCGCCGAGCCTGCCCTGAGTGCCTACCGCACCAATGCCAGCATCTCAGTGCTGGAGGTGCCCAAGGAGCAGCAAAGGACGCAGAATCGGCCCCGGCAATACAGCATCGAGCATGTGGACCTGGGCGCCCGCTACTACCAGGACTACTTCGTTGGCAAAGGTGAGGGATGAGTGGGCCAGCCTTGTCTCTGATACCCCCACTGTTCATGTGTCTCCTCTGAACCAGGTTGTGCTCCTAGTACCCTCAGTTCGACAGGAAATGGACCTGCCTGCTGGAGACCGTGAGGACACAGTGCACAGAACCATTCCAGCATTTAGCTTGTGTCCGATGCCTGGCTATCACTCCGCAATCCTTGAACTGCATGAGACTGTAGATTTGCGGTTACTCTGCAAATGCAGGCTCGGTGAAGCTATGTGCTGGGCACTTTCTAGAACCCAGAGATATGATATTGACTGACTTCAGACAAAAATCCTCCCTTCCTAGTACTTAGTATCTTAGTGGAGTAAGATGAACAAACCAAGATGAACACCTAAAATATGTAAGGTATTGTACGGTGCTAAGTGCTAAGGAGAAGAGAAAAGCAAGGAGGAAGGAAACGGCGGTCAGGTGATGGCTGCAGGCAGGGCCTCCTCAGAGGCACCGTTTGAGTACTGAGCTGCAGGAGTGGAGGGAGGGGGATGTGTGGAGGTCAGGAACAGTGTTCCTGGCATGGGGATTGGCAAGTACAGAAGAGGGGATAGCAGGAGTGGGGAGCACACCTGTAATCCCAGCATTGTGGGAGGCAGAGGCAGGAAGATGGAAAGTTTGAGCCCAGCCCGGGCAACTTAGCAACTTAGTGAGATGTTATCTCAAAATAAAAAATAAGGGTTACAGGTATAACTCTGTATGAAGGCTCTGGGTTCAATTCCTGAAAGCCCTGAAACATAGAGGATCAGGTGTGAGGCCAGTGTTGCTGGGACAGTGACTTTGGGAGAGTGGGAGGAGCCATAGCAGAGAAGTGACAGGAACAGAGCATGTGGGACCGTGGGTTGTGACGAGGACTCATTCTATCCTGAAGGAGATGCAGTCACCCGGGAGAGCTCTGAGCAGAGGGGGGCCCTACTCTGACTCACATTCACAGCTTCCCTCTGGTTATATGTTGGGAGCAGACTTGTGGTTGGAGATGAGGCAGGAGGTGGTGGTGGGTAAGTCAGGTGGGACCCAGGAGTGGAGAAGAATCATACTAACAAGTTGCAGCTTTACCATGAAAGTGGAGCTGTCTGAGTATGGAAGTGACATGAGAGAGATGGCTTCAGGCACCCTTAGGGTTCTCGATGCCGTGGGCCAGTTCTGGAGGGCAGCATAGCCTGACACAGAGATCGCAAACTAGACCAGACATGTGGAAGTGAAGCTGTGTTGTTCAGGAAACTGTCAGCTTCAGCTGGCTCTTGTCACACAAGAAAAGCAGATAAACGTAGTGTTGCTGGCTTTCCCAATTTTTCAAGGTTCTTTTGAAATTCAGATTTTTAAATGTAAACCTCCCTCTAATTTTTAAATGCTAGCAGATGTATCGACTGAAAATTGCTTATAACATCAAGTAGCATGTTTAAATAGTAAAGAAGTGCCTCTCAATAAAGAAGTCTCAAAATCAGCAGCCCCACACCCCTGTGAAGAGCTTTCTTAGAACCTCATCCAACTGTGCTTATTAGCTACTCCTATCTAGAAAGACTAGGAAATGCAAACTTTAGTTAGATAATATCCATATTTTTTTCCTCCCCAAAATAGAGGGGTTTAAAAAAGAAAAAGAAGCTGGGCTTGGTGGCACACGCCTATAATCCCAGCACTGGTGAGGCTGAGGCAGGAGGATCGCTGTGAGTTCGAGACCGGCATTGGCTACATAGTGAGTTCCAAATCAGTCTCAACTACATAGTGAGACCCTGTCTCAAAAAACCAAAAAAAGGAAAGAAAAAGAAGAAGAATATAGGTGATAGGCAGCCAGCACCCTGTAGCAACTAGTTTAAAGAACTGTTAAAGCAGGGGGTGTAGCTCAGTGGTAGAGCAATTGCTCACATGCTTGGGGCTTGGGGGTGTAGCTCAGTGCTCAATTGCTCACATGCACAAAGCGCTGGATTCTATCCTCACTAGTAGGGGAAAAAAGTGTTCTGGTCAAACGTAACAGATGTCAACGAGGTCGTCCCACAGGACTTGGAGCAGCATCTCAAGTTTCAGTCCGGAATCAGACAGCCCCAGTTTGGAGTGTCTGGGCCATAGTTTAGTAGCTAACAGATTTTGCCCCTCCCACCATCCTCACTTGAGGAATGGAGTTGACTGTATGTGCCCAAACCAAAACGACACCAAGATTGCAAATAAAAGGATGAAAAGGAAATTTCCAACAGTTGCCAATCAAAAGAAAGCTGATGAGGCAATGGCAGTGTCACATGAAATAGATTCCAAGGCTAGAAGCGCTTCATAGAGGAACACTGGGCCATTTCATGTTGACTTTTAACATTCATCAGGAAGCTGATTGTGTGAACCTGTAGCTGGGTTTAGGAGAAGATCAGTAAGAAACGGGTTACAGGGAGACGTGGACAGACCTGTGGTCCAGTGGGAGAAGTTGACAAGTTCTATCTTTGACACTGACAGATTGAGTAGCCAAAAAAAAAAATAATAATAATAATAAGGATGTACTGGATAAGAATAACCTTATAAGAATTTATCATGTATTCTGTATTAACTTTGGACCTAACCAACAGAGAACACTTTTTTTTCAACCCACACATAGAAATACATGAAAGGAATGTGAATCAGATAAGTTTGAGCATTAAAACGTTTAGCTCTTGGTTAGGCAAGTAGTAAGCACTCATGGAGCTTTTTTAAAAAAACCAAGGGCTGGGAATTTGGCTCAGTGGTTCCGCCACCTGCCTCACAAGTGCAAGGTTCTGAGTTCGATCCCCAGTACCCCCCAGAATTTTTTTCTTTATAAAAAATATTTCATTGATACAGAGCAAGAGGTATGTGCCTGTAATCCCAACACTGGGAGCCTGAGGCGGGAGGGTCCAAAGTTTGAGCCCAGCCTGGGCAACTTACTGACTTTAGTGAAACCTGTCCCGTTCATTCATTCATTCATTCATAGATAAATAAATAGGGCTAGGATGTAGCTCAGGGCAAAGTCTCTAGGTTCAATCCCCACTACTGCAAAATTAAAAAGCAAAAAAGTATTTTCTCTGTAGTTCTGGAAGCTCATAAACAGCTTCGTCATTGACCAGTATTTATTGAGTACCTACTGTATACCAGGACTTAAAAGGTACTGGGGATGGGCTGGTAGAAAAAAACCTGCCACCACCCTATTGCTGCTTCAGGGATGAGCTGATGATGTCTGTGGAATATGGTGTTTATGCTGTTCTGTTCTGACTGGGGACGTCAACTGACACGTTTTGCCCTTGAATTACCATCTAATTAATTATGCCTCTCATGAGAACAGGAACCATCAGTTGAATATTGAGGGCACCAGGATAGGAGAGGCAGCTTCTCACATTGCCCTTGAACTTCCAGCAGGGGTAGATGGCAACTTTGTCAACTTGAGTCTGACAGACTGAGAGTGGGTTCCTGCCACACACGGGAGATCCTTGGGTGATGTGAACTGTTTGCCTGGAAGGTTCTAAGATAGTGGCATGTTTTAGGAGAAGGGAGACAGCTGTCATTGAGGGGAGAGAGCAAGAGATTTGCTCCCTAATTTACTAAAGGCTCTGTCCCCCTAAGTGAAAAAGCACAGTGTTTAAGTTACCTAGGTCTAAAGAAGCATGGTAAAAAAAAAAAACACCAAAAAACAAAACAAACAAACAAACAAACAAAAATATTGGGCCTGGGATTTAGCTCAGCAGTTCGGTGGCCTGCCTTGCAAGCGCAAGGACCCGAGGTCAATCCCTGGTACCAAAAAAACAAATAAAGAAGCATGGTCAGAGAAAGGTGATGCTTGGGGACTTGTGTCATGGCCCAGAGCAAACCTGATACCTTGGGGGATGGCAAATGCAGCACTTAGGCCAAGCACTGACTATTTCATCTTCACAGCTGTGCTGTGGCTGAGGCCATCCGTAAGCCTGTTTGACTGCTAAGAGTGCTATCAAGTGACTTGGCCTGGGCTGTGCAGTTGATCTCACCCCAGATTTGCATTGGCAGGAGGCTCTGTAGAGTCTTAACCACGTCACAGGGGCTAACTGGCAGCTAAACCAGCTGAAGCAAGTGCAGGCGGGATTAACGACAGCAGGGCTGGGTTTATTACATGACATGCCTTGTACTAAGCGTTCCATCTCCAGCCTCATCTCCCCCTCGCATGAACTCCCCAAATTGTTGGGGCATCAAGGTCCCCATTTCTCAGGTAAGAGTGCCAAGGCTTAGTGGAGTTCTGTGATATGCAGTGGAGTCAGTACGGGAAGTCGGGCTTTGACCTCTCACTATTCCTCCATTGAGAGTGGCTGTGTCCGACATAGGGTGTGTGTGAGTGGTCCTGGCCCCATCTTCCCATCAGCAGGCCTTCCTCAGGATGAGACCCTCAACTCAATTGCTTTTCCTTCTCAGAGCACGCCAATTATTTTGGCGTGGACGAGAAGCTGGGGCCAGTGGCTGTGAGCATCAAGCGGGAGAAACTGGAAGACCACAAGGACCATGGACCTCAGTACCAGTACAGGATCATCTTCCGGACACGTGAGGTGGGTCCTGGTACTAACGTTATTGTTGACCTCTTCCTCTGAGCCAGTTCTGGGCCAGCACTGATCCTGTTGCATCTCCTGTTATTCTGCCTACAGCCCAAGAGAGATGTCCTGCCAGTCTCTCCATTTTATTTGTTTTTGGTTTTTTTGAGACAGGGTCTCACTATGCAGTTGAGACCGACCTGGAACTCACTATGTAGCCTAGGCTGGTCTCGAACTCACAGTGATCTTCCTGCCTCAGCTTCCTAGTGCTGGGATTACAGGCGTGCACCACCACACCCGGCTCAGTCTCTCCATTTTACAGAGGAGGAAGCAAAGATTTAGAGAAATGAAGTGACTTGTACGGGATCAGTGCATAAATAGCCAGGCCAGGATTTGAATCCAGTGTGACTTCAGAGCACAGGACTGAAAAACCTATTTGTAAGAGATTAACTGGTTAGCATGAGAAATAAAGGGAGAGGTGAGGGATCATTTGAGGATCCTGAGGTGTCTTGCTTGGTGGAGAGAATTAAGGTCATGTGCCCCAGTCAGGGCAGGAACTGAGGAATCTCAGCCTGCCTGCTGTGGTGCTGATGAGCTCAGGACACTCCCACTGGCTTCTCCATTCTAAGCAGAGAATCCCACTGTCCCTGTTTGTCTAGAGGTCTCCCTCTTTTTTTTTTTTTTTTTTTTTTTTTTTTTTTTTTTTAGTTTTTTGAGACAGGTCTCACTATATAGTTGAGACTGACCTGGAACTCACTATGTAACCCAGGCTGGTCTCGAACTCACAACGATCCTCCTGCCTCAGCCTCCCGAGTGCTGGGATTACAGGCGTGTGCCACCACGCCCAGCTTAGAGGTCTCCCTCTTGACTAAAGGTCAGCTGTGTCCAAGGGAAAAGGCCTATTTGGGGCACATCTATTTAGTAAAAGCCTCGATTTTAAGTGACAGAAGCCTGTTTCAAACTGGCTTAAACCAGAAAGAGTTCACTGGTTCGTGTGACTGCACATCCTGGGGTGGGGCTACCTTCTGTCATGGCTAGACTCCAGACAACAGCCGTCACCAGAACCCTCTCCCTAGCAGTTCACTCAGCATGGCTCTCCTTTGCATTGTGAATGTTATTCTCTGCGACCTGCAGGCTTGCTCCATGTCACAGGAAGAGGAGACAGCTATTCAGATCTGTTGTGTCTTTATAGCTTCCCATCCGTGAAGGAACTGACTCTTGTCTGCTGATCTCTGGCCTTGAGTAGAATCCTAAGCCCACACCCTTGGCCAGTCTCTCTGTGATGGGGTGATAGAAGAAGCTGGCTGAATCTAGGACATGCGCTCCACCCTGGGGCCAGTGCCTGGCACTGTGATTGACAGCTCCCTGGAGCCACCCAGGGAGGAGGCAGGGGCGGAACGAGGCAAGCAGAAATGATGGAGGCTTTGAAAGGCCTATGCAAGGACAACCTTCCTAGGAAAGGGGCATTCATCAGCTAGGCAGGCTTCCCAAATTGGGTCTCTCTGTGGGCTTGGCCTCTGCCCAGGCAGGAGATCCAGCAGACGACCACCGCCAGGATGTTGGGTTTGAGCCAGCCCAGCCCTGGACCTCACCCAGGCTGGCAGATGCCGTGCTGAGGGCCCTTACCATGTCCCTTGAAGAAGACTTTCAGTGGGATGTCATGATGGCTGTGTGGCAGCTGAGGAGAGTGGTCCCCAAAACCATGTATGCAGGCTACAGATGGACCCCAGCCCATGTCTCCCCTGAGCACCAGTGCAGAATGTGAGGTGACAGCTCCTGTGGCATCAGAATGCTTCAGGACATGTGGCTGGGTGACCCTGCTGGCTGAGATGACTGCCACATCCATATACTAATTGGCGATGTGTCACAGCTGCTCTTTCTTCCTACCGAACTGTGTGCCCTTTATATATACTAACTCCCTTAAACCTTATCCAAGTCCTGTGGTGAAGCACATGTGTCCTCACTTATGTGACAAAAAAGGCACAGAGCCATTAGGAACTTGCCCAAAGCCCCCTCCAGTAAGTGGCAGGCAGGATGCATCTATTTTTCGACCAGTGGACATTGGACTCATTCATGAGTGATGGACTCAACTAACTTAGTGCCACTGTTTTTGTTTTTAATGGAAACAGAACATGTAGGATGTATTTTTGAAATATGAAAAGTCCTAACGGTCGTGAGACTTTAGTGCACAGATACAGCTTCTGGGTATAGCTTTGTGCTTTGGTTCAGCAAGTTGGAAGGAGGCTCAGTCGCATTCCTGGCTTGTATCTGCCTCTGTCCAATTTCTGCCCCTGCCCCACCAAACTAGCCTCGGTGCTCCAGCCCACCCCAGGCTGTGCACCGAGGCCCTTGAGTCTCATGGCTACACATGGATTCATCTGTCAGCACTACCACCTGCCAGCCTTGAGCTGGACCCTAACCATACACCAGCGACAGGCAGCAGAGGCTCGGGACTTCACTCTTGTTGCTGCGAGGACAGCGTGCAAGATGCCTGTGTAATTTATTCATTGTGGTTCATGGAGACAAGTTGAAAATAAAGCAAGGAAAAGGCCAAGTCTAGTGGGCAGTTAAGTCTTGAAATGGGATGGTCAAGAGAGGTGGCATTAGGAAGATGACATTTGTATAGAGACCTGGGGTAGATCCATGCTTAATGTGTGGAAGCCTGTTCTGAGTTCTAGTTCTGCCACTCAAAAGCTCTGGAAGCCAGAGCATGCAGCTTCCTCTCTCTGAGCCTTACAGTCCTCTGTGGCAGTCCTAGGCTTACAGAACTATGGTGTGGCCTCTGTGATGTGTACACATAAAGCAGACAGTGCTGGACCTGGCATTGGGAGAGCCCAGCGCGCTTAGACTGCCCGAGAGGGTCTTAGTCTGTCCTCTCCTCGTCACACCCAAGTCATCCTTGTGGTCCGTGCTGAGGTCCACACCCAGAGGCAAACTCTGCTCTCTGGAGTTGGAGTGGCCGATATGGTTTGTCTCACTTCTTCCTGAGCTCCCTCCTGTCACAGAGGCAGAGCGGAGGATCACATAACCCAGAGAGCAGTGACCGCAGTGTTTTGCATTCATTTACCCATGCCGGAGTCCTCTCACCATCCACATCCCATGGGCAAGGACCCTGGACCCCAGAGAGATCATCACTTGTCAGGGTCTGACAAGGACATGGCCCCTGGCTGCCCTTCTACTGAGCCTGTGCCCATAACCACTGCCCCACAGCACCTGTCAGGTCAAGTTTAAATTCTGGCTCAGGGATCAGACATCCTTCGCGCAGTGTCCAGTGTGCTTCAAGATCACACGGCTTTTCTTCTGTGCAGCTCAGTCTCTTCCTCTGTAAAACAGCCCATGAGCTCCGACCTGGAGCAGTGGGAAGTGCTCTGGGCTGGCCCTCATGCAGTGGCAGTGTAGGCTGCAGGGCAGCAGGAGCTCTGAGGGCCAGGTGCCATGTGACTGATGACACTGTCATAGCCGGTGTTCTTTCCCGAGAGGTCAGAGGCCCGTGCTGGGCAGCAGGGCTCAACCTCACAGACAGACAGGGCTGTGTCCTCCTCCCATCCACATGCACGCTTCAGGCTCCTGTAAACCAGAGCATGGGGCCCACGCTTCCTTCCACACTAGCCGTCTGGCCCGCCCCAGATGGCCGCCCTCAGTCACCCCACAGACAGGCTAGAGTAGGCCTGCACCTCCCGGCAGATGGGCCATGAGCATTGGCAATGCCAGGCTTCCCACCGAGGCGGCAGACTCAGAGCCAGGCTCGTGACCACACGCCCAAATGCCGGTTCCCAGGGAGCCCAGGCAGGATGAGACCCAGGCCAGGGCTGCCCTGACTGTGACCCCTTGCTGGCACAGGTACCTCAGCCCACTGGGGACCATCCGGCCCACAGGCACTGTGGGCTCCCTTTGGACTGGCAAACAGGAGCTTTTGACAGGCCTTTTCTTTTATAAGGTTTGAAGTTTTGAGACTTTAGCAATTTTTCTTTTGGATGTAAAAAGTATCAAGGGGGCCAGGGATGTAGCTCAGTGGCTCCACGCCTGCCTGGCAAGCGCAAAGTCCTGAGTTTGATCCCCAGTACCAAAAAAAAAAGTATCAAATACTGACTGTTAAGAAGGTAAACAATATATAAGTATGCAAAGTATAAAGTAAAGAAAGCAGGGAATAGTGAGTGGGACTGCATTTGTATTCAGCAGGTGCCTCATTGTGTGTGTGTGTGTGTGTGTGTGTGTGTACATACTTCTGTACACACAGACTTACAAATTTACAAAGCATACTGTTAAGTGGGGAGAAAGCAAACTGCACCTTCTTGTTCAAGGTTAAAGCATTTTTAATTCTTTTTACTTTATGAAAAAACAATTTCATAACAAAATAAGAGAATAACGCCGTGTATTGTTATCTTCAAAGTAATTACTCATAGTGAAAGACATTGACATAAAAGATTCTGTCTTCCAAAGAACAAACTGACTGTGCATATACATTTAACACGTTCGCCCAGAGGAGTGGCTGAACCATTGAGCTCTCACTGTGTTCCAGACACACAGCTAAACACCACACATGGATTTTCTTACTGAATCCTCTCAGTGCTTTGAGGTGGGCCTTCTTGTCCCCATTGGTCAGGGAGAAAGGGGGCAGGCACAGAGAAATTAAGCCACTTGTCTGGGGTCTCAGAGCTATGGAGGGGTGGAGCTGGGATTGGCTCCCAGGTAACCCCCCTGGCAGAGCTCTCACAGGTCCCAGCCAGAGAAAGGCACAACTGCACCCAAGTTGGGAGGGCGTGGAGTCGCTGTGTACCTTTCACAGCTCACCTGCTTTGTTACCTGAGTGGGATGATTCTAGATATTACCAGGCTCTGAGCAGAGAACTGTGATCTGACCCAGGCTGTTGTGGTGAGGATGAGCTGGGAGAGGAGCAGGGACCCCAGGAGTAGACAGGTGGGGGAGGTAACAGTGGACATGACTTGGTGGAGAGAGGTGGCCACTCATGACGCGCCAGAACCCTGTTGCTTCTGCCCAATGCAGAAGAAAAGCTGGGAGCTTTTTAAGTAGTAGCATCAGGCAAATGGTCAGAGCCAGAATGTGTGTGAGGCCCACTGTTTCCAATAGGGAAGAATGAAGATTTCTGCTCCATGCTGTCCTTTGGCCCCAGCAGAGGGCGCTGTGGGACAGTGTCAGTAGGATCTAAAGATGCAGATCCTGTTGGTGCCTTAATTGAAACCCACAGCCCAGGGCCACCCAGACTGCCTGGGTAGATCATCTGACATCATTGCTATTCACGGTCTCATTCAAGACTGCCTTGCTTATGATGAGAGGTTTGTCTGTTCATTAATAACCAGTGCCAGAACTCGGAACTCCCAACCGTGAGATCACTCCATTCCTCCCCACATGCATCTCGCCCGGGTCCTGTTTGGCAAGGGTGGGCTGTGTGCTGAGAGGCACAGTCCTGACACACCTCCACTGCCTCCTGTGTCTGTTGATTTAGGTGAGCATGTTTTTGCAGTTAACACTGATGTTTAGTGTTTAAACCACAGCTCTGTGTATTGTGGCTGCTTATAACAAGGCCCTGGGGGAAGGGTTTTCCCTGTGCCCTTTTGAGCCCCCTGCCATGCAGTCTTTAGGTGCAGTTGCTGCTGTGCCCAGCCCAGGACCTGGCCTGACCTGACCTGGGGGCCAGTGGCACGTTGCAGTGAGAAGTACCAGCTAGTGTTAGTGAGAATGTAGAACATCGGGGGTTCACAGGCAGGGCTGGCGGCATGTAAATTGGTATATTTGGAAAACTCTGCAGCTCAGTAAAATTAAAGTTTATCATGCCTGGTAATTTAGCAGTTTCTCTCTGAGGTATAAATCCAAAAGGGAGTGTGTTCGTGTGCAGTAAGAGGTGCTTCTGTGAATGTTCCCAGCAGGGCTGTTCACAGTTGTCAAATACTAGAAGCAGTTCCAGTGCTCACCAGACGTAGAAAGAATTGACTCCACGGTGGTAAAAAGACCAGATCTCACCACAGTGTGGCCAAATCTCATGGACACAGCATTAAGAGAAAAAAAAAAAGCCAGAAGTAGGGGTGCACACCTGTAATCCCAGCACTTGGGAGGCTGAGGCAGTCCAGGCTACATAGTGAGTTCAAGGCCAGCCCGAACTACTTAGTGAGACCCTGCCTAAGAAAGGGGTGGGGGACGAACACAAGCAGATGACAAACAGACACAAGTTGCCAGTTTCAGGTATTCCTCAAGGGTAGGACACTTGCTACAGGCTCTAAGGAAACAGCAATGAATTATGGTACTAGAAGTTAGAAGAATGCAAGGGAAGGGGCATGAGAGGGCTTCTAGAGTCTGGAACTGCTGCTTCTCTCGATCTAGGTGATAACTAACAAGGTACTCACTTTGAGATCATTTCTTTAGCCATGCATATGTATTATATACTTTTATATATGTAGATTATATTTCTTGGGCAAAAAGAAAACGCATAAGCTTTGGAGAAGTCAGGCCTGGGTTAAAATCTAGTTCAGCCCCTTGTCAGCTGTGGTGATGTTGGATAAGACACCTAACTTCTAAGAGCTTCGGTTTCCTCATCTGTAAAACAGGGATAATATCATCCCATGAATAGATCAGCACATAAAATTAGGTAATTATGACATCACCTGGAACACAGTACAGTGAACTACAGTGTGACTTAGTTACTAAGATATATCAGGAATTTGACTGAAAAGTAACAAATCTGGCTAGCCATAACTAAAGCAAATAAGAGTTTTTTACAAAATCATTGAACAAGTCTGAAGGTAGGCAGCTGCAACCATCAATTTCTTTGTGAGCTTCTGTTGTCTCTTTTCGCTTGATCACGACACGGCCATCATAGCTCCAAACATAAACTCTCACACCAGTGTCCCTAGCAAGAAGAAACAGGCAGGTGGGAAGGGACTTTCTTTTTATTAGAGAGGAAGATCTGCCCAGACGTCCTCATGAAGGACTCCTTTCACATGTCATTGCCTGGAACCAGCTCTAGGAAAACTTGGAAAGCAACACCCGAAGAAGGGGAATGAGAGAGCCATAACTGGCTTTGGCTAAAGAATTTCAGCCCTTAAAAAAAACATGCAAGCTGGGTGTGGAGGCGCACGCCTGTAATCCCAGCACTCAGGAGGCTGAGGCAGGAGGATCATTGTGAGTTCGAGACCAGCCTGGGCTACACAGTGAGTTCCAGGTCAGTCTCAACTACATAGTGAGACCCTGTCTCAAAAAACAAACAAACAAACAAACATACATACATACCAAAGACAGATTGCCGCTCCAACACAGGAGATGGTGGCCTGTCATACAGTAGTAAAAAATGACCTAGGAACTAGGAACTTGTTTGCAGGTGTGAGAGACCCTCTGAGTTGAGAACCGAGGGTTGCGGTTTAGACTCTTCTTATTGTAAATATGAAAATAAATGATCCAAATGTGTGGTCAAAAGAAAAAAGAATTTCAGCCCTAAACTACACATCAGGACTACCTGAGAGGGGTTAAAGATGTGTGCATTATGTGCACACTTGTGTGATTTTGTAGATGGATACACACACAATCATGCCGTCTACTTTGAAACTTGTCACATTTTGACACAAAAATTTCCTCCCAGTACTGATTGTTTGGTACTTGACATGCAAGCTAGAATTTGCTGGTGTCAGTTGCCCTGTGACTTGCTACCCTTCCCAACTAAAACACTTTATTCAGTACTCATCATTTCTGGTGCTTGTCATGCCTCCAGGAACCGATTAATCATGCATACCAAGGTACCAGTGAATGCATACGTGTGCATGTCTGGCACCTCCACTCACAGACTGTCCAAATCAGAGTTGCCGGGGGTGGCACTCAGTGGTAGAGTACTCGCCTAGCATTTGTGAGGCCCTGGGTTTGATCCATGGCACAGCAAAAAAAAAAAAAAAAAAAAAAAACATTGGTGATTTTTTTCTTCATGAAACTAGTTGAAAACCAGTGCGACAGTTTGAGATCCAAGCTGGCACCCATCTCTAGGGCAGGCAAGGGCTGCACTTGAGAGTGGACAGTAGTGTGTTGATATCATAATGGTGCTTTGGTGGTGACCACAGGAGATGCCTCCTTATGCTTCCTGTCCTCCATGTGCCTGCTCATGTTGCCTCCCAGAGCAGGGGTCTTTGCTTGTTCCCTGCATCTAGAGAAAGACCAGCACACAGGAGGCAACGGCCGGGGTGTGTGAACATAGGACAGCATGTTACGTCCATAGTTGCATTCAACCCCCAGTATCCTTTTGGGTATCATGGTGCCTGTTTTCATTGACCCACAGACTTCTGAAGTCACTTGATCAAGGTCACACAAGGAAGAGGCAGCAAGTTTGAGTCCTGGCTCTGCCCCAGAGCATCTGCCCTTAGCCCGTCTTGTGTTAAAGTCTCTTAAAAGGGACCCTCAAGTGCTTCAGCCACCCTTGAGGCCCTGGGAGCCTAACTGTCCTTTCTCTCCCTTGGGTAGCTCATCACACTGCGGGGCTCCATCCTGGAAGATGCCACGCCTACGGCCACCAAGCATGGCACTGGGCGGGGCCTGCCCCTGAGAGACGCCCTCGAGTACGTCATCCCCGAGCTCAACATCCATTGCCTACGCCTGGCACTCAACACTCCCAAGGTGACGGAGCAGCTGCTGAAGCTGGACGAACAGGGGGTGAGCTGGGACACGGGGAGGGCAGGTCACAGGGTGGGTCCCGGAAGAACTGAACTGTGCTCCACTGTGCCTCTGTCTTGGCCACTTTATTTATTTATCTATCTATCTGTTTTTTGACAACAGAAGCATACTTACCCTACTCTCAGCAACAGCAGGAATTTGTTTTCCAGTTCTAGGTATGAAAAAATAGCCTGGGGGCAAGATAGGCACCAAGAATGAGGTTCCTCTGTGTGCATATTTGTGTCTACCTGTGTGACAGAGACATGTTAGGTACATGGACCAGCTCCCCATGATGGATGTAAACATACTGCAAACATGTACAAAAAGAAATGAAAAATAAGGCCCCCAGGGTGCCCGCTATGGGGCACAGGCCCCTTAGAGAGCTAACACTTGAAAGCAGCAGCTGCTGCCACATGGCCTCTGTGAGAAGCAAACCTTCTCAGAGAACCCCTGAAGTCGAGTGCCCTCTCACAGTCTCCCCAACTAACAGGCAGGGGTGCCTCTGGCTCATGCAGCCTGGAGGGTCACCTGGCTCCGGCATTGGTCAGCTGTGGCTTCAGTGTCCCCCAACTGACCCTGAGAGGCAGCCGGGAATAGTGTTAAGAAAACAGGTTTGGGCCGGGGATGTAGCTCAGTGGCATCATGTCTGCCTTGCAAGTGCAAGGTCCTGAGTTTGATCCCCAGTACCAAAAAAGAAGAAAAGAAAAGAAAACAGGTTTGGAGGAGCGGGGCTATAGTTCAGTGGTAAAGCACTTGCCTGGCATATGTAAGAGGAGAGAGAGAGTGTCAGTCATGCATCTGTCCATGGCTCAGGGACCAGGGCAGTCAGGGATACTGAAGCAAGTACGGTTATTGAATGAGAGTCCCAAGCCCTGAACACTGTAGATTTTGCTTTATTTGGCAGAATCTCAGCCAGCACCCATCCTTCTCCTGAAAACAGCTGACCACGGCACCCCATCTGTACTCAAGAGTGGCATCACCAGCTGCCTCCACCTGGGATGAAGAAAGTGGGCGCCATGGGGGCCTTGTTTTTTTCTTCTTTTTAACTTTTATTAGCACATGTTCTCAGTACCTAATGTTTACAACCCCCATGGGAGTTGGTACTTGCATGTAACATGTCTTCATTTTACTTCCCTCTCCCTTGCTCTCCCTCCCCCGCTGGGTGCCTTCCTTGCCTCTCCAGAATGGGAGGAAGGAGACAGACAGCCGGGAGACCCCCGCCCACCACGGCTCTGTGCGGGAGTGGCCCCCTCAGCCCCCTCGTGACCACCCCCTGCAGCTGCTCACACAGCCACCCTTGTGTCCGCAGCTGTGCCAGAAGCACAAAGTGGGCATCCTGTACTGCAAGGCCGGCCAGAGCTCTGAGGAGGAGATGTACAATAATGAAGAGGCCGGCCCAGCCTTCGAGGAGTTCCTCGAGCTCCTGGGTGAGAAGGTTTGCTTGAAGGGCTTCACCAAGTATGCCGCCCAGCTCGACGTCAAGAGTAAGTGGGAGCTGCTTAGATGGGGAGCAGCCACCATATGCCCACCTGACGGGGACAGCAGTAGCTCTCCAGCACCACTGTGCAAACCAAAATAGCACAGCCGCTCAGGGGAAGCAGTTTAGTGTGTTCTAGTGGCTAGGAGACCCCCTGCTGTTGGGCTCAGCAGTTGCACTGCTAGACTCTGTTCCTAACTGTGGCCACCTGGGAGTGCTGTGGAATCAGAACGGTAGGAGTCAGGCAGCAGCAGCCTGGTGAAGGCCTCTTCCCTCACACAGACATCAGGTCTCAGGGGAGTGTGTACCGATGATGTTCCTTATATACCAGTCATTTACAACACTCTTTGGGATTCATTCGTCGTGGAACACTACAAAAAGACGAGGGAGTGATAGACTCCACATTCCGGGTAGCTGGCACCTCTGCAGGGGCCGTGCGTCCAACTGGGAAGCACCCCTCAGCTCAGAGGGTTGGAAGCAGCCTGTTTCCTGAGGCAATGGCAGCTACTCTGTTAGCCCTGGTAGCAATCTCTGAACACTGAATGCCTGTATACATGTAGATGTTTCTGGTGTGTGGGTTGGAAATGTTTTATAAGTAGTTTGAGAGATGGATGAGTTACATGCCTGGGTGTCACAACTCCCCAGGAAATGGACTGCCAGTGTCTGTTATGGCTGGGCTCAGTCACCCCACTGAGCCTCAGCCCCCTCATCTGTAGAGGATAGAGGAGGGTCGTAGCTGCGCTTGCCTCAGGAGCTCAGTGGGGAGGGCTCAGGGCGCCCATGTCGACCCAGAGGTCCTGAGCTCTCCCTCCACAGTGCATACTTAAGCTCCTGGAGGACGGCAGCTGCCCACGGAGGGCCGAGGAGGCAGTCACCTCACAGCACGCCTGGCACCAAGGAAGTGGCGAGGGCACAAGTGTGACTGTTGAAGGTGTTATTTCCTACTTGGCTAAAGGAGCAAGACAGGCAGGAAAAGGAAGAGGAGGGATATTCTCCCCTCTCAGACAGATGCCCACTCCTGAGTCTCAGGGTCCTCCTTCACACCATGTGGCCACAGTCCTCCCCCACACCGGGGCTCGCTGTGAAGGCCGAGTGCCCAGCACAGGCCCGTTAGAGAACTAACACTCAAGAGAGCAGCAGTTGCTGCCACATGGCTTCTGTGGGAAGCAGATTTTCTCAGAGAACCCCTAAAGTCGAACCCCACACAGTCTCCCCAACTAACAGTCAGGAGTGCCTATGGCTTGAGCAGCCACCTGGAGGTCACCCAGCTCTGGCGTTGGCCAGCTGTGGCTTTCGTGTCCCTGGTTGACTGAGAGGCAGCCAGGAATACTGTTAAGAAAACAGGTTTGGAGGGGTTGGGGTGTAGCTCAGTGGTAAAGCACTTGCCTGGCATGTGCAAGGCCCTGAGTTCTATCCCCAGCACTGACAGAAAGAAAAAAACGAACAGCCCGGTGCAGTGCTGTACCATGGCTGTAGCCCCAGCCACTCTGGAGGCTGAGGCAGGAGAGCTGTTGAGCCCAGGAGTCTGAGACAACCTGGAAACTTAGGGAAACCCTGTCCCTGCGCCCCCCAATCAAATCTGGAGGCAGCCAGCCTGAATTCTGGCTCAGGCTATATTGCAGTGTGACCTTTCTGTGCCTCGGTTTTCCCCTTCTGAAATCTAGAATCTGTAATTAAGTGCTCCTCTCCCTGATCATAACCCCCGTCCTATTGGAGATAACCAGCATCCTGTCACGATAATCATTTCTTTGCTTTCTTTATCTTTCACATCCCCAAACGGTAGAACTGTTTTTGTTTGTGCTTAGATTTGAACCCAAGGACCTCGTGCACATGAACTTCATACTGTAGCTCATTTGGTCTGCTTTTGCACGTAACATGAATGGAACCATACAGTACATGCTCCTTTGTGCCTGGTGTCTTTCACAGAAGGTTGTATTTATAGCGTTCACCTATGTGACAGCTGTGCTTGTTCCTTTCTCTGGTGATATTACCAGGATATGCACGTTCCACGGTGTGTTTGTCCATTCTTCTGACTGACACTGGAAGGTCCTTGTACTGTCGTCCCGGGGTTCATATGCATGGTTTCTCTAGGCTGTATCCCAGGAGAGGGAATGTTGTGCTAAGAGTTGCTACTGAGAAGTTTTGCAAAGCGCTTGCCCCAATTTACATACCTAACCAGCCACATAAAGGGCTGCAGTTTCTCTCCCTCCTTACTGGCTCTCAGTACTGTCAGGCTTTTTAAATGTTACCAATTTGGGGGATGTATAACAGGAAGTTTCCTTTTTATGTAAATTTATTTCATTTTAAAGAGTGGACTTAAGTAAAAGCATTGAGTTTAAAACCAGCACAGATGGTATGTGGGATATGGCAAAAACCCAGAGACTCTAGAAATGTGGTACTAACTGGTGTTTCCATCCCAGCCGACTCCACAGGCACCCACTCCCTCTACACGACGTACCAGGACTACGAGATCATGTTCCACGTCTCCACACTGCTCCCATACACGCCCAACAATAGGCAGCAGGTCAGTGGTTTCTGGCCGGCGCACACCTGGCCCCAGGTTCACTCCCTGCCCTGGCTGCCGGCCGGCTGCCTGCCAGGCGTTGGCTCTTGGTATCCTCCTGTGGGTCAATGGAGGCTCTTGAAGGCCCTCGGTGCCATGGTCATTTCGTCTGGTTCTGTTGCTGTTTCTTTGGCCATGCTGCCTACCTCTAGCTATACTGACTCCCCTCAGGGTCTCTTGGGTCATCACCCGTCTCATGAAAAAGAACAGTGAATTAGTTAACATTATTTTGACCAAAAACTCAAATCAATCTGGTATAAACAAAAATTGGGATTTATTGGGTTATAAAACCCTAAGGTTCTGGGAGTGCACTGTCTTTAGGTATTGCTGGGTCCTGGGCTCAGGCAGCCTTAGGAATCCTGTGTCTTACCTCTACTTTTCTGTGCAGTGACTGTTACTTACAGGTCTCCCTAGCAGCCCTATGTTACATCCCATCAGCTTAGCCACATCTGGGGACAACCACCAGCTTAGCCATGCCACAACATTCTTCCATTGTCCCAGAGTTGTTTCTGGGCTGAGTCTCACTGAACCATTTGCACGCCAGTCCCTGGGCTGCTGTCTCGGCTTGGGGTCGGGACAGGCCAAGCCCAAGGTACCTGCTCAGTGGGTGACTGAGTTTGAGTTGTGGCTGTCAGATGATCCTAGTGCAGGACTGGCCACAGCACATGGGTCCTTTATCTAGTGGTTTAATGTGGTAGCATTTAGAACATACGAGAACTCAGGGATCAAAAGGGTACATTGAGCTGCTGAGTATGTCTGGAGTTTACACCAGAGCCACCTCATGTAGAGTCCCATGGGACTGCCACCCACGGGTTTCATCATGGTCTTGCATTCCTTAATGGGAAAGCATAATCTCAGCAAATAGGTGGGATGCTGTGACTGTATCACCATGGGTGGAGACACCAGCATCTTCCTCAGAGACTGACAAGCAGAGGGAAGAGGACAGGGCTCCCCTTGGCCCACCCAAATCCCCACAGTCCCACTCTTCTCAACTGAGGTGTCCAGGGGAGGAGTGTGACCTGCATTCAGCTCGCCCATATTCTGGTCAGACTGCCATGGTCAATGAGCATGGCTTTGAGTGAATCGAAGGCCACCAACTTTAGTGAGTCTAATTTATTGGGCATCTCTGTATGCCAGACAGTGTCCTGGGTGCTGAGGATGCAGCCGTGGGCAATGAACACAACAGGCAAAATGCCCGTTCTCCTGGCGCTGACACTTGAGTGGGAAGAGACAGACAAGAAGCAAGTGGGAGAAGGAAAGTCACTGTGTTCCACATGTAATGTTCGGTGCTGGGTGGGCAGGCAAAGATGGACAAGTGTCGGGGACAGAGAGGGACATTTCAGCTCAGACCTGAGGAGGTGAGGAGAGAAGCGGCATGGGGACCTGGGGCAAGGGGGCAGCCGGTGCAGAGGCCTTGAAGAGCAGCAGGGGCCAGCATGAGGAAAGGCGATGGGGTGGGCCACTTGTGCAGCAGGGGGGACTTTGTCCTTGAGCCTGAGTGAGGGGGAGCCACAGGAGGGCTCTGAGCAGGGAGGGATGTGACTTGACTCCAGCGCACACAGCTTCCCTCTGGCTGCTTGTGGGGACACAGAGGGTACAAGACAGGAACAGGGAGATGGCAAGGACCTGTTGTAATGATCCAGGCCGGACGCCTCAAGACAACCTGTGACACTTTCCTCCCCGCCCTCTGATGTCCATTTCCCAGCTGCTGAGGAAGAGGCACATAGGGAACGACATCGTGACGATCATCTTCCAGGAGCCTGGGGCGCTGCCTTTCACCCCCAAGAACATCCGCTCCCATTTTCAGCACGTCTTCATCATCGTCCGAGTACACAGCCCTTGCACTGAGAATGTCTGCTATAGGTACGTGTCACCAAGCCCCTGTGCGAGGACCTGGAGCACCACTGCCAGCAGTAGGCAGCACCAGAGAGGGGCAGCTGGCCAGTCAGGCAACTGCCTTATGTGCTGCTCTGTGATCCTGAGTTCAAGACAGAGTGAGCCCAGCAGAGGCTTGGCTCCCTGGTTCACATAAGGAGGCAAGCAGGGATTGTGTTTGCCTGCTTTCTTTTGTTTCAAGTAACAGAAACCCCAACTTGGACTGAAGACAAAAATGTAGTTGTACACATTAGCTCTCAAAAATGGCATGTGATGGTGCATGCGGATTAGCCCTGCACTCCGGAGGCTGAGGTAGGAGGATCACAATTTCAAGCCAGCCTGAGCAACTTACTGAGACCCTGCTTTCAAATAACAAAAAGGGGTGGGGATATAACTCAGTGCAAAGGCCCTGTGTTTGGTCCCCAGAACTTGGGTGGGGGGAAGTCTGTGGCCAAGCACAGTGGCACAGGCCTATAATCTCAGCTATTTAGGAGGCTGCAAATTTGAGCAGCCAGCCTGGGCAACTTGGCGAGACCCTTTCTCAAAAATGAAAAGGGCTTTGAATGTAGCTCAGTGGTAGAGCGGTCCTGGCTTCAACCCTAGTGCCAGGGGGAAAGATGGCATGTGGAAGTCTTTGTGTGCCCTGTGCTTGTTGGCAGCTCTCATGTAACATCCCACCCACTGCATGCCCAGCAGAGGGGGCTTTTCTTTCCCAGCAGTTGAGCAAAAGCCACATAATGGAGACCCACTAACCTGGTTGGAGTCAAGTACCAGCCAGGTCTGGGCAGCAGACCACAGGACAGAGACTCTCCTGTCAGGAGTGATGGCTTCAAGGAACATCCTGGGGACAGAAGGATGGGGGCAGGGTAGTCAAAGATCACCTATGGAGGTGTCTCTGCTTGGGAGGCAGAGTTGAGGGTTTTGGTTCTCTTGCGGGCAGGTAATACAGGCCTCAAACCTGTCCTGTATCCTATCAGGAGTACATGCCCAGGGGCATGACCACCCCACTCCAGGGACAAGGAGGTGTGGTCCTTTGAGATACCCACTCAGTAACCCAGGCCCAGTCTGCTAGCTGGGCCTGCAGACTCTGGGGAACAGGCAAGGTGCGCTGCTTTCCATTTTTTGAAAATGGATTGAAATTCAAAGGCTATCAAAGTGTGTGCAGATAAAAGTCTCCCCAAACCACCGAGCTGCTTTCACAGTTGACATGTTTCTTGTGTGTCCTGACCCCTCAGGTATACACAGCAAATCCATGTGTTTCTTTTCCATTTCTGAAATAACCATACACAGTGTTCTGCATCAATTTTTTTCATTCCATAGTCTTTGAGATCCTTCCATTCCAGTACATAAAGTGCTTTTTTCCTCCTTCTGACTGCTGTACATTCTGTGAAATGGATGCATGATAGTCTCCTGCTGTCCTCCGTTAAGAGGCACTGGGCTTACTTCTTGGCACCCAAAACGAATAACCTTGTTTCTGCTCATCGCACCATGACCAAGTGTGCAGCTATAGGATAAATTCCTCAAATAGAAACCCTGGGTCAAGGGTATGTGTGTATGTCCACGTAGTCTTAGTGAAATTGCAGAATTCACCAGTTTCTTCTGCCAGCGGGGTGTCTGAGAGAAGGGCGGGGCACTACAACGTGCAGTGCTCGCTGACAAGAGCCACGGTGCTGGATATATTGTCCTGGCTGCTGGGAGCTTTTGCATTGCATGCAAGACCACCTTGCAGGCACATCCCAGGCCCAAGGGCCCATTTCCCTAGCCCATTTGTTCCTGGGACTTAGAATGCAGCTTCCTTGAGATCTGCGTGGGGTGTTCAGGCCACTTAGGATGCCATGGTTTAAAGGTGCATTGTTCCTTGGCAGCTGAGAGGTGGCCCTGGTGAAGGAAGTGGGAGATGTTCACACACACCCTGATGAGGGGAAGAGGAGGCAGCCTTCTGGTGATCAGAGGTGGAGGTTGAACTGGCCTGGTGGCTCTTCTCCAGCCCCTCCCTGCTGTGCCCCCCTCCCTGCCTCTTGTCCCCTGGCCCACTCCACCTCCCTAGGCAGCCCCTGCTTGGTCTCTAGGTGGACAGTTTCTTCCTGTTGCCCCAACCTTTCTTGCTTTGTACGGTTTAATTTGAAATATTTTTATTATGCAATATTTTAAACATTCTTAAAAATGCAGACAATAATATAAGAGATACCATGTGCCTGCCACCAGATTTAACAGATATTACCATTTTGCCTTATTTGCTTCAGCTCTCCACCATTTCTCTATTTTGTTTTGGGGTTTTTTTGTTTGTTTGGTTGGTTGGTTTTTGAAGACAGATTCTTACTATGTAATTCAGTCTGGCCTCGAACTTGAGGCGATCCGCCTGCCTCAGGCTCCCAAGCGCTGAGATTACAGACATGTGCCACCATGCCCGGCTTTTCTCTTTATTTTTAAAGAAAGAAACCATTAAAGCTCTATCCAAGGTGGCCCCTGGCCCTCCCCTTTCTTTCACTGCTCTCTGGGCCACTTGACCTTGTGTCTCCACTGTAATAAGGATCTTGGGCCCCAACCCATCCACCCTAACCTGCCTTCCACCCAACCCCTGGCCTTTCCCTTGAGTGAATTGCTAAACATCCTTCAGATGCCTCTGACACCCTCAGTGGTCATTACCCCCTCCCTGTGCTCTTGCCAGATATGTTTCTGTGGCAGCACTCCACACCAGAAAAACAATTCGCTCGCCTGACATGGTGAATCACACTTGTAATCCTGACATTCAGGAGCCTAAGGCAGGATTGCAAATTCAAGGCCAGCCTAGGCTATACAGTGAAACCCTGTCTCTAAAAACAAACCCAAAGCAAAACAACACTTGCTGATGTGGCTTCTTCCTCCCTCGAAGGCAACCTGATGTCACAGGTTTCTTTCCTGTGTCTGTCAGGGCGCAGTGCTTGGCACATGTTGGGCCCTGAAGGGCTGTCTAGACACATCCCTGGCCCATACATTACAGGCCCTGAGGATTGTTAAATCAGTAAGTATGAATGTTCTAGAAAGACTTACTGAGCTGCAGGAGCACAGACGTCCTGGTGATCATACCGTGTCCTGGTTGTGTGATGAGTTGTTGCCCTTTCCCATTTCTGAATGGCACACCAGCATGGTCCCTGCGCCTGTGGGTTGTAAGTAAGCTTCCTTCCTCCTGCTAGGAAGTTGGGGACCCGCTGTTCTGATTGTCCAGAACCTTCAGCAGTTTGCAATCTCATGATTTTTATAATCATGAGTCAGAACAGTGAGAAAAGCCAAAATCTGTCCCTGTAGGCAACCAAGTGCTGAATGAAGTTGCAAAGCTCTTCCTGTCTTCAAAGCACAGAGGGGTCACACATGAATTAGAGTTAAGGGACTGACCCGGGCGTGGTGCGCACACCTGTAACTCCTACACTCGGGAGGCTGTGGCAGGAGGACTGCAGTGAGCTAGAGGCCAACCTGGGCTACAAAGTGAGTTCCAGGCCATCCTGAACTACATAGCGAGACCCTGTCTCAGCAATAAAAGAGTGAAGGGGTTGGCAAGGTCATCTCGTCCATGGCCCTGCCAAGATAGGCCTATAGAAGGAGGTATGCCTGGTCTGTGCAGCCTTTGAAGAACGTCTGCCTGTTTCAGGAAATAGAAAATACCTGTACTCACACATGATGGAAATCTGTTTCTTCTCAGTGTATCTGTTCAAGTCCCAGTTGTTACTGTAGTCAGAATTGAGTACCTATGTTAGTGCTGGGGAATCTGCTGAGCCTACAATGGGGCTGTGTGGCTGTCCTGGGGCACAAAGGCACAGTAAGTAAAGCGGGTGAAGAGTGAGGGCCTGACTCACCTACCATGGTCATGCAGTGGCTGTCTTATGAGTCCCCTACACTGGTTCCATTCTGCATGAGACTGCTGCAGTGATCTCTTGCAGATCACCAGCTTGCTGTCACTTTTTTTTTTTTTCCCCTTCCAGTACTGGGGATTGAATCCTGCGTCTTCTCACTGAGCTACATGAGAGCACTTTTTATTTATTTTATTTTTATTTATTTATTTTTGAGACAAGATTTCACTCAGTTGCCCAGGCCAGTTTCAAACTTGTGGTCCTCCTGTCTCAGCCTCCCAGGGTCCCAGTATTCCAAACATATGCTACCATGTCTGGCTCAGTTGTCCCTCTGTCTACCACCTGCACCTATTAGAGATCCAGAGAGAGCCAGTGTTCCTTTTGGATTCAACTGAAGGGAGTTCATGAGCAGACCACCGGGGGTGTGGGCAGCTTCCGGGATCTGGTATGGGAAAATGAGGCATGTAGGGACTCTACTCTCCCAGGCTTGGCAGGGTCAGAGGGCGATGGGAGAAGTTCCTAGAAGCTGCACAACTGAGGCCTGGGAGCAGGGCCTCCCAACAGGAACAGTGCTGAGGTTTGGACCAAGGACCAAAGTCCCTGCCATTATCACAGTCCAACAGGCAAAGAAAAGAAACAAATGCAGGTACACATCCTTGAGTACTGGAGCACAGTGAGAAATGCATCACTGGCTGATTCTATCACTGTGTAAACACAGGATGTACTTACAGAAACTAAGGTGCCTGCAATGTCATAGGTGACATAATTCGATGGGGCTGCCATCACATAAGTGGCCTATCAAGAGCTGGACATGGTCACTCACACCTGTGATTCCAGCACTCAGGAGGCTGAGGCAGAAGGATGCTGCAAGTTTGAGGCCAGCGTGGGCTACATAGTGAGTTTAAGGCCAGCCTGAACTACATAATGAGACCCTGTATCAAAACAGCAAAAACACAGAGGGCCAGGGATTTGGCTCAGTGATTCCGCTGGCCGCCTTGTGAGTGCAAGGGACCGAGTTCGACCCCTGGTACCCAAGAAAAACCCCAAAAAACAAATAAGTGGCTTATCATTGCCCCGAAGATCGTTACGTGGTGTATGACTGCAGTTTGGCCTCTCTGTCCCCACCTTCCTGTCTCCCACCAGAGCTTCCTACTACCCAGACTCGATTGGAAGGCAGAGGTCAGGGCCTAGGAGAAGGTCACCCTTCCAGAGAAGGGCAAGTGGGAAGCAGGCCACACCACCAAGGCTCTGTGTGGTCTGGCTACTGGTAACCGTTCCAGTCTGCTGCTCCTTGCTCCCTGGGCTCTGCCCCAGGGTTCTTTCTACTCTGTGTGCTGTGTCTTTCCTGCGCGGCTATGGTATACACTGTGCCCTCCACCTGAAGCTCTCTGCTCAGCTCTGCTCAGCACTTAACAGCTAGATTGTCACTTCTTCAGAGAAGCCCTCCCAGCTTCCCCCTGTCCACATCAGGGCCTTCTGTTGTCATGACGTGTCCTGTGCACTTCCTTCTCATCTGAGTGTCTTTAGTGTGTGGTTCCTCCTAGACTAGAAGCTCTGGGAAGGCAGGGGTCACTGCATCCACACGCTCAGGAGCTGAAGAAGTACCTGTCAAACGAATGAATGAATATTGTCCTGCCCACCCTGTCAAGATGGGGGTCAGGGAGCCAACCAAACCTGAACACACATTACATTACGTTTGGGTCGCATGGAATACTTTATCCATAATTTCTGTATTTACAAAGTTACCCTATGCTAGGAAGAACAGCAGGAGCTCTCAGCACTCACCAGCTGAGGTGTCCATAGGGCATGCAGTACACGCAGTGCTCTGGGGAAAGCTTGGTTACCTTGTGTCTTGTTCTTTACCTCTGCTCTTACCATTATCATGCAAACAGCATAGGAGAACCATCTTCCCCTACGGGGGTGTGGGGGGGTAAATACCCTGGTGGATACTTTGACCTTTCTTCCCACTTGTACAGACTTCCCAAAGGCAGTAGAGAGCCTGGCTTCCCCTTTACATCTCCACTGTGCCCTTCTCTGCCTCCCAGCCCTGCTGCCTGCCAGGTGTGAACCATGAGGGTCAGAGCATAGGAAAGAGAAGGCCGGTGAAGAGGTGCCATTGGACTGTGCTCAGAACTAGCTAGCTGGCTTTTCAGGAGTTCCCTGCCCACCCTCAGAGTCTCACAGGCAGAAGCCAGCCCCAGTCCCCTCCCAAGTGTAAGGGTCCCCTAGGAAGCTCCTGCCTGGGGCCTCCCCTGGGGCTGAGGTTGTGGCCCTGTGGTAGAGCACTTGCCAAGCATGTGCAACACCCTGAGTTCAGTCCCCAGCACCAGGAGGGGGACACCCATACTATTGGTCATGTATTTTTCTCTCAAGAGAGGATGGGTGCTTTTCTTTTCACATCTACATAATTCCTCCCTCCTCAGCATGGCTGTGACCCGATCCAAAGACGCTCCTCCTTTTGGACCCCCCATCCCCAGTGGGACTACATTCCGCAAATCTGATGTCTTCAGAGACTTCTTGCTGGCCAAGGTGATTAACGCTGAGAATGCTGCACACAAGTCTGACAAGTTCCACACCATGGCCACCAGGACCCGCCAGGAGTACCTCAAGGATCTTGCTGAAAACTGTGTCTCCAGCACCCCCATTGACTCCACTGGCAAATTCAACCTCATCTCCCTAACCTCCAAGAAGAAGGAGAAGACAAAGGCCCGGGCAGGCGCGGAACAGCACAGCGCAGGGGCCATCGCCTGGCGAGTGGCTGCTCAGGACTATGCCCAGGGGGTGGAAATCGACTGTATTTTGGGAATTTCCAATGAGTTTGTGGTGCTCCTGGACCTACGCACCAAGGAGGTGGTATTCAATTGCTACTGCGGGGATGTCATTGGCTGGACCCCAGACTCCTCCACCCTGAAAATCTTTTATGGCCGAGGGGACCACATCTTCGTGCAGGCCACAGAGGGCTCTGTGGAGGATATAAGGGAAATTGTCCAGAGACTGAAGGTAAGAGAGAGCTCAGCAATGGTACAGAAGACTCAGGAACCACTGAAATACTTTCCCTTACCAGTCAGTCAGGCTGCACCATAAATCGTCCCCAAGAGGGTCAGAATTACACAGGGGGGTCTACAGTCCAGGTTCTTTCTGGGAAAGGTTTGGGCCAGGAGTCTGCAGCTTTCCACACCACCATCTCAGGGCAAAGACATACTTATTAACAACAGCAGTAGATTGGAAATACTAGTTTAAGCTCATGTTAAAAATGTAAATGGGCTAGGGCCCAGGATTTAGTTCAGTGTGCCTGCCTTGCAAGCGCAAGAACCTGTTTGATCCCCAGTACCAAAAAAAAAAAAATGTAAATGGTTTTAGGATTATAGCTTAGTAGTAGAGTCCTTCTCTAGCCTGCACAAGGCCCTGGGTTTAATCCCCAACACTACAAATATAAATAAATAAAAGAGTTCTTTTCTAGAAGAATTAAAATTGAATAAAAAAGATTCCAGATCATTAAAGAACAGAGTCAGGTAACAGAAAAAAACATTAAACTAGGCATGGTGGCACACGCCTATAATCCCAGCACTTGGGAAGCAGAGACAGGAAGATGGCTGCAAGTTCAAGGCCAGCCTGGGCTACATAGTGAGCTCAAGGCCAGCCTGTGCTACAGACTTGTCTAGAGCAAATCGCTGTCTCAAAAAACAAAAAGAAAAAAATATTTTAAAAGCATGATAAAAGAAACAAACATAAAATTAAATGGCAGAAACAAGCTCCATGTTAATAATCACAATTAAGTGTGAATGGTCTAACTTCCTATGTTAAAAGACAGAGATTCAGTCTAGATAAAAATCTCACTGTAAAAAATGACAATCCTCGGGCTCAGGGGTAGAGAACTTGCCTACCATATCCCTTACCTTGCTGTCTTGGTAGACATCGCTGAGTCACATTATGGCCAAACCAAGAATGGCAGATTGGTGACAACCTGGTTGGTAATTGTTGCCCGAAGCATTGTGCTAAGAAGTATTCGGGCCAAACCTGAGCACTACAGGTCAGTACACTGTGGTCAACACAGTGATTATCTCTGCATCAGGTTTAGTGGAGTGGCGCATCAAGCAGATGAGAAGGCAATAAGAGCACAATGGTCTAGAGTCAGAATGCCTGGCACCACATCCCAGCATTGCCATTTTCTAGCTGTGAGACCTCCTAATCAAGTTACTTAGCCTCTGTGTGACTCGGTTTCCTAACTGAAAAACAGGGACAAGAATTGTCCTGCCACATGGGCAGGTTTTAAGGATTGGATGAGTTATGCTGCCTGGACAGTCACCTGACTAGGCTGTGCCCTCCTGCTTCCACTGTGGTGGCTGTCTTAGCCCATTGAAGCCTTTTTTTTTGTACTCTATCATTAAGTTCAGATAGGATTGGTAAAGCCCTGCTCAGATTCCCTAGCTTTCCATATCATGCTGCTTCATAGAACAATTTCAGTTGTTTAGATTTCCTGTTAGCAGGTGAGGTCCAGGAACCGGGGCTTCCATTGGTCTGATCATTTGCTGATCTCATAGGCTTAGAACAGGGCTGGCACATAGTAGCTATTCAACAAACAAATTAGTGATGGGTTAGTTGAATGAGTTTATTGAACCTTTACTCTGTGCTAAGCATTCTACCTGCATGATCTCACGTAATCCTCCCACCCACTCCAAATACAGGTCTTGTTCTTGTCCCCAATTGACAAATGAGGAAACCAAAGGACAGAGAGGTATAGATACTAATGCAGATTGGATACCAAATAGGTAGCGTAACTAGGGTCTGAATCCAGGTTTCCCTGACTTTAAAACCTGCTTTTGCCCAAACTCAAGACAGGTCTCTGATCCCTTAGCATCTCCCCTGGGCTGAGCGACCCTGAAACTTAACATGGCCAAGAGTAAAGTGTCTCTCCTACCTGCTCAGGTTTCTTGGTTCAGTGAGGCCAAGGCCAAGCCCAGCCTCCATTTGCTGAGGTCAGAAGCCTGACATCAGCCTGGCTCCCCTTGTCTCATCCCCACTCCTTTACCGGCAGCCATAAGCTGCTTCCCCCTTCTGCAGCTGCACCCCAGTGCAAGCTGCCAGTGGTCTCCACATTACTGTAGTAGCCTCCCCAACAGTTTTGCACCTCCATCTTTGCCTCCCATGGTCTGTTCTCAGTGAAGGAGCCCAAGGGTTCTGATTGTGTCACTGCTGTGCTCCAAACCTCAGCTCGCTCTAGGCAAAGGCAGAGCCCTCGCAATGGCCCATATGGCTCTTTAGATCAAGTCCCTATTGGCTTTCCTCACCTGGTGTCCCCCTCCCCTGCTCCAGCACACAGACCTCTACTATTTCTCCAGTGTGCCCGCCCTGCACTGCCTGTGGCCTCTCACTGGAAGACTCTGTTTGATCTTTTGTTCTGACTCTTCCTACAGCCTTTGGTCAAATGTCAGTGAGGTCTCATCATCCCAGATTGCAAAGCCCCTTCCCTGACTTGGCCCAGAGGGTACTGCCACCTGCTCTGCCTGCTTCGTCTGACGTGTGTCGCCTCTTCCCTCAGCACCAGGCTGGCATCTGGCACACAGTAGGCACTTGATACGTGCTGTCCTCGTAATAGCAGCAGGCAACATTCGTGGGAGCTGGCAGTGGCTCAGACTGCTCAGCCCTTTGTGTGGCTTTGCCTTCTTCACAGAAGCCAGTGAGGTAGATAGCATTATCAGCCCCACTTCACAAGTGAGGAAATGGAGGCCCAGAGAGGTGAAACAGCTTGTCCAGGGCCCATAGCAAAGGAAGAACCTGGGCTCTTCAACACTGGTCAGTTCACCTCCCCACACTCTGACTGCAGCTTGCATTTCCTGAGAAGGACCATGCCAGGCACTGTGCCAGGCTACATATTTTACCTATATCCTCTCGGTGCCACACTGTCCGCCCCCACCCTCAAGCCTATGTCGGCATAGTCCTCTTGGAGCACATTTCCATGGCCATCTTCACCCCCAGTCTCAGCACCCAAGCCTGCCAAGGAGCCAGCAGGCTGGGGAGAGATGACATAAGACATCTCCTGTAAGAGCGAAGGTGTCTTTCTGTGCCATCTTCCAGGGCAAGCTGCCCATACCCTTCTCTGGCTGAACTATGATTCAGACCCAGGGCTGGCTGACTCTACCACCCTACTGCCCTAGACATCCTGAAAGAATCATATCCTATTGTTTGTTAATTGGACAGGTTTTACTATATGCTGGCCCTGGTTGGCCAGTGCTGAGACACAGCTGGGTCCAGGCCTGCCTTCAGGGGGCTTGCATCCAGGCAGATGCAGAACAAGCAATTACAAGTACCAGGAAGTTAAAAGGAAGGTGTTAAGAATGTTAAGAGAATCTGTCATAGGGACCTAAATTGACAAGGAGGTCCCCAGTGCACAGCTTGGTACAGCTCCAGATGTAGTTGGTTAGCAAAGGGTAACAGAAGATTTCATATGAATCTGGCTTTCCTTGAAAAACTGGGGGATCTGGCTGTACTGGGCTCACATTTGCAAGAGCAGTGGTCAGCTGAAGTGGGATGATGGGGACCCCCTTTAGCTGGGGCACAAGCATGCCATTTGGCCATGGCTCCCAGCCCACATCCCTTGCTAACATTAAAGAAGAGAAAAATGGGGTGGGGGCGGTGCAGCATCACACCAGGTAATGCTGCAAAGGGGCCAAAGGCAAGAAGTCACCTGTGACTAACATCACCTTCGGTTTCCTCGTCTGTAATATAAGCTGATGAACTACACATGCCTTGTGAGAGACCCATGCAGTTGGGCATGGAGAAGGTTTAACTCAGTGCCTAGTGCACACATCAGCCCCCAAAATGAGCTTTAACAGGTCCTAGGGCTAGGTGGCTGCTGAAACCAGCAGGGGTTTTGTTTGAATTGGTATGTAGGTTGGGTGTCATATGTGGCTTGCTGAGCCCTGTGGCCTTCCTGGAAGTTTGTAAACATCTTCTTCAGGTCTTAGATTTGCTGTAAAAGCAAAGGAGACAGAAGTTTCAGGACTTCTTGCTCCCTTGCTTGCTCGCTCTCTCACTCTTGTTCTTGTTCTCTCTCTGTCTCTCCATCTCTCCTTCTCCCTTTCCCTCTGCCACCAAATGACCCAAAGCAGCTGCTAAAATACAATAGAGACCTAGAGATCTAGGAACTGAAACGAGACCTTATTTCTTTTAACTAGCTCCTGAGCTGGCAGGGGAGCTCAGAGGCTCATGTGTCTCTGTCCTGTGGCTCCCCTTTTCCCTCCTTGTTGGAAGAGGTGTCATCTGACAGTGTCACGTCATTCCAAGTCAGGAAAGGAGAGCACATGAGTGTGGAGGCTAAGCAATTTTGTTTTTGATTTTGTTTGTTTGGTACCAGGGATCGAACTTGTAACCTTGTGTTTGCAAAGCAGGCAGCAGAACCTCACTGAGCTAAATCCCTGGCCCAGCAATCTTGTTTTTAATAACCAAAGTGAGGGCCAGGGATCTCAGTTGTTCCTCTACTCCTGCCTTGCAAGGGAAAGGGCTCAAGTTTGATTCCTGGCACCAAAAAAACAAAACAAAACAAAAGTTATGCCAGGTTTAGTGGCCCACACCTGTAGTCCCAACTATTCAGGAAGCTAAGGCAGGCGAACTGCTTGAGTTCAAGAATTTGAGAATAGCCTGAACAACATGGTCCCTGTCTCAAAAAAAAGAAAACTGAAATAGGAGTTCTATCATTTCATATTCTATCCGCTAAAATTAAACCGTGTGTCCTTACCCAGCCATAAGGGAAGCTGAGTGTCCATGGGCAATACTCCTGCAGTGCGTGCTGAGCTGTTACCTGCCCTTGGTTCAAGCCTTTCTGGAAGATGAGGTCCTTCCCATGACAACTGCATGCCTCTGAGAACTGGTGTAACCTAGCTGGTCATGGGCCTAGACTTTTCTTTGTAACCCACAGCCAAGCCCCCTTTTTTTTTTTTTTTTTTTTTTTTTTTTTT
>NW_022900931.1:57960956-57968944 GCF_012274545.1 Fukomys damarensis
TTTTTGGATTCTTTCTCACAACCAGGCTTTTTAGTCAGAGTGACCACTTCAAAGGAAAGAAGAATTTTGACTCCCAAAGCAAAAGGAATGGGCTAGGATAATTCCAGTCATAGCTTGAGGCACAAGGCAGTCAACTTTCTTTTCAGCCTGTTTTAACTTTTTTGGGGTTGGGGGGTTACTGGGAATCAAACTCAGGACCTTATGCTTGCCAAGCAGGTACAGTGCCATTGAGCTACATCCCTGGCCCCTTTTTTTTGAGACAGGGTCTTGCTATATAGTTCAGGCTGGTAGTCCAGGCTGACCTCATACTCAGACTCCTGAGTGCTAGGATTATAGGCATGCACTACTACTCCCAGCAACTTTTACCTTTTAATTATGGAACACTTTAGACTACACAAAAGTAAAGGGAATCAGGGCCAGGGATTTAGCTCAGTGGTTCCACCACCTGCTTCGCAAGTGCAAGGTCTCAAGTTCAATCACCAGTACCAAAAAAAAAAAAAAGAAAAAGAAAAGAAAAGTAAAAGGAATCATGTGAAGCCCAGTCACCACTACCAGCCTCAACACTTAGCTACCCATGGCCATTAAGCAAATCTTAGACATCATATCATCTACAGCCCTTCCAATATTTATCTCTAAAAGACAGGCTCTTAAAAATTCCAATTTTAGCCAAGCACAGTCCTGTATCCCTGTAATCTCAGCTACTCAGGAGGCTGAGACAGGAGGATGGTGCATCTGAAGCCAGCCTGGACAGTTTAGTGAGAACTTATTGCAATTTTTTTAAGGGTGTGGGGAGGGCTGGTGATATAACTCATTGGCAGAACAGGTACCTATTGTGTGAGGCCCTGGATCCATTCCCCCAGCACAGCAAAAAATAATGGCAGTAGCTTTGTCATCACACACAGAAGAAATTAACAGTAATTCCTTAGTGTGAAATAAATAGGCTGCTGCTACCTATGGATGCATTATGAAAAAATTAGTCACAATCAACAGTGTTAAAGGATAGGTATCCTAGTCCATTTAGTCTGCTATAACAAAATACTTTAGACTCAGTATACAAACAACAAACGTTCGATCCCTGGTACAAAAAAACAAAACAAAACAAAAAACAACAAACATTTATTTCTCACTATTTTGGAAACTGACATCCAAAGTCAAAGCAACAGCTGGTTTGGATTCTGGCAAGTGCCACTTTCTGGTTCCGATATGGCACCTTCTCACTGCATCCTCAGTTTGAAAGAGAGGAACAGATCCTTAAGCCTCCCCCACTCCTCCTCAATACTGGATTGAACCTAGGGCCTTTGTTTGTTTTTGGGTTTTTTTGGTACTGGGAATCAAACTCAGGACCTTGTGTTTGCGAGGCAGACAGAGCCACTGAGCTAAATCCCCGGCCCGAACCTGGGGCCTTTGCACTGAACTACAAAGCATGAGGTGGGATATAACTTAGTGTAAGAATAATTACCTGACGTGCATGAGGCTCTGGACTCCATTACCAGCAGCACGCGTGCACACACACACACACACACACACGCGCGCGCGCGCGCGCTTGCACACACATCAAAGTACCTCACAGTGAATAATGAAAAGTACTATGTGAAGGCTTTTTTTTGAGACAGGGTCTCACCTTGTAGTTCAGGCTGGCCTTGAACTCACAGTGATCCTCCTGCTTCGTCCTCCCTGGTGCTGGGATTCCAGCAGGGCGCCACCACCCCTAGCTTTTAGTCACGCATGTTTTCCCCACTTACAAACTCCCATTATCCAAATCAGGACTCAAATTCACTGAGATTTTCAAGTAAGTCTTTTGCCACCCCCAGTCTTCTTGCTATCCACACTCAATGTGATTAATTTGGATTGCAAGAAATATTTGTGTGTCTGTGGATGTGTGTATAAATGTGTGAATGTGTAGTTTGTGATAGTTATTTATTCCAGTGGTAGGTAAAAGAATGTGAAAGCCAGCATTCTACAGTACTAGGTACATTAAATGGCATAATTTCTAGCTAAGGAATGACTTCTCCTGGGAAATTTGAACATTACCTGTTCTCTTTCTGTAATGCAGTTTTAAGAAGAGGGCAGGCAGATCTTGCTATAACTGGCTTGTGAAGTTCATCTTTTTGTATCCCCAGAAGAGACAGAACCACTAATGGCAAGCTAAGGGCCTAGGGCCTCTAATCAGCAGATTTTTAATTTTTGTATCTTACATTCACAATGTGGGGTAGTGGGAAAATCTCACACAAGGGAAGCAGGAAATGAGGAATGATGAGAGTGAGATTCTGGTCTTGTTAGTTTCATGTTGGGGGAAGGTCTGAGGAGGAGATGGGGGTTTATACTTCTGGGAGTGATGTCACCAAGTGGGAGAATATTATATATCTGACTATTACTTTCTTTGTTGCTGGGACAAAGCACCCAACACCCACAATTTAAAGGGGAAAAGGTTTATTTTGGCTCCCGTTTCAGAAGTTTCACTCCAAGTAGAGTCTAGTGGCACATGCCTGTAATCCCAGCACTTGGGAGGCTGAGGCAGGAGGATTACATGAGTTCAAGGCCAGCCTGAACTACATAGGAAGACCCTGTCTAAAAAAAAGACTAGCCTGAACTAATAGCAAGATCCTATCTCAAAAACAAAACAAAAACAGAAGTTTTAGTTTTTGCGTGGTCAGTGGCACAGTGAAAGGGCCCAGGCGTAAGAAAGCTGCTTATGTCATGGTGGCCAGGAAGCCCAAGAGGGAAGGGCTGAGCCAGGAAGGGAAGAGATGCCCTTCCCGGCCACGCCCTCCAGTGGCCCTGCTCTTCTGACCAGCCCCTTCCTCCTAACAGCGTGCTGGCAATAGCACCCTACAATCCGGTCACCTTCCAAAACCTGCTTGAGTACATGAGGCCCTTCGGGGACATCTAGATACAAACCATCACACGACCTAAGCCCTCAAGCTAGGAAAGTCCTAGGCTTGCCAGTCTGTTGCTTCTCCCACTCACTTCAGTTGGAGTCAGTCTATCAGACAGGATACATTAGTGGGTTAAAGCAATCAAGATTTCTTTCTTGGGGCCGGGGATTTAGCTCAGCGGTTCGGTGGCCTGCCTGGCAAGCGCAAGGACCCGAGTTCGATCCCTGGTACCACCAAAAAAAAAAAAAAGATTTCTTTCTTGCTTGTGTTACATGTGTGCCCTGCACTTGGCTGGGGCTCTGCTCCATGCTGTTCTAACCCCGGGACCCCCATTTTCCAGACAGCTGCTGCTATCTGGGATAGCAAAGGGCCCGCACAGGGTCTCGCATTGGTGACTCAGTACCCCAGCCCAGGGGATGTGCTTGTCCCACTGCCAGCTCACCCTCCTGACCACAGCGGCCCACAAGTGCAGTCCTGCCAGACCTGAGGAGGAAGGCAGGAGACCCTGTGCACCAGTAAGCCCCAGGTGGCCTATCCACATTTCTTCTGCAGGAACCCGAGCTGACACCAGGTGATGCTCCCCGTCTCGGAACCGGGCATCACCTGGGAAAGAGAGGAGGAGAGACGTAGTCAACAGGTCTTTCATCTTAACAGGGGTTGGGGGCACCTGACCCAAGTGTCTGAGGCTGGGTCCCCCTGTTGCCCACAGGTGATGACCAATGGCTGGGAGACAGTGGACATGACCCTGCGACGGAACGGACTGGGACAGCTGGGCTTCCACGTGAAATACGACGGCACAGTGGCCGAGGTGGAGGACTATGGCTTTGCCTGGCAAGCTGGCCTCCGACAGGGCAGCCGGCTGGTGGAGATCTGCAAGGTGGCTGTGGTCACACTGACCCATGACCAGATGATCGACCTGCTGCGCACTTCTGTCACTGTGAAGGTGGTCATCATCCCACCTTTCGAGGATGGCACACCCCGAAGGTGAGAGGCGGGAGCGGGCTGGGGATTGGTGGCTCCCAGAGGCCTCCCTGGTGCTGCCACCCTAGGCTTCAAGAGAGGAGATAGAGGGCTGGGGATTTAGCTCAGTGGTTCCATTGTCTGCCTAGCAAGTGCAAGGTCCTGAGTTTGATCCCCAGTACCAGGGGAAAAAAAATTCAGATATAGGAGCTAGAGAATCCTTAGCCAGAACAGTGATAGTGTTGACAGGCGGGAGGGAACCAACCCTTAGCCACACCGGTAATTGGTTTAAGCTCCCCCAGTTCCTGTTATCACACGTACTCTCCACAGCAGCCCTGAGGTGTGTACCTCACTTGCATCTCTAGATGAAGCTCAGTGTTAAAAGCAGCTTGCTCAGGCTGGGGATTTAGCTCAGAGGCGCTGTGCCTGCCTCACAAGTGCAAGGTCCTGAGTTCGATCCCTGGTAACCCCCCACCCCGAAGAAAGCAGCTTGGTCAAGGACACATTGGAGGGCTGGGAATTTGGTTCAGTGGTTCTGCTGCCTGCCTTGCAAGTGCAAGTGCCTGAGTTCGATCCCTGGCACCAAAAAAAAAAGGGCACACTGAACTGTACTGGATTCAGATTCCTTTGTTCAGCCCGTTTACTAAGCCCCTGCTATGCACCTGCTCTATCCACCGTGCTGGGGTAGAGATCAAGGCCTACTTTCTTGGAGTTTGCATTCTCTGGGGAAGGACAGGGAGTAATAAAGTAGACACATACTGCAGGATCGAGTAGTGATCACTTCTAAGAAAGAAACAGGGTCAGTGGAGGGGCTACCATGTGACAGGAGCGTTGCGCGCAATAGAGTGGCTGGCTCATGGCAGAGGCAGCCATGTGGTTTGGGGATGGAACCGACCAGGGCAGAGTCTCCCATTTGTGTGTGTGGAATGGCACAGGCCTGAGCAGATTGAGCCGTGGGTACAAGTTCGTGGGACAGACAGGGTTTTTTATGGGCCATGGGAACCATTTGAGTTATCTTCTAAGCACAATGGGAAAGCAGTAGAGGGTTTGTTTCTTTTAGTTTCTTTTTTTAATGAAACATTTCAAACATAATGAAAGTTTGCAGTTGAGCTGGGCCTGGTGGCATATACTTGTAATCCCAGGACTCTGGGAGGCTGAGGCAGGAGGATCACAAGTTTGAGCCCAGCCTATGCAACTTAGTGAGACTTATTTCAAACCAAGAAGGGGGTCGGGGATTTAGCTCAGTGCTTCTGCCGCCTACCTCGCAAGCACAAGGTCCTGAGTTTGATCTCCGGTACCAAAAAAAACCAGAAACCCAAGAGGATTGGGTTGTAGTTCAATGCAAAGGCCCTGGATTCAATCTCCAATACTTTTCTAAAGCATACAGTTGGCCCTTCACATCTGTGGGCTCCATGTCTGCGAGCTCCACCAGTCACGGATCAAAACTTGAAGGTGGGTTGCATCTGCACCAGACATGTACAAGCTTTTTTTTTCCTTACCACTTTTCTCTAAATAATATAGTATAACACCTATATACATAGCCTTGACCTTGGGTCAGGTACTATAAGTAACTAGAGACAAGTTAAAGTATACAAGAGGAAGTGCAGAGCCATCTGTACATAGTCTGTGTCTTATTTAAGGAACTTGAACACCCTCAGATTTTGGTGTCCTAGCAGGGTCCTGGAACTAGTCCCTCCTAGAGAGTGAGGTGACTGTACTGTGCCCCTAGTTTCAACTCTCATCAGCATGTGGCCAATATTTCTGCTTTTATAATCTCCATATGTTCTTCCCTAATACCTTGGACTGTCACACAATCCCAGATGTCGCAATGTATTTCTGCACAGTAAGGAATGAACTTTTAAATTGTTTATTATTGAGTCGGGTATGGTGGCAGCTCACACCTGTGATCCAGCACTCGGGAGGCTGAGGCAGGAGTATTGCTGTGAGCTCAAGGCAAGCCTGGGCTACGTAGTGAGTCCAAGGCCAGCCTGAACTACACAGTGAGACCCCATCTGAAAAAAACAAAAAGAATCAATAAATACATTTTAAAACTTTTTTCTCGTTATACCTAATAAGTTAAATTTCTTAATACCAGCTCTCCAATCTTTAAGTTTTCCTTGTTTTAGCAGAGATACATGATTAGTGGGAAAAAAATAGTTGTTTTGGACTGCGGATTTAGCTCAGTGGGTGCTGCTGCCAGCCTCGCAAGCACAAGGACCTGAGTTCGATCCCCGGTGCCCTCCCCCCAAAAACAGTAGTTGTTTTGTTAATCAAGATCCTCATATTGCATTTGGCTCAAGTGTCTTAAAGCTTTTTCAATTAATTTATTTGTTATGCAAGAGATTGAACCCAGGGTTTGTGCACTGAGCTGTATCCCCAGCCCTTTTTTATTTTTTATTTTGACATGCAGTCTTGCTAAGTTGCTCAGGCTGGGCTGAAAATTGGGATCTCCTGCCTCAGCCTCCCAGATAGCTGGGATTACAGGATGTGCCATGATGCCCAGATTCTTAGGGCTCTTTCTAGTCTATAAATTCTCTCCTCCCCCTATAGCTTATTTTGGGAAGAAAGCGGGTCACTTGTCCTTAGTTTCCCATATCCGGAATTTAAGTGGTTGCCTTGCCATGGTACCCTTGACCTCCTTCCTTTAGCAGACTGTTTCACACAGAAGCTTGATAGGGATGGGGCAGCAGCCGAGGCCAGAAGGTAAGAATCAAGAGCTGGGGCTTCTTAACAGACCACAGAGAGGCCTGTGTGGCTGGACTGAGCCAAGAGGAAGACTTGAGACAAAGTGTCAGTGCCGTCTTCATTCCTGACCTCACTGGGCTCCCACCAGGGCTGACATGATTCCCAGTTCATGGATGAAAACTGAGGCCCAGAGTGGACAAGTCACAGTTGCAGATGCACTGCTTAATAAGTGGCAAAGCCAAACTCACACCCAAATGTGCCTGTCCCCACTGTTTGTGCTGGCCTCTAATAAAAGCCATCAGGAGCTGTGAAACATAAGTGATTTTGCTGTTCCCACCCTCCCTCTAAGCTTACTCTTTGAACTTGGTGAGGGACAGTTGGGGGCAGGTCTAAACCCTGAAACCACCCCTACCCACACCCCCGGTCCCTCAGCCTCAGGACTCCAGTGGCCCCAGGCAGCCTCTGCACCCACTTGATCTCCTCAGCCACCAGGGTCACCCCACAGGCAAGCTCCTGGCAGTCATGTTCCTCCACCTCTTTCTGCGTACACATGGTAATTCAGTTGGCTGGTGTCTGCCTTTCCAAAGCCAGGGGAGCACAAGAAAGGTCACAAAGGAATGCAGGTAGGGATGAACCAAAAGCAGAGTAGAAGTCAGGAGACAAGGCCAGGGAGGTACAGCCAGCCAGACAGGTTCTGTGCCCTGCGCTGTTGAGGAGGAAGGTCCTCCCACTCCGTTCACAAGGAGGCTGGCAGGGAAACGGGATCTCCCATTTGCAGGGCTGGTATGGGTTGGGGCCTGGGTAGTGTTTGTTCTTCAAATGCAGAGGCGGCTAGCTGACCTCATTTGCAGAGCTGCTAACCTCAGCTCAGGGACCTCCTAGCCTCTCTACAATCCAGGCTCCTGGCTCAGATGTCAAAAGAAGCTCGTGCGGGGTGAACAGAGAGGCACTCACTGCCACCAGCCAAGCTCTGCATGGTGTGCCATGGGACCCCATGCTCTTCAGACATTGAGAATACAAGGGGGATTTCTAGCCCCCTCAGGCCACAAGGCTAGAATTTCCCCCCAAGGCCAGTGATACTGGGGACGGAACTCAAGGCCTCATAAATGCTGGTCAGTCAGGCATGGTGGCACGTGCCCGTAGTATCAGCACTGAGGAGGCTGAGGCAAGAGGATCACCGCCAGCCTAGAATACATTGCAAAACCCTGTCTAAAGAACAAACAAAAAACACTGAGCAAGTGTTCTTCCACTGAGCTACCCCACACACCCCACCCCCATCCAAAGCTAGAGTACTTGAGCGATCTCTGTACCTCTGGGCCACAGCTGGGCTGGGCCAGGTAGCTAGGAACACATCCCTTGGTCTCCGGTATGTCATGATAAGGTTGAGGGTGTGTGGTTTAGTGGTAGAGCACCTGTCTAGCATTTGATGCCCAGAAATTAAAAAAAAAAAAAAAAAAAAAAAAAAAT
>NW_022900931.1:57969071-58001085 GCF_012274545.1 Fukomys damarensis
AAAAAAAAAGTGTCATCATGACCTTGAGTGCTTGTGCAGGCTTGGGAAGAATGCTCTTTTCTTTGTCACTGTCTGATGGGGACAGCAATCTTGGGACGTGTTCAAACGTATTACGTAGTCCCAAGACGTTGGATCACAAGGGCTAAAAGTTGCTCCCTGAGAAGAGACATTGAAATCCCACAAATGAGTGAATAGAAGAAAGATGTCCCTGAGCCCCTCAGAAACTAGGCTGTCAGGATCAAGGAAGAGGCCACCATAGCCAGAGGGCCCAGAGGACATCCCTCCTTCAGGCTTTCCCACATGTGGCCAAGAGGCTGGAACAGAGTAGTGCGGTATTAGAGGACAAAGACTACAAGCAGCCTGAATATCCGTCAGTAGGGAACTGGCTGGGTGAAAGCCAGGCACCGGGTGATGTAATATTGATTGTTGAAAAACAAAATTAGCCAGGTGGGGAGAGGCGGGGGACATATGTGTAATCCCAGATCTCAGGAGGCAGGAGGATCACATTGTCAAACCCAGCCTGGGCAACTTCATGACTTGACCGTGATCCTGTCCCAGAATAAAGGGCTGGGGATGTAGCTCAGCATGAAGGCCCTGGGTTCAACTCCCAGTACCATCAAAGAATTTAAAAAAAAAAATTAAGCAGTTTG
The DNA here is from genome assembly GCF_012274545.1 of Fukomys damarensis. Taxonomy (NCBI): domain Eukaryota; kingdom Metazoa; phylum Chordata; class Mammalia; order Rodentia; family Bathyergidae; genus Fukomys; species Fukomys damarensis. Next base: position 57,969,722 of record NW_022900931.1, read on the forward strand.
TAGATATAACTCAGTGTTAGAACAGTTGCATAGCGTGTGCACAGCCCTGGGTTTCATCTCCAGCACCCATCTCCCTGCAACAAGAAAGGGGAAAGTTTTTTATTTTCCTTTTTTTTTGGTACCAGGAATGGAACTCTGGACCTTGCGCTTGCAAAGCAGACGGCAGAGCCACTGAGCTAAATTCCTGGCCCTGTTTTTTGTTTTTTGACACAGGGTCTCAGTATGTATTCTAGGCTGGCCTGAAGTTGAAGTCACTGTGTAGCACAGGCTGACCTCACTTGAGGCGATCGATCCTCTGCCTCAGCTGCCCAAGTGCTGGGTTTACAGGTGTGTGCCACCATTCCTGGCAAAAGAGGAAAAAATTAAGTGAATGTGTTTGTGCTCCAATGGCATAGTAAGAAGTATTGGGTTTTTTGTTGTTATTTTTTGGTTGGTTGTTTTGTTTGCGGGGAGGTTGGGTTTTTTCCCTGAGTTTTGTGTTTGTTTTTGGTTTTGGTTTTGGTTTTTTGCTTTTTGAGTCAGGGTCTTTCTATGCATTCCAGGCTGGCCTCAAACAGCAATCCTCCTGCCTCAGCCTCCAAAATGCTGGAATTATAGTTGTGTGAACTACCACACCTAGCTGTTAGCATGCTATTTTTGTTACTATTTTAAATTATATATGCTTGTCTGCATAAGATATTTCTGGAAGAATACATGAGAAACTGAACAGTGGTTCCTTCTGGGTGAAATGGAACAGGGATGCCGTTTTATGCCACCTTAATCTTTAGGAACAGTTCAAAAATAGGCAAATGAAGTGGGGCTTCTCAAATGATACCGTGCACCACGACCATCACATACAGCGCAGTGACACACACGTCTTGGGCCCCATCCCCAGGGAGATACTGATCCAGATGATCTGATGTGGGACTCAGAAATTTCATTCTTTACTGAGTTGAGTGACTTAAATGCTGGGTTTCAGATCACAGGGGAAAGCTAGAAAGGAGAAGCCAGGGAGGAAGTTTTTGCAGAGCCTCTAGTTGGGTATGACTGGACTTGGGGAAGTGGAGGGGAGACGTCAGCCTCTGAGTTTGTGAGAAGAGCAGGCGACAGTGCTGGACCCTGCACGAGTGCTATTACTGTGCCCCTGACTACCCTCATCTTACCAGTTAGGACTACAGCTCTAAGAAGAAAATCCCTTACCAGAAGCACACAGGTGGTTAGAGCTGGGATCTAAACCGGCCATGTGGCCGGGACTAGGCATGTCTGTGTCCTCAGGAGTCTGACTGTAACACCCACCTGTTTTCCCTGTCGTACCATTCTCTCGCAGTCTCATTTCATGGGGACACACTACCAGCTCAGCTACTCCTGTAAAAATAGGCCTTTCCCCCAGTAGTTCCAGAAATGGCTCTACACAGCTGATGTCATTACTGTGCTTGGCCCTGTTTAAGGCACATGACAGTCCCGTGCTACTCACTGCATGCAGGGGAGAGGTTTCTGATTGGACAGGCCTGGGCCACAGGCACATACCTGCAGCCAGGAAGTAGAATCTGCCCCACCCAGAACATAGAGCTGTTATCAAGAGAGAGTTGTAGAAGCCGGGCAGGCAGGAGTACCAGGTGTGTGCCACATGAGGGGACAATGACACCTGCCTCCACCTCTATAGCCTGGCACTTCTGGCAGCTCTGCTAGATGTCTGTCATTACTGGTCCCCACCTAGTGCCTGGTGAGGTGTGGATACCTAGGGATCCCCACACGCAGCTGGAAGGAACTTCCAGGGACATGGCCTGTCAGGCTGAGGTGCCAGGCGTATCCTCCTATCACCTTGGCCTGGCTCCTTAGCAGTCCTGTGGGCCCACAGCTTCTGAGCCGTCAGCTCTATCAGGCCTTTTACCCAGTGGCCATGAAGGTTCCCTGGGCTTCAGAGAAACCTCGGAGATCAGCACGGTAGGGGCATGAGAGCTTCCGGGCCGAGTACTCCTTGGAGCCCGGAGCTCGCAGCTGCTGGGAAGTGGATTTTCTGAGCACAGGCCCCGCCTGTGCGGCGGATGCCAGCCCAGCCCGCACATCTCCCCACCTCGAGCCAGGATCACTGTGGTGTGTGTGTCAGCCCTGGTCTGGGGGGAGTCACAGGCCGCTCTGCATCTATTTCAAGGTTCTGGGTTTCATAGCTTTTTTTTTTTTAACCACCCTGCAAAGTAGGTCACCTGTTCCTCTTCCAGCAGCCTTTGAGATTCTTTGGAACAAGGCAGAGACTGTCCTTTGATGCCGAGGGCATCCGTCTTTCCGGCCTGAGTACTGCTAAGGGGGGCCTAGCTGGTGCACAGAGGGCACTGGCTGGCTGGAGGCTTGGACTGGGGAGAAGAGAGAGGATGCAAGACAGAGCAGGAGGAGGGCGAAGGGATGAGACAGGCCTGGCGGTCGGAGCCCCTTCAGAGCCCCTGTGTCAGGCCCTGTCCTAGACTCTGAGCTGGTTTCAGACCTGGCTCAGCCTTTAAAATAGGTCATCATGGTTCAGCTATAGCCAGGAAAACCTGGCCTGTGTAAAGGAGGCAGCAGGTCCCTTCCAGCAACAAGACCTGTGCCAAAGGGCTGGGTTCTTCAAGTAACCAAGCTGTTCCCCCCAGGGGCTGGCCAGAGACCTATGAAATGAATACCTCGGAGCCTAAGACTGAGCAGGAGAACATCACCCCCGGGGGCCGGCCCCCCTACCGCAGCAATGCCCCCTGGCAGTGGAGTGGCCCAGCATCCCACAACTCTCTACCAGCCTCCAAGTGGGTCACTCCAGCTGCCCCAGGCCACGCCCAGTCCCTCAGCCGGCCGCCGAAGCAGACCCCCATGGTCCCTTTCCGTGAGTCCCAGCCACTGCACAGCAAGAGGTAAGGACCCCAAGGGGGACCCCTTCACCCTGTCTCCCCGCTATCCATGCCACCCACCTCTCCTCCCCACAGTCTGCCTGCTGACCTTGTCGTCCCACTATCTCCCTCTGCACCCTCCTCCCTTCTGCTTTTCCCTGGGGCCTCTTGTGCTGGAAGAGCTGCCCGTGGGTAGAAACCCATCTACTAAGTACAAGCTGGAACTCTGCTTTTTTAAAAGATGAAGGGACTGTTAAGCCCAAAATGTTAGGACTGTGACTTCTCAGAGAGGCTGCAAGGAGGAAGGGGAGTCTTGGGCTCGGAGGCCAGGCTACTAGGGAGTTTGATGATGAAAATGTTAAACTTCTGGATACTGTTTTGAATACAGTATATATTAAAGATAGGAAGGACTGGGGATGTGGCTGTGTGGAAAGCACTTGCCTAGCATGCATGAGGCCCTGAGATCCATCCCCTGCCCTGAAAAGAAAAGAAATGTGTCCTCAAAATGAAGGAACTGGGCTGGGCGTAGGGACACAGGCCTATAATCCCAGCACTAGGGAGCTAAGAGGCTGAGTCAGGAGGATCACTGCAAGTTCCAGGCCAGCTTGAGCTACATAGTGAGTTCAAGGCCAGGCTGAACTACATAGCGAGACCCTGTCTCAAAAATAAATAAATACATAAATAAAGCCTTGCAGAGGAGCACATCCTCTAGGAGAGGGGCAGGAACCAGGAAGAGGGCGCCGTGCAAACCCCAGCCTCTCACGGCCCTTTACTCAGCTTCCGTCTCTTCATCCAAAGAGAAGATAGCAGATGAGAAGTAGTTGGGCCTGGGAAAAAGAGCGTCTGTCTGTCTCTGTCCTCTTGAGGTTCGGTACCTCACCATCGCTCCTGCCTGCCTCCTTCCTTTCCTCTCTCTTGTCTCGTTCCAGGCCTGTCAGCTTCCCAGAAACCCCTTACACAGCGTCACCAGCAGGGGCCGACAGAGTTCCTCCCTACCGGCAGCCTTCTGGGAGCTTCTCCACCCCGGGTTCTGCCACCTACACAAGATACAAGCCATCCCCAGAAAGGTCAGTCTCCTTGGGTTTTTCAAGTTACAGAGTCTGGTGAAAGCTGCAGATCCTTTAGGGAGTGCACCTATCCTAGTTTTATTTGCTACTTTATGGGGTCTCTGGACCCTGGAAGGTCGTCAGAACACCTCCAGGGGACTGGCTGTGTCTCACATTTAAATGTAGGCCTAAGTGGGACCGGGTGCAGTCACCATTGGCCTTCCTTATAGCAGAGTTTTGGTTGCCATTTTCTTGACACCTGTATTGTTTTTAAAGTCAGACCACCCTCCGTCCAGCCTTGCCATCCATCCATCTCTCTCATTCCCGTGATCTTTCAGACATCAGCCCTACCCCTTGGAGCCATCCCCAACCTGGCAGTCTGAGAGATCTTCCCCAACCCTCTGCGGTTCCCCAGTGCCATCAGGATAAACACAAATTCCACAGCTTGGCATTTGAGGCCCTGCAGGATCTGGCTCCAGCTGAGCTTGTGACCGTTCTCTTTCTCCTCACCACTTCTGTGCTCCCAGCCTTCCCCTCACCTCTGGTCCACCCTCCACGCGGCAGCCAGAGGCCCTTTCTGTATCTGGCCTTGTCCGTCCCCTGCCCCACACCCTCCCACAACTCCCAGAGCCCTCAGTACACATCCTCGGTTCCCCCACCATGGCCTCCCTAGGCTCTCACTCCTTGTAGGACACACGCCAGCCCCACTGGACACTTCCAGACTTGTAAGAAGGCCACCTGCATTTCACAGCCCTGGCCTTGGAACTCTTCCCCTTCCTCACCCCGTACCACCCCACCCTCCACACTTGAGTTTTGGTGCTGCTGCTGCTGCTGCTGGAAGTGGCATTTGAGCAGAGACTGGAGAGCTGAATGAGAGTTTACCACAGAGAGGAGAGAGCATTTCAGACAGAAGAGGGGCCGTAAGCAGAAATAAGCAGAGTGGGGTGGAGCCCAGGAGGCACAGAGCGGAATCAGCATGTGGACACTGTGGCGAGCAGGAGCAGCTGGGCCACAGAAAGGGCCAAGCCTGGAGTGGCAAGTGGCATGATCTGCTCGTGACAAAGGTGACAGTGCTGATGTTACTGAGAACAATTGGGAAAAGTTTTTTCCCCCCCAAAGTCTTTGTGTCCACCCCTTTATTTTCTGAACTTTTTCCTTGGAAATAATATTCACAGGAAGTGGCAAATAAATGTACAGGGACAGGGCTGGGGATTTAGCTCAGTGATGCCGCACCTGCCTCACAAGCACAAGGTCCCAGGTTTGATCCCTGGTACCAGGAGGGAAAGAAGGAAGGTAGGTAGGGACAGGGAGGTCCCATGCACCTTCACCTAGCTCTCTCAGTTGATAACATTTGAGTTGAGGAAACTGACATTGGTCCAGGCCGTACAGCTTGCTCAGAAGTCACAAGTTGCCAGGTTGTAATCCCAGCAAGTTTGAGGTCAGCCTGGGCAATTTAGCCAGACCCTATCTTAAAATTTAAAAAAACAGGACTGAGGATATAGCTCAGCATTCCCTGGGATCAACCCCTAGAACTCCACCTTCCCTCGGAGTCACCAGTTACACATGTACTCATTTGCATGTGCGCAGCCCTGTAACCACCACAAGATGCCTTTCTAACCACTCCATCCCTAACCCCTGGCAGCCATTAACGTGTCCTGCATCTCTGCAGCCATTGTTCATGAGAGTTATGTAAAAGGAAGCACATTGTGCCTCGTATCATGATCAGTTCCTTATGGTTGCTGAGATGTATCCTGTGGTGTAGCCGTAACCCAGTTGAGCCACTCACCCACTGGGAGACACTTGGGTAGAGTTTGTTTTATTTTGTTTTGTTTTGTTTCTGTGGGGGAGCATTGAGCCCTGGGGCTTCGTACTGAGCTACATTCCCAGCCCTTTATACCATTATTATTATTAATTTTGATTTCTTTTGTTCTCCAGGGAGTGTTTTTGAGAAAAGGTTTCACTGTGTAGTTTAGCCTTGCCTTGAACTCACTATGTATCCCAGGCTGGCCTTGAACTCACGGTGCTCCTCTTGCCTCAGCCTCCTGATTACTGGGACTACAGGTTATTATTTATTTTGAGACAGGGTCTCGCTACATAAGTCTCTAAATTGCCCAGGCTGGGCTTCAATTTGCAATCCTCCTGCCTCAGCCTCTCAGGGTGCTGGGATTATAGGTGTGTACCACATACCCTGCTAGTTTCTGGATTTTGACTCTGACAAATATCCATGCTATGAACATGTACTTTCAGGCATGCAAGTTTCTGCATGAAAATAAGTTCTCATTTCTCTGGGATAAATGCCCAAGAGTACAATCGCATACCATATGGCAGGTACGTCCATTTCACATTCCCACCAGCAGCGTGTAAGTGATCCTGTTTCTCCACATTCTCACTGCCATTTGTTGTTGTCACTGTTTTTCATTTCAGCTATTCTGATGGGTGTGTAGTGATATCTCATTGAGGCTTTAATTTGCATTTCTCTGGTGGCTAACGATGTTGAACATCTTTTCAAGTGCTGATTTGCCAAATGTATTTCCTTTTTGGGGAAATGTCTATGCATGTCTTTTGCCCATTTTCTAATTGGATTCAATACTCTTCAGTGGTAGAGAGTTCTTTGTATGTTCTAGATACAAGTCCTTTGTCCACTATGTGGTGCTGGAGATTAAACTCCGGGCCTTCACACTGAGCTACACATCGCCACCTTTTTTATTTTTTATTTGAGCTAAGGTCTCGCTAAGTAGCCCAATCTGGGCTTGAATTTGCCATTCTTTTATGTAGGCCACCAAAAGTACCAAGGTTACAAGCATCCACCACCTCACCTGGCTTATTTTTTGAGACAGGGTCTCACTTAAGTTGCTAAACTGCCCAGTCTGGGCTTGAATTTACAGTCGTCCTGCCTCAGCCTTCCAGAGTCCTGGGATCACAGGCATGAGCCATTATCTGTACTTTTCTTCTCATTTTCTTTATAGGATCTTTCACAAAACAAACCTTGAATTTTGATGTAGTCCAAATTAACATAATCCTTTTCCTTTTCGAATCATGTTTATCGTGTTGTCTAAGAACTCTGCCTAGGCTTGGCTCCTGAAGATTTTCTCCTATGTTTTTCTTTAGAAGTTTTACTGTTTGATATCTAAGTCCTTGTTCCATTTTCAGTTAGTTCTTGTTCCATTTTGTGTAACTGAAAGGTTGAGGTCCCTTTTTCACCCATAGATGTCAAATTAGCTCTATCAACATTTATTGGAAAGACTCCCACCCACCCCCTGCATTTCTGTGGTGCGGGGACTTGAATCCAAGGCCTCACCTTTGCCAGGCAAGTGTTCCACCTCTGAGCTACATCTCCAGCCCGGGTTTTTGTTTTTGTTTTTGTTTTTGTTTTTGTTTTTGTTTTTTTGCTGCTTGGAGCAGACATTGATGGGTGGGGCTAATCAGGCCTATTTACATAGTCTGTTTTGAGTTCAATGGTCTGTCCCATCCATATGTAAGCAAGAGCTCAGTGAGTTCCCAGCAGTTCCCTGAGACAGAGTCTATTTATCCCCATTTTACAGAGGGAAAACTAGGGCTCAGTGAGGTGAATTCACTTGTCTAAGGTCATGCAATATGGGCAGGAACCCAGGCCTGTGATCCCAGAGGGCTAAACCCTCACCCCCAGAGCTGTCCTGCCTGCCCAAAGCACTTCAAGCTCCCGCTCCAATTCAGGGCAACCTGTGTGGTTCCCCCTGAAACACCTGTCCGTGGTGACATTTAGTTGGCTGTGAATTTGCATTTCAAGCTGTCTGACATTGGCAATTGGAAAAATATCCAGTTTTCCTACAACTGAGGCCCGCTCAGCCCACCCCTGTCTTCTAAGGGTGCCAGTGGTCCTAGCTGTGCTCTCTACAGCTCATGTCTCAGCATTCTGTGTCTCCATCAGCAGCTGGGTTTCCAGCTCTGCCAAATGTTCCTAGCTCACCTTGTGCCCTAAACCCCCAGAACTACTTTTCACAGTCACTGGACTGAGGTCAGAGGCCCAGGAGCAGGTCAAGGCCTTTTCCTACTGCACTGTTGTCACACGACTTCCTGTGTGTAGGAGGATCTGACCACCAAGCTCAGAACAGGGCGTTAGGATAGAAAGATGTGTGGGTACAGCTGTCCTGCAGACTACACTGGGCCCCGCACAGTTGCTCACCAGGCCCCTGGCTAGATTTTTTTTCCTCTGTCAAGGCCATATGGAGTAGCCGGCTTAGCAATTAGGAGGCACTTGACTGCAAGGAACAGAAAACCTTATTCAAGAAGACATGAAGCCCTGGGCATGGTGGTACACACCTGTAGTCCCAGCTACTCATGAGCTACTACTGAGGCAGGAGGAGCTCAAATTTGAGGCTAGTCTAGGCAACTTAGTGAGAGCCTGTCTCAAAATAAAATATTTTGAAAAGAGCTGACAACATAGGTCAGTGGTTAAGCACCCTAGGGTTCAATCTCTAGTACCACAAAAACAAATCAGTAAGTAATGTGAGGCATTAGGGGATTCATCATCTCCTATGCACAAGGACATCTGTAGGGACGCTGTGCATGGTTGCAGATAAAGCCAGTGTCCTGTGGAAAAGGAGGGAAGAACTACTTATTTTTAAGAATGAGGGGAACCGGGGATTTAGCTCAGTGGTGCCGCCGCCTGCCTCACAAGTGCAAGGACCCAAGTTCGATCCCTGGTACAAAAAATAAAGAATGAGGGGAAAATTATAAAAGGATGAGGAAAGTCACTTTGCTACCCTTTAACTAACCCTGGCAAAGTCACGTGAGGACCTACAGCTGTCTTTTAAACTGTCATCTACTGAAGTCATGTGACGGAGGAGTGGCCACCAGAGCAGAATCTGGTCTCCACCATTAGGAACAAAGAAAGTGATGGCTGTTGGGGTGCAGGCAGCCAGCAGTGGCTATACCATCTGTCTGCCCTTCTCCCCAGCCATCCTGGAGTTCCACTGTTCTGCTTGTGAGGGTAGGAGACTGACAGCAGGCCAGAGCCCCCTGCTGCGGTGAGGCTCTTGCCCACACTCATGTCGCCTTGGTGTTTCCCTCTGTGGCAGTGGGAGGCTCAGGCCAGCAGTACCGGAGCCCAACCCTGCTGACTGTCAAGGATCCCACCTTGACCTCCATGGAATCACTACATCCAGCTTCTGCTCCAGCTTCTGCCTGGAGATGCCCAGAACCGCAGCTAGTCAGTCACCATAACCTGATGCCCTTTATCTTGAAAGTGATTTCATCTTCTAATAAAAAGTAGAGTAATTACTCTGAAATGTCTCAGCTGAGATGGAAGACAGTCGGGCGATCTCCTCTTTCAGGGACGTTTGTCCAGAACCTTGTGTGTGGGGAAGTGAGATGTCCTGACTCTCGATGTGTTGAACTAGAATTGGGCAGTGATAAGAAAGGACCAAAACAGGACTTACTTAGTGTCACAATAAACGGTCAACTAAGCCAGTCAGTTTGCATGAGAATAATGAGGTCTTCTTAGTAAGAAAGTGATATGATTGGAGACAGTGCAGGTTGTCTTGATGGGGACAAGAGATAAACTCAGTAAAATACATCTGACTAGAAATGGTCTATCAGTTAGGATTAGGTTTAACTGCATAATCCAGAAAACAACCATTCAGCAGAGAGTTTCTTTATCCACATGGTTAGGGACCTAGCTCCTCCTTAATAGTTCATGGTCTCTGGCCTTCTACCTAGTGGTTCCTGATGGCTGCTCAAGCTGCAACCTTTAGGAAATAATGAGGCAAAGGCAGCCACAGCACACCTCTGAGGAGCTTTCCTGGCTGAATGTTAAAAGCAGCATTTTTACTATTATCTCATTCGCCAGAGCTGCAAGGGAGCCTGGGAAGTGTAGTCTTTGGGCCAATCACATTGCTGCCCAAATACAGTTAGGATTTCTCTTACCAAGGAGGATGGCACAGAGCAGATACTGGGGAAGCAGCCTGTGGTGTGGGCCTCTCATCCTTCTCACTTCCTCTGGCATCTGATCCCTGCCTCTGTTGACATTTTCCTTTGTTGCTCAGGATTCAGTACCAACTCTTTGGGGAAACTGTATAAACATGTCAACACTCTGTCTGCAGCTATGGTGGAGCCACAGTTTACCAGGCAGCTAGCCAGGTATGAAGGCAGCCAGTGAGATGAAGTTGGCTTAGAATCAAAGTTGCCTTTATAAAATCCCTTAGATTTCCAGAAACTGGACCTTTGGTTGTGAAGAAAAGTAAGAATAATCTTTTTGTGCTTCTGGTTATTTTGCTCTCTCTTCCTTTCAGGGGAAGTTAGAGGTCAGGGCCTGATCAGGGAAGGGAGGCTGATATGCCTTTTCTGGGCAGGAGAGTGGAGTTAAGTTTCTAGGAAGTTCAGTGCCCCTCTCAAGTGGCCCTCTGCTGTCCTGGAGGAGTTAAGCCTAGAGGTTAGAGCCTAGTCTTTGTAGAGACAGCCCTGACTTTGAGCTGGCCTGTGACCTGGAGAAATCGTTTAGCTCCTCTGTTGGACATCGAGGGTCTCAGTTCATCATCTCTCCTCCCTGCCAGGTCTTCCCAAGTGGAAGGGACGAATGCAAGGGGCCAGATGGGGAATAGCACTAGTAACGGAGGCTCAGTAACTCCCAGACATGGGGCCTGTGTCAGTGGGTGCTTCTGGCTGACGGGATCAGAACCCGACTGCCTCCCACACACCATCGCAGGAGAGGACACTCAGAGGCAGGGCAGGCTCTGAAAGGGCATGAGCAAGTGTCCATCCCTTCGCCTCCTCTCCTCCACCCTGCCCCTCAAGGCAGCTGCTGTTTGTGATGTGATGTCTGGGCCTGGCAACATGTGGAGGAAACAGAAGGCCATCTTTCCTTGTCATCTCTCTTAGGAGCAAGGAGACTTTTACCGGAAGCTACCAGGGCTGTTTTAGTCAGTTTTTGCTGGGTAGCAAACACCTGAAAGTCTATGTGATTTAAATTAACAAGGGTAAGGCCAGGGACTTAGCTCAGTGGTACCACACCTGCCTGGCAAGTGCAAAGGTCCTGAGTTCAATTCTCGGCACCAAAAATTAATTAATTAATTAATTAACAAGGGTTTATTTCTCTGGGGCTGAGGGAGTTGCTTGGTGGTAGGGTGCATGCTGAGGCCCTGGGTTCTATTCCCAGCACTGCTTAAAAGAGCGGAGACTTACCTACTCTCCAGTGCCACTGCTGGGTGACAGGGGCCCTCCCCGGAACCAGGCTCCCCGAGCAGTCACCATCCCGTCACTTCCTCTCAGCTCACTGGGGAGAACTAGCCATCTATCTTGGGGACAGGAAATGCTGTCCTGCCGTGTGCTTGCAGCTGGAGCTAGAAGTATTTTGTGAACGTTTTAATAACCCTCACAGACCTTCATGTCTCCTTAGCCAAAACTGTCAGCGCCTGTCCCCAAACCAACCCCCAGCAGGGAAAGTCTCTACTATAACTGGCTCTGATCTGAGGTGGATCGAACAGTGGAAGGTGTCCACGAGGTATGGAGAAGGCTCCGCCACCATCACCCTTAAACCCTGGCACTGACCCGTGGGTGTCAGGGTTGGCCTCTAGGAGGCTGTCTGCCTGGTGGATGGCTCTGTCACTCTGACCTCTCCCCAGCCCCACCGGGCAGACAGTTTTTCAAATGGACCAACCACATTTCATATTGATGTGCACTTCACCGAGGTCCTTCAGCCTGTAGAGAGCATGGGATTTGAGCCCACAACTGCCTTGTCCTGAAGCCTGAGCCCCTGCCACCGCCCCAGCAGCAAAGGGACACACAGAGTTCTAGCCTGTCAGGCAGTCGTCACAGCTCAGTGTATGTGATGTGTCAGCCCCCGGCTCAGTGCTGTAAGTCCCGTGAAGAAGGGCCTCCTGTGAACAGCTCTGACTACTACGAAACGGAGGCCCAGACCCAGGAATTGACTGCCACTGGCTGGGCAAGAGGCTGTGGTGAGGTACAAACCCAGCCTGCCCCGGTCTAGGCCTCCTCTAGCTACAAATGCTCCCTCATCCTGCTGGTCTCCCTTGGAGAGGAAGGAAGCCTGAGGCAGGCCTGGAGCAGTCGTGCACCCCATTTCCCAGCGCCTCATTTCTCAGGGGAGAGCCAGGACCTCTCAGCAGCCTAAGGGTAGGGTGTCAGCCCAGGTTGCTCTTCTCACTCCTCCTTGAGGAACCTGGCAGGCCCTGCATTTCCGCTGGCGCCACCCCAGCTCACAGCACTGCCCACGCTGCTTTTCCAGCCCCAGCAGCTTATCTTCTCTCCTGAACTGTGCAGCAGCCTCCCTAGGGCTCACTGGCAAGCAAGCTCGGGTTCAGGTGGTTTGACATGCTGTGCTTGTGTCCCCTCACTGCCCTGCAGGTACACGGCTGGCCCTCACCCACTGCTGTCCTTTGATCCCCACTTCAGCCACGATGGGATGTCCAGCGGCGACTCCTCCTCAGGTGGCCTGACCAGCCAGGAGAGCACCATGGAGCGCCAGAAGCCAGGTAGGGCCTCCCCAGAGCCTGCCTGCCTCACCTGAGGGTCCTCTCACAGCTTGCCAGGTGACCTCACTTCCTGTCAGTGAGGGATAAAACACAAAGGAAAGCCATATGAAGCCAAGCGTGTTTACACACACCTGTAGTCCCAGCACTGTGGGAGCAAAGGCAAGAGGCTCACGGGTTCAAGCCCAGCCTGTCAACTTACTACCTTACTGAGATCCTGTCTCAAAAAAAAAAAAAATTTTTTTTAAGGCTAATGGTGTAGCTCAATTCAAAGGCCCCAGGTTCAATGAGAAGGGAAGGGAAAGGGAGAAGATAGCTGGGCTTGGTGGTGATGGCCTATAATCATCTGTGACCCCAGCACTTAGGAATCTGAGTCAGGAGGATCCCTTTGAGTTCAAGGCCAGCCTGAACTGCAAAAGGAGACCCTGTCACAAAAAAAAGAGTGGAGATAAAGAAGAAGAAGGAAGAGGGAGAGGAATAAAGGGAGGGAGAGAAAGTCAGTCACAGGGGTCACCCAGGAGAGCCACAGGACAAAGTCTTTGTCCATCCAGAGTTGGACAGGGCATCAGCAGACAGGTCTGCAAAAGCAAGAGTCAAGATTTGTGACATGGACATGGTACTGTTAGGAAGACAGATGAAAAGGATTAAAAATGACCTAAGGCTGGGGATTTAGCTCAGTTCAGTGGTGCCACCGCCTGCCTTGAAAGCGCAGGGACCTGAGTTTGATCTCTGGTGCCAAAAAAAAAAAAGAAAAAGTGACCTAAGGGGACTGGAACTCTTTGTGTTCTGTGACTTTTCATTATATAATGGTCTCATGTTGGCTTTTTCCTTTGTTTGGTTTTGGGGTTTTTTTCTTTTGCTTTGTTTTCTGAGGCAGGGTCTCACTGTGTAGTCCAGGGTGGCCTTGAGCTCACAGTGTAACCCAGTCTGGGCTCTAGCTCATGGCGATCCTCCTGTCTCAGCCTCCTGAATGCTAGGATTGCAGGTGTATGCCACTATGCCCAACTCTCCTGTTGCTTTCCTTTCTTTGGGGTTGGGGAGGATTTGGGGGCTCAAACTCAGATCCTGGCGCTTGCGAGGCAGGCGGTGGAATGACTGAGCTAAATCCCAGCCCTCCTGTTGCTTTTCAGTGTTCATGGACTTAACACATGAGCTGAGAAGAGTCTAGTTTGTGAGTGTACAGTTGGTGACCTGTGAACACCCAGGGCAGGAATCCGAACATGACACTCTGGCAGGCCAAAGCAGGACAATCAAGAGTTTGACCCCAGCCTAAGCAACTTAGCAAGACCCTGTCTCAAATTGAAATATAAAGAGCTGGGGATGCAGCTCAGTGTGAAGGCTTGGTTTCAATCCCCAGGAGCAAAAAAATAAGAAATAAAAATCAGAACATAGCAGCGTTCCAAAGCCCCGCATGCATGCCCTTCCCAGTCGGTACCCACAAGGCCACCCCTGTTCTGCTTCTCCCAGTCTGACTTCATTTTCCTGCTTGGAGGTAGAATATAGAATCACACTGTATGTTGCTCTGTGTCACGCTGTGAGAGCCAGCCACGAGACGGCATGTGTCGGCGCAGTCTCCACGTAGTATTTTGTCGTCTCAAGGAGCTACAATGTACTGCTCCATCCTCGTGTTGATGGGGGTTTGGATTATTTCCAGTTGGAGCTGCTTAGAGCAGCGCCACTGGGGATGTTTCGGTGCCTGCCTTTTGATGAATCTGCTCTCGCATTCTGGAGGGTATTTACCTGGGGGTGGCTTTGCTGCATTGCCTGCCAGACTTCATGAGAAATTACCAAACCGTTCCCAAAGTGACAACCCATTTTAGACGCTAGCCCAGGGCGGGTGAGTTCAGGTTTGCATTTTGTCATCCTTTTTGTTTTGGCTACTCGAGTGGGCACATGGTGCTGTCACACTGGTTTTGCATTCTGCTTTGGGTGTTTTTTGTTTTGTTTTGGTACCGGGTATCGAACTCGGGTCCTTGTGCTTTGCTTTGGGTTTTTTGAGATGGGAGGTGCACCCTGTTGCCCAGGCTGACCTTGAACTCCTGGGCTTACATAACTCTTCCTGCCTCGGCCTTCCAGGTGTCTTGGATTACAAGCATATGCCACCATTCCTGGCTCTCATTTGTGTTAATTTCCATTTTTCTGATGATCGATGAGCTTGGACAGCTCATATATTTATTTTCTTACATATATTTATTAATTCTGTGCGTATAATAGATGATTTCTTTTTTAATGCTGGGGATTGAACTCTGGGCCTTCATACCTTCACACTGAGCTATGTCCTCAGCCCTTTTTTATTCTTTTTATTTTTGTTTTTCAAGACAGGGTCTCATTATGTAGCCCAGGCTAATCTTGAACAACACATGGTGATCCTCCTGCCTCAGCCTCCCAAGTGCTGAGACGACAGGAGCACCACCACACCTGGCCTTGGTTTTTTTCCTTTTTTTTTTTGTTTTTTGTTTGTTTGTTTGTTTTTGAAACAATGTCTCACTAAGTTGCTTAGTTGTCCTGGCTGGGCTCAAACATGCTATCCTCCTGTCTCAGCCTTCCAGAGGGCTGAGATTATAGTCATCTACCACCATGCCCAGCTAGATGGTTATTTTAAACTTTGGGGCCTTTTGAAGTCTGAGGACCTCCAGCATGGAGGCATGGGTTCAAAGGAAGAAAAATAAAAGTGCTAGAGCAGGAAAGTGATGGCGATATCCTCTTAGGGGAAGTTAGAGGATTTCTGGGCTGCAGAAAGGGGTAGGCGACGAGAGCCACCTCAGCAGCTCCCCCTGGCACTGTGGATTAGCAACAAGGTCCCAGGGCCCAGGGGAGTTATTTGCACCTGTGATTCTCTTAAACCAGGCGAGATGCTCCAACTTAAGGCAGGCAGGTTCCTCTTGTGCCCCAGTCCTTCTGCTGCCTCCTTCCGCTCTTCCTCAGCAGGCTGCCCCTGCCTGCACTGCACGTCTGTGATCTTGGCTCCAAGACAGACAAATTTGGATCTTTTTTCTTTTTTGCCAGTCACTTCAGAAAAAAGAGAAAAGTGTTGCTTGGCTGTTTCATTACACCAAAGTGTAAAATGGAACTGGGGGGTTCCCCAGCCTTCACCATCGGCCCCAAATAGGTGTCAAGAGACAGCTCACTGTGGACCTTCCCTTCTCCTCCTGTCCTGCTAACCTCCTCGGGACCTTGTTATAGGTTGGCAAACACCTTCCCTGCCCCTCCACACACATACCGGGAGATCATCAGGAAATCTAGAATATTCTAGACCTCAGAAAAGGGAGGTCCAGGGTCAGAGACTTAGCTTGGTGGTTCCACTGCCTGCCTCACAAGCATGAGATCTGAGTTTGATCCCTGGTGCCAAAAAAAAAAGAAAGAAAGAAAGAAAAAAGAACAGAAAAGGTGGGGTTCCAGTCAGTGGCGAGGGGCAGTGAGGATCAGGCATCACAACAGACCCAGGCTCTGCACAGCCCAGAGATGAGCAGTCGTGACACCAGCAGTTGGTTTTGTGTTGTTGTCACATGCCCAGTGTTGTCCAGCTATGCCACATACCTTCCTCTTGAGTCACCGCAGCAGTGCTGCAGAGCAAGGATGTGACTGCTCCGCTGTGCAGGTGAGGGAGGTGGCAGAAAAACGTCACTGTCCGAAGGTCTCTCCCATCACTGGGATCTGAACTGCAGTCTGCTGGGCTTCGGGACCTCTCCTGAACCCCCACTACCCACAGACACCACCCATAGCCTCCTCCCAACAGAGTGCAGACAGAGCCACCTTTCCCGCGTCTCAGCACATCCAGGCAGATGTCCCCCAGGTCTTCAGCTCGCTCGTGCCTGGCACCTTCCATGCTTCCATCTGCCCAGCATACAAGGCCTGAAACGCCACTGCACAGCCAGTGGAAGCCTTGGGACCAGGACCTGTCAAACTCAGAGCCAGAGGCAAAAGGACTCTAGGATGGCCAGGACCAGAAGGAACCTGGCTCTTCCCCACCCGCTCACTCAGTATATCACTATTGACACCACCAGCCTGGGTGCCAGCGTGAGCCACACAGGCACATTGCCTTCCTTCTTCGGGGCTTGAGAATCCGGTGCGAGAGATGGACAAGAAGCAGGGGACAGTGTAATAGAGCGATACTTGGCAATGCAGAGTAGAGTGGAAACTAACATAGTGCCAACTGGGGTGGATGGGGTTTGGGGAGCTTTGAGCAAATCAGGCACCTTAGGGTATGGTGCACACCTGTAATCCCAGCACTCTGGTGACGTCAGATCACCAGGAGGATCATAAATCCAAACCCAGCCTGCTCACATTAATGACTCAGAAAGACCTGTCTCAAAACAATTTCTTCATTTTTTTAAACATTGGGAATATAGGTCAGTATGAAGGCTCTGAGTTTGTTCCCTAGTATTTCCCCTCTCAAACAATTGCATTCATGTAACCAGAAAAAGATCCCTACCTTGCATATGTGCAAAACTCTTCTAACCAGTGAGATAAAAAGAAAAATTGACCCTGTAGAAAAATGAGAAATGGAGATGATCAAATAAATTACAAAAGAGAAAAAGCCAAATGGCCAGCAAGTATGAAAACATCTCAGCCCCTCTTGGGATGATGAGGAGGGCTGCTGTGTGGCCTCACCCACCGTGAGTTAACCAGCTGGTGTAAAGCCCTGACAGTGTTGCTCAGTAACCGTCCCCTGCCATTTAGTGTTGTCATAGTCCCAGACATGAGTTGATGGGGTCGAGCCTGAGGTGAGCAGACGGGCTGGCAGAGGGGTGGGAACAACCAGCTTCATTTAGTACAGGACTCTTCGCCATAGCCTGCATCACCCTTAACCACTTAACGTTTCTCTTGTTTTCCTGCAGAGCCTCTGTGGCATGTGCCCGCCCAGGCCCGGCTCTCGGCCATGGCTGGAAGCAGTGGGAGCAAGCACGTACCCCGGCAGGATGCGGCAGGCAAAGATTCCCCCAACAGGCATTCCAAAGTGAGTCTGGGCGTGCCTGCCCCACCCCGGGAGCCAGGCCCACAGGGGCTGACAGCTGGGCGTGGCCTCCAGCTCCTCCCCATTTACCACCTTGCATTCACCTGGGAGCGGAATATGCAGTCTGCTGTTAGAGCCACAGCTTCACATCCTGGCCCTGACCCTCACCATCAAGGTCATTTTAAACACATCACCCATCTCAGTTTCTTTGTTATTGCACCAGTCCTGGTAGATGAACTGCTGTGCCCGCAGCCCCTGGGTCTCAGTGACTAATGGATGCTCCATTCCCTCTCACACTCAGTGTAGTGCAGGTGTTCAGGGAGCAGCCGGCTGCCCACAGGGTGATTCAGCATCCCAGGCTCCCTTCCTCTTGTGGCTCTGCTGTCCCCTAGCATCTCCCAGCCTTCTGGGCCCCTGCGTGGTAAGAGTGGGAGGGAGAGAGGATCAAGTGGGAGGAATTTTTAGTCCAGGCTTGGAAATAGCGCACGTTATTTTCACTTAGCATTGCAATGACCAGGACTCCATCTCTGCAAGGGAGGCTGGGAAATGTAGTCCCGGGTGTCCAGGAGGAGGAGCCCGTTTGGCTGAGCTCTTGGCAGTCTCTGTATCTTTTCATTCAGAAGGCATTTGACACACGCAGTATGCTGGGCATTGGGACTGCTGGGATGAAGAGGACAGATGGGCTCCTGTCCTCAGGAAGCTGACATCCCAGTGGGGGCAACAAGCAGGAAGCAGATAAACAGAAGCAGCTTATGGCACTAAGAAATGATCTTTGCTATGGAAGAAAAACAAAGCACAGTTAAAGAAAAAGAGTGACTAATCTTGCTGCTTTAGGATAATGTTGTCAGCAAAGCCTTTTGAGGAGGTGACCTTGAAGCCAGAACCTTGAATGAAGTGAGGGGTGATCTGGGAAGAGCCGTGGGAAGAGCATTACCAGCAGAAGGACCATCAGGTGCGAAGGCCCTGAGATAGGGGTATGACTGGCGTGTTCAGAGAACAAGGAGACCATTGCGGCTGGAGCAGAATGAGATGAAGTTAGAGGCCAGCGCATGGGCTTGGCAATCAAGGCCTCATGTGTGGTGGTGAGAACCCTGCATTCCCCAAGTGAGGTGGATCCATGAGAGTCTTGAGCAGGAAAGGCGCAGGATCTAACACAGATGCTCACAGGTTCCCTCTGGCCTCACATGGGGTAGAGAGCAGCCTACTGCAGTAGCCCAGCAAGAGGCAGTGGTGGACAGGACCAGGTGGGAGCCCCAGAGGAAGCCAAAGTGCCAGGTCCTAGGCACGGTGCCAAGATGCCAGAGATTTGCTGTGGGGCTGGACATGATGTGTGAGCAAAGGCCCAGGCTCTTCGGTGGGGCTGCTGCCAGGGTGTGAAAGGGTGCGGCCGTTATCCAGAGCAGGAGGCTGATGTGGAAGGGAAGGCCCGGAGCTCAGCTTTATACTGGTTGAGTGTGAGAAGTGGGAAGCACAGGATCCACATGTCGTTTGTTCCTCCAAGGAGCCCCTTGAGATGGGGATATGTAATCACCCCTCCACCCTCAGTTTATAGAGTTTCCGCATCACTTGCCCAAGGAGGCAGCAGGTTAGGGGGCAGGATGTGAAGCTGTCTGGTTGCAGGGTTCACGTAAGGGCAGACGGAGGTGGGGCAGGGTGCCTTCCCTGGAGTCAGGGTGACACACTCCCTGTCTTCCAGGGTGAACCTCAGTACTCCAGCCATTCCAGCAGCAATACCCTCTCCAGCAACGCCTCCAGCAGCCACAGCGACGACCGCTGGTTCGACCCTCTGGACCCTCTGGAGCCAGAGCAGGACCCCCTCTCCAAGGGCGGCTCCAGCGACAGTGGAATTGACACCGCCCTCTATACCTCCAGCCCCAGCTACATGTCTCTGGCCAAGGCACCTCGGCCCGCCAAGTCTCACAAGCCCCCAGGAAGTCTGGGCCTCTGTGGTGGGGGACGCGAGGCTGCCGGGAGGCCGCACCATGCAGAAAGGCGGAGGGAAGTCTCCCCAGCCCCTGCGGTTGCCGGACAGAGCAAGGGCTACCGACCGAAGCTGTACTCCTCGGGCTCCAGCACCCCTATAGGCCTGGCGGGGGGCAGCCGGGACCTGCCAAGGCAGCCCAGGTAAGGTTCCACACCAAGTCCGGGTCCTTCGGAGGATCTTGGCCACCTTCCCCTTTCCGAATGGTGGGACCCCTCCCCAAAAGCATGCGTATACAAGCATGTGATTACATGAGTTGGCTTATAGTCAGGAGGCTTGTGGACCTGCCGTCCATCCATCAGCCTTTGAAGACCAGGAATAGAGAGAAAAAGCCATGGCAGTCTGTCTTCATTTGTGCCTGGTTCTCTGACCCATCTCTGTTTTCTTCTCTTTGCTGAGGTCATTGGTTCTTATGCTTTCTGAGGGATCACAGACTATCTCTGCTAGGAGCACATTAGGCTGTGGTTTAATCAAGTAGGGGTTAACAGTCCCCTGACATGGGAGTCCAAGGAGGGCTGGTACAGCAGCTCAGAGGGCCCCATGAGGCTGGCACTCTGTAATGTAGCTTCCTGCTCCACCGTCCTTACCATGCTGGCTTGTGTCTCTCTGGTCTCAAGCTGTCGGTGCTTGCAGGGTGGCAAGGGAAGGGACAGAACAGGAAAGGGGCACTACATCTGTGCAGCTCCCCTTTTGTATGGAAAAAGCAAATACTTTGCCAGAGCCCCCTGCAGCAGGTGATGTGATATGACTATCCCAGCTACAGGGAAGTCTAGGAGACCACAGTTTATCCTTCCTGCCTGTGTAGTATAGGGCAGTGGTCAGCAAACAACTCATAGTCTGGCCTGATGCACGCAGATTGCTGGGCCCCACCCAGGCTACATGTTTTTACCAGTAGGTGCTGACACTGCCACAGGTCCCAAGAGCACACTAGTAGAGAGGCAGGTAGGGCCATAAACTGTATCTGTTAGGGGTGCATTAGGCTGTGGCCTAAATAAATAGGGGTTAAAGCAGTGACCTACACAGAGGTGGGAAAATCAGTCTACAGAGTCATACTCAACCAGAGTCACTCAGAGGTGTGTGTCCCCAGGCAGGGAATGCTGCGCTGGTCTCCAGTGTTGACCCCCAAGTCAGAGCCTTACTTCCATCGCCTGACCTGAGCAGGGGCAGCTAGAAGCCAGGACCCACGAGAACAAGGACCTTCTTGGCTTTCTGACGCCTTTGCTGGTCATCAAACCCTCAGTGCCCAAACCCTTGCCAGTACTTAAGCGCCTTCAGGCGGCAGCAGCCTCATCCCTGTTGACCATGACCCACAGTGGAATTGTGTCCATGTTTCTGTGTAGAGAAGGTGGTTTCCAAAGTGATCCTTAGCTTTCTCTAGCACTGCACTTTGGTCCAGTCTGGATGCTGAGCGATCTGTAGCTGAATGCTTTCCTGTGCTACCAGAGGCTCTTTGACAGATCGGAAACCCACTGCAGTTCACAATGGCTATCAGCGCTGGCCGTCGGCCCCGACCCCAGGAGCCTTTAGTCACAGAGCCTGGGAATGGGGCTGAGGTAGAGAGAGAGACAGAGGAACTG
This sequence comes from Fukomys damarensis, assembly GCF_012274545.1. Taxonomy (NCBI): domain Eukaryota; kingdom Metazoa; phylum Chordata; class Mammalia; order Rodentia; family Bathyergidae; genus Fukomys; species Fukomys damarensis. The sequence continues at coordinate 57,990,576 of NW_022900931.1, forward strand.
CGTGAATTAGGCTCTGTGGAACTGGTGATTGAACTGAGGGCATTCACATGAAACCGTATCCCCATCCAGTTTGTTTGCAAGACTGCACCAAGTTGCCCAGGATGGCTGGGACTTGCTATCCTCCTCCTCACAGAGTGCTGGAATTAGAGGCATGTGCCACTGCACCTGTCTTAAGTTCTCCATCTTTCAAACTTGCAGGCTGCTTTGAACAGCTTCATTCCTTTACTCATGCATTCATTCATTTCTATCTTGAGTATTTTTTTTTCTCATTGAGTTTATTGGTACATTTTAGGTATACAGTACAGTTACGTTCATCATTGGGATCTTGTACCTTTACATGACAGGTCTTGGTTCTCATTTTTTCCCCTTATCCCTGACCTCCCTTCACCCCCTCCTCCCTTTTCCATTTACAAATACTTTATTTCCCCTTTTTCGCTTTTTTAAAGGGATAGGATAGCAAAGGAAATGCTAAGAAAGAGAGGGAAGGAAAACAAGACAGGGAAGGGAAGAAAGAAGAGGATAGGAGAGGTAAAGATGGAAGAGGAGGGAAGAGGAAAGGAGAGAAGAAAAGGATGGGAGAGAGCTGGGAATGAATTTTCTCATATTTTTTTCTCCATTTTTATTTCCTTTCCCTACCCTTCCCACTTCCCCTACACCTTTAGTCCTTTTCTTCCTATTTCACATTGTCGATTATACCATTAGGGTCTTATGTACAATTACAGTTTTTCACACCAGAGAAACTGAGTATTTCTTGCGGAGCTGTCCTGTCCCTGATCTACGCTGGGAATTGAGGAGAAATAATAGCAAATTTGGATGAGGCCCTAGCGCTCGCCACAGGTGGTAATGGTGATGACACCATAATCCTGAGACAGATATGTGTAGAACTCTCCGGGCATAGACTCGTATTATGTCAGTGAGCCTGAGTAACCGTGGGGTTCAAACCCCACGATAGAAAGGCAGCAGTGGCAGGAGTAGATGGTGAAGAGGCAGAGGGAGGCCACAAAATTACCCTGTGTCACGAGAAGGATTTGCTGAACCCAGAAGCAGAGGGACTCAAATGGAGGGTGGAGTAAGCCACAAAAGAGGGCCCTGTGGTTGGGAGCTCTAATTTGCATACAGACAATTGATGCTAATTGCAAATCATTCTTATCTACTCATTAGAGCTGCTTCCTGAAGTTTTCTCCTAGGCAACCAGGCTTTAGTGTGGAGCAGCATTTCCCAAAATGGGGTGCTGGAGGTGATTTGGGTGGTGCAGGGAGGGAAGCATTTTATCTGAAATGGATGCGTGTTTGCTTAAATGAGTTTTAGGAAAAGCTTTTCCAGTCCATCCCCTGATTTTACAGATACTAACTGGAACACGTGAAGAAAATAAAATAGTTGGTCTAACCACTTACCAGTCAGGTTATTTAAAGAGAGGATGACCAAAAACTGCATTTTTTCACTAATTTTTATAAGATAACAAAATATTAAAATGACGATTTTATCAAGTTTATTCAATACAAGAATCAACTAGTTGAAATGACACCTGCCCAAGTGACGCAAAGTAAACTGTTAAGTGATGGGTGGATAGAAATGACTCCAGAATCAGCCGTCCCGGGTTCAAGCTCTCCCTCTGCCAGGCCTTGGCTGTGTGGCCCTAGACATGCAGCTGGGCCGCACAGGCATGTGGTTAGGGTTAAGTGAGCCCTCAGAGCAGTGCCAGGCAACACACCTCAAGCCTGGCTATCCCTAGAATCAGGGAGTGGGAAGGTGTTTCAGCAGCAGTGCAATAAGCAGGACCCACCGGGTGTGCTGGCACTCTGCCTATAATCCCACTTCTCAGAAGGCTGAGACAGGAGGGTGGCAAGTTGAGGACCAGCCTGGGCAATTTGGCAAGACCCCATCTCAAAAACTTTGTTTGTTTGTTTTTAACCAGCATTTGAATTCAGGCCCTTGCGCTTGGGAGGGAAGGCGGCAGAACCACTGATCCACATCCCTGGCTGCAAAAAGTTTTTTTAAAAGGTTGCTGAGGATGTAGCTCAGCGGTAGAGCACCCCTGGGTTCAGTCCCCAGTAACACACACACACACACACACACACACACACACACACACACACAAACACACACACACACACACACACACCCACACACACACACACACACTTACATGAAAAAAGACCAGGCATAGTAGCATAAAACTGTAATCCCAGCACTCGAGAGGCTGAGGCAAGAGGGTCCACTCAAGTTCCAAGCCAGCCTGGACTATGCAGTGAGTTCAAAGCTAGCCTGGACTACATAACAAGACCCTGGGGCCAGGGACTTAGCTCAGTGGTTCTCCTGCCTGCCTCGCAAGCGCAAGGTCCCAAGTTCGATCCCCGGTACCAAAAAATAAATAAATCAACATAGTGAGACCCTATCTCAAAAGAAAAAACACACAAAAATGCAAAACAAGGCCCTGCTTCAGACTACATAGAATGTCCCCATTGAGGGGAGCAAGATCCTGTTCGGGACAGTGCTGAGGGCAGGGCAGTGACTGAGGCAAACACATCTGACCTCTGAGAGCTCCCAGTTCAGTGGGGGAGACAGACCCAGTCCCTGACAGCGACAGCTCATGGGAGTCTCGGCTGAGATGGGAAAGGGTCAGGACTGAGGTGTTGGAGGCACTGGGGATGAACGGGCCCAAGGAGGGGCTTCCTGGAGCAGAGTGTGAGCTGACCAGGGAATAAGGGAAGAAAGTGCATTCCAGACAGGCAGTAGCAGGTCCCACCATCTGTCACCCTCCTTGCCTGCTGGTCTTCCCAGTTGTCCCACCTTAATGGCCAAAGTTCCCCCAGCAGTTACTGAGCACGTTTCTGGGGCCAGACCTGAGCTTGCTGCCCCTGCTGTGATCATTCCCAGCGGGCCAGATGGGACACCACCCTGCCGCCCGGCCTCCACACTGAGGGCAGAGGCCTTTGTCTGAACAGGCCAGGCACCAGCACTCACTGACCGCCCTGTCTCCACCTCCTCAGCTGGAAATTGGTATTTATTCGTGCAGCGAGTACCTGGTGTGTGCAGGCCCTCTGCTAGGCACTGACGCCCAAGTGGACAGCGCCCTAGAGGTCATGGCACCGCCAGTGCCAGGGGAGACAGCAGGCAAATACTGAGCATAATCTTGAATGCGTTATACTGGGGGCAGCCTCAGAGGAGACCCAGGGGTAAGATGCTGGACAGAGGGGCCCCTCTGCCACGGTGGAGGGCGATGTGAAGGAGGGAGCAGGTGAAGGAGGTGAGGGTCCAGGGACACTGGTCAGATTCTCATGATCTAGGATACAGTTGCGTGGGTGTTTGCATTGCAACAGTTTGTTAAACTGTGCATATATGTTTCATACACTTCACGGCATACAGGCTAGTTTACGTGTGTGTGTGTGTGTGTGTGTGTGTGTGTGTGTGTGTGCGCGCAGGATGAATCCCAGGACCTTATGGGGGCTGAGCATGTGCTCTACCAATGAGCTACATCCCCAGCTTCAGCCATTCACAATTAACAGAAAGGCGGATGTATAGAGGATATACTTAGGAGAGGAAGTGGTGAGTACAGAGTCCCTGAGGTAGGCAGAGGCTGGTGCCTGGAGTTCACTGAGCACAGGCTCTCTGCTCAGGTGTAGAAATCAAGGGGGCAGCCGATGGGAGGTCAAGGGGCAAGCAGGGGCCTCGGCCTTGCAGGCTCCTTTGTGGAGATTGGTCTTGAGCTTACCGCAGAGGATGAGTAGGTATGTTTTCAGCAAAGGATAACATCAAGACAGATTTGTGTTTTTTGTTGTGGTTGTGTTTTTGTTGTTTTATTTTGTGATACTGGGGATTGAATCTAAGGATTTCACACTAAGCCACATCCCCAACTTTTTTTTTTTTTTTTTGAGACAAGGTCTCATTGAGTCCCTTGAATTTAGGATCCTGCCTCAGCCTCCAGTGCTAAGATTACATCTCCAAGCCTAGGCAGATCTGAGCTTTGAAAGATGGTGTTGGGGCGAGACAGACGGTAAAGTCTCAAGGAAGAAGCTGAGTCCAAGATCTGAGAGCGAAGGATGCAGCCCAGAAAGGCACAGAGCAGCTGCGTGTGTGTCAGGAGGCCTCACCAGGATAGGAGCAGGGAGGGAGCCAGGTCTGGGACTGAGCCAGCGATCTGTGAGACTCCAGGGAGCTGTGAGACTCCAGGCCCACTAGAGGTTCTTGTGAGAAGAGGAGGGGACAGCCCTTCACAGAGGGACTTCCCTCCCTTGTAGAGCTGACACTGTCCTTCAGAGAGAATCAGACAGACCACTGAGCGACCATGTGATGTGCCAGGTGGGAGAAAAACAGAGCAGGACAGAGTGGGGGTCCCGGAAGGCCTCTGGGAGGAGGCACCGTGCACTGTCGGGAGCAAGACAGTGCCCCAAGCAGCTCAAACAGAAAACACCAGGGCCCTGGGATGAACTCATTTGCCATACTCTAGAAACAGCTGGCCAGAGCTCTTGGGGTGGTTGGCAAAGGGGACAGTGGCAGGAGCCCAGTTCTGGTAGGCCTGTGACCACGGTCAGACGTTAGGATTTGATTCTGGGGTACATGGAACCCATGGGAGTAGCTGAGCCCATACTCTGACTTATATTTCCTGAAAGATCATGCTGGGCTTCCCTGGGAGAAATGCACTGATCGGAGGGTAGAGGGGAAAAGAATGGAGGGCAGAATCCAAAGGCAGCAGGAAAAGGATGGGCCCTGCCGGTCCCACACAGAAACCTCTCTCCCCGGGCTACAGCCCTGGCCATGGAAGCCACTGCAGCCTGTAGCAGCTTGTGCCCACCGATGACTTCAGTGGCTTTGCGGACACTCCCCCAGACATTCGTCATGGGAGCCTAGCTGCCGGGCTCAGGGCCAGGCGCCAATGCCTGCTGTGGGCACCTAGAGGGCTGAGTGATGCCAGGCAGGCAGCCACCTGGCCACACCCTCTTCCCAGGCAGAGCCCCGCTGCCTTCTGGTTTCTAGAGCAATTTGCCAGGGCATTGAGGGACTGTAAGAAACTCTGCCCCATGTGGAGCCCACACAGCTGGGCGTTCCCAGCAAGCAGGAAGCATGTGGCCTTGTTTGTCCAGCCTGTGCCAGCTGTCTCTGGGATACCATCTGGGGCACATCCCTGAAAGGCCCTGGGATCCACTGGGGTCTACCCTGCCTTTGATCGTTAGGAAGCCAGAGTCACACATGACAGACCTACAGAGAGTTACTGTCAGCATGACAAGGATAACGCGGGCTGTCTACATTCAGAGGAATGAGAGATCCAGGCAGGTATCTGTGTGGTCTCATCAGAGGGGCCAGTGCAAAGGCCCTGAGGTAGAAATGTCTGTGGTATGTTTAAGGAACAGCTCCATGTGACTGGAGCACAGGAGATGGGAGTGGGAGATTAGGATATAGAAGAGGCAGGACAGATGGTGTTGGAACCCTGTGGGAGGGCTCTGGCACTGTCCCTAGGTGAGCTGGAATCCCAGAGAATCCTGATCTAACGCAAGTGTACTCAGGATGTGCTGGGGAGGATGAAAGAGGCGGCAAGGAAGCCTCTGTGGCGATCCAGCAGGTGGAACTTGGGGGTGGCGAGCAGTGGTTGAATTAGGACCCATTTCAAGTCTCTACCCATGTCCCCTCTTTGTACACCCAGAAGACCTGCTCCTTGTTCTCCTCAGCCACGGGGCCATGTGGCCACTCCACGAACCTGTGCTGCAGCAAGGAGAGCCGCTGGGTGGGTGCAGCAGCTGAGGCCCGCTGGCGAGGGCCCTGGTGGCTGGCCTGCAGTGTGAGTTGGGCACTGTCCGCCCCTCTGTGCCCCTCTGCCCGGGTCCGGATTGTGCCTCTTCCAGGCTCCCATGTGTGAGATGGGGTAACGAGAGGAGCCAGGGTCTAGGGTTTCAAGGGTGAATTGAGCCCATGAATTTAGAGAACTTAGCACACGGGCCGAGACATAGCGAGGGCTCAGAAATATCAACAGCTGCTAGGTTTTCTTTTCCTTTGTAACAAATTTACCATTATAATTATTGTCTCTGAGACCAAACTGCTTAGGTTTTCATGCTGACTTTGTCTCCTAGCAGCTGTGTCATTGGGGCAAGTTACTTGGCCTCTTTGGACTTTGGTTTCCCCACCTGGAGCACAGAGGTAGCAGTTCCAACCCGAGGGGCTGCAGGGTGACTAAATGAGGTGGTGTCTGTGAGCTGCTTCAGAACAAGGCCCGGAAGCAGTCAGTCCTGTCACTGCCATCTGTTCCCTGATGCTCTTCCTCCTGAGGGCAGGGCATAGCTCTCTCCCTTGTGCCCGTCACCCACCAAGGACCACTGTCAGCCCCCTTCAGAGCCCCCAGGGGCAGCTGGCATTGCACAAACTTGAGCAGCCGGTGGGGTTTCACTGCCCCTGACTTTCATCTTTTCTTTGCACACCACAAAATGTTTACTCTAGCAAAACGTGCCCCCCTACAATATAAAACAGATAAATGCATGGCTTCTGTGGTCGAAGGTTGGGTTGGCAGTGCAGAGCAGGATGCCACTCCTCCATCCTCCAGTCTGAGCCCAGAGCTGGGATTTCAGGCCCTGGAGGCAGCACCTCCCGTATTCCTGCAGCTCGGGGAGTGCACCCCCGGCCCTGTAAGGCGGGCCCTGCCCACACAGTCTTGGGTGGAGGCTATGGCTCTGCTGCCTCGTTTCTGAAGCCGAACCTGAGGCTCATTGAGGGGAAGGGACCCAGCCTGAGACAGCCAGGGGAGGGTGCCAGTCAGGCCTGGGCTGGGAGCCTGGATCATCATCTGCCACACCATGCTGCTTAGGGAGGACACGTGGCCACACTGACGCTTCAGAACGAAAGAAGGTTCGCTGTTTTGACAAGTTCATTTTTGCAGTGCTGTAGATGGAACCCAGGGCCTCACACATGCTAGGCAAGCAGTGGCACTGAGCTACATACACTCCCAGCTCAACAAAGCTCACTGTTGACTGGCAGGTGGGCCCAGGACTCCACCCTTGCCTGGTGCCACTGAGAGGTGACAGAGCACGCCCTGCACCTGGCGTGGCTCAATTCGTGGGGTGTGTGGGAGGGGCAATCCTCAGAGGCTGGGTCAGTGTCGTCAAGACCTGCTGTGCTAATAAGGACAGAAGATAAGGCCAGTCATGGGCATGCTTTCTACTGCAAGGAACAGAATCCCAGCTCAGTTGAAGGAAATGTATTAATTTTTATCTTTTTTTTTTTTTTTTTTTTTTTTTGTGTCTTTTTGAGAGGGCCGCGCTATGTAGTTCAAGGTGGCCCTGAATTCAACTCACTGTGTAGCTATTTACATTTATTTTAATTGGTAAATAAGTGCATATATTTATGGGATACAGTATATTTTCATGTATGGATTGTTTTTTTTTTTTTTTTTTTGGCACCGGGGATCCATGTATGTCTATATTATGGAAAGATTCATTCTAGCTAATATATCTATCACTTCACCGGATTAACCTTTTTTTGTGGTAAAAACATTAAAGATCAATTCTTTGAGCAATTTTTTGTTTTGTTTTTTGAGACAAGGAGGGTCTTGTTACATGTTTCGGGCTGGCCTTGAATTCACTATGTATTCCAGGCTGGCCTTGAATTTATGACGATCCTCCTGCCTCAGCCTCCCGAGTGCTAGGATTACAGGTGTGCACCACCATGCCCAGCTCTTAAATTTTAAAATATACAATGCAGTTATTACTGACAGTGGCCACCATGCAATGCAATAGATCATTGACTCCTCTAGCCTACCTGATAGTGTGCTTTGTGCCTTCAGCATCTACACACACACACACACCTGGAAGAAATTTATTCATGACTCCAGTCTTTCCCTGGTTTTTTGTGGCTGTTTTGTCGGTCTTTTGCGGTGCTACATGGAACCAAGGGCCTTTTGCGTGCTGGGCAAGTGCTCCACCACTGAGCCACAGCCCAGCCCCCTCCCTTTTGTTCTACCTCCAGTAGCCTACGGCTGACCCCTCAGAGTCTCAGAGTGACCCCTCGTTCAACGTCTTTGTAAGACACAGTGCAGTGAAGAGGAGATACTTCCTGCAAGTGTGTTTTGTTTGCATGTTAAGGGCTGTTGTGTTTTAGCAGTGCTGAGAATCCAGCCCAGAGCTCTCCCACTGAGCTACCCACCCTGCCCTGCTTGTTTTCATGAGGAAATCTTCCCCAGAAGTCACACAGCACATAGACCCTCGTGCATACCCCGCAGGAAGGAGCTCACTCGCCAGCAGGCCCCAGGCTTTCCCCAAAGGATCCCCCCACTGGATGTGAATCACGTCAAGCAGAGGATGAGTGGAAGCGGCCTTCGTTTACAGGGTTGGGGGGATTCACGGGACAGCCAACGGTGTGTGTCCCAGCAGTTAAAGGGGCCACCTGGTCAGCAGAGGGCATTTATCTTTCTCTCTCTTCCTTTTAAAATCATCTCGTGTGTTTTCAGCTCATGAAGGTTGAACTTGCCTATTGATGAAGGAGAAAAATAGGCACTCTAACCAGCAGTGGTGGCGTACGCCTGTAATCCCAGTACTTGGGAGGCTGAGGCAGGAGGATTGCCATGAGTTGGAGACTAACCTGGGCCACATAGTGAGTTCAAGGCCACCCTGATTTACATAGTGAGACGTGGTCTCAACAAACCAAAAACAGTAAGAAATATGTGCTATAGACAGATGCAGGGTTAAAATCAGCTGGGCATGGTGTCACACGTGTCACACCAGGGTCGTTACCGCACCCTGGGAGGCTGAGGCAGGAGGATTGTAAGTTCAAGCCAGGCCTAGATAACTTAGTGATTTTGTAAGACCTTGTTTCAAAATGAAAATTTAAAAAGGGGCTGGGGATGTAGCTTTAGTACAAAGTCCCTGGGTTCATCCTCAATACCAAAAAATTAAAAATTTTTTTAAAAGGAAGAATGGGCCATGGCTGCCTCTAAGAGCAAGACTGAAGTATCGGTAGCCACTCCCTTTTACCTGGCCTCATTTATGTAGTTTAATTTGACATTTACCGTGTGCATGTCCACCGTCATTTCCTCCAGAGAAAATCAGATGGCGTACACTCCTCCGAAGATGTTTCTCTAGACATGTACCAACCCAGTTCTTTGAAACATTTCGACCATTACCAAAAATAGAAAAAGCATTTTTATATTATAATCCAACAGACATCTGGAGTTAAGTTTCACAGAACCACTTAGCCCTTACCTTATGTGACTACACTGACATTTTTTAGTCTCTCTTTTTCTTTTTCTCACTCGCTCTCTTTTTCTCCCCCTGCCCTTAAGGATTGTTAAGATCTTGGCTAGGTGATGTGTTGGCGGTACCTACCTGTAGTCCTAGCACTCAGGGGGCTGAGACAGGGAGATTACATCTTCAAGCCCAGCCTGGGCTGTGCAGTGAGTCCCTCTCAAAGCAAAACCAAAAAGACCCAGGCTGGCAGTGCAGCTCAGTGGTGAAGCACTCGCCTTGCCTGCACCAGGGCTCAATCCCTAGTACAGGAGGGAGTCACTCAAGTCATTGCAAATCTTCTCTTCTCTTCTTTGGGTTTTTGTTTTGGGGTTTGGGTTTTGTTTTTTGTTTGTTTTTTTTTTTTTCAAACAGGAGCTCACTGTTCTAGGCTATCTGTGTGCTCACTGTGTAGCCTGAGCTGACCTCAGACAGGTAGCGTATCCTACTTCAGTCTCCCTCCTCACTGCCACATCTGGTGTTTCTTTTAATTTTTTTTTTTCATTGAGTTTATTGGTACTTCTTAGGTGTACAGTACAGTTACGTTCATCATTGGGATCTTGTGCCTTTGCATGACTTTTAATTTATTTTTATTAGTACATGTTTGTAATGCATACTGATTATATACATCATGAGGAGTTGATACATGTATGTAACATCTTCTTTTTTGGTACCGGGGATCAAACTCAGGTCCTTGTGCTTGTGAGGCAGGCGCCGAACCACTGAGCTAAATCCCCAGCCCTTGTGTATAACATCTTAATTCTTTTTACTTCTCAGATCCTCTTGATTATAAGCAATATTAGGCCGAGGCAGGAAGATTACTGCAAGTTTTTTGTTTGTTTGTTTGTTTGTTTTGGTACTAGGGATCAAACTCAGACCCTTGTGCTTGCAAGGCAGGCAGTGGAACCACTGAGCTAAATCCCCAGCCCTGCTGCAAGATTGAGGCCAAGCCTGTACTACATAGTGAGTTCAAGGCCAGCCTGAACTCCACAGCGAGATACCGAATGTTAGACATAGACAAATGTGGTTTGTCCTTTACCTCTCAGCTCACATGCTGTGCCTCCTGTGATCTTTTAAACCCTCTTACTTGTACACACTTGTAGTACATAATGATTACATTTGTTGTGGGGAGTTGGTGCATGTATAAATCCACCCTAATGCCTTTTATTTCCCCATCCTGACAGCGAGGGTGATGGGCTTGGAAGACGCCGGGTAGGTGAGCAAAGCTCTCTCTGTGCCTGGGTAGATCATGGAGGTGTGACCTTGGGAATTGTATTGCCCTTTTTTTTTTTTTTTTTTTTAAATTTTTT
>NW_022900931.1:58001261-58008659 GCF_012274545.1 Fukomys damarensis
TTTTTTTTTTTTTTTTTTCAAAATTTTTTGAGACAGGGTCTTGTGTGGTCTAAACTGGCCTTGAACTCACTGTGCAGCCCCGTTTGGCCTCAAACTGGCAGTCCTCCTGCCTCAGCCTCCTGAGTGCTGGGATTACAGGAGTGTTCCACCACGCCCAGGGCTGTGTTGCCTTTCATTTGTGCGTGTCAGATATTTTGTCCCAGCAGCGGAAAGCTGACGAGGGCCCCGCCTTCCAGACTTCGGGTGTGATAAAGTCCACTCCTGGTGTGGTCCTTCAGGGGTTCCGGGACCTTTACCCATGAATAATATTGCTGTATTGCAGACAGCATTTACAGTCGCTCTCTAAATCCAGTCTGAAAATCTCTGCCTCTTGATTAGTTTACGTTGTTCCCTTTTAATGTAACTGTTGGCGTTTAGATTTACGTCTGTCCTTCTGCTGTCTGTTTTCTGTTTACTGTCACTCTTGCTCCTCTCTGATTTCCATCACCGCTCTCTTCTGTGTTAAGCAGTAAATCCAGCACAGTGCCATTTGGAAGTAGAGCCAACAACTGTCACGCGCGGCTCCCCCTAGAGACAGGGGGGACCCGGGACCCCACCCTCAGCTGCATAGGTTGCATCAAGGGACAGGGTGACTTGGGTGCCGGGGTGCTCCCGGGGCCGGAGTCTGTGCTCCGTGTGGCCTTCCGTCCTGTTGGAAGTGTCCACTGCTGTCGCGTGTCTGTGTCTGCTGTGCATGAACCTTCTTTCCTTTGGTCTCTGCAGTGACATGGGCTCCCGGCCTGGCTACCCCGCTCAGGTGTACAAACCGGCCGGCGCAGAGACTCCGCGGCCCTCCCAGCTGGCCCAGCCCAGCCCCTTCCAGCTCTCCACCTCCGTCCCCAAGTCCTTCTTCTCCAAGCAGCCTGTGCGCAGTAAGCACCCAGCAGGGTGGAAGAGGACGGATGAGCCCCCGCCACGGCCGCTGCCCTTCACCGACCCCAAGAAGTAAGTGCTGGGTGCGCAGTGAGGCCGAGCCAGGTGGCCGTGGGCCAGGAAGAGGGTGTCGCCTCCCTCCCTCCCTGAAATGGTGGCTCTGCTACCCCGGGGGATACAGGGAGCTAGCGTTGCAGCAACCAAGCAAGCAGCAGGCTGTGGCCCCGGCTAAGGAGCAGTGCAGGCAGGATGAACAGCAGCTACAGGGCCCTGAGGCAGGAGCCGGCTTCGGGAGGGAGGGAGGAATGTTCCTGCGGCTGCCAGGGAGAGCAGCAGGGGAGGATGGTGGGATGTGAGGTGCCATGGTGTGGGGACAGGTCCTGGGAGGTCCTACGGCATCTGCTCTAAGCAACTGGAGCCAGGACAGAGCGCAGAACAGGATGGGCGGTCCCGTTGGTGCCCCAGGGGCTCCTGTGTCTGCTGTGGTGGGGGCCTTGGGGAGCAGGGATGAGCTGCTGTCCTGGTCTGGGTGGGACACGGTGGGCTGGTGCCGGGTGGTGGGGTAGTGAGAGGGGGGCAGGTTCTGGAAGGCGATCTGAACCCAAACGGCAGGTCGGACGCGGTGTGAGGAGTGCGAGAAGGCGACGCGGCCTCTTGAAGTCTTGAGCTGAGCGGGAACTGAGCGAGGTGTGGGCTTGGGGAGTCCTGGGGCCCCTACAGGAGCGGGTGTGTGACAAGGGTCTGGAGCCCAGCAGAGGCGCAGGGGTGGGGGACTCACGGGAAGGGGGTGGGCACAGAGGGGGGCAAGGGCTGGAGGAGGAGCCGCCCAGGCACAGGCACTGAGCCCCTGAGGACTGCATGGGCTTGAGCTTCGTGGAGGCTGTGGAGGGAGGGGAGAAGCTGAGTGGAGGCAGCACAGGAACCGCTCAGCTGAGGTGTTTTGCTATGGAGTGAAAGAAGACCCAGCATCTTCACTAAATTACTCGGTTGCCTAGACTGAGCTAGAATTTGGGATCCTCCTGCCTCAGCCTCCCAGAGTGCTGGGACAGGCGTGTGCCACCACACCTAGCTAGTTCTAAATTCTTCCACCTGAAATTAGCTCGGGGAATGTTCACAAGAGCTCCACGAGGACCTGTGATTCTCCCTGTTACAGATAGGGCAGCTTAGGCCCAGGGTCAGACAACTGAGAAAGCATAGAGTTTAGATTAGAGACCACTGCTCTTATTCTGTTAGGTGAGGAGGATTCTGCCTTCCTTTCTGTTTTATTTGTTTTTTGGTTTTTTTTGCAGTACCAGGGAGTGAACTCAAGACCTTGTGCTTTTGAGGCAGGCATGGTGCCACTGAGCTAAATCCCTGGCCCACTTGTTTTGTTTTTTGAGACAGAGTCTCACTATGTAGTTAAGGCTGGTCTTGAACTACATGGCCCCTGAAAGGGAATAGTGACGCTCAGCAACTAGGCCACACATACACCGAGAGGTCCGACTGGAGACTTTATTCAAGGGGTGGGAGGAGAGAGAGAGAGCAGAGACAGAGGAGAGGAAGAAGAAGGGAGGAAGAGAACAAAGAAGGGAGGGTCCGTTTATGGGTTTTGGGCTGGGCCATTGCTTATTCATGAGGAGTCAGCTACTTCTAACCCATCACAGGCCAGGTTGCCTTTTATGGGTCCAGCCCTGCAGAAGCAGGTTTCAACTTCTCGGGACCACTGTGGCCTTGGTGGGAGGGAAACTAAAGATAAGAGCGTGAAGTCATTCTGCTAGCCAAGAAGCACCAGGAGAATGCAGCCTGTGTTGTTAGGGTCACAGCATACTCTAACATGGTCAATTCCCTAACAGCCCCAGGCCTCAAACTCACAACAATCCTCCTGCCTCAGCCTCCTGAGTGTTGAGATCACAGACATACGCCACAACATCCAGCTTATCCCGTTGTAAAGTTTTCTTTCATGACCTGGATGGGGCCATTCAAATTTGAGGGTGACACAGAGCTCGGAGGGAGAGAGGTGTCAAGAGACAGAAGCACTGGGTCCCCGGAGAGAGTGACAGGTACATATGATGAACTTACCCTGAGAATCCAGTTCACGGTCCTCACCGAGAGCCAGAGGGGATTCTGAAAACTAAATTCTTCCTGTTTGCTGCTGTGCTTACAGCTGCCACTAGCTTCCTGCCTCCCCAGGATTAATGAGGATTAAAGCTCTCTGAGCACATTCTGAACCACACACTCGCGTACCATGTTGTTTACCCAAACTTCTGAGCAGAACCTGCTTGCTCTATCCCCACATCACTTCCCCTTCATCACTCTTCTCCAGCCACGCCGGCCTCTTGCTACTTTCCAAATATGCCATGTATGAGCTCACCTCAGGGCCTTTGCACTGGCTTGTTCCAGCACCAGGAACATTTTTTTCTACAGCTCTTCTGGCTCTGGAGAATTTCCAGCTCTGTGAGGACTTAGGCTAATGCCACCTTTTCAAACAGGCCTTCCTGCCAGATAGCCTCCACCTCATTCTGTGTCCCTTCACAGTGGCCCACTGCCCATTTCCCACACAGGAAAGCAAATGCCACTCTCTTGGTCACAAGACACTGTGACCTTCCCACGCACGTGGGCATTCAGTGGGTAAACATGGGAGCTGTCCCGTCTCATTTGATTCTCACTTCAGCTCTAGTGAGTTGGTCTTGTGAGGCCCCCACTTTTCGGTGTGGCAGAGGACCAGAACCTGGCATGCTGTGCTTCACCCAGAGGTCTGCTTTCATCTCCACATGACCGTTTCCCTCTGTACGCGTGTGTCCACGTTTCTCCTTTCTGCAAGGGCTCCAGGCATCAGCGTAGGGGCCGCACCATAGCCTCCAAACCAGGTGTGGTGGGACACGCAGTCTGTAGTGGAATCCCAGCAGTCCGGGGGGCTGAGGCAGGAGGCTTGCCCCGCAAACTCGGGTACGGCCTGAACAACTTAGTGAGACCCCGTTTCAAAATAAAAAATGGGCTGGGATTGTAGCTCAATTCAAAGACCCTGGGGAGGAAAAACAAAATTGGTTACCCTTTTAAAGACCCTGAGTCCCTGTAAGACAGTACTGAGAGACCCTGGAAGTTAAGACTTCCACCTGTCTTTTTCGGAATGACAGAATTCAACCATCATAGCAACCGTGGCTCCTCACACAGAAATGTCCCTTCCTTGGAGAAACCCTCCCATCTCCACAGACGGCTCAGCCTTCCCACCCCACTGGGGCCTCTTGCCGTACACAGCGTCTTTCCAGAGCAAACGGCAGTCATTCCCACAGCAACACGGCGCCTCTGTGCGGCTCCCACAGCAGAGAGCTCTGGGAGACGCCCGGATCCCCGCCCGGGGCAGGCACATCATAGCTGCTCAGAAAAATACACTTGGGCAGCCAAGAAGAGAAAAGAAAATACATATAAACAACCCTTAAACTGTACCCCTCTCTGTCCCCAGGGATAAGATCCGAAGACAGCTCTTTGTATATATGTGGGGTTTGTGTAGACACATGTGACCTAAACACAAATGAGAAAGTTAACGTGGCTCCTGTTAATTTAGTCACAGGTGCATTTTTTAATTACATAAAATACTAACAGAATTACTGCTTTTGTCTGTACACTATTTCATGAAATTGTTTTATCGGGCTTTCCCCGACAATTCTATTTGTTTGTTTTGTTTTTGAGATAGGGTCTCACTCTGTAAGTCAGCCTGGGTTGAACTCACTGTGTAGTCCAGGCTGGCCTTGAACTCCCAGAGATCCTCCTGCCTCAGCCTTCCCAGTGCTGGAATTACAGGTGTGTGCTACCATGCCTAGTTGAACATTTTGGAAATAGTGTCTTTGCCTTGTTAGAATCACTTTTGAGTAACCTAATCTAGTTCTAAAACATCAGTTTCACTTCTGGCAAAATTCTACATGGATTTCTAAATGGATGCACAACCCTTTCAGTGGCGTGAGCACCTGTTCATGTGTCTTGACTCCCTGCATTTATCTGTACCCTCTGCCCTTCCCTCCATTAACACAGTTTACCCTCGCTGCAGAATATGGGGCACGGTGCTTTGTACCCCACTTGCTAGTCAGAAGAGCTGAGCGGGGGACGGCTGAGACCTGGGCCTGAACTGACTTAGTTAGTGGAGGTCTCATCACTGCAAACATTACGATTGTTGGCTTTGTAATTTGTCCCCAGGAGTGGTCACCACATGTGCTAAGCCTCCTTTCTCACCAATCAATCGCGGGCAGGGATCTCACACACATCCCCCACTGAGGCTGTGTCCCCAGAGAAAGAAAGGCACCGGCCGTGGCCAACGCCGGGCACCGGTGGTGGCTCCGCCCAGCAGCCCTCAGCTGACCTTGTTGATGCTTCTGACAATCCCACAGGAGGAAACTTGTTCTTACCGCTGCTTCCAGATGAGGAAACCGGGGCATAGTTAGAAGTACCTTGCCCAGAGTCCCTCAGCAAGAAGGGGCAGAGCCGGGATCCAAATGCAGTCTGACAGAGAACCTGGTTATTCAAGGCAGCAAGGGGAAATTTCTTGGAAGAAACCACCCACCCTCTGTTTGAGTGGGCGCTTGTTAAAGAGAAGCCAGAGTAAGCAAGTAAAGGACGGAGACTCTGTAGGCCATGGACACCAAAAACTTCTGCCACAGAAGGCCCTGCACACAGGCCTTTTGCTCCAAAATTTCAACAGCTCTGCCTCGGGGACAGCCTGCAGTGTCACCTGGCCCACTTTGTCCCAGGGCTGTCGACCCTCCTCCGGCAGAACAACATGGGGCATCATCAGCTACTTACCTCCCACTGCCCCTCTGAGTAGTGCTTTCAAACTGGGATGACAGTGGCCCTGAGTTAATCCTAGTTTAACCTGCACAGGGTTCTCTGGGTGTGGGGACCAGGCTAGTGCCGGGAGGAACAGGGGCAGAAGCAGCTCCCTCGGGCGCCTCTACCCCAGAAGGCAGATCTGACCGAGAGGCCAGCACTGCCATGAATGGGCCTCTGTTCTCCAGAGAGTGGCCCAGCTCTTCTCTTCTTGGTGCTGAATGGATTAGGGCCACTGCCTAGTGAGGTCAAGAGGCTCGTGTGTTTAAGGTGCGCTCACCCTTGTCTCAGTGAACCCAGGTCCAGGGAGGGGAAGCCAGGCCTTGGAGGAGCCTCTGCCGTCACCTCAGGGCCTGTCATGTGGGGTGGCAGTGACAGCTGATGACCCAGGCCCCAAGCAGCCTCAGCCATAAAGAGTGATGACCCACTTGTGTAGGGCAGTGAGGAGGACGAGATGGAGTAGGGGCACGCAGGACCTGGGGGGAGTTTATGTTCTAGAGAGCTTGTCACTGCTACAGTTATGATAGCACCCCCACTTAGGAGCACGGCCCGGCTCCTCAGCCCGGATCCACGTCTCTGTGCTGGGACATCCGGGGAAGTGCTGGTGGCGCTCGAACATGCGTCTCACACTGTTCCATCATGAGCAAATTACAGGATGGCTCAAACATTGGGCAAGGCTTGATTCTGAGTGTCCTCACTGTGCCTCGGTTTCCCCAGCCACCGTGGGGCAGGCAGGATGCCTCTGTCCCCAGAGGTGTGTGAGCACTCAGTGGGCGGCAGCATCAGGCCCCTCCTTCCTTGGGTTTAGGGTCCTCTGGATCCAGCTCAGTGCTGCCAAAGAAGGAGCCAGGGAAGACCTGAGCCCAGCCTCCCGCACGCAGCAGCATGCCTCACCTCGACCTGCTGTCCTCTCCCACACATCGTCCTGCCGCCTGGGGTGTGGCCCTGGCAAGTGTCCTTGCAGCCTCCTTTGCAGAACCCCCAGCTCAGCCAGGCTGACAGCAGTGCTAATTAGCTTCATTACCCCGGGCCACAGTCAGAGGCCGGGCTCCTAGTCAGCAGGGATCAGGCCTAGTCCCGTGTGACCCACTGGTTGCCTTCCACCTCTGACCTGCCTGTCACAGGAAAAGGGAGTTGCCCCCATCTGGTCCTGACTAAGAGCCTTTGTGATTTCTCTGTCTTTCCTTTTCTAGTGGAAGTGATTTAATCCCACAACATGGCAAAATCCAAATTTAGACAGCATGGGCAAATCTGAGGCTATGTCCAGTGCTGTTACACAAAAGCTTGAGGTATGTTTAGGAGGATAAAATCTGTACCATCTGAAAAGCAGAAGAGTGCAGAAGGGTTTGCAGTGAAAAATTAGCCTCTCTTCTTCCCCCAGCCGGCATCCAGCCCTGCAGCTCCCTCCCCAGAAGCAACCATCATTTTATTTCTTACAGCCATAGCCAGATATGACAGCGATGCCTGATCACCCGGACCCTTTGGTTCCCTTTTCAGCATCAGCACAGTCACCTGTAAGCACACTGCGGCCTTCCTCCCATGCTCTTTCTCATCAAATCTCAGGGCAGCGCTTCCGTGTTAGAGCATAGAGGGCCAGGGATTTAGCTCAGTGGTTCCACCACCTGCCTCACAAGCGCAAGGTCCCAAGTTCGATCCCCACTACCCAAAAAAAAAAAAAAAAAAAAAAAAAAA
>NW_022900931.1:58008785-58012778 GCF_012274545.1 Fukomys damarensis
AAAAAAAAAAAAAAAAAAAAAAAACACATTAGAGCATAGAAAGAGGCTTCATTCTCATTACCAGTCATAGAATAGCCCATTTGACCTCAAAGTTCATTGGATTTTGACATTTATAGAGACCGGAGCTCTGGAGAAAAAAGAAAAGATCAGCAGTGTTTAAGCCTAGTTTTTTGCAGTGCTGGGGGTCAAACCCAGAGCCATGTGCATGCTAGGCAAGTACTCTACCACTGAGCTACATACACCCCAGCCCTACTGCACAGAACTTGCAAGGTAGAAAATGTCAGGGCAGCCAGACATGGTGTCACACACCCGTAGTTCCAGCACTCTGAGAGACTGAAGCAGGAGGATCACAAGTTTGAGCCCAGCCTGGGTGACTTAGTGAGAACCTGTCCCAATGTGAAAAAAAAATTAAAAGGGTTAGGGGTTTAGTGTGAAAGCCCTAGGTTCAAGACCCAGTACCACACACCAAAAAAAGGGGGTGAGGGGGAAAAGCGGAGTGATAAAGAGAAAGTGAAAAAAGGCAAGACAGCAGGGCTAGGTGTGTCGCTCAATGGTACAGCGCATGGCTAGGCCTGATAACGGGCAGGAAGCCCTGGGTTCCATCCCCAGCACCAAAAAGAAAGAAAGAAGGCACATTGGAAGATTTTTTTCCAGAATAAGGAGTTTTTTTTAAAAAAAAAGATCAATTTGACTGTCTAAACTGATATTGCAGTGTTTTTCCTTTAAACATGTTCTTTGTAGCCCACTCACAGAATCTGGCCACAGAGGGAGGATACAGTGAGTCAGCTTTCCACTGAAGAACTAGGAAGGCCTTGTTAAGAGTACTAGAGGTCTGGGAGCAGGAAGGTGATTTTTAGGAAATGAACACTAATAAGAGAGCAGGAAAGAAAGAGAAGGAATTTTTGTTGTTGTTGTTGTTGTTTTGGGGCTGCTGAGGATGAATCTCAGGACTCATGGAATGCTACATTCTACCACTCACAAAAGGCCTGATCCCTCACCAGCCCTCCTTCCCCACCTTGGCTGGACTATGCTGGGTCACGTGCCCTTCCTGAAGGATTCTGGGAAATGCCAAAATCAAAGGTAGAGGGAAAGAGAGGTTCCTCCCAACTTCCCGGGGGAACACTGACTCTTTAAGGGTGTCTCTTCTCTTTGTCTGTTTCTCTTCTCTGAATCTAAAGCTTTTAATTTCCCCAGAGAATACCCTCCTTCCCCGCTATGGACAGAGTCAGCACTGCCTAATCCTGGAGCTCTTGTTTGGGTCTGAATATGACCTGACAAGGAAAATCTGCCCACCCTGCCTTCTGCTCTTGGCTAAAAATCCCAAAGCTGGCATCTGAGAAAGAAAGAAAATGCAGGCTTCAGAACCCTGGGGAGAAACTGGGTGTGGTGATGCACACCTGTGATCTGAGTGCTTGGGAGGCTGAGGGAGGAGGATTGCTTCGAGTTTGATCACTGCAAGCATGGGCTACATAGTGAGTTCAAAGTCAGCCTGAATGGTACAGTGAGATCCTGTCTTTAAAAGACAAAAAGCAAAACAAAACAAAAAAAAACCCTGGGGAGCCTAAGACATTTATTCTCTGGGCTCAAATACTTTTTTGGTGGGAAGGGGTACTGGGGATCAAACTCAGGACCTTGCACTTTTGAGGCAGGCAGCGGCACCACTGAACTAAATCTCCAGCTCAGAGATTTTCTTTCTTGAGTTATAACTAATGAAGGCCAGGCTTAGGATTTAGCTCAGTGGCACCTTGCCTGCCTCGAAAGCTCAAAGTCCAGAGTTTGATTCCCAGTACCCGAAGGGAGGAAAGAAAAAACAAACAAATAAACAAAAACACTAAATGAAGGCCAGACGTCAGCCTTTTTAATTTTTTAAATTAATTAATTTTCTATTTTTTTGGTACTGGGGATCGAACTTGGGTCCTTGCGTTTGCGAGGCAGGCTGCAGAACCACTGAGCTAATAATCCCTGGCCCCAGCCTTCTTTAAACTACTTGTTGTTGTTTTAGCACATGATTATGGTAATTTGTAATTCAGAAGTCTATCGGATAAAAAGTAAAAGTCCCAGTTTTCCATCTCCTAATAAGATTCCTGGTTCTGTTCTTGAAGTTTTCTACTGCATACAGAAACATGTTTTGAGCTGAGCATGGTGGTGCATACCAGTCATCCAGCACTCTGGGAGGCTGAGACAGAAAGATCTAGAGTTTGAGGCCAACCGGGACAACTTGATGACTTCATGAGACTCTGTCTCAATATTAAAGTGGTGGGGGTGCTGAAATGTAGCTCAGTGTGAAGGCCCAGGGTTCAGTCCCCGGTTCCGCACGTTGGAAGGGTCAGAAAACCAGCCCTGGTTGGGGTGGGAACAGGAGATGGGGAGGAAGCTCCTGCACTTCTGCAGATGAGATCATGAAATGATCGTTTTCTATCGCCATTCTTAGTTTTTCTCTCTGCGAAACAAAGCCGGCAGTCAGGCTCAGCAGTGGCACCACCTGTAGGCGTTTCAGCTCTGAGGCCTTAACTCAAATGCTGACCCTTCTGCTCACAAGCTGTGTGGCTTTGGAGAGTGGCTTCGCCCCCTGCCTGCCTGCCTCGTCAGTGACCGCCATACAAGTCACGCTTAGCACCCCACTGTGGTCGTGAGGATCAAAGGGCTCCAGGCTGGCATTGCCCTGGTGCTGCTCACCTGCTGGGTGGGCGGCCAGAGGCAAAGACAGACTTGGGCTGCGGGGCAGTGGTTAGGAAGAGTGAAAGGGGCAAAGAGCTGACTGATGGCTTCAGGGCAGGGCCGGTCCTGCATACTCTGGCCTCTGTCTGTGTGCCTGACTGTGTGGTTGTGCAATGAGGTTAATAGTGGTAACTGTGGCTTCCTGGGCATTTTTGTGGTTTGGGGGGGTTTGGGGGGGTTTTTTGCTTTTGTTTTTTTATTTTGTACCAGGGATTGAACTCAGGTCCTTGTGATTGTGAGGCAGATGGCAGAACCTCTGAGCTAAATCCCTGGCAGGTGGTTTTGTTTTGTTTTGAGGCAAGGTCCCATTATGTAGTTCAGGCTGACCTTGAACTCACTATGGTAGCCCAGGGTGACCTCAAACATGAAGCAGTCCTCCTGCCTCAACCTCCTGAGTTCTGGGACTAGAGGTGTGTACCACTAAGCCCAGCCTCCCTGTGTGGTTTATTTTATTTTATTTTATTTTTTGAAGTGGGGATCAAACTCAGGATGTTGCCGGGCAGGCGCTGTGCTGCTGAGCTATATCTATATCCCCAGCCCCTCCAGTGTGGTGCCTTGTGTAAAACAGTGCCTGGTGAGGACACTGTCCTGTCAGCTGTCGTCTGTCTGTCTGGGAGGGACCTAGTTTTCACAGGAAGGGGAACCTGAGCCCAAAGGTGAGGCCGCGTCTCAGGCAGGAAGAGGCAGGGCAAGTCAGCCTGGCCCTGGGGCCACTGACCATGGAGGACCGGGACCAGCCTTGCCTAGAGGTAGCCTAGGGCCATGGACACAGCTGTGGAGCCCAGCAGGAATAACAAGGGCTGAGCACCCAGGGGTACGCAGGAGAGGCCCAGGGCGCGGGTCACAGGACTGTGAGGTGGGTAAGCAGGGTCAGAGAGCGGCGGGGACCTGTCGGGGCACCACTCCGGGAGGAATCAGAGCCAGACTGTGGTCACTCCTACCATGGGCAGTGGTTCTGTGGCTTCAGATCATTGAGCAGCACAGAGGGCACTGCGGGTCAGCACTGAGAATGCCAAAGAAGGGGTGGTGATCGGAGTCACCCAGCTCCCGCCCACTCTCGGAAACAGGAGGCCCTGCTCAGGACCCTCCAAGGCACCCGTGTTATGTGGGCCCTGTTTCCCTGGGTGACCGGTCAGGAGACCAAGGCTGAAATCCCATGGCTGGTCCCAGACCACCCAGGCCAGTGGCCTGCAAGGCTGCCGGCAGGGGACACAGTTTGTGAGCCTCCTCCTTTCACTGGCTGGAAGCCCTCCCCTCTCACCTGAACAAGTGCAC
>NW_022900931.1:58012885-58020411 GCF_012274545.1 Fukomys damarensis
CACCCTACCCCCACCCACCAGCCTGTTTTCTGCCCACCGCCCTCTGACCCTGCCAGCATGCAAAAGAGGACCCAAGCGAACACGATCTGACCCAGACCACATCTTCCGCCTCTTGTCCCTACTCCTCACCCTCTAGCTCACCAAGCTCAGTCTACTTTGCTGTTTCCTCCTCCTGGAGTGCTGTTTCTGCCAGTCCTTCCTTCCTCCCTCACACCCTCTCTCTTCACCTCTCCAGGTGTTACCTCTCAGAAAAGCCTTCCCAGGTCCCCATTCCTTTCCCCAGCTTTATTTTTCAAAACAGTACTCTCTCCAGGTGTGATGGTGCACACACCTGTAATGCCAGCATTCTGGGAGGCTGAGGCAAGAGGATCGTAAGTTCAAGCCCAGCCTGGACTACCTTAGCCACTTAGCACGGCCCTGTCCCAAATTTTTTTTTTCTCTCAATATAAGATCTTATTATGTAGTCCAAGGTGGTTTTCAACTCACTATGCAGCACAGGCTGGCCTCGAACTCACAGTGATCCTCCTGCCTCAGCCTCCCACGTTGAGGTTACAGGCATTACCACCATGCCTGGCTTCTGTCTCAAAATTTAAAGGGCAGCGAGAACATAGCTCAGTGCAAAGGCTCTGGGTTTAATCCACAGTGCCGCCACAACCACCAAAAATCCCAGTTCTCTCCGTTACCGCTTCCCACGTGGGATCGCTTCTGTTGGTTGGGTCAGTATCGGTTACTCTCCTCGATGTGGGCTTCACGGTCCCTGCCAACCCCCAAGCCAAGCGGGCTGGGCCTGAGTAGGTTCCCGGGGTGGCTTCGTGTGTGAGTGAGCAGGGAGAGCAGAGCAGTGGCCCTTGCGCCACCCGGGGCCAGGTGAGGAAGGGCGGTCATTGCCAGGAGCAGCCAGCACCTGGATGGAGACAGATTTGGGAAGCGCTCGGCCCCTCCAGCACCCCTAACCTGACCTTCTCATCCCAGGCAGGTGGACGCCAGCACAAAAAACGTCTTTGGGCAGCCGCGGTTGAGGGCATCCCTGCGTGACCTGCGGTCCCCAAGGAAGAACTACAAGTCCACTATTGAGGACGATCTGAAGAAACTCATTATCATGGACAACCTGGGGCCAGAGCAGGAGAGGGACACGGGGGTGCGTGGCAGGAAGCCGAGGGCAGCGGGCGGGGAAGAGGGCAGCGCTCTCCGTGTTTGCCCCAGCCTCCTGCGTGTTCACAGCCTTCAGCATCTGCTGGCCCTGTTGCGGGGAGGGGGCGGAGTGAGGGCATCGTGGGAGTTGGGACAGGATTGGAGCTGGGTGGGTGCGGCCTGCAATCCCAGCACTGCGGGGCGATACCTCAGTACTGGTGAGAAAGAGAGACGGGTTGTAGGGCGGCCTGGGCAAGCACAGAGCCCCAGTTTCACATCCTTCTCCTGGAGCCCAGAGTAAGGTCTGAGTAGAGCAGGCTCCTAGAGGACTGGGCCAGGCCAAAAATCCTGGTGGCCTAGTGCCTCCACCCCTGCTTCCTTGCACCTCTTGTCACCACTTGCCCTTGTTGGCCGTGCTGTCAGTGGGTGCTCCCTATGGGACAAGATGGCCCTAATGTCTCCACTTTATGTCCCACCAGTTCAGGAACCAGAGGAAGGGGGCATTTGCTATCTGGTGCCCTCTGGAGTCCCAGCCTGCCTCTCGGGGTCCAGCCTGGCCGCGCTACCTTCCCTAACCAGCCAGCCCTTGATCTGAGCCCTCCCTGGAGCAGCAGGAGGGGAGCCCCAGGGAAAACTGATGCTTTGATCAAAAAGCAGCAGGGGCCGGGGATCTAGCCCAGTGGTGCCGCTGCCTGCCTCACAAATGCAAGGTCCTGAGTTTGATCCCAGTACCAAAAAAAAAAAAAAAAGCGGCAGAAAGGGAGATTGGGTGGGTAGCAGCTTGCCAAGGAACCCTCTAAGGACCAGTACCAGGGCCCAGCTGTGACACACCCTGTGTCACCCCTGTCTTGGCAGCAGTCCCCCCAGAAGACTCTGCAGAGGACACTGTCGGATGAGAGCCTGTGCAGTGGGCGCCGGGAGCCAAGCTTTGCCAACCCTGCCAGCCTAGAGCCAGGGCTGCCCAGCGATGTGCTCTTCACCAGCACCTGCGCCTTCCCCTCCAGCACGCTGCCCGCCCGCCGCCAGCACCAGCACCAGCACCATCACCAGCACCAGCACCCCGTCCCGCCCAGCGGCGGCAGCAGCAGCAGCAGCAGCGGCCCCAGCACCATCCCTACCACTGGCAGCGGCTTCCCGGAGAAGAAATGTGAGACTCCAGGGCTGGTGGGGGAGCACCCAGCATGGGGAGCACCTGGAGGTCATCTGAGGGAGGGAAGTGAGGCGCAGGTGGGCTCAGTGGTGTCACCCAAGCACTAACGTATTGCTGGCCAAGCATCTGGGGTTTCCTGGGGGCCACTTGACGCCAGGGGCTTGCATTAGCTCCTGCCCCTCAGCCTCCCTGTTTTACCCCAGGCAGCCTGCTCCGTGAGATAGGCACACGGAGCGAACGTACAGGCGTGTGACTTACTCACCCCTTGGTGCATGAAGCAAATATTTCTTTAGTGTTCCTGTGAACCGGGTGCTGTCCCCACCACCCCATCAAACAGCCACGGGGCAGCTGGGGCTGGCAGCCCCTCGGTCCACTCTGTAATCCTCACATGCATCCCAAAGGCCTAAAGCTGGACGCTGGAGAAGGCATAAGGCAGGCGGTTGCTTGTGTCCTTCTGTGCCAGCCGGGCACAGGGGACAGGAGGCTTCACTGCAGGACCCTAGCGTGCTGGGGTGTTGGTGCTGGGCAGAGTACGGTAGCAGCACATCTTCCTTTCTGCATTCAGCCCCATCTTGGGTTCCCGAGGATCGTGCAGGGATCGTGCTCCCCCCGCCCCATCATCCAGAGGCCCAGGGCCTGGCCACCTTCCAGCACCCTTCATTCCCCGTGTCCCAGTGCCTCCACCACTGAGGGAACCGCTCTGTGCCTGTTTCTTTAACAGCACAGTGTGGCTGGCAGAAGTGCCCGCCCCACTTGGGTTCATGGAATGACACCGGAGTCTGAAAAACACAGCCTCTCGGGCCTTGGTTTTCCTCCTCCACGCCTCCCCCGGTCAATAGAGAGCCAGTGAGCTGTCCCCACGGCACACTCGATGCAGTTCCCAGCATACAGGAAGTGCTCAGGGGCCACGGAGCAGGCCTGCTCCACTCTCGGGCTCCTGGCCTCTCTGTGCCTCAGTGTCCTTCTCTGTACCTACTCTTAGCTTTGAGGAGTCAGTGATGTGGCCCAGGGCCTCAGGCTGGCACCTGGGGTTCAGTGGCCACAAGGCTTGTGCTGCCTGCCTCTCCCAGCAGCCTGTTCCTCTGCCCGGTATATCATCCCTGTGCCCCCCAGGTCTCTCCACAGTGACCCTGCCACATCTAAATGCATACACACACACACACACACACACACACACTCCCCACCCACACCCCGCCATATAAATATACACACACACACACACACACACACACACACACACACACACACACGCACACACACACACGTACACAAACATGCACGCGCACGCACCCCACATCTAAACGCATGCACACACACACGTACATAGACAGGCACGCGCACGCACCCCCGATATTCTGGCACATATCCCCTGCCCCTCCCACTGTTCCATCTTGGCATCTCACAGATTCTCCAGAGTCTGCTCTCTCGCTGTCCACCTTCCCCATCGTGGAGCCAGCACATCCAGCTGTGCCAGCCCGGCACCTCCATGGCATCCCGGGCCCCTTCTCTGTCACACCCCCTCGTCCGCTCTTCAAACACCATTGGCTCAAAGAACCAGAATCTGCCCACTACTGCCCCCTACTGCCCACCCTGTCCCACCCACTGTCTCCTTTGGATCCTCTCAGGAGCCTCCTCATTGTCTCCCTGCACAACACAGAGATGCACACGCACACACACACACCCACACACACCACACACACAGCCTGAGCAGGGAGGCTGGCTCTGGGATACCTGAGGCAGAAGTCCTCAACTGAGTGTGGCGGTACACATCTGTAACTGTAGCACCAAGTGAGGCTGAGACAGGAGGATCCCAAGTTCAAACCCCGCCTGGGCAGCTTAGCTACTTAGTGAAACCCCATCTCAAGATAAAGAAGCTGGGGATACAGCTCAGTGGGAAGGCCCTGGGCTCTACCTCTGGTACCACAAGGGAGGAAAAAAAAGTCTTCATCGCAGCCTACAAGGCCCCACAGGATTCAGCCCTGGCCCCTCTCTGACATCACCTTCCACCACTACCCTCTCCTTGCTCACCCTGTCCCAACTGCGCAGCCTCCACCATGTTCCCTAAACCCCTGGGTGCATCCCTGTCTCTGACTCTGGGGTTTGGCCCCGGTGGTTGCATCTCCCCACGGTGCTCTTCCCCGTCTCCCCTTGGCTCCCTGCCCTCAGAGCTGTGTGCAGATCTGGGTCACCCTGAGAGGCCCCTGCAGCACCCTGTGGAAAGGCGCAACACAGAATAGCTGAGAAGCAGCACAGTGTCTGTCAGTGTGTTCCCCACTTGCACTCAAGTCTTCCTATCTCCACTCCTCCAGCTGCCATCTCAGCCTCAGAGCTCTCGCTGGCTGACGGACGGGACCGGCCCCTGAGGCGCCTCGACCCTGGGATGATGCCACTGCCCGACACGGCTGCAGGACTTGAGTGGTCCAGCCTGGTAAATGCAGCCAAGGCCTACGAAGGTAGGAGCTTCTGCCCAGCCCCGCCAGATCCTTACCCTCCTCTGTTCTAGAAACATCAGCGGGGGCCTATGACTGCAGGGGAACGTAGCGGGCTCCAAAACCAGGAGACGCAGGCGTAAGTCCTGTCCTGACACCCACCCATCCACTGTGCGACCATAAGCAAGGGTCTTCCTCTCTGGTCACCAGCTACCAAACAGGGACAGTGACCATGCCAGGCTCCTGGGCCTGGAATACGGTGTGTGAAACATGGCAGGCACAGGGCGAGCCATCATAGACTGCACCTTGTGTTCTTGTTGTAGTGCAGGTGCAGTTGTGCTGGGATCTGGTTAGACTGCATCTGACAGAAAACCCAAATGAATGATGACTTAGATACAGAAGTTTTTATGCAAGTGAAGATTCCTAGGTGGGCACTTCTACAAATTCAGGAGGGCCCAGGCTCCTCCAGTTCTCTGCCCTCCACTTGCAGGGCGCCAACATGGCTGCTAGAGCTCTGGCCATTGTGTCTCACTCCAGCCAGCAGGAGAGAGGAAGACGGGAAAGGGTAGGGAAGAAGGCCTGCAAGGTCTCTGTGTGGGTTCTTCAGAGCAGTGGGCAGTTTCGCTGTACAACCCAGGACTCCTTATGACCTGGAGTACAGCCAGGAGAGGTGTCCCAGGAGGAATGGAGGGCAGGTGCTGGGCAGCAGGGCCCCCACCTCTGTTTCCTCTGGGGCCCCTGCCATCCTGGGTCACCTAGCATCTTGGGTCAGTCAGGAGCAGATAGGAAGAGGGCTTGGGTGTGGCTTGGTGGTAGAGCACTTGCCTAGCATGCATGAGGCCCTGGGTTCCATCCCCAACACTGAGGGGAAGAAAAAAAAGTGCAAGGGAGGGACTGAGGATTTAGCTCAGTTGGTTCTGCCACCTGCTTCACAAGCGCAAGGACCCAAGTTCGATCCTGGTACCAAAAAAAACGTGCACGGGGACCCCAGGCCTCTCCCTGGAGACCAAAGTGACATCAGAGCCCCAGTATTGTCTGGAAGGCAGGGACACACAGACCCCAGCCCACCGCCTGGGCAAGAGCCCATCCCTCACCCCACCCCCATCCCTGTGCAGCTGCTCCCTCTGCCCCAGGGCACCCTGGGAAACATGAGCCACTTGTGAGGAAGTTTATAGGGAGCCTGGTGGGCTGGGAGAGCTGATACTCCGCCCAGTCTGTGTCACAGTCACCTAGGGAGCTCTTTACTTCCTTGCAAAATTAAGAGCTGAAACGTATAAGGCTCAAGGGAGGTGGCAGTGTGGTAGAAAGGCCTAGAAGGAAGCACATGATACTGTCGGCAGCTGCCTCCCTGGGAACTACAGTGGCCTTTGGAGAAGTGGGAGGCAGGTGGCTTCCGCTTATCACACATGCATGGCTTGCTTTTATAACAAAGATGCATGGGCATTTCCTGTGCAGTTCCAAGAAAATGGAAAAGACCAGAGGAATTCTTTGGTTGTTAATTTGTTTAGTTTTTGTTTGATTTTGCTTGTTCTTTTTGGGTTTTTTTCTTCCAGAACTGGGGCTGGAACCAAGGTGGGTCTTATGCATGCTAGACCAGTGCCCTATCACTGAGCTGCAACCCCTAGCTGGTTTTTGGTTTGGTTTGCTTGTTTGTGTGTTTGTTTGTTTGTTTGCTTTTTCCAGTACCAGGGATTGAACTCAGGACCTTACACTTGCCAAACAGGTGCCGCACCACTGAGCTACATCCTGGGCCCTCGAGCCCTAGTTTTTAATTCTTTTAAATAATCAAATAAATAACCAAATAAACAGGTAGGCATAGCTGTGCCAGCCTTCCAGAAGGCTGAGACAGGAGGCTGGCAAGGTCAAGCCCAGCCCAGGCAACAATAGCAATTTAACGAGGCCCTGTCTCTAAATAAACAAACAAAAGGACTGGGAATGTAGCTCAGTGGTGCAGTACTGGGTTCCATCCTCAGTACCACCAAAGAAAGTCACCATGAGGAGAAGCTGGTGAAGGGGGTTCTCTGTGCTGTCTTGCCACCCTGTGTAACTCTAAAAGTATTGCAAAATATGAACTGTTTTAAAGTGAGGAAAAGTAGTAGCAGGGATTACACTGGGACCCAAGGAACCATTTGTGGCTGGTAGGTATGTTCAGTGAGTGACACACATGGTGTGCATTTCAGAGAGAGCACACCGTGCGCTTTAAACATGAAGTTTAGTGCTTGCCAGTGAAGCCTCAGAAAGGTGTTCTGCAGCTCTGTGGGGTGGTGCACACCTGTAATCGCAGCACCCAGGAGGCTGAGGCAGGAGGATCACCTCAAATTCAAGGCCAGCCTGGAATAGAGAGACCCTGTCTCAAAAGAAAATGCTGTGTGTGTGAAGCTGGAATGGAGCCCAGGACCTCACATATTCTGCACTGAGCTGCACCCCCAGATCCCAGGCAGCTGACGCAAAATGTTTACAACACAATGTGGTAGAGAGAGAAAGCCGGGTGGCAGCCTGGTAACACTGGGGGCCTCCAGGAGGAAGCTCCTCGGGTTCGTACTGTGCCACCCTTTCGGCAGAAACATGGAAGAGGTTGAACTGGGGAGCAAGCTTTGCCTCTTAGGCTCCCTTCCAGACACACGGGCACGCCTCCTTGTTTCTTTTTCTTCCTTTCCCATTAGTGGAAATTAAACCCAGAGCCTTTGCGCAAGTTACATCTTCAGCCCTTTTTTGTTTTCTAAGTTTGAGACAGGATCTGGCTAAACTGCTCAGTCTAGGCTGGAATGTGCTCTTCCTGCCTCCACCCCTCGGTGAGCTGGGCTAATGGGCTGTCC
>NW_022900931.1:58020612-58027008 GCF_012274545.1 Fukomys damarensis
CCCCCCCCCCACAATTTGTCTTTCTCCTCAACAGATGTGATACTCAGCGTCTCACTTCTGGAACTTCCCAAACCTCAGGAGGATCTATAGTGTAATGAGCCCCTGCGTGCCATCCCTCAGCTTCAGCCCCATCTGCTGTGGGCCACTTTTTTCATACCATTAATTTGTTAACAAAAACCAGAGCCTTAGAAGCAGGGTTATGGCTTGCCTGGAGCACTTGCCTGGCATGCACAAAACCCTGGATTCCATCCCAGCACCACAAAAATAAATATTAGCCAAATGTGATAGCACATGCATAGAAGCACAGCACTCTGGGAAGCTGAGGCAGGAGTATCCCAAGTCCAAGGCCAGCCTGAACATTTTAGCAAGATTCGGTTTCAAAAGTAAAAAAAAAAGGCGGCTGGGAATTTAGCTCAGTGGTTCCGCCGCCTGCCTCACAAGCACCAGGACCTGAGTTCAATCCTGGATACCAAAAAAAAAAAAACGGTAAAAAAAGGGCTGGGGATGTAGCTCAGTGCAAAGGTCCTGGGTCCATACACACATACATATACAGGTACGTCACAGGGCATTTGTGGTGACAATGTGCCAGTCTACATTCAGTTACTTACTCATGCTGTCATTTAGCATGGCATCTCTAGCCTTTGTGTGCTACGTTCACAGGTAATCAGATCTAGAGGCTTGGTCAGAATCAGGATTGGGTTTTTTGGGGGGGGTTTTTGTTTTGTTTTTGTTTTTGTTTTTCGGTACCAGGGATCCAACTCAGGACCTTGTGCTTGCCAGGCAGGTGTGGTGCCACTGCACTAAATCCCTGGCCCAGGATTGGATTTTACTGTTTGTGTTATATTCTGTTTCCTTATTTGATCAGGGTTTGGGGCAAGAATCCATCCTAAAGGCCTGGTGTGGTCCATCAGAATTTCGATTTTAAGCTGCTAGGAGTTTAGCTCAGCTGTGCTGCGCCTGCCTGGCAAGCACAAGGTCCCTGAGTTCGATTTCCAGTACCAGAAAAAAGTAAAGAATTTCGATTTTAAAATTAAAATGTGAGGTGGAGATGGGGCACACACCTGTGATCCCAGCACTCAGGAGGCTGAGGCAGGAGGATCGCTTCGAGTTTGAGGCCAGCCTGGGCTACATAATGAGTTCAAGGCCAGCCTCAACTACATAGTGAGACCTTGTCTCAAAAAATAGATAAATAAATAAAATGTGCACACAATTCATAATAGCTAAATCTTGGAAGCAGCCTGCATGTCCATCAGCAGATGAATGGATAAGGAGAATGTGGTGTCTACACACTGGCGTCCTACCGTCCCGTGAAGTGGGATAAACTTGAGTCATTCACGGGAAAACGGATGTACCTTGCAACCGTAATGTTAAGTGAAATAAATGAAAGACATAAACTTAAATATCACATGGTTTCTCTTATATGAGAAACCCAAAATATAAATAAACAGCAAACTAGAAGACAGATAACAGGGATAACAGGAAGTGGGGAGATGGGTTCTGCTCAGTGGGAAGGGGCTCGAGAGCTGGGGGGAGGAGAGAGGAAGAAAGGGGGTGGAAACAGAACTGAGACGTGTTCTGCACACGTACCCACTCCCCACAAGGGATGTAAACGTGCACCACAGACATGCACAGTACTGATAAAAAGGCAGAATCGATAAGATGTGCACACCGGGGTCTCAGCGTAGACCCTTTGCCCCACGTACACAAGTCCCTGGGTTCCATCCCTAGCGTTGCAAAATACAGCACAGAAAATGCAGGTGCGGTGGGCAAGGTTTGCAGCGGGAGGCGCGGCAGCCAGCTGGGGAGGAGCCAGGAGCCCTGCCTGCCTCACTCGTAAGACTCAGCCCCTGTGCTCTCCCTGGCAGTGCAAAGAGCCGTCTCACTCTTCTCTCTCAACGACCCCACCCTGAGCCCGGACATCCCACCTGCACACAGTCCTGTCCACAGCCACCTGAGCCTGGAGCGGGGACCCTCAACGCCCAGGACCACCCCTACCATGAGGTGAGGCTTCCCCGGGGACAGCCAGGAGCCCAGCGGCCCAGGTCCCTAAGGCGGCCGGTCTGCGCGGAGGGGCAGTCGCCGAGGTCGACACCACTACCTAGGCAGGAGCTCCCCTCACCACCAGGCTGCTGGTCCCGCAGTGACCTGGACAGTCTCCTAGTCCACCAGTGGCCAGGGTTTAATCCCACAGTTGTTCCACTTCCAACCTTGAAAATACTGAGCTGGGTCCTCGCTCCCTGTCCGGCCGGTCTGTCTGCTTTTTGCTGTCCCCCATTGCAGGTCCCCCCGATGCAGCTGGGCCCTCATTACCTCCTTTCCCATCTTCCCTGCCGGGGCCTGGGCCCAGCCGTCTGGGACCCCGAGGTAACAGCCAAGCCCTGCTCTCAGGAGGGGAGGAAAGAGGGCAGGGAGGCAGGTGTCTCACTTGTCACCACATGTGTGGCTCCTCACATTGAGAGCAAGGCATCTGGCTGTGCTACGCCTGGAGAAAGTGAAACGGAGACGAGGCAGAGAGGGTGGGAGTGGCCCGTGTCCAGCAGGCTGGGGAGGCCTCTTGCCATTCTGTGCTCCACACTGCCTCGGTGCCTTGGTGCCTGACCTCAGCCCAGAGCGCAGCCCGTGGGATTCCAGCTCTCATCTGCGGTGCAGGTAGCTGTGAAGGAGGTCGCACGTCTGGCCCTGGGCTCACGCCTGGGTTCCCTTTGCCCCCAAGCTGGTGACCTCCTGTCAGCCTCCCACCTCACATGGCAGCTGCCAGTCCCCAAGATTGAGGACCAGAGAGGGAGGAAGAGACAGGATGGCGGAGGTGCTCACCTGTTGTACCCTCCCGTCAGCTACACAACATGAGAGCCTGCAGTACCTGTGGTGCCATTTTAAGAGCCTGCTGCAAGCAGGGCCAGGCTGCCCTCCTCCCCTGCAGCACCAGGAGGCCTAGGCCAGGAGAATTCGCACAGAGGGGCCCCTGTCAGTGGGTCCTGAGTCAAATGCAGCACCAGTACTCGGGTGAACAGTGTCCCCTGCCGCAGCCTGAGAAGCTCCCTCTGTCCCAGGGGCTGCAAAGTGGCAGCTTAGAGGCTGCAGTGGGCTGATCAGGCCTGGAGCTGGGTGACTCAGGGCTTGGCCTCGGGAGGGCGGGCACTCAGTGGTAGGCAGGGTGTCATCATCATCATCATCAGTTCTGTCACTAGTCCCACCCACAGGGTCCCTTTGTCCACTTACTTGCCTCCTGTGCTGGAAGGGCGCCTTCCCTGCAGTGTAGGAGGCGTCGGGGAGCAGATTATGGTCATGGACACAGACGGGCTCTCCCTAGAGTCACACTCGGCCCAGCTCGGGGCAGATGCGCTCTCAGGGCCACCTCGGCCTTCCTCAGGCCCAGTGCCCTCGTGACCCATCCTCATCCACCGAGGCGCCTGGGGTAGGGAGGGCCGGCTTCGGGGTCCCGCCGGGAGAGGACTTGCCAGAGCCCTGCATCCTTCCCGGCTGTGGCTAAAGAGCCTCCTCAGGGGCCGGCAGGCCTCAGGCCTCATCCTGTCCTCCATCTTCCCAGTGAGGAGCCGCCCCTGGACCTGACGGGCAAGGTGTACCAGCTGGAGGTAATGCTCAAGCAGCTGCACACGGACCTGCAGAAGGTAAGGCCTGGAAGGTGCTTGTAAGTACGGCGTGAAAGCAACACTGAGTGGGGCGTGGGTGTGCACACCTGCAATCCTGGCACTTGGGAGGGTCATAAATTCAAGAACAGCCTGGGCAACTTATCCAGACCCTGTATCAAGTAAAAAAGGCTGGAAATAGAGCTCAATTAGAAACTCCCAGGTTTAATCCCAAGTATCAAAAAAAAAAATTCTTGTCTGGGTGTGGTAGAACATGCGTAATGATCTCAGCACTGGGGAGGCTGAGGCAGGTGGGTCACTGTGAGTTCGAGGCCAGCCTGAACTACACAGTGAGACCCTGTCTCAAAAAAAAATTTTTTTTAATTTAGAAAACTGTAAGTCAGTCGTAGTGGCGCACGCCTATAATCCCAGCACTCGGGAGGTTAAGGCAGGAGTATCGCTGTGAGTTTGAAGCCAGCCTGAGTACAAACTTGAGTTCAGGCCAGTTTAAATTACAAAGCAAGACCACATCCGAGAAACAAAACAAAAACCTGTACATCTTGTTGACCCAGCACTTCCACCTGTGGGAGTTTGTCCATGAGAATTCCCCATATAGGTACAAAGAGATCCAGGAGCAAAGATGTTCCTGGCTGCACTGTTGGCAAATCAAGCAGGAGCCAGATGGCCGTCCGTCAGCAGCAGAATGGCGGTATAAATTACAGGACACCACGCAGCAGTACCCAGCAGCCAATTAAAATAAAAACCTATCTACTGATTAACGTGCAAGGAGAGACAGTAACTTAAGTCAAAGCCAAAGCAAGCTGCAGAACCGTTTCCTAGAACATAGTCATACTTTGTAAAACGATTGACAGCCAGGCATGGAGAGGGACTTGTGGAAGGGGACCTTCCAAACAGATCTCAGTGCTTGTCACCAGGATGTAAAAGAATAAGGAGAAACAAGGGTGGAAGAGATCTGTGCTGCTTTTTTTTGTTTGTTTTTTTGAGACAGGGGCTCACTATGTAGTTGAGACTGACCTGGAATTCACTGTGTAGCCCAGGCTGGTCTCAAATTCACAGCGATCCTCCTGCCTCAGCCTCCTGAGTGCTGGGATTAAAGGCGTGCGCCACCACGCCCAGCCGTGTGCTTCTTGTTTATCTTCTACCTTGGGGTAAAAGTCAGGAAGATGCCAATGTGCTGTGTAAATCCCCAGGCACAGGACTCAAGACGTCCAGGTGAACACTCCACTGCCTGAAGCAGCACTCGGAAGGGGAGGGTCGTCTCGTAAGCAGTGATGCTGCCTTCTCAAGCAGCCTTGCAGTGTGAGGGTTGGTTTTGTCCAGCAAGAGGAGGAGGGCACTGATGTCCCCACGTTGGGAGTAGCTGTGGGGTGCTGTGAGGTCACACTTGTCATGTCTGCCAAGCAGTTCATCCATGATGGCCTGGGTTCTAAGTCCTTCACGTGAGCTCTGGGACCCCTCGGAACCAGCCCTGCCAGAGATGAGCAAGTGGCCCCCGAGGCGGGGCAGCTTGGCCAGGGCCCCTCAGCTGTGGAAACAGAGCTGGGGCCGGAACCCCACAGCCCTGCGCAGGTTGGCGTTCACAGGAGCGGGAGCAGCCGAGGCCGCCCTGCCTGACACCCGCCCCACCCCCACAGGAGAAGCAGGACAAGGTGGTGCTGCAGTCAGAGGTGGCCAGCCTGCGGCAGAACAACCAGCGGCTGCAGGAGGAGTCCCAGGCTGCCAGCGAGCAGCTGCGCAAGTTCGCTGAGCTCTTCAGCAGGGAGAAGAAGGAGCTCTGAGGGGAGGCCCCTGCTGCCCTCTCCGTCGTGGGCTCCTGGTCACAGCGCCCCACAGCCTCTGCATGGATGGAACCCTGTTGGCAGTGCAGCTGCAGCCCAAGGGCCTGTGAGCCCATCCTTAGCAGCATCTGAGCTACCACCTGGGGCCCCCGGGGCCACCCAGAGATGTGGGAAGACAGGAGGCGCAGGAGGCCATGTTCAAACCCTGCAGCCCTGGGGTAGAGGCCACGGTTGTGTTGCTCCCGCATGAATGACAGGTCTGGCTTTGGGCCAAGCCCCTGCATGAAAAGACAGTGCAAAAGAGCCCTTTCCCCTGCATCCCAGAGGCGGGGGCCTCACAGGGCCACAGACCAGGGCTCCTTGGTCTCCAGTGTGCTAGCTCAGAAAGCATGGACGTTGTCCCCTCCTCAGCCCCTTCTTCCACAATGCAACCAGGAGCACTTTCATAGAGTTTAAATTATTTCCTTGGGGACCCCAGGATGGAGAGAAGAAACCCCAGCAACCAGAGTCCACTGCTTTGAGAACTCTCTTTGTACAATTGGGATCATTTATACGATCTTTTTCTATCAGCTCCTCTCCTGCCAGAGGCCACAGCGCCTGGGCCTGGGGCCCACAGGCCCCTCACCTTTGAGCTTCTGACCTGGCCGGCCTGACCCACCAGCTCCTGCTCTCCCTCCCATCCCCAGCACGACCAAGCCCTGACCAGCAGCCCGGCCTCCCCTGGACTCCAGAAGGCGCTCCCAGAGCCTCAGGACAGGGCTGGAGAAAAACACCCTTCAGCTCCTGTCTGCTTTCGTTTTCCTTTGCAAGGCTCCCTGCCCCAGACACGCTCACTGTGCTCCTGGGGAGCACTTGCAGTGCAAACCCAGAGATGCTGTTCTCTAAAGGCAATAAGGGGCAGCTCGCCAGGCAGCCAGGCCGGTGTGGTACTACGCTACTCATCCAGGAAACATGAGGACCTTTTTTCTCCTTTAAAAACAAAACAAAACAAAACAAAACAAAACAAAAAC
>NW_022900931.1:58027646-58035480 GCF_012274545.1 Fukomys damarensis
GCGAGCAGGCAGCGTCCCTTTCTGGGAAGCACCAGGCAAGGAGGAGTTGGCAGCAGCTTGGGGCTGAGAGCCAGCACCAGCCGGCCTGGCCCCCCGCCAGAGACCTCACTGCCTTCTCTTTTGGGCCCAGAATCTCAGGGGAGGGGCCTCTGGGGCTGCATGAGATGAAGGCACTCAGGGAAGTGCCAGGCCCACGGGGCAGGGCCAGAGAAGAGGGCACTCATCTGTCTCCCTACGACCCACCTCTCACCCCTCAGCCCACCCCAGGAGGAAAACCTTGGCCCTGTGGTCTCCTCCCAGCAGAGCGGATGGCCCTGCCCTACAGCTGTCCTCAGCCCTGGCCAACTACTGTGATGTCTGCTCCCTCCCCAGCCCGTTCTGGGGGCTTTTCCAGTACCGTCTCCACCCGTTTCCTCAGACCCCGGACCTGGTAACCTGGAGCCTTTTTTACTTTTTCTTTCTTAGTTGTCTCATATCTTCAGATCATTCAAATCATTATGGGGACCTAATTGTGTGCGTTGACAAGTATAAATTATGATTTTTTTTGTTGTTTTTTAAGAATTTCTACAAAACATCTATTTAATTTGAGGTTAGTGTTCTATCTGATGGCTGGAGAAAGCAGGCTTTTTTCATATGTTGATGTTTCTTTTAGAGTTTTTATTCTTTATTGTCTTTTTTCTCCTTTCCATCCCTGTCTTGAGATTTTCTGGCATGTTTCTGGAGGTTTCAAAGAAATAAACGTTTCATAGAAATGGCTGTGTATTTACTAGTGAGGCAGCTACCTGGAGTCAGCACCAACCCTTCCTTCTGTCTCCCGTCCCAGTCACCTGTCACTACCCTGTACACCACACTCTTTGAGGACAGGGCCAGGGATTTAGCTCAGTGGTGCCATTCAAGCGCAAGGTCCTGAGTTTGATCCCTGATACTGGGGGGAAAAAAAATGAACAAACCAGGGGACAGCTGCAGCTACCCCTAGCCTGCCTTTAATCCCAGCTACTCAGGAGGCTGAAGCAAGAAGATTGCAGATTCAAGGGCAACTCAGACACTGTCTTTAAAAACAAACAAACAAACAAAAACTATAAGATAGCAGCCTTGAAATTTTCTTTCTTGGAGCCCAAACACAAATCCAACCCTCACAATGTGAAATACTCTTGTATTTTAAAAAAAGTATAGATAGACAGACAGACATACACCTACCTCAGAGGTTGTATGCTAGAGGCCTAAAATCCAAACCCACCCACCCCATGAAGGGGTGCTGGAAAGACTGCTACCTTGTTGAGACAGGGTCTTGCTCTTTAGTTCAGGCTGGCTTCAAATTCACAGCAATTCTGCCTCAGCCTCCCGAATGCTGAGATTACAGACATGCACCGCCATGCCCAGCTGAGTGACCAACTTTTGTTTTGTTTTTGATACCAGGAATCAAACTGGGACCTTACACTTTCAAGGCAGGCAGTGGAACCACTGAGCCAAATCCCCGGCCTAGTGGCCAACCTTTAAAGCTCAGGGTTTGTGGTGTACCATAAAACCAAATTTAGTCGGGCATGGTGGTCCATACCTGTAATTCCAGCACTCAGGAGGCTGAGGCAGGCGGATCTCAACTTTGATGCCACCCTGGACTACAAAGACCCTGTTCCAAACATAAAGCCAGGTGTGGTGGTGTGCCCATAATCCTACTATTGGGAAGACTGAGGCAGGATTGCCAGGAGTTCAAGGCCAGCCTGCACTATGTAGCAAGACTGTCTCAGAAAAAGAGAAGACAGATTTCTATCCTGATACCTCTGACCTCTTCTGACAGACTCTCAAGTCAGGGCCCCTGGCTTCTTGCGCAGATCATAGGCCTGGCTCATCTGCATCTTCTGCCCTGGCCAGATTTGTCCTTACAACCCCTTCTTGTCTATCCAACTGGACCGGACCTTCCTCTGCCAGTCATTGAGTAGGCGGCTTGGGGTCCACAGCCACCTCCAGACCAAGGGGGAGACAGCTCAGCATCCCCTCCAGAATGATCACAAAACTACTGACAGCCTGTGGCCTCAGCCAGGGTCAGGCCTTCCTCTGAGACCCTCCTGGCTGGAGAGGTAGCTTACACTCATCTGGTCTGGTGTTTGAGCATTGATTTATTTGCAGGTGGGTCCAGACTAAGAGAAAACTGATTTCCGATTCTAAAAACTCCATGTGAGGGTCCCAGGCCCTGCTCCTTGGGGAAGAGCTGGACCTGATTCCTCATGGATCTCCTCACCCATTCACCTGTCACTGCTCTGCCTCCTGAGCCCAAACCCCACGCTTCTGACTCACACCTTTCCCCCTCAAACTGTCTTGTGCCAAAGGCACGGGGATTCCATCCGGAGGCGGAGCGCCATGAGGCACCAGAGCCCTCTAGAAAATCCGCAGTCTCCTTTCCTCCTCCTTCCCAGAGGCCCTGACCTCAGTTCTCAGACTGCTGCCCTCCCACATGGGCGGGCAGGGCCAGAGACCTGGAACACACTGTGCTCACACCCTCCCCTGGCGCTGGAGACACCAGTGCCTTCCACACACACCGCACAGGCGAGTACACACACGGGCCCTCCCAGCCCTTCCCCATCCCGCCCGTTTCTCTGGTGTTTGGGAGCCTCGCCTACCTCTCCTCACCCAGGTTTGGTTGCCTCCACCCTCCGGCCCTCTCCGGGCTTTTCTTGTGTCCCCCTAAATTCTGCGGCCTTTCGTCCCAGGACTCTGCCTGTCCTGGAATCCTCACTCCATCTCCCCCGTGGGCGTCTTACTTTCCTGGTCCTCTGGCCCACTCTGCTGACTACTGAACCTCTGAACCAGTGTGGACTCTGCCCCTCCCCAGTGTGGTACTGGTTTTTTTTACTGTTACTTCCTCCCACTAAGTCTCCATCTCTGTTCTCTCCTGGCCCTCTCTTCTCTTCTGATTCTCTCAGTGAACTGTGACTTTCACAATCTGTATCCTGATCTATGTCCTGGTTCTCCCTCACTCCTCACCCAAATCTGTCTCCTGCTGCCCCCGTGTCTTGGTATTTCCTCCTGCCCTCCCCTACTGTCTTTCTCTCCTTCACCCCTTCCCCAGCATTCTCTGCCCACATCCAGGACACGGGGCCCCAGGTGTCCACCGGGCTCCCCACAGGACACCCCCGCCCCCCACCACAGCCGAGGAGGGGCTACCATCTTCCTCTCCGTCCCTCCCTTCCCCCAGTCCTCACTCCTGCCCTCCTCCCTGCCTCCCTCTGCAGCTGCAGCAGTCCGTTGCCAGGGCAACCACAGCTGGCTGGGCGGGAGCCCCCTCCACCCCATCCCCCTCTTCTCCTTTCCGGAGAGGCTGGGAGGAGCTGGGACAAAGCCAGAGGGAGGCGGGCGCTGGGGCAAGGGAGGAGGTGGAGGTGGCGGCTGGCGCCGCTTACTCCCCTCTACGAGGCCCCAGCGCCCCTTCTTGGTGACGTCCCACACCAGGCTGGAGAAGGAGGCAGAGTGGGCAGAGGGGTCAGGCCCAGTTTAATACACAGAACAAGTTAATTCACAGCAGAGGCAGGCAATGAAGGAGACTCAGTCACAAGGGGGGAGCCCTCCTGGATTGGGGGAGAACCCCCCAAACCTACCACCTCCCCCACTTGCAGTCTCAATTTCCCTTTTTTAAAATCTGAACAACAAACACACACACAACCACAAGAAACAACCGTGCCCCCTCGCTACCTCCGACATGGCCAGTGAGGTTGGCAGGGGGCAGCCCGGCCTGGCCGGGAGGGAGAGGGGCCAGGGAGCAGGGAAAACGAGTCTGTTGCAGAGTCTGTGCTTCTCATTCCAGTGGGTGCCAAGTGGGCACCCACCTGGCCCCACGGCCACCCACCACTATGGCAGCCACACGGCAGGCACTGGGTGGGTGCAGGGAGGGGCTGTCAGGGAGGGGCAGGAACAGAGTTCAAAACCATGGTTCACATCATGCAGTATCCACGGTGGGCACTAGGAGGGGCGGGGTGGACACCATGCCCACCAGCCCTGGTCACCGGGGGGTGGTGCCCACCTCAAGTGGAGAGGCGGGACAGCTGCAACTCCAGAAATGGGGTGGGGCGCCGAGCAGGAAGCTGGCATAAACGGGTACCCAGTGATGCTTGGCAGTGCCCCCTCCACCCATCCAGTCCTCACAGGACTCTCTGTATATATTAATTTCATTTTTTTTAACTTTTTGTCTTTTTCTTTAGAAAAAGGCTCTGTCCATGCCCCTAGCTGGCATCCACTACCCCCCCCGTGCCCGCCAAGAGGCGGGGTATGGCTTTGAAGGGAGCAGAAGCCCCTGGTGCCCATTTGCCAAGGGATGGGGAGGGAGGAAGGGAAGGAGAGGGGCCTGCTGGGTCCACCGGTGCCCAGGGCCAACGCTCCGCTTGCAGAGGGGAGGGGAGCCCGGCCCCTCTGGGCTTCACCTCTCCCTCCCACAGGGCCAGGACAAGGAGGGAGAGGCATTCCGAGGCAGGTGGGCAGCACCACCCTGGAGTCCAGGAGAACCACAGCCAGGCCTAGGTGAGGGTGATATAGGCAGAGGCCTTTTCTTTTAGGTGCCGAAGACAAAGGTGACAACTCCAGCTCCCTGCAAAAGTGCCAGAGATAGAGAAGGGAATTAGGCCAAGTCCAAGAAGCCGGCCCTCACCCCTTCCCAGAGGACATGATTTTCCCATCAACTCTCCAACCCAGCCACCCCCACAGGTGGCACCTCCTCTCTCACCTTCCGGGGGCTCCGCCATAGGGGGACTCAGGCAGTACATGTGGTAACCCCGATCGCAGTCATCACAAAACAGCAGCTGGTCCTGGGGGGTGAGACCCGCCCAGCTGGCACCCTGGGGGCACGGGCACCAGAAACCGGGGTGGGGGGGCTGGGGCACGGGCTAGGTCAAGGGGGCTAGGGGAGGTGGTCCCTTCCAACACAGTGGCTGAGGCCAGGCGTGGAG
The DNA here is from genome assembly GCF_012274545.1 of Fukomys damarensis. Taxonomy (NCBI): domain Eukaryota; kingdom Metazoa; phylum Chordata; class Mammalia; order Rodentia; family Bathyergidae; genus Fukomys; species Fukomys damarensis. The sequence goes on from NW_022900931.1 coordinate 58,032,578, forward strand.
GTGCACACTCGGGAAGCTGAAGCAGGAGGATTGCTGTGAGCTCAAAGCTCACAGTGAGTCAAGCCCAGCCTGCACTACACAGTGAGGCCCTCTCAAAGAAAAAAAAAAAGAAAGAAACACAGTGACTGTATCATGCATCATGGAATCAACTTGGTCAATAGACACCCTGAGGACTGACAGCCTATAATTTGTAGCCAGAATTTCCTAAGACTCTGGAGCATTAAATGACACTAAGATGATCTGCAACCAGCTCTAGAAGCAGTGGGTGTGGGTTCCAATCCTGACTACACCAGGCATGGTGGCACGTGCCTATAATAGCAGCATTCGGGAGGCTGAAGCCTGGGCTACATAGTGAATTCTAACCCCAGCGCTACCATTTTCTTAGCTGGGTGACCCCAGGCAGGTCATTTTCCCTCTCTGACCTCAGTTTCTTTGTAAAATGGGAAGAGGAGTATGGTACCTACCTGGCAGGGTGGGTGACAGGTGTCAGAGATGCGGAGTATAAAGTGCCAGGCTCAATTAATGGGCACTAACAATAACAATGAGGCCCACTACTAGTGTCCGGGGGGTACCCAGGGCAGTTTAGGCTCCAGGGCAGAGGTGGAGGGGCCGGTGCGAAGGGTGGCTGGGGTATGTCTGGGAGGGTGCGGCCACTCACGTCGTTCTCCGAGGTGCCGCACAGGCTGCAGGATTTGCACTCGATGCACTGCCAGCGGTAGGTCCTCACAGCTGCCGTCATGTTCACCGTGAACTGTAAACATGAGGGGTGTCCTGGGGGCCGGGGGGCAAGGATGTGGTTAGGGAGTCACTGGGGCTCACACTGACCCCTGCGGAAGAAATGGCTCCAACCCCACCCCTGGGTTGGATGACCCCACCCCTGCATGCAAAGCCCAGCAACTATTCTCGGAGCCACAGTACGATGGCCACCACAGTATCCCACCCACCATGGCAACCACACTGATCCCTAGAATACCATGGCAACCACATTCCATTATCCGGAGTGCTGTGGCAACAGCTTTCTACCACCTACAACACTGTGGCAACCACAGTTGTTAACCACCAAGCTGAGGCAGCCACATTCCATTATCCACAGAATGGCCAACCACGCCTGTAACCACAGTAACATGGCAACCACATTCTCCCAGTCACAATGCCATGGCAACCGCCTTCCACAACAGGCTCCCCACACTCGGTTCCACACAGCCAAAGTCCATTCCACACGATGCCCCAGCAACCAAACAATACTTGCAATGCCAATCTATTAGTCACTCCACTGGCCCAGTGCAGACACCTGTAGCCCCTGCCTGCAATGCCTGATAACCCACCGCAGCCACCTTCTGTGGTACACAGACACTGCCCCTGTGCTATAACAACTACATTCCATTATATCCCATTGCCATGACAACCACATGTCACTACCCATGATACCATGGCAACCACAATTCATTACCCACTGTGCTGAAGCAACCAGTCTATTACCCATGAGTCCACCATGGGAAACCACATTCTATTAACCACAGTTCTATAGCAAACACATCCTGTTAGTCACCATACCCAGGCAGTAGCAATCCATCACTCCAATATCTCAGTCCCTTACCTACAATGCCTTTGCAATCTCTCTCTCTCTCTCTCACACACACACACACACACCTGCAGGTTCTTGGGATGGAACCCAGGGCCTTTCACGTGCTATGCTACACAGGTGACCTACCACTGAGCTACACTTCCAGCCCTTCTCACTGCTCCCAAAGGCCATAAGTATATAGCATGACAACCACATCCCGTCATCCCTAGAGCCCCACAGTCCTTAGCAGCTGAGTCAGCTCCACTGTTCTGCTTAGGCACAGTGTCCCCTGCCTCCTATCCTCAGGATCTGGACTCCTGGGTGTCCCCTCTCCCAGCCCCCAGAAACCTTCACAGGGAGTGTCACCTGATCGCCCACAGTCTGCACAGGAGATGAGGTCCTCAGGACACCCGGTCTTCTTGGAGCCACCCAGGCAGAAGTCACAGTAGCCATTGGGGATGACAGTGCCATCAGGTGCCTTCTTGGCTGAAAGACAGCAGGTGGGTCAGCCCGGCAGGCAGGGGCACCGGAGGAAAGGCTGCTGCAGCAGGAAGAGCAGAGGGAGGCATCCCTACCTGTGTGTTTCCTTTGTGCCTCAGGGACCCAGGCCAATTCTTTGTAAAACTCTGGGAGTGAGGGGACAGAGAGGGGCTCTCACCACAGGCAAGGCTCCACCTGCCCCCAGCCTCAGCCCAGGGATGGACCCTCGGTCCAGACATGGAGAGGTGGGAAGAGAGTAACCACCTCGAGCTGTGGCCAGTAGCAAAAAAGAGCTGTGAGGGGGCAGATAATTATCAGGACCCTCAACTCTTTGGGACAACTGACATATCTTCTTCATTGGCTAAAAAGTTGGTAAATAAATGCAGCTTTAGGAAGACCTCACCCTCACCCTTCCCATGACCTATCTGCCTGGCAGCCACCCCTAACTAAGCCCTGACTAGGTGAAAATTTGGTAGATACCTCTGGTCAAGACGGTTTGAAAACACATTCAGAAGAAAACTTGGAAGCACAGAGGTGCCTAGGGGTGTAGTGAGCCTGACGTGAGGACTCTGCCCTCTCCCTCCAAGAGACCTCCCCTGCCCCACTGCTCAGCCTCAGAGCTGGTATGGGGTGGGAACTGATGGGTACCAAGGACTCCCGAGCCACCAACTCTGCCCCTTGGCAAGGGAGGCAGGGAGACTTGAGGTGGGAGGGGAGTCATCTGTTACCCCTTCCCCAAGCTCTAATTGAAACAATAAATCAGACCCAGAAATATTATGCCCAGCCAGGAATGAGGGAGAGAGAGTGAGAGAGAGAGTGAGAGAGAGAGAGAGAGAGAGAGAGAGAGAGAGAGAGAGAG
>NW_022900931.1:58035760-58040942 GCF_012274545.1 Fukomys damarensis
TGGTGGGGGAGGGAATAGCTGAGCTGGAGATTTTCCAGAAATGCGCCCCCCTCCTCCCAGGCTGCCACCAGGCTTCTCAGCCTGCCCCCCAGGGCCCTCGCCACCCCGACCTGGCCCTCGGGCTCACGTTTATGGTTGTTTTTCCGGTGGAAGGGCAGGGCGTGGCGCTCGGCATGCTCCTCCCCCTCCTCCTCAGCCAGGTGGGTGTGGGTGTAGTGGTAGCTGAGGCCAGGCCGATTCTTATACCGTTTCCCACAGACTAGAGGGTGAGTGGATGGCTGTCAGCACCCCATCCTTGGCGCCTCCACCCTGGCTTCCAGGATCACACCACCCCCTCTTCCAGAGACCTGTGACCCCCAAGCTGGGCCTGGACAGGGAGGGGCTGTGGGGGAGGGGAGATCTCCAGGGCCCACTCTCTCTCTTTCCCCTCTGCAGGACTCACTATCACAGACATACGGCTTGTCTCGGTCCTCCAGGGAAGCGGTGTCCTGGCGTTTCCGGAGGCCCCCGATGCCATATGCCTATGGGAAGGGTCAGAAGTGAGGGGCCAAAATGCAAGGAAATTGAGCTTTCATTATTTGGACATGAAAGTCAAACTGCACAAAAGTTTTTATGGCTTTATGGGCTGGGGGTGTGGATTAGCAGGAGAGCAAGGCCTTGGGTTCCATCCCTAGCACCACAAAGAACGACCTAATAATAATTGAAGAGCGTGATAGCACACACTTGTAATCCTAGCACTCAGGAGGCTGAGGCAGGAGATTTGTAAATTTGAAGTCAATCTAGGCTACACACCGAGTTGAAGGCCAGCCTGTACTACATAACAAGACTGCCTCTAAAAAGCAAATAATGCTACCGATACCCCCCAAAGAAACAAAAGGGGCCAGGGATTTAGCTCAGCAGTCCCACCGTCTGCCTTGCAAGCGCAAGGACCTAAGTTCGATCCCCAGTACCCCCCCACAAAAAAACAAACAAAAAAAAGCAAATAATGCTAAAATCTTCCCCCTGAAGCTGGGCATGGTTGTACATGCCTATAATCCAAGCACTCAGAAGGCTGAGACAGGAAGATCACTGAGAACTCAATGCCAGCCTGGGCTAAACAGTGAGTTCAAGGCCAACCTGAACTATATCCCTGTCTCAAAAAACAGCAAAAATAAAACCTCTCCTCCAAGCAACTGTGCAAACTTCTTAGCTATAGAGTCCTAAATTCCTCTGAGGTTGTTTCGCTACCTGTAGCACAGTTATGAAGATAGTTCTAATCCATTGTACAATCTGTTTTGCAAGTGGTTTAAGCTACAGGAGTCTCAGGTTCCTTATTTGTAAAACAGCTAGGTACAAACTCCTCACCCCTTCTGATTCCCCTGGGGACTAGATGAGCTCACACTTGGCAGGTAAGGCTGACATTGCACATGTTCAGTAAATGGGATCTGTCACAGAGGGTCGGGGGTGCTTCAGGCAGTACCTTTCCTTTGGCCCTGTTCTTCCTCCTGGGAATGTCATCCTCCAAGTCTTCCACCTCGAGATCATGTGGGAACTCCAGCAGCTGCTGTTTCTGGGCATCAGGGAGATTAGGGTCAAGAAAGTAGGGGGCCCTTTGGGAGGCTGAAGCAGGAGGATTGCCTCAAATTCAAAGCTAGCCTGAACTACATAGTGAGACCCTGCCTCAGTAAAACAAAACAAAACAAAAAAGTAGGGAGGCCTTATCTCTGCAAATGGGGTGAGAAAACAAGTCAGGGATCTTCCAAAGGAGAGGTCTGGAAGGATGAAGACTTGGGGTACATGGAACCCTGGGGAGCAATGGGGATTCCAAAGCAGGAACATGAGGTACAGGTGGCAGGACTGAGAGGACTTGCAACCAGGGTGCTCAGGGGGTGGTCTTACCTGACAGTCCATAATGGTCTCCTCCTCCTTCAGCTCGACCTTCTTCTCCCCGGTCTCAGCACACAGCAGAGCCTCGAGGACAGGCCCTTCCGGGAGGCCACCCTCCTTCTTCAGGGGTGCCTCACAGTCTGGGGACAAGCCATGGAGGGGGTGTCCAGTGAGGAAGTTGTCCTCAAACTGCCCAGATTGGGGATCATGCTTGTGGTGGGAGGAAAAGGCTTTCTTTTCCACACTCGGCCAACAACCAACACACCCTGGGAAAGACCCCTAGATCCTGGGGAGTCCCATCTGTACCCCAAGACACACTTACAGGAGACCTGGGCAGAACCCTGGGTGTACTCAGAGATCCTCAGAAAAACACAGACCATCAGCATGCCCAGACCCTCACAAATATCTGCATCATATAGGGGGAGGTGAACCCCAGCCACACTCTCAGATACTTTAATCAGGGTTAGATACAGACACACAAATACAACACACATGCCAGAGCCATGATGCAAACAGATCATCTGCCACAGAATTACAGGCAGGAAGAGACATAACCAGACTCTTGGATAGATCCAGAGACATTCAGAAGGAGACAGGGCTGTAGCCAGGACCTATGCTACACCTGAACATTTACAGACATAGGTGAGGGAGATTCACTTAGATGGACACGCAGACATACACAGGGGAGAGACAGACAGTCCCACAGAGGCAGTCAGACGAGCTCCACCACGCCCACACCATAAGACACACCTGGCAGGGGCAGGGAAAGAGCTCATGTCTCTAATTTTCCTGGACACATTCAAAGCACTAAGTCCAGACACCGCCTTGACAAGCACACATGATCAAAAATCCACTTAATGCACCAGACACAAAAGGAAAAAGTTGTTTTGTTTTGTTTTTGTACTGGGGATTGAACTCTGGACCTCGAGCTTACTAGGCAGGCACTGTGCCGATGAGCTAAATCCGTGGCCCAAGAAAGAGATTTTTTTGTTTGTTTGTTTTTGGTCTGGAGATTGAACTCAGGACCTTACGCTTGCAAAGCAGGCTGGGGCACCACTGAGCTAAATCCCCGGCCCAGAAAGACATTTTTTTTTAAAAAAAAGAAAGAGATGCTACCAGACACTCTGAGGTACCTGGAAGAGACCACTGGACACCCCAATATACCCAGAAACACTTCGGAAAAGCCAGATGTTCTGATAGACCACAGACAACAGCAGAAGAAATATACTTTCAGATACACCTGGAAACACCTAGAAAGAGACAGACACTGACGTGCTCAGCTATGGAAAGTTAACCAGACATGGACACATCCAATTTTTAGTATATGTACGAGCACTGGACACACACACACACACACACACACACACACACAAGCAGGTGGACACCCTCAGGCATCCACACAGGGAAACACAGCCAGACACACCACACACGCAGACGTGCCAAGCACACACCACCATGCCCTCTACACACCAGGGCGCACCGTGGGGAACGCACAGTCTGGGGCTCTTACTCAAAGCTGTACAATCTCTGGGTTACACCCAAGACACACGGGCACTGAAACACCCAGGGGGCAACTCAGAGGGGGCTGGAGGTGTGGATGGGGTCACAGCAGGCTCAGTGTTGCAGCTCCACCCACCGATCTTATACTCGCAGGGCCTGAGTCTGGGATCCTCTAGGATGTTGAGTCTCCGTTTCTTCCTCCAACAGCGAGCGGGGTAAGTGTAGATTTGTCCCGGGGCCAGACCTGGTGGAAGAAGGGTGGTAAGGAAGGTGGCTGGGATGCTGGGCCCCGCCCCCGTTGGCCCTGCCCCGCCCTCCCCAGCGGGTACCAGGCCCACGGTGGGTCTTCTCCATCCAGATGTAGCAGTTGTTCTGGGCCACGCCGGTCTGCGAGTCCAGGAAAGGCAGGCGTAGGCTGCGCTCGGCGCACAGGCGCGCGTTGTAGCTGCGGCAGTGCTCGATGGCCTCGCGGTAGAAGTCTTCCCCTAGGCTGCGGGGCGAGAAGCAGGGGCAGCTGTCAGCAAAAGGCAGTAGGGGAAGCCCAGCGCCCTCCCCCGCCGGGACCTCGCCTTCAGCTCTTGCCCCTCCTGGACCCGGGGTGGGGGAGGGGATCCCAGCCCGGGACAGGAGCAGGCCTCCCGCGAAGGGTGGATGTACACACTATAGCAACAGACAAAAACACACGGGGACCCAGCCGTACACCATCACATCCAAACACACAACACAAATCGCACACAGACACACGGGACTCATACACAAAGAGAGACCTATCCCAACACTCACAAAGGACAAGCAGACAATCCTCAAACGTGCACACACAAATATCTCCTGAAAAACACAAATATCCCGTTACATAGTGTGAGAACAGACCACACAATATCTATGCGCAAAATACACACCACAAATCCAACGGCACACAACATAAACAAATGACCCACAAAGATGCAAAACATGAAACATCATACGCATACGCAGACATTCATGCGTCCAAAGACAGTCACACAAATGTCAAAAAACAGTAACTACAGAAACAAATTATCCACACACACACACTTAACATACATATCCACAGACAACATGACACAAATCACAGACACACAGCACACAATACAAAGAAATCACAGATTTTTACACAGCCACGCACACAACGCAGAAATCAGTATCTAAAATCCACATTCACAGATACCTGTATACAAAAGCATAGGACCAGTCAGATCCACCCATAGTCACACAAAAATCTACAGACAAAAACAGGCATACCTTCACACCCAGAGATGCAGAACACAAGACAAATGATGCATAGTTCCAGAGGACATGTGCATACATACGAAGACCCCAAATATCCAAAGATATGTAGTATGGAATTAAAAAAAAAAAGAAAAAGAAAAACATGCATATCCACACACATCTCCAAAATATCAAAAGCAGAACCACAAAGTCAGGCACACACACTCCAACATCCCAAGACAAAGGTACTGTGGTGTACACTCGATTACCGAGGCCCCGGCGTCCCCTGGCCATTTCACCCTCTCCCAAAGCCTTAGGTCGCGGGGTGGGCACGATGACCCCCTTCCCCCAAAAGAACCCAGAGTCCTCCCACATCCTCCACCCTTCCAGGAACAGCGCGTCGAACACCATTCTTGCCAGAAACCCATAGTCACACGTACTCGCACCCCTGTGCAGCCTAGCACACGGTGACAGCCCCCCTGACACCCCCTCGGCCCCACCCCCAGCCACCACACAGACACACACATGCCCGCGCAGACCCTCCCGCGCGCCCTCCCCCGCCTCGTGCCGGCCCGCACCACCTCAGGGG
>NW_022900931.1:58041072-58045326 GCF_012274545.1 Fukomys damarensis
GCCCGCGGCACGCTGGGAATGGTAGTCCCGGGCGGGGGCCGGCAGACCCCGAGGAGGGGAGAGCACGCAGAGTCACTCACACATCTTAGTCCCACGTGCGCACACGCATGCATGCATACCGGGCTCGCGCACACCCGCACGTGGCAGCTTGCACACATATAACTTGCATTCACCCACGCACACCCACTCACGCCTTCACACAGCTACACAAGCTCTCACGCTCTCAAGCCCCAAGACTGAGACACCTTACAGGTGGACGCCCACAGACTTCGCACCAACAGGCCGGGGCAGAATCCGGGCTTCCTGCCACCACGCCTCCCCCAGGCCCTCCCAACTTCAGGGGATCCTACCCTGTCTCAGGACTGTCGGTCACTCCAGCGACTCTCTCAAGGAGCCGGCAAAGCTAACTCCATCCTCAGCCCTGAGGGCAGCAGGGCAGCAGTGCTGGAGATGGGCTGCAGCCACCCCCACCAGACCTCAAATCCTAGCTAGGCCACTTGCTGAAAGGTGACCTTGGGCAGATGATATAACCTTTCTGGGCCTCAATTTTCTCATTTATAAAATAAGCATGTGGGTCACCACACCCGTAATCCCACCACCTGGGAGGCTGAGACAGGAGGTACCTGGAAGGGCCTGGGGGCCTCGCAGTCCAGTGGTAGACCGCGTTCTCAAGGCCCGGGGTTCAGTCTCCAGTACCAATAAATGAATCAGGGATACCTAGCAGATAAGAAGTGAATAAAATTATTCCCTAGAGAGGATCTGATGTGCATAAAGGTGATCTGATAAGTATTGAGACATAAATACAGTGTTATCAGAAAGAAGACTGCCAGGCTAGGAGTAGCTTCAGTGGCAGGGCACCTGTCCAGAATGTGTGAGAACCTGAATTCAATCTCAACATCATAGGGTGAAAAAAAAAAGAAAGATGAATGTCTGCTCATAGAAAATGCTCAATAAATGTTTATGGAATGAATAAATATACTAAGCACCCACCATATGCGAGGCACAGTTCTCATCAGAGTGAAACTTATTATCTCCATTTTCCAGGTGAGGAATCTAAGGCACAGGGCAATGACCTCCCATCCCCTCATCCCCTGGGGACTATTGGTAGGTGGCACTCAGAAAAAGAACCACACACCCACAAGGCCAAGTCCATCCCTAAAGGGGGGGCCTTACCTCCTTTTCTCTCCCTTGGTCACCCACAGACTCTACCCCAAGGGATCCCCAGAGAATGAGCTGACCTACTGAGGCGCAAACACGCAGTTACATACACACAAATGTGTGCACATGCACACATGGGTGCACACGCACACACAGCCCCACTCTCCAGAGACAGACAGCATTCAGATTCTGCATGAATTAACACGCCCACAAGTGCGCCCCTGTCCACCAGGGGGCCTGTGACAGACAGAACAGGCCTGCCTGTCCTCCTGAGACCCACTCCTGGCCTTGCAGGTTCATTGTCACTTCTACACAAACACACACATACACACACACACACACACACACACACCATACACCTCTAGACTTAGACCCTTCTGCAGACACACCCCCATCTAAGCCATCTGAGGCCTTGACCTGTCCTTTCCCCGTCTCAGGAGGCACTGGCACCCCCACAACCACTCTGGTCTCCAGGCTCCTCAGAGAGCACCCCACCTTATGCACATGAGCCCAACTCCCCAACCCATGGCTCAGCTCTTTGCCACCTCCACTTCCCTGCAGGTAGTCAGTAACTCTCCCACTTGCTCCCCACACCTCAGGCCACCCTTTGCTCTGCTCCTCCTGGCCACCCCTCAATCCCACAGCATCAGCATGGTCAAGAGGAGCTCAAGTGTAGACTGTGCCAACCTGCAAAAAGCCCAGGCCACCCAGATCCCTACCCTATACTCTCCAGAAAAACCTGCCTTCCAGTTCTCTCCTCTGCCCAGTGGATCCTCCTGTCCCCAGCCCAGTGCCCTATGTGGTGCTCACACATAGTGCCAATGAATATCAATTAATATTTGGACAACTAGGGCCAGGGATTTAGCTCAGTGGTGCCGCCACCTACCTTGCAAGCACAAGGTCCAGAGTTCAATCCCTGGTACCCAAATAAATAAATTAAATATTTGCACAACTATTTGTTTGTTTGTTTGTTTTTTGAGACAGGGTCTCACTATGTAGTTGAGACTGACCTGGCACTCACTATGTAGCCCAGGCTGATCTTGAACTCACAGTGATCCTCCTGCCTCAGCCTCCTAAGTGCTGGGATTACAGGTGTGCACCAGCACACCCAGCTTGCACAACTATTAATAATCACCACTTTTAGGATCAGGCTGTATACTAAATGCTTTACAAAGATCATAGTCTAGCTGGGTGTTGTGGCACAAGCCTGTAATCCCAGCACTCCGAGAGGCTGAGGCAGGAGGATCAAAAATTTGATACCAGCCTGGGCAACTGAGTGATTTAGCAAGGCCCTGTCTCAAAATGAAAAAATAAAGGACTGGTGATGTAGCTCAGGGAGAAGACTCTGGGTTTAATCCTCAGTACAGGGGGGAAAAACAATACAGGTGGGAAAAATGAGTCTTTAATCTTCACTTTTTCCCCATGAGGTAATAACTTACACGCCCCAATTTACAGATGGTAACATTGAGGCTCTCTAATTAATGGCTCAAAGTGAGGTGTGCACTCAAGTAGTCAGACCTCATGAGCACTGAGGCTCCAGGCTTCATCCCAAGGGGATTAACTACGGAAATCTTTAGAACCAAGTGAGCCCACATTCACAAATGCACACCCCTTTGGGAGAGAGGCAAAGGCAGCCTCCTTCCCCCTCCACTGGGGCAGATTCTGGCCTTGAGGCCCCGCCCCCGATGCAGGGCCACATTCCCTTCTGGGAGCTGCCCCGGGTCATGCTCAGGGCCCGGCGCCTGCAGATCCACCAGGCTGCACAGGAAGCCACTCCTGGCCAGTCTGAGGGTGTCTCCCACGGGACAGACATCTGTGCGACTAAGGAGAGGAAGGCAGAGGAGGTGTCTCCATCATCTACCGTCCCACACCGACCCGACCCAGCCCTCCCCCACTGCCCTTTGCTCACAGAAAAGCCACCCTTTGAAGCCTGTGCCTCAGAGTCCCAGGCTCCCACACCCTCCTCCCCCCAACTCCCACCCCACTCCCACCCTCCCCAAAATCAGAGGCGACCAGGGGCCTTTCGTCCAGCCCCCAGACACAGACTTTCTCAAGGGTGGGTAGGGGTGCCCCACCAGCAAGTAGTGCTCAAGGTCAAGGCAACGACCGGGGGGGGGGTCGTCCTGGCCCCTTTGTGCGGCGCAGCCTCTTCCGCCAGGCCGGGAAGAAGGAGGGGGAGGCAAGCGCGGCTCTAGCTTTCCGGGGACAGAGGGCGGGAGCGGCCGCGCGCCTGTCACTCGAAGCCCGCTGTCAGCACCTGGGAAAAGCAGGTGGCAGCGCTGGGACTCGGGTAGTCCGGGACCCGGAAGAGGGAGCGATATAGGGAGATGGAGGTGGGGGGGTGGGGGGAGAAGGGTTGTCACAGCGGGAGCGACAGGAGGGGCTGGGCGCCGTGGACCCGGGCGCCCGGGTTCCCAGCTCCTGAGCTGAGGGAAGCTAACGCTCGGAGGAGACGGACCAAGGGGACGGGGATCCCGGAGATGGGCGCTCCCAGGACCCCCTCGCGAAGCGTAGGTCCCCGAGGACAGGAGGCGCTCTGCTCGCTGTGCGCGCGGGGACAGGGAGGGACGCCACGGTCCGCGCCGACCCGGGCGTCGGGGCTACGAGGTCCCCGAAGACCCAGAGAGGAAAGGGGGGCGGCAGAGGCTGGACGGGGGAGTCCCGACGTCTCCGCTCCCACCCCGCGGCCGCGCGATGGGGTGAGAGAAAGGTGCGCTGATGAGGGGAGGGCGGTGTTGAGCCTGGAGCCCCAGGTTCGGACTTAGGCGCAGTTGCCCCAGCTGCCGCCGGGCCAGGCCTGCACCCTCGAGACACTGAGGAGATGGGGTAGGAGGAACCCTTACGCCCCCACTGGGTGGGGACCCGGCCTCCGCCACCCCCTAGCCCGCGCCACATTCCTTCACTGACAGCGACAAAGAAGAGGCGCCCTCGAGACCCTGGAAGGGCCCCGAATCCTAATCCCACGAGGCGACGAGGGTGGGGGGGGGTGACAGGCGCCACGAGAGTGGGGCGCGCAGGGGATCCCCCATTCCACTGCCGTCGCGCGCGGTGCCCCCTTCACCAGCCCCAGGGAGGCGGGGGAGGGGCTCCTGGGAA
>NW_022900931.1:58045570-58046611 GCF_012274545.1 Fukomys damarensis
CCCGCGCCTCCCGGCGCACGACGGGACGTGGAGTCTGGGGGCGCGCCAAGTCGCCCGAGGGCGCCCCCTCAGGGACTACACGTCCCAGGGGGCTTCGGGAAGCCCGCGTGCCTATTGGCTGCTGGAGATACAGGGCGGGGCTTTGCTCTCCCCGGAGCATCCTCCCTGCGGGTGCTCCATTCCCAGCTGGGGCTCTCTCCATCCTCCCGGGACCACGTGCGTGGAAGCTGGTGGTTCCCCAGCTTCTCGGGCTCCCCGGGTACGTGGTTACTCCGAGTGCTGTAGTGTATTTTTGTTTGTGACTATTTGCTGGGCGTTTCTAACGTGTAAGCCAGTCTGCAAACAAACACAGGAGTTAATCAATGCCTTTGTTCATTTATCGGATGGCCACTGTGTGCCAGGCACTCTTCTAGGCACTGGGACTGCAGCAATAACCAAGAAGAGAAGAGAAGTAAAGTTACTTCTCTAAAGCAGTTGACATTCCAGTAGAGAAATACAGAAGGTAAACGAGAAGGCCGGTCGTGGTGTCTGTCTGTAATCTTAGTGGGGAGACTGGGGCGGGAGAATCGCCACGAGTTTGAGGCCAGCATATTCTCCATAGTGAGTTCAAATAAAATGTTTGCAGATTCCCTGACTCCCATCCCAGAAAAAGAAATTTCAGGACATGAGCGTAAAATAGACATGAGAAGGGTTGTTAGACAGAGATATGGGGCGCAGTCGAGAGGAGAATGTGGGTGCTCAGAGAAATGAGGCATGATACAGTTAGGAACTGGGGATTTAAAAAATGCCTTCTGAGTGGAGGAAATCTGGAATTTTATAACCTAGTGGATGGGACGGGATGGTCCACCCTTAGAGAGATAATGGTCCAATCAAAAAGGAGACACTAAAAATGGGTCTATTCACAAACGAGATGGGACCATTTGCAAGTAGAAAGGGAAGGGGCAGAATCATTTGTAGGTTTTAAAGGGAAAAAGAGACAGAAACAAACAAACCAGGCTTGTAGTTGCAGTAATTAAGAGTGCAAAAAATTTATATATATAT
>NW_022900931.1:58046664-58060046 GCF_012274545.1 Fukomys damarensis
ATATATATACTGGGGATCGAACTCGGGACCTTGCCTTTGTGAGGCAGGCAGTGGAAACACTGAGCTAAATCCCCAGCCCAAGAGTCCAATTTTTAAAATCACAATTTCCCTGTCTCCTTTTTACCTAGTTTTTATTTCTTCTACCTCAGTAGGCACATATGTAATCCCAGCACTCCAGAGGCCAAGGCAGAAGGATAGCTGCACGTTAAGGCCAGCCTAAGCTTCATATTGAGGCCCTGCCTTAAAACAAACAAAAAAATGATCTGAAGGAATGACTTCTCCGAGGAGCAGCTTTTGAGCTAAGATCTGAGACTTTGCCAACCATGGACTACAAGAGAAACCATAATTTCTGGACACAGGAACTGTCAAGTACAAAGGCCCTGGGGTAGGAAGAAGTTTGATGTGTTCAAAAGTGAGTAAGAATGCTAGCATAACTGAGTAAAGTGGGAAGGGAGGTTGGGGAGAGAGTGAGGACCGAGCTACTACAAAGGAAATAAGATTTTGCCCTAAATACAATCACTCATCCTTGACTTTCTTCTTTTTCACAAGCACATCAGTAAATCCTGTTATCTCTAAATTCACAAAATAGATCTAGGACCCACCCACTCTCCCCTCTATGGTCTCTACCCTGGATTTCCCAGCAGCTGCCTCACTGTTCCCATCTGCCCCCAGGTCTGTTCCAGGGCTGTTTAAAACATCCACAGCCTCCTGTCATCCCAGCACTCAGGAGGCTGAGGCAGGAGGGTCGCTGTGAGTTCGAGACCAGCCTGGGCTACATAGTGAGTTCCAAGTCAGTCTCAACTACATAGTGAGACCCTGTCAAAAACAAACAAAAAAAAAACATCCACAGCCTCAAATCACTCTGGTTCACAACTTCTGCTGGGCAGGGGTGAGGCAAAGCATGCCTGTTTCCTGGCACTCCAGAGCCTGAGGCAGGATGATCTCTGAGACTTGGAGGCTGGCGTGGGTTACATCGTGAGTTCAAGGCCAATGTGATAATCTCAAAAAAAAAAAAAAAAAAAAGAAAAGAAAGAAAGAAAACCACTTGCTGGCTCCATGATTAGGATAAAGCAGCAACCTTACTGTGCCCTGAAGACCTTCCTCCACCGTCCCCATACATCTCCCCCATTTCTGACCTCTTCTCCCTTCTTTTTGTTCTACCTACACTGGCTTCACATCCTGTCCCTGGAACGTTACAGCCTCACATTAACCACTGGACCTTTGCTTTTGCTGCCATTCTCTCTGCCTAAAATATCCTCCCATGATGCCTGCAGTGTCATTCCTAGCTTCATACAATTTCTGATTAAACATCACTTCTGCAGGCCTGGGGATTTAGCTCAGTGGTTCCGCCACTTGCCTCACATTACCTCTGCAGATACAACTCTAACACAGCAGCCCATGTAATTCTCTGTCCTCTTACATACTTTTTCTTCTGAATGCTTATCACACACAGTATTATCGTAGTTTTATATTATATAGTTATTTGGTTTACTATCTGCATCCACCAATTTTGGCATTGGCTCTAGGAGGAAAGAGTTTGTTGTTCCCCTCAATGTGTGTTCTCACCGACTAAAATGGGGCATGAGTTTGTGGTGGCTCACACCTGTAATCCCAGCACTCAGGAGGCTGAGGCAGGAGGATCCCCCACAAAATGAGACCCTGTCTCAAAAATTACAAACGTACATACAATAGGCATGAAAGCAGGGTGCAGTGGTACATGCCTGTGGTCCCAGCCACTCAGGAGGTGGAATGAGGATCACTTGAACCCAGGAGTTCAAGGCCAACCTGGGCAACATATTGAGAACCCATCTCAAAAACAAAACAAATGAGCCAGGACCAAACCTGTAATCCTAGCGCTTGGGAGGCTGAGGCAGGAGGATAGTTATGACTTACAGGCCTGCCCAGGATACATAGTGAATTCAAAGCCAGCCATAACTATTATGAGAACCTGTTTCAAAAAACGAAAAAAAGGCCAGGTATGGTGATCCACACCTCTGGCCTCAGCACCCTGGACGTTGAGGCAGAAGGATCACAGATTTGAGCCTAGCCTGGTTAATTAACCAATTTAGTGAGATTGTGTCTTAAAATAAAATAATCAAAAGGGCTGAGCATGGTGGTAGACTTCATAATCCCAGCATTTAGGAGGCTGATGAAAGGAGAATGGCCATGAGTTCATACCCAGCGAGAACTACATAGCAAGAACCTGTTGAAAATTTTGAAAAACAAGCCGGGTGTGGTGGCGCATGCCTATAATTCCAGCATTCGGGAGGCTGAGGCAGGAGGATCGCTGTGAGTTCAAGACCAGCCTGGGCCACAAAGTGAGTACCAGAGCAGCCTGAACTACATAGTGAGACCCTGTCTCAAAACACACACACACACACACACACACACACACACACACACACACAATTTTTTGAAAAACAAAATAAATCTATAAATAAAAAGGGCAAGAGCTGGAGCTCAGTATGAAGGCTCTGGATTCAGTCTCCAGTACTGAAAACACAAAATAAACCATGAACAATCATTACCATCAAGAGTTTGAGGCTTTTTAATGAGTTTAGGGCAACCTGGACTACATTGTGAGATCCTGTTTCAAAAAACAAAAACATAGCCAGGCGTGGTGGCACACACCTATAATCCCAACACTTGGGGAGCCTGAGGCAGGAGGATTGTGGTGAGTTCCAGACCAGCTGGGGCTGCTTAGTGAGTTCAAGGCCAGGCTGAACAACATAGTGAGACCCTGTCTCACAAAAACAAAAAAAAAGAGCAAGGCTGAAAATTATGTGTTAAACAAATAAATACACTATTTTGTCATCATGCTCTGGGTCCCTCCCCTCTTGCCTCTTGGTGGTGGGCACCCACAGGAGGAGAGAGTAAGGTGGTCCAGATATTATAGAAGGCAAAGTTAGGTAGAAATATTGCAGGCAATCAGACAGCGCTAGAAGTCAATACAGAAGAGGAGAATACATCAAAACTCTGGCAGGAGATGCATCTAAAGAAGACTAAAGTCGGGCCGGGGATTTAGCTCAGTGGTTCTGCCGCCTGCCTCACAAACGCAAGGACCAAAGTTCAATCCTCGGTACCAAAAAAAAAAAAAAAAAAAGCAGACTAAAGTCACAATGACCAGATTTACATACTTTCCTAAGGGATAAATGGAAATTTGAGATTATTGGTACCACCCTGGGTATTTTTTTTGTTTGGTGTAGTGTGTGCATGTGTGTGTTTGAGACGGGGTCTCACTATGTAGCTCATTCTCCTGCATCAGCCTCCCAAGTGCTGGGACTACAGGTGGCATCACCACGCCTTGGTGTGGCACCACCCTTGTGCGATTTCCCATATAAATAAACCACTGTCTCACTAGGGTGGGCCAGCATCTCCCACACACTAAGACTAAGAATGAAGACAAGACTAAGACTACAGACGATCAGCCATGACCTGTGAAGTCATCCACATGCTCTTGATACTACTGGATCAATATTAGCTAAGTGGCTCTACTTGTAAGCTTATTGGTTGATTATGATTTAACCCACATTGTACCCACCCCTTGTGACTTTGCTCTATAAACTTTCTCAGAGGAGTGGGCACCTTGGCAACTCACTTTCTGGAGGGCAGGGACCCTCCTGCCCCTCAGGAGCTATTCCTGTTCTCCAGTTTTCTTATTCTAAACATCCCTTGTTTCTTAGAATTCATTCTTCAATTTCGGGGGAGCATGAACTTGGTGTATCTGACATCTAGCAGGTTGGGAGTTACATTTTTTCCCCATATATCACATCTGTGCCCTTCACACAGGGCCTCTTAGAAGCAGGGCAGAGTTGGTGACTTTAAGAGAGTCCAGCACCCCAGCTTTAAGGCAGAGAGACAGGAAAGGTTAACAGACAGATTCACTCACTGCTAAGAGCTAAATCCCCAGCCCTGTGTGGCCCCACTGAGGTCCCAGCAGTGACAGAAATGGCCCCAGACTCTGTCTTAAGCTCCCGTTCCAGCAGGGTGACAGATACATCACCAGACATCCATAACAGCAGCCTAGAGGACCCAGGGCAGGGATGAGGGAGACTCAGAGGGCTGTGAGATCTCAACAGAGACTCCTAACCCTTCCCGAGGACCAAGGAAGCCTTCCTAGAGGAGGTGACATTTGACCTGTGTGGGAATCCCTGTGAAAGTCAACCTCCTGGTCTATCCAGACTCCACACAGGGTCCCTGCTGTGACCTCCTGGGTCCCTGATGCTTGATCTTCCTGTCACTCAAGTCCTGGAAGAAAAACACTGATCCCAGAAGTAAGTCTCAAGGTCTGCTAGTTGCTGCTGACCCTGGAATCTGAGGATTTGACCACTAGAGGGCACTGTGGCCTGATCTTTGTCCAGCAAAGGCTGCTCCTAAATCCTTAGCTCTAGAGACATCAGGAAGACCTGGTCTCCTCACCCTTTCCCCACACCAAAGGCTCTGACGACCCTCGGGAAGTCTCCTGCCCAATCCCTGCACTCCAGTAGGAGACTTAAGTGGGCGGATTGCAAGTTCAACCCCAGCCTGGGCAATTTAGGGAGACCCCCACTTCAAATTGTTAAAAAGGGATGGGGAGGTTGGGCTGGGGATTTAGCTCAGTGGCCCTGCATCTGCCTTGCAAGCATAAGGTCCTGAGTTCAGTCCCCGGTACCCCCCAGAAAAGGGATGGGGTTGTGGCTCAGTGTGAAGGCCTTGGACCCAATCTCCAGTTCTGGGGCCAGGGGTGGGGAATCTGCCCTGGGAAGGTGCAGACAAGCTGGAGCTGGTGGGGCCACACAGTACCTGGGCAGCAATCAGAAAGGACAGTAGACTGATGACAAAAGAGGTCCCACCCATTTAGCTCTTTCTGTGGGTGACATCTCCGCGGACCCCTCACGCAATTCTGCACCACTGAATGCTCCAGGTAGGAGCGGCCTCAGCCCCTCACAGCTCAGAGGCAGCAGCTGGGGCAGAACAGTGATGCCTCACAAGGACCAGTGTCCATCGTGGCAGTCAGATCTGGGAGTTGAACTCCACTCTGAAGCTAGACCCTCTGCTAACGGAGTGGTTGATTCGTGTCAAGAATCCTGCAGGCCCTAAGGGAAGATGCCATCTGTGTCCACCTCCACTCTGCAGTCCTATGGATTCAGAGTGTCAGAAGATGGATCTCAGAATGAGTCCCTTACAAGCCCCCAAGTCTCTTTGCTTCCTTCTTTCTTTTCTTATTTATTTATTTTGCGATATTAGGAATCAAACCCAGGGCCTTTGCACTGAGTTACACCCCAGTCCTTTATATTCTGAGACAGGATCTCACTGAGTTGCTAAGTTGCCTAGGCTGAGCTCACACTTGTGATCCTCCTGCCTCAGCCACTTAGAGTGCTGGTGATAGGGGCAAAATATATAACTCCTAACCTGCTAGATGTCAGATACACCGAGTTCATGTTCCTGAAATCAAAGAATGAATTCTAAGAAATAATAGAGGGTAAGAGTAGGAAAATGTATTGGGAGAGTGGGTTGCTAATGAGCTCACTCCTCTGAGAAAGTTTATAGAGCAAAGTCAAGAGGGGTGGGTACAATGTGGGTTAAATTATAATTGACTTGCTGGGTGTGGTGGCTCACACCTGTAATCCTAGCACTTGGGAAGCTGAGGCAGGAGGATCGCTGAGTTCGAGACAGGCCAGGGCTACATAGTGAGTTCCAGGTCAGCCTCAACTACATAGTGAGACCCTGTCACAAAAACAAAACAAAACAAAAACCAGGCTAAAGCAGGGTGCAGCGATGCACATCTGTAATACTAGCACTCAGCAGACTGAGGCAGGAGGATCTCCTGCAGTTCAGTGCCAGCCTGGGCTACATACTAAGGCCCAGGTGTCTGTCCCCAAGACTATACTCGTCTCTGACTACATCAGGTCTCAAAGTCCTGAGAATGTGATTGATGTTCAGAGATCAACACAGAAAAGAAACAAGCCAGGGGTGGTAGCGTATGCCTATGATTCCAGCTACTCAGGCAGGAAGATTGCAAGTTCAAGGCCAGCCTTCCCAGTTTAGTGACATCCTGTCTCAAAATAGAAGTTTTAGCTGGGCATAGTGGCATACACCTGTAATCCTAGGACTTGGGAGGCAAAAAATAAAATAAAAAGTTTGTTTATTTATTTATTTATTTATTTATTTATTTATTTTGACATTGGGCCTCGCTATGTAGTTCAGGCTGGCCTTGAACTCACAGCAATCCTCATGCCCCAGCCTCCAGAGTGCTGGGACTACAGGAGCATGCCACCAGGCCTGGCAAATAAAAATTTCAAAAGGACTAGGTCTGTGTTTCTCCCATCCCTACCCCACTTCCAATAAACAAAGGGCTGACGGTGTGGCTAGGGTACCCCCTTTCCTGGGAAAGGATCCGAGGTCTCTGGGAGCCATTATCCTGCCTGCCTGCAAAGAGTGCATGGGTTTAGTGAATGGGGAATTTATGAATATGAAGGAGTCTTTGAAAGATCAAGGATGACTCAGGTTTGATGGCCTAAAGCAGCCAGAGGGACAAAGGTGCCATCCAGGGGAGAGGCCATTTTTGGGATGAAGGGAGGTTCAGGGAGAGACCAGAAACTCAGTGTGAGATGTGAATCAGATACCCAGGTGCTGCTGCTGGCTGGACCCGGAGATGAGTAGGAGCCAAAGCACAAAGGGGCAGACGGATGGGGCCCCGCTCTGGCTGGGGAGATGAGGGAAGAAACCCTGGGCCCAGGCAGCTAGCACCAGGGTGTAACTCAAAGGGTAGAGCGTTTGCCTAGCTTGTAGACCCTGGGTTCCATACTCAGTCTTGAAAAAATAAAAAGTAAATAGAAGTTAGGCGTGGTGGCACACTCTTGTAATCCTAGTACTTGGGAGGCTGAGGCAGGAAGGACCTCTAAGAGTGCAAACCAGCCTGGGCTACAGAACAAGACCCTGCCTCAAAAAACAAAACAAAATTTACCAATGAGGTTACTCTGCAGAATGCCGGTCCAGGGCGCACTCCCCTAGGGCAGTCCGGTCTCCCACACAGAAGCCGGGGTCCGCCAGGTGGCGCCAGTGTGCCTGCACCAGCTGACCTGGGCGCCATCTCTCCTGCGGGTCGAGGTTCCCACCATCGCTCACCAGCGTCCCGCTCGCTGGGTTTTCCAGGCCAGGGGGCACCGACTGGGGTCTCACTGTTGTCTGAGGTGCATCTTGAGCTCATCGTGAGCATTTCCTGATGCTCCGGCCCCCTCCGCACATTCATGGTCTGGCCCACTTTTCCCCCAGGGCTGTTGTCTTTCAGCATCAGTGTGCAGAAGTCCCTTGAGGCTCCCAAATTCTGGTCATCATCATGGATATTGTTTTCCCAGGGAGGCCATTAAACACACCTGGTTAGGGTGCTGGGCTGAGCATGAGCTCACTGCACCCAGCCCAGGTGTAGACTCTCCCATGTTTGTCACCTCGTCGTTCCAGGCCATAAATTGAAAGTGTCTCCTTCAAAATTCACAGTTGAGCTGAGTATAATGGCAAATGCCTGTGACCCTGGCCCTCAGGAGGCTGAAGCAGGATTATGAGTTCAAAAGACTGTCTTGAACACACCGAAAAAAAGTTTAAATTCTAATCATCAATGGGATGACTTTAAGTGGAGCCACTGGGAGGTGATTAAATCATGAGGGTTGAGCTCTCCCGAGGAAAGTTAGCACCCTTATAGAAGAACCTCAAGCCGGGTGAGTTACATGCCCGTGATTCCAGCTCTCTAGGAAACTGAGGCAAGAGAATTGCTATGAGTTCAAGGCCAGCCTGGGCTGCAAAGCAAGACCCTCCCTCTCAAAACAAAAAACAGAGCTCCCTGACTCCTCTGTCGCATGAGGACACAGCAAGAAGACAGCCATCTGTCAAGAGGAAGTTTCTGGGACCAGTGATTTGGCTCAGTGGTTCCACGGCCTGCCTCACAAGTGCAAGGTCCTGAGTTCGAGCCCCAGTACCCAAAAGGAAAAAAAAGGAAGTTTTTGAACCAGAAAGTGACCACAGGGAACTGCACACAGGTCAGTGGTAGAGGAAGCATTTACTTGACATGCTCAAGGCTCTGGTTTGACCCTCAGGGAGCAGAAAGGAAGAGGAGAGAGCCTGGCATAGTGGCACATGCCTGTAATCCCAGCATTCAGGAGGCTGAGGCAGGAGGATCACCATGAGTTTGAGGCCAACCTGGGCTGCATAGTGAGACACTGTCTCAAATAATTCCCCCCAAAATAATAATACTAAAATTTTAGGCCAGAGATTAAGCTCATGGTTCTGCTGCCTGCCTCACAAATGCAAGGTTCCGAGTTCAATCCCCGGTACCAAAAATAATAATTTTTTTTGCAATTTTAAATATTATATTTCAATTGATTACTGCAGTATCAACAGCACAATATTGAATTTTTGACAGGCTATTCTCATATCAACCATGATAGCTAAATTAGAAATTATAAGATAAAGTTGGGCCCTCAGCATAGAAAAACAATGGAGGCACATTCACTGGTTAACTTTATAAAAAGAGCAAAAGTACTACACTTCCCCTAGAGATGAACAGCAGTGATTGATATTCTAAAAAGACATCAATCTCCCTAGCCCCTTTCCTTTCCAGAAATTCTTGTATGTGACTTGTTTTCCCATTTGATCCCCATGTAATCAATATTACCTGGATGCCTGTACTTGGTTTTACTCGCTGTTTTTGTTTGTTTGGTTGGTTTTATGAGACAGGGTCTCACTATGTAGTTGAGACTGACCTGGAACTCACTATGTAGCCCAGGCTGGTCTCAGACTCACAGTGATCCTCCTGCCTCAGCCTCCCGAGTGCAGGATTATAGGCGTGCGCCACCATGCCCAGCTGTGTGCCTGACTTGTAATCTCACTGGTTGATCATGGTTTGGCCCCCCCTCATGTTCCATTGGGCCTTATAGTTTTGTCCCACTTTGTACTCAATCTCACTTCATGGCTTTGTCCTATAAATCATCTTTGACATGTGGGGTGGGCAACCAACTTTCCTGTCCCTGGTTCTGTCCGTCTTCGACAGATGCTATCTTTCTCTCAAATTTTTCTTACTCTCAGCCTCCATTGTTCCTATAATCCATTCTTCGATGTTACAGAACATGAACTTTCATATTGGATACCTAGCAAGTCGGGAGTTGTATTTCCTTATCTGGATTATTTTGCTTGTTTGGAATATATATAGTGTGTGTGTGGTACTGGCTTTCGAATTCAGGCCTTTTTACTTGCAAGGCAGGCAGTGGAACCACTGAGCCAAATCCCCAGCCTAATACTTCACAATTCTTTTTTTTTTTTTTTTTTTCCTGAGACAGGGTCTCACTATGTAGTTGAGCCTGACCTGGAACTCGCTCTGTAGCCCAGGCTGGTCTCAGACTCAGAGATCCTCCTGCCTCAGCCTCCCGAGTGCTGGAATAGATTATATCATTTTTGATTACTTGGTGCCCTATGTCAAACCCTTCGTTAAAAGCCTTCATGCTATTATTACAGCAAGTATTTTTAAGACATTTTAATCAAATGTGATTCCCAATCATATCAGCACAAACTGTTTTAGTATTTCTCATCCTGCTTAGCAAAGCTGCTGGTGTTGAGAGGAGGTAAAGATGGGCAAGAGCTTTGTGGCATCCAACCCTGGCCTGCTCTAGGAGCAGAAGTCCTCTCACCGGGGTGAGACAGCGGGCCTATCTGGGCCGAGTTGTTTAACAACTCACACAGCCAGGAGGGGCGCAGAGGCTCCTGCCTACAGGCGAGGCGGCCCCTTGAGGAAGTGGCCACCAGGGGGCGCGAACACTACCCACGTACCTACTGTGGGCCAGGTGCTGCTCTACAGGCGAGAACACAAGAATTAAGGATAAGGCGCTCAAAGCATCTCCGGAGACTGACATCTCAGTGACCGCGAGGATGAGGGAATTTGTGCGCTCCCGGCAGGGAAAGCTCGGGACCTGCAAGGGAACCCTGGGGCTGTGAGGAGAGGAAAGGAGGGAGACAAGGGACCAGGGCAGAGCATTGCTAACCCTAACCCGCACTTCCAAGGTGGGTTGTGAAATGAAAGAGACAAGATGTGCTCTGGGAGGCTGAGGCAGGAGGACCCCAAAAGTTTTAGTCCAGACTGGACAATTTAGTCTCTTAGTGAGACCCTATCTTAAGATTTTTTAAAAATGTTCAAAGGGCTGGAGATAAAGATCATGTGAGTCCCTGGGTTCAGAACCCAGGGGTGGGGTGGGATGTAAAATCTGCCACGTGGCACCAGAAGGCGGAATAGGACATAGATTCTTGCTAGCTTCCTGGGGTTTGCAGATACTGGAACCATGCCAAGAAATGCATAACAACCGTGACCTCTGGAGGGAAGAGGAACAGGGAAGGACATGGATGGAGACGGTGGGAGGGCAGTGTGATAACCGTCGCTGGCTGCCGTGTGGGTCACAGACCACAGGCCATGGGAGGAGGCAGGGCGGGAGTTTGAGGCCTCAGTGTGGGTTCACGCATCCTCTGGGGCCTTTTCCCTGTCAGGGCCTGCAAAGGGACCCCTTGCCAGCCAGGGAGGGTAAAAGGTATGATCGGTAACGCTTGGTGCTTTGGTACCTGCCTGCCCCTGATCTGCACCATGTGACTTTGAACCTCAGCCATCCAGGAGGCAGGGACAATTCCAGTCTTCATGTTTCAAATGTCTGCACTGACAGACAGAGCCAAGTGTCTCCATCAAGAACATACAGCTAGGAAGTAATCATCTGAACCTAGACAGAAAGGACAGCCGCTGTGTTGTGTTTTTAGTACTGGGGATCTAACTCTAGGCCTTGCACTTGCAAGGCAGGTGGTGGCACCACTGAGCTAAATCCCTGGCCCTTTGTTTTTTTTTTTTTTTTAGACAGGGTCTCCCTATGTAGTCCAGGCTGGCCTCAAACTCATGGCAATCTCCCTGCCTCAGCCTCCTGAGGGCTGGCCAGCTATCCTCTTAACCCTTATGGTATGCTGTTTCCCACCCCCCGTTTTTTTTTTTGGTACTGGGGATTGAACTCGGGTCCTTATGCTTGCGAGGCAGGTGGTGGAACCTCTGAGCTAAATCCCCGGCCCTCCCCGTCCCTTTGCTGTAGCCTTGTTCTCAGTCACTTTTATTCCTTTTTGGACAGGCTGCCTTTGAGGGCTGTGAGCAGTCACTAACACCTCAGTACGAGTTAGCCAATCTGCTCACACCACTAAAAATAAGCCCTGCTTTGGTGCGCCCATCTTGTGGGAGTTAAATAGTTGGGCTCTGTAGTCATGACATCCGGGACTGAAGCCCAGCACCGCCCTTTCCCAGCTGTGTGACTTCAGGCAGGCACATCACCGAACTGGACCTCCGTTTCCTCATCTGTGAAGTTCCATTTTCCGGAAGCCCAGTGCACCGCGCTTCAGGACTGGGCTCAACCTTCCAAGCAAGGAGGAACCAAAACCAGGTTCTGGGACGGGGAAGTAGTGTTTCCTGGCCCACGCCGGGGTTTAGGACGCGGCCCCTGTGATGGGAGGCAACAAGTGGACTCGCTCTGCACAGGGATGCCGGCCGGCTCTGCAGGCCGCCCCTCACTCTCCTTTCCTGCCCAGCTCGGGCGCCTGGGCACTTGAGTAGACAGACAGACAGCCCCTTTCTCCCGACGGCACGCTGGGGTCTGGGCACCACCGGCCTGCTGTTAGAAAGTGTTAAGCAGCCACTATCCTGCTGAGCTGAGCCCAGCTCTCCTCAAGGTCGCCCAGCACGGACACATTATTCAACTCTTGGCACTCCAGACCTCCTAACCCAGCTCGGGGGTGCTGTCCACGTCCATCCTAATGGGGGAACCGGACCCAAATGCCAAAGCATCCTCCAGAGCCACACCTCACGGCTTCCTGAAGGAGGCCTCCCACATTGTTCACCACCCCAGAGGGAAGGGCTCCTGGCACCTCCCAGGTCCCTTGTGCCGTCAGCACACCTGGCCAAGTCCTCCGGTGACCCCTTCTCCGCCAGAGTGCCGGCTCTAAAGTGCTCCTTTCTGCTCCCGTTCGTGGCCTCAATTCCAACAGCCACGCCAAGGACACGATGGCAGCCTGATCACTTCATGTCTGCAGTGTTGTGGAGGCCTGGGCCACACGGGATGGCGTGCACTGCACTGCGTCCAGCCCAAGGAGGCTGCTGCCTACAAGGTCCTGCTGGCGGCAGCTGGACCCAGCCGGGGGAGGGGGACAGGATGTGAGTCCCACCCGAGGTGGCCGCCTCGGGGTCAGCAGGGCAGTTCTCACGCTCCTGCTGGCAGAAGTGCAGGAGGAGGAGGAGGGGTTCTCCATCTGCTGGAAATGCAGGAGGAGAGGGAGGCTGGGGGCTGAGGGCCCAGGTGACCGTGGACAGGAAAACTAGGCACGCAGGTCACTGTTACAGATCATTAAATACAACACATACACAGGCCAGGGCTGGGGAGAGCCAAGGGTCACAGCGGTCAGAGGCGCCATCCCACCCGGTCCTATCGGGGGCTCAGGCTGTCGTCGTCGGAGGGGCTGGGCTGGTGGAGGCCTGGCTGCTTGTGGAGGCCCCGAAGTTTGGCCAGCAGCTCCTGGACGAAGTCCTGAAGACAGGGTGGGTGCTGAGGACAGGGAAGGGGTCCCCCAAGTCCCTCTGGCCCCCTTACTGCTGCCTAGGGATCACGGAGCAAAGTGGGGTTAGGGAAGGATTGGGGGAGAACAAGAGAGCAAAGTGGAAAAAGGGAGAGAGATGGTGACTGGGTGTGGGGACACATGCTGGTGTCCCCAGTGCTCAGAGAGGCGGAAGCAGGAAGACTGTCTAGACTTTGAGGCCAGCCGGGGCTACATAGTGAGTTCAAGACCTTGGGCCGGGGATTTAGCTCGGTGGTGCTGCGCCTGCTTTGCAAGAGCAAGGTCCTGAATTCAATCCCCAGTACCAAAAAAAAAAAAGACCAGCCTGAACTACATAGGGAGACCTTGTCTCAAAAAACCTAAAAAAAAAAGAGAGAGAGAGAGAGCCAAACGGAGACACACAGAGAGACACAGGGAGACACAGAGCACAGAAGATGCTTCTCAAGCCGAGAGGGCCAGGAGGGTCTCCCGAGACAGAGGCCCTGAGACCTCTCCAGGGCAAACTGACACAGTGACGTCTGTCCCTCAGGCAGCCCACAGCTCTCAGAGAAACATGAATATTTTTCCCTTTTAAAGCAGGGAAGGAAGTGGGAGGGGTTGGGTGGCCCAGCTTCAGAGCTGGAGGATGGGGCCCCCAAGAGGTGGGGCATGGAGCCCAGCAGTGGAGGCAGCGATAGGAGGGGAGAGGGACAGAAAGGGGCAGCCGAAGGACAGCGCAGGAGAGGCAGACGCAGGAACAGATGGAAGGGCTCGGAGGGAGCTCATCATGGAGCCCCTGCAGCAGATGGGGA
>NW_022900931.1:58060089-58063380 GCF_012274545.1 Fukomys damarensis
AAGAGGAAGAGAAGGAGGAGGAGGAGGAGGAGGACAAAGGACATCAGTGGAGAGCAGAAAAGAGCTGCACTGCGGCCATGGCTGGCTCCCTCTTCCTCATGGGGGCAGACAAACTCACCTCTGTGGGGTCCGTGCATGACCTCAGGAGCCCCTGCAGCCCCAGAAAACAGTAAATGATTAATACCCAGATGCTTCCAGCTCTCCCCCCACCTTTCCTCCTTCCTTCCTTGTTGCAGAACTGGAGAATGACTTTGGAGCCCAGGGCCTTTGCACTGAGCTACATCCCCAGCCCTTTGTACTTTGATTTTGACACAGGGTCTAACTAAGTCACTAAGTTGCCCACTCTGGGCTCGAACTGGGGATCCTCCTGCCTCAGCCTCTCAGAGTGCTGGAATCATAGGTAGGTGTCACCACCCCTCCTCTCCCCTTTCCCAACAAAGCCCAAAGGCAATAAAGCAATGGAAGCCAGACCCCACAGACTTCAAGAAAAGGACATAGCACGCAGTTCTTACAGAGCTGACTTGGGTGAGGTTGAGTCACACAAGACATGGGTGAGGAAGTTACACGCGCGCTCCCCAAGAGGGCACAGGCCATAAGGGAAAGGGCTCGGCACCCAGACTGCCTGTCTTTGCATCACAGCTCTGCTCTGACTGAGCTGTGTGACCCTTGGCATATGATTCAACCTCTCTGGGCCTCATTTTCCTTGTCTGGAAAATAGAGATATTATCTGTGCCTACTTTATTGGGTTTTATGGGGACTGGAAGAACACAGTGGTGCAGGCCTACAATCCTAGCACTGGAGAGGCTGAAGCAGGAGGATCTCCTCAAGTTTGAGGCCAGCCTGGGCTCCATGGTGAGTTCAAGGCCAGCCTGCACGACATAGCGAGATCCTGTCTCAAAAACAAAACAAAAAGAAGAGTCACTAAGTGTAAAGAAATTGAGCCACCATCTGGTGCACAGTAAGTGCTCATGAAACATGTTAACTCTGGCTGCTTTTTTTTTTTTTTCCTTAGTACTGGGGATCGAACTTAGGACCTTGCGCTTTTGAGGCGGCCATAGTGTCACTGAGCTACATTCCTGGCCCAACTCTGGCTACTCTTTTGGGGGCAATGCAAAGGGGAAAGACCGGGGCTGCCTTTCACCCGTCTACCTGGATTTTCTGCCTTCTCTCCTCGTCACTCTCCAACTCCAACAGTTCATCAATGTTGACCTCATCAGGCATATCTGCCTCCTGCAGCAGGGAGAGAGGGCTGTCAGGGTCTCTTTGCCTTCCTCCGTGGCCTTTGTTCAGGGCTCTGGAGGGGCCCCAAGGCCCCCAGGGCGGGCCCAGCTGGAGGATTCTGATGCCTTCCTCTGGCCTTTGTTCAGGGCTCTGGAGGGGCCCCAAGGCCCCCAGGGCGGGCCCAGCTGGAGGATTCTGGAGCAATAATGTGGCAGTCAGGGACAGCACCGCCAAGGCAGGACATCTGGGTGCTGGGGGGAGGGGTGGCAGATGGGCTGGGAGGCCTGGGGCCCTGTACCAGCCCCCGATGCCTGGGCCCATGGGCTCCGGGGACCTCAGGGTTGGCATTGGTCTCTCCCCTTGGCTGCAGTTCCCACCAGAGAAAACAGGCCTGGTCGAGTCTTGGAATGTCAGCTTCTGAGATTCAAGAGAGGGGCTGGCTTCTGCCCTTTCAAGGAAAAGTCTCAGCACTAGGTGCAGGAGGGGAGGCTGCTGGGGTGGGCCCCTTCCCCCAGGGGACAGGAAGCAGGCAGGCTCTGGGGCCAAAGTGCAGGCCCATGGTGGGGGGAGGTGACCATTCATGACCCCCAAGGTGGGCGGGTGAGATGACTCACGCATCTGTCCCTAAGCAGACATCTGGGACGTGCAGAGCCTGGGCTCTTGGGGCAGCGGGCCCAAAACACAGCTGGTTCATCACCACTGACAGGGACAGGACCCAGCTGTCCCAGTAAGAGGACGGCTGCAGTGTGGCCCCATGGAGTCCTGCTCTCCGGTGGGAGCGGAGGTGTGGGCAAGGGAGGTGTGGGCAAGGAGGGTTCAGCAGAGCTCTGGGGAGTCTGTAAGTGTGTCACACGACTTCATGGGTCTTTGCCAGAGTCTGACACACACAGAAGGTCCAGGGCCAGCTGTGGGGCAGAGGTATGTGGCATGTGGATGGCTTCCCACAGGGGCACCTATGGTACCCACTGAGGAGGCCACCAATCTCTATCAACCACATTTGCCTGTTGACTACGTATGAGCAGCTCACATATGTGTCTGAGAACAGAAGGTCCTTGTGCCACTATGTGGACCATGGTATTCCAGCACTCCGGGAGGCTGAGACAGGAGGATCCCAAGTTTGAGCCCAGCTGAATGACTTAGTGAGACCCTGTTTCAAAATACCACCAGCTCTGTGGAACTTGGTACTGTGTGTGTTCTGTCATGTCTACCAGGTACCCGGCTACGTTCCCAGGTACATGTATGTTGTAGGAAGTGTGACTTCCAGCAGAGATCCAAGGGACTAAGCACCCATGTCTGCCTGTGGCCTACGAGTCAGTGTATGTAGCTGTGGCTTATGCGCTTGAGTTTCGCGGGCAGCAGCCACTTCGTGGCCGTGTGTGCCCATGGCTTTTGTGTCTTCCTGGAGCTGTAACTGCTTTTGATCTATATCTGGGGTTGGCTCTGGCATCTGTCATTGGGTTTGCTGGTAGCTGCGACTTTTTTCTTGCTAAGGTAATGGATGGTCATATGTAACTCGCTCTGTGGCCCCGGGGAGCTACCGGAGCTTGTCTTGTCTGTGTGCCGCTACAGCTTGGGCTGATGCGGATCTCTGAAAGCTGTGTAGCCTTTCTGGACCCATAAATGCCCGTAGCTTGTGTCCTTGTGAGCTTGTGTGTGGCTGTGGTTGTCAGGGGCTGTAACTTCTGTCCCTGTGGACATCTGTGTATACCGTTCGTTGTTCCCTTTGCTTCGTGTCTCTTGTGCGATCTCCCTGTCACCATGTGTTTGACTTCACACACCCTCTTCACCCTTTCTGTAGCTATGGAGGCTGGGCCTCCACATCTCCCATACCTAACCCCGACCCTTCCAGGGGACTTGCCCTGTTGTCTGGAGACCCAAGTGTGTACGTGTGTCTGTGCTGTGGAACACAGACCACCAGGACGACGCACGCCTGTCCTCTTGTGCAAAAGGTCCAGCCTGGACCGTCCTCTGCCTCTCCCGAGGCCGGTCTGTCCCGGGCCGCCCCCGTCCAGCCCGGGCCCTCGGGGTCTCACCCTGCCGTGGTACAGCTCCTCCAAGCGCCCGTCGATC
>NW_022900931.1:58063603-58069547 GCF_012274545.1 Fukomys damarensis
GCGGGGCGGCGCTCGCCCTCGCGGGGGTGGGGGCACCGCCCCCGCCGCCCAGACTCGGTTTCTCTGCCTGTAGCTTTGCGGCCAGGCCACGGCGCCGACAGTCCTGCCTGCTTAGGGCACGGAGAGTCCGAGAGATCAGGCCTGTCCAGCGATCTAGGCCTCCCCCACTCCACTGCCTGCATCCCAGGGGCGGGGTCCCGAGAGGCTCCGGAGGACCTGGCCTGTCCACGCCCTCTGGTGGTCGCAGGTGAGAGTGCTGGGGCCTGGGTGCTTTGACTGCAAGGGGTCCAGTCTGGAGTACTCCGTGCTGGGAGAGGAACCCTGGGCCCCCTACACACCCCAGCCATGAACCGTGTATGTGCGTGGGTGCGTGCGTGCGTGCATGTGTGTGTATGAGCTACTGGGGACTGAACCCAGGGCCTTCACACTGGATTGCACTCCCACTCCTTTTTTAGTTTGTAGTAAATTTGCCGGGGCTGGGTTTAAATTTGCAATCCTCCTCTCAGCCTCCCAGAGTGCTGGGATTCTGAAATGATTTCTTCGCTGGGTTGGTTCATTCACTCCCTCACCCACCCATCCATCTATTGATTTATTCACTTACCTAGTGAATAAATAGCTACTAAGCTCCTGCTCTACACCAGACCATGATCTGGGGACCAGGAAGAGAGCAATGAACAAAAGGATCCGGCGCAGTGGTCTGGAGGTTTTGCAGACGGAGTGAACGTAGGAAGTGCTGGATGCTAGACACACTTTACTCCAGTACGGTAACTTCTGTGGAGAACTATGAAGCTGCACAGTACAAACTGGGTGATTGTGAGGTTGCATATTTATTTGTTTATTTGTTTAGAGGGGAAGGGGTTTATTGGGCTTACAGTTTGAAGGGGTTTCAGTCCATAATCGGCTACCTCCAAAGCCAGGGTGGTTGGCAGACAGGCGTCCCAGAGAAGAAACATTTGTTTGTTTGTTTTGGTACCGGGGATCGTGCTTATGAGGCAGGCAGCCGGAACCACTGAGCTAAATCCCCAGCCCTGTTTGTTTGATTTTTGAGATAGGGCCTTGCTATGTAGTTGGGGGGAGTGGGTCTTGAACTCAATACAGAGCCCAGGCTGGCCTCAAACTCAGCAGATCCTCCTGCTTCTGCCTCCTGAGTGCTGGGATTATAGGACTTTGCCACCACAGCTGGTTTAAATTAAATTGAATTTTGAATTTTATTTTGAGGAAAAGTTCTCACTGAATTGTCTAGGCTGGACTTGAAATTATTATTATTATTGTGTATTCAATATTATTAATTAATTGATAATATTCATCATTATTAGTTTGTTGTTTTCTGGTACCGGAGATCGAACTCTGGTCCTTGCTCTTTCGGGGCAGGTGGCGGAACCACTGAGCCAAATCCCCGGCCCCATTATTAGTTTTCTTTGAGACAGGTCTCCCTGTTTATTCCAGGTTGGCCCGAAACTATATAACCCAGGCTAGCCTTGAATTTACAGCAATTTTCCTGCCTCAGCCTCCTTCGTGTTGGGTGTATACTACCATGCCCAGCCTGGTCTCAAATTTATAATCCTTCTGTCTCAGCCTCCTAAATACTGCAGCTGGGAGCCAAATGTGGTGGTGCAGGCCTCCTAGCCCTGGAGAGGCTGAGGTAGGAGGATTGCCACAAGTTTGAGGCCAGCCTGGGCTACATAGTGAGTTAGTAGTGAGTTCAAGGCCTGCCTGAACTACATACTGAGACTCTATCTGAAAAATACAAAACAAAACAAACTGTAGCTGGGATGACAAGGCTCACCATGCCCAGCTTTGCCACTACTTTTCTTTTTTTCTTTCTTTTTTGTCTGTGTTGCTAAGGATCCAAGGCCTTCACACTGCACTGCATCCCCAGTTCTTGTTTTAATTTTGTTCTTTTTTTTGTGGGGGGTACCGGGGATTGAACTTGGGTACTTGTGCTTGCAAGGCAGGCCACCAAACCGCTGAGCTAAATCCCCGGCCCCTTCTTGTTTTCATTTTGTGACAGTCTCCCTAAATTGTCCAGACCGGGCTCAAACTTGTGATCCTCCTGCCTCAGCCACCTACAGCAGTGGGATTACATTTGTACACTACCATGCCTGGCTTGGAGTGTGACATTTTTATTTGCTAAGTTCAAATTTTCATTCATTTGTGAAATATTTTAGTGAAATTAAGTAATATCTCTTGTGGAATAAAAATGACAAGAGGCCACTGTTTTGGCCTAACCTCCTGCCCTGGCCTATGGCATGTTGGCTGGAAACTGAATGGGGCTGGGTATGTGGCTCTGTGACAGTGAGTCCCGGGAACCCTGGGAACAATTAGAAAGATAATGGCCAAATTTTCCAAACAGTTTCAATTGAAACAACAATGAGTGAATCCTTATACTAAAAAAGTACCAAGAAATAATCAGATTTTAAGCATTATTTGCATTTTCCAATTGTTCCATCTCTCTGCCCCACCTAATAAAGTAACTTTGAAATGACCAATTCACTTTTTTTTTTTTTTTTTTTTTTTTTTAGGATCCTGCTATGGAAGGAACTGGCAAGTGACACAGAGAGGCAGTAGAATGGCACCTAATGGTGGTGCCCTGATCAACTCCCCATTGGGTTACAACTCCTTCTTTTGTAGGGTTTTACAGCCTTGATCTTTTTTTTTTTGAGAAGAGGTCTCACTATGTAGTGAACTCACTATGTAGCCCAGGCTGGTCTTGAACACAGTGATCCTCCTGCCTCAGCTTCCCGAGTGCTGGGATTACAGGTGTGCACCACCATGTGCCCAGATGCAGCCTTGATCTTATTCACTTGGTTATATTGCATTTTCACAGTTCACATTGCTGATTCCCAAAACCTAATAGCAAGGCAGTTGAATTTCAATGCCATTCTTTGTTAGGGGAAGTTACCTTTAAGATTTATCTGTTCTAGCCAAGGGGAAGGGAGGTGTCTGGTCAACAAAGCTAACAGTGGTTCTTTTCATTTACAAAACTTTTTAGAGACTAGATGCTTCCCGTGCTGGTTAATTCTGAACTAAACAAAGCAAAGGACAAAGTTATCTTACATTGTGACCTTTCCTAGGTTTTTTTTTTTTTTTTTTTAGTACCTAGGATAGAACTCCAATCTTTGTGCTTGCAAGGCAGGCCCCTGGAACTGCTGAGCTAAATCCCTGGCCCTAGGTTTTTGCTATTAAAAATTTCCTTATCAATCATACTTGGGACCTAGCACTTGCGAGGCAGACGGTGGCACCACTAAGCTAAGTCCCTGGCCTCTAATTCACTTTTTGTCTGTAGTTTCTGCTTTCTTCAGCCCTTCTCTGTCTATAAAACTAAGCTCATTGAAATGCTTATTCTTTTTATGGAATGAAATGTTGCCCAGTTCTAGAATTAAAAATAAAGCCAACAAAGATTTTTAAAGATATGGTGGTACATGCCTGTAATTCCAGACTCTGGAAGGCCAAGGCAGGAGGATCACACATTTGAGCCCAGTCTGGGCAACTGAGTGACTAAGAGACACTCTATCTCAAAATTAAAAAGGGATATGGATATAGCTCAGTGCAAAACGCCTTGAATTCAGTCCTTTATTTTTTATTTATTTATTTTTTTGAGATGAGGTCTTGCTATATAGTTCAAGCTGGCCTTGAACTCTTGGCCATCCTGCCTCAGCCTTCCAGAGGACTGGGATTATAGGCCTGCACCACACCTGGTTTCAATCCCTGTTACAAAAAAAGGAAGACATCTATAAATTGTAATTTTGTCCTTTATTTTGTGGGGACTTGAATACAGGGTTTCACACATGTATGGATTTATTCTTTCTCTTTGGTATGTGTTTGTAGAGGCACAGCAACTCTCAACAACAATTAGGCCCAACTAGGCCACACACCGAGAGATCAGACAGGAGATTTTATTAGGGAAGGTTAGGGGCAGAGAGAGAGAGACAGAGAGAGAGAGAGAGATGAATAGAGACGGGAGAGAGAAGGAGAGTGAAGAAGAAGAGAACAAAGAAAGGAAGGTCCTTTTATTGGTTTGGGGCTGGGCTATTGATTATTCATGAGGAGTCGGCTACTTTAACCTATCACAGGCCAGGTTGCCCTTTATGGGTTCGGTCCTGCAGAAACAGGTTTAACCTCTCGGGACTGCTGTGGACTTGTGGGGAGGGAAACTAAAGATAAGAGCATGAGGTGTTTAGGAGCCAAGAAGCACCAGGAAAATGCAGCCTGTGATGGCAGCGCCAGGTCCCTAACAGTGTTTATTTTTATTTACATATTTATTTATCTGGTAGCAGGGATTGAGCCCGGGTCTTTATGCTTTTAAGGCAGGTGGTGGAACCTCTGAGCTAAATCCCGGCCCCATGT
Source organism: Fukomys damarensis (assembly GCF_012274545.1). NCBI lineage: Eukaryota > Metazoa > Chordata > Mammalia > Rodentia > Bathyergidae > Fukomys > Fukomys damarensis. The sequence continues at coordinate 58,067,951 of NW_022900931.1, forward strand.
TTATTCTTGAAAATAATTTTCTGGTAGAGACAAGGGGTGTTTGAATAAAGTGCCCACTCCAAGTGTCAAATGTACCAGCTCCACCAAGTGGACAGTACATTCTGGCAGGCAGGCATTTGGCTTTGCTGACTGCTGTATATTCCTCAGCATCTTCGACTGCACCTGGCTCTGAGAGATGCTAAGTGAATTAGGTGAGACAGCTCTGAGCAAGTGAGGAGGGAACAGGTCCCTGACTCCCACTACTTGCTCAAGCCGGGGCTTGGGGGATTCCAGTGCTGGGAGACCCAGCTTCACTGTCAGAGCCTGAGCCCACTGCAAGGTGAGAGAGGACATGCACACAAACCTAGCAGTCTTAAGTGTGTAAACTTTATTCGTATAACTGGGCCGAGGTTCTTCAGACATAAGGCTGGGCCTCGGCGTGGGTGTGGCCCTGGCTCCTGGTACAAACGTACTGAGGTCTCTTCTGTGTTCAGACCTTTGCACTTGCTGAGAGTTGAACCCAGGGCCTTTGCACTGAGTTTTGCATGCCCCCACCCCGTTTTTGCAGCAGCATCTCACTAAATTGCCTAAGATGGGCTTGAACTTGTGATCCTCCTGCCTCAGCCTCCCAGAGTGCAGGGATCATGGGTATGCACCCACCACACCCTGCTACCATTTGCTGTTTTTTTTTTTTTTTTTTTTTTTTTTTGAGGTACTGGGGATCAAACTCAAGACCTTGAGCTTATGAGGCAGTACAGTGCCATGAGCTAGAGCTAAATCCTGGCCCTTGCAGTTCTTTTATTTTTTTCAGTACCGGGGATCAAATTCAGGACCAGTGCCACTGAGCTAAATCCCTGGCCCCACTGTTTCCTGCCCCCTTTCCTTGGGACAGTTCATACAGCGCCTCCTAAAGGAAGCCCTTCGGGATCCCAGGAGGGCCCTGCTTGAGCTTCCACCCTGTGGCCCTCAGTCAACCCTCACGCCTCCCCGTGGCTGTCGGGTGAAGTATTTGTCAAGTCTGTGCTGTGCGGAGAACCCTGGATCCATCACCTTCCCCAGGCAGCCCTCCGGTGGGCTTCTCAGATTGGATCAGGACCTGTCTTGGGCTCCCACCATGCCCCGGGAATCCAGTCTCAGCTTCTGATAACTCAACCTTAGGCTTTCCCCATCGCAACTCTAATCACTTTATAGAGCTGCTCTGGGCCCTGCCTGTCTGATGACACAAAGACCAGTCCAGTATGACCATCGCTGGGTCCCCAGCATTGCATCACAGAGCAGGGACTCAGTGAACGCTGAATTCAGGAATACATCTCTTGCTTTCAAAAGAAGGCTAAAGCCAAGCGGGCAGAAAGCCACAGGTTTCCAAGAAACGTGTCTCCTACCCAGAGGCTAAACCAAGAGCAAAGGCACTTGGACCTTGTCGCCAAAGTCCCCTACAAGGGCTGGGGATTTAGCTCAGTGGTTACGCCGCCTGCCTTGCAAGCGCAAGGACCCGAGTTCAATCCCCGGTACCAAAAATAAAACAAAACAAAGTCCCCTACAAGGTGGCAGGAACCTCACCTCACAACAGACCTGCACCTCCAACCCTCTGGGTCCTATTGGGGTGGAGCCAATACAA
>NW_022900931.1:58069689-58093442 GCF_012274545.1 Fukomys damarensis
TGCTTCCGAGCGTCCGCCATTGGCTCAGGCGACCACTGAGCGTCGGGAGGTGTGGTCGGCTCTAGCCAGGGGGCGAACCTTTGCGTGTCGCCGGGGATTGAGGGCTGCGTGAGGAGCGGCCTGAAGCCTCGCGCACCCCGAGGATCGGGGAAGGGGCTTCTGGGGGCTTGGGCACCGCGGACCCTCTTAGGCGTCCGCACCTGAGCTCGCCAGCCTCCAGCACGCCTGCGCAGCCAGGGTCTTTCCTGATCGTGAGACCCCCAAAGGCGGGCGGCTCCAGGCTTTCTGGCCAGTGCGTCCTGGTGGGGGCAGTCATGGCGCAGCTGTGTGGACCGTGGCGCGGCCGGGCACTCCTCGCTCTGCTGGCGTCGTTGCTTTTCTCCGGGGCCGAGGCCACCGACGGAGATCGACGCATCCAAGGTGAGGGCCCATCGGGTGACTGGATGGCGGAGGCCGGGAGGGGCAGGCAGGATGTGGGGATGTCAAGTGGGAACTGAGCGTGAGAGTCGCGGGGGGGTGGGGTTGGGGACCATCTGGTGATGGTCAGGGCCTGTGGGGATTGAGACTTGCTTGAGCAAGATGCGGGGTCCTTGGGAATGAACGGCGGGCGCAAGAGCCGTTGGTTATTCGGTTATAACCAACCAATGGTTATTCTGTTTCCCAGCGGGAGAGGAGAGGAGGTGTATACCGTGACGCTGGCTCTTCCTGTGGCAGGAGGGGGCGAAGAGCCTAACTGCGCACTTTTCCTTGCAGTCGAAAGTGCCAGGCCTCAGTGGGTGTGGCTTGGTGGCAGTTTGGGCTCAGGAGAGAAGCCCCCTTCCTCACTTCCTAGAGTATTGGGCACCAGCCCCCGGAGAAACCTTTCTAACTTAGTTGATGTAGAGTAGGTGCCCGAGAAGGAGTTTCTGTGGTGCTCAAAGGAAGGAAAAGAAAAGAGATGGGAAAATTTGCCAGGGTGCAAAGGCCAGCGCGCCTTGTGTGAAAGTGTCGGCACCTAGATTCTGGGGTTGGCTTCTTCAAGTGTTGTTACAACCTTACCTGTTTCAGACAAGCACCAGCAGGATTTGAAGAGAGCTTCCTTGAGAGAAAACTTTAAAAAAAAAAAAAAAAGAAAGAAAACTTCATTGATTCAACAAACTTAATCCCTTCTCTGGGTCAGGGACTGTGTGGCTTTGGTGATGACAATTGACTCAGACAAGCCCGATTCCTGCATTCGTAGAGTTTATATTCCGGTGGGAGTGGCAGTTAAGTGGACATTTAAACAAGGTGCACTTACCACATAATTAAATGACTAAGAGATAAATGAACAGGGCAAAGTACGAAAGGTAATGGGGGCTGCTTAGCTCAGGTGGGCAGGAGACCTCTCTCTGGGGAGGGTGACATGAGAGCCCCAACACGATGCACAGAGATGCGGGGGGCTGACAACACCGGTATCCAGTTGGAGGTAATGGAGTATAAAGGCCTTGAGGCCAGAACAGGCTCGTTGTGTTCCAGGAAGACGGAAACCCCAGGGTTAGAGCAGAAAGTGAGGAAAGGGGAAATGGGAGGTGGGGAAAATGAGCAGGAGCCAGGTGACCAAGGGCTTTATAGGCCAGTATATTGGATGAAAATGAGAGAAAGCAGGAAGGATGTGCCAGGTCATCCCCTATGGTAACTTCTGGAGAATGATTAATTTCCCTATGCCTGGGGCAGGGGGAAAAGAAAGAAGTCTTGTTGCGGATACCAGTGGCCAATGGGTGAAGCTCAGCTCTAGAGAACCCGGAACCAGGACTGCAGGTGTTGAACCAGAATTGGCAGCCCTTTTGTGCTTTTTCTGTTAAGTAATTTGTGTTAGGATGTAACTCTAGTTGCCTGGCCTATGACTGTATCTGGTTACAGTTTACTCTGAGCTCAAATGCGTCCTTTAATCTTGGAAACAGCCCAGTGTGGTGGTGACACCTCAGGCCTTGTTGAAGGTCACTCTACAGTAATTGACAAAGCCAAGCCTGGCTGCAGAGGCCTCTGTTCACAGAGACCCCCTGACTCTGCTGTGGCTCCCTGGACCTACTAACCTTTCAGAAATATCCTCTGTCTGGCTGGGTGAACTATTGCCCTCCCTTATCTGAAGTGCTGTTTGTTTGAAAGCTTGAACAGCTTAATCTGAGGCAGGAGGCACTTTTCATTTTGGTTCCCCTTTTCCCCACTGCTTTTCTCACAAGGCAAGGTCATCTGCTAAGAGTGAGGTGTTTTCCTGGCACAGGCAGCTGCACCGGTACTGCCCAGTAGGTATGTGAAGAGGAACAGGAGAAGGGAATGTGTACAAGGGAGGGATTATAAAGAATAGTTGCTCATGAAATTGAGTCTTTGTGAAGACGTGAGGGGTGCTGAGCGTCAGTGGAAAGGTTGTAGGGCCAACTGGTTTTTGGAGTTGAGGCTGTGGAGGGAATGAACTAGGAAGATAGTAGGAGGTAAGGAAAGGAAAGGTAAGGAAGATAGTGGAGGTAAGAAAATGAGGCTCTGAAGAGGCTGCTGAGAAAGGTCTAGGTGTGACCATAAGAGGGAAGAGATGTGGGAGAGACAGGGTCACCAGGACAGGAGACCGGGGGATCCCGAGAGTGGTGATAGGAGCAGCCTGAGAGGAGTGAATCCAGGTAGAGATTATGGAGGAGAGAGGGACAGGGACGCACAAGGTGGGCAGTGAGCGGTGAGCTCTGAGGACGAGATCTGCAGCTGGGGCTTGGGAGGGTGAAAGGAGAAAGGTCTGGAAGAAAGAGGTCCAAGTTCTGGTTAGAGAAAGGTGACAAAAATATTTATAGAAGAGACTGAAGAAACCTGATATTCGAGAAGGTAGATCACGAGTTGTGGAGGGCTCCGGAGTTGGGTGGAGCTGGGAACAGAACGAACGGACGAGGGTTACTCTGGAGTCTGGAGCTGCTTTTCTGGGATCAGCGTCTCGAGGCCTGAGATTGACTGTGGCGATGAGGCTCTCTGTGGTGCAGGGGAGTAGGCAAGGTGCACCTGGCCCTGGAAGGCCTGGGGAAGTGTCCTGGCCCCAAGCCTGCACACAGGTGTCGAAAGCTGACCCTCCGCTGGGTGTTTCCAGTGTTCAGGGTCAATTCCAGGCTGCAGTGGAAACCGGCCCCTCCCAGGAGGCCTCACACAGCCTTTAGGTGACTTGGACAGTAAGGCATTTTATATGTTTTTAATTGGTTTATGGTTTTGCCTGAAGAATACAAGATCTGGTAGAAGCTGACTGTTTTTGTATGTGCGTGGGGGGGTGTGTTTTTTTTGTTTTGTTGGTACCAGGAATTGAACTCAGGACCTTGCACTTGCGAGGCAGGCGTGATGCCACTGAGCCACATTCCTGGCCCTGATAGAAACTGACTGTTGCCACGTAGCTCTCATGGACTAGAACTGAGAGCCTCTTTTAGACAGGACACCTGCCTGCCACTCCCCCAAGTCAGTAATCATTTGAATTTGTTTTATTTACCTGCCTTAATCTGTAGGCCTTTGGGGTGTGGCGCCCTCCTTAAGAAAATGCTCCAAGCCGGGGATTTAGCTCAGTGGTTCTGGTCCTTGCCTCACAAGCACAAGGGCCTGAGTTCCATCTCTGGTACCAAAAAAGAAAAGAAAGAAAGAAAATGCTCCACTTAGGGGCTGGGGATTTAGCTCAGCACTGTGCCTGCTTCCTAAGCACAAAGTCCTGGGTTCGATCCCTGATACGGGAGGGGGGTGAGAAAAGAAGAAAAGAAAAAAAGAATATGCTCCATTTAGTTGTAAAAGGAGGTGGGTAACACCCATGGGCTCTTAGAAGTTGTACAGTGCAGTTCGCTCATGGATTAGCACTGTAAGAGGGGGAAATACCTACCCTTTATCAGGTGGGTTGCAAGTATGTGTGATTTTTTTTTTCTCTCCCTTACCAGGAGACAAATCCTGATATTTGGAGGATTCTGAAACACATAATTTTGTTCAACACAAGGCCAGATAACTTAATTTCTTGTTCGGAGTAGAACTTGGAAGTCCCTTCAGGAGCAGTGAATGAAGTATAGTTCCTGCTGCCCTTACACCTCCGCTGCCCCTCCCCTTATAACTTTTTGCCAGCCCTTGGGCATTAGCACTTGTGTCTCGTTTCCTTGGCTGGATCTTTGTTGAAAGTTGGGAATTTCCACTGTAGCCAAGCATGACCACATTCATTCCAGCGCCTCCACTGCACTTTGAAACCATCTTCAATTTCCATTAACCTCTGGGGTTAATTACTGCTTCCTCATCCCCCTAATTACAAGGCAGACTTCCCAGAAAATCTCCAGTTAGCATGTTATAAGCTGTCACTCCAGGGGATCGTTGTGACTTAGGTCAAACGTAAGGCGACTCAAGACCTGCTGGAGTTAGTTGGAGATCAGCTGGGGCTTCTCCAAGGTAGTATGTTAACGTCATCCTTGCCCTTCATAGAGGAGGTGCTTGTCCTGCTTGCAGGCAAGGCAGTTTGAAATGGTCATTTATTGATGAACCTACAGAAATAACTGAGCACCTACCAAATGCCGGGCACTGTCCCAGTAGAGCAGGAGCAAAGCAGACCTGCCTCTCCCTGGCCTCCCCCTGGGACGAGAGGAAGGCAGTGTCATAGCCAGAGGAACAGGCAAATGTGTCTGGTATTGCAGGGTGAGGGCAGGGAGGCTTAGTGGGCTTAGAACTGAAAACATGAGTTTTGGGGCCTTAAGTGGTAACAGTCCCTACGGGATGCTGAGACAGGGAGAGAGGTCTGTCTATCGGAGACGTTCCACTTTTTTTTTTTCTTTGTACTGGGGATCAGCATTCGAGACCTTGCGCTTGACTTGTGAGGCAGGTGGTGGCACCATTGAGCTAAATCACAGGCCCCTCAGAGACATCCCTTTGTCCCGCTTGGCACTTTGCACTCAGCCTGGGATGGAGAAAGCAAATTCTTCTCTTTCACTCTCTCTCCCCCTTTCTCACTGTACCTGTGGTCCAAGTCACCTGTAGTGTTCAGGTGGTTGGCAGGGCAGCCAAGCCTCTGTTTGCTGGTCACGGGGGAGGCCAAATAAGGGATGAGTAATCTGTGACTCATGCAGGGAGGGGGGAGGCCCTGCAGGGGGTCACACCGAAGTGGCTTCATTAACCCCAGAAGGGCTGGGCCCGCTGAGCACAGGGCAAACGAAGAGTTCAGAGATGACCCAGGAAGCATTGGTGTGTGGGTTATGGATTTGTTGTGTGATCTGGATCACAAGTAAGGTTTTACAGGTTGTTGCCAGGTATGGTGGCACACGCCTGTAATCCCCAGCAGTAGGCTGAGGCAGGAGGATCACCACAAGTTTGAGACCAGCCTGAACTACAGAGCAAGACCTTGTCTCAAACAGACAAACCCACCCCCCCAAAACCTAAGTTATTTCTGATGAGATCTTTCTGAAAACTTCCCATGAAGGAGTGCTTTAACGGGTTCTGAGACCTAGGAACTTTTCAGTTTAACTACTTTGAAGCTTATCTGAAATACATTTTTCATTATTTGAAGCCATTTTTCCACCTTTTAGTTTTTCGAGGCAGTGTCTTGGTGTGTAGTCCAGGCTGGCCTTGAACTCACTATTTAGCCCAAGGTGTCCTCAGTTCACCAGCAATCCTCCTGCCTCAGCCTCCTGAGTGCTAGGATTATAGCCGTAGGCTAGAATTACCATTACACCTAGCTTTTTGCATCTAAAAACATATCTTGCCTGTTTATCTGTCTGTCTATTGAGACAGAATCTCTTTATGTTGCCTAGGCTAATTCTTCATCTTCTGAACTCAAGTGACCCTCCCACCTCAGCCTTCGTGTGGCAGCCTGGAAGGAGTTTTAGAATTTAGATGTTGCTTCACAGTGTTTGAGACCAGTATCACAGTTACTGATCCTCCACCTCCAGGTGCCAGGGACCGAACCCAGGGCCTCCTGTGCTGGGCAAGCTTTCTACCGCTAAGCTACACCACCTGCCTTCGCAGTGATTTTTTTTTTTCCCACAGTTTCTTTTCTTTTTTCTTCTCTCTTTTTTTTCCTTTTCCCTTCATTCCCCTTTCTCCTCCTCTTCTTCTTCCTCTTCTTCTCCCTTCTCTCTCTACCTCTTTCTCTTTCTTTCTCTCCCCCTGTCCCTCTCTTTCTTTGTGTAACTAGAAATTGAACCCAGAGGCTTCACACTGAGCCACATCCCCCAGCCTTTTTTTTTTTTGGTACTGGGAATTGAACTCGTGTCCTCACGCTTGCGAGGCAGGCAGCAGAACCACTGAGCTAAATCCCCGGCCATTATTTTTTTTATTTTGAGACAGAGTCTTTCTAACCCTTAGTTGACCAGGCTGAGCCTAATCTAGTTTCCTCTTGCCCCCAGCCTCCCAGAGTGTTTTGATTACAGGCCAGGGCCACCACATCCAGCCTCAGTGACGCTCCTAAGTTTTGGGTTCATGACTTCAGAAGTCTCTTAATTTGAGGTCTTTAAATTTATACGCAATTACTTTGTACCTGTATACCTCAGAGTCTGTTATTTAGAGTTTAGACTATGTCCTTGGAAAGGTGAAAAAAAATGAGGTATTATAATAGTGTATGACCTTTCAGAGGGTCACTCCGTGTAAATAGATTACACAGATATACAGTTTGTGCTATTAAAATTTTAGGATACGATTGGAAAAAACATGTCTAAAGAGGCTCCTGATGAAAAAGGTTGAGAAGACTGTTCAGTGGTCCATCAGCTTTCATCAGTTTTAGCAAATGACCCCTGGTGGGTAAAAGAGTGAGAGCCCCTGAACATGAATGACAGCAGTGGTTCTGTGGACCTGCTGGAGTCACGTTACTTCCTTCCAAGTTATTCCAGTGCCTGCCTGGCCTGGCTGTGGACTTCGGTCACGGTAGGATTGATAGTCCTGTGTTGGTGATGAATGTGCATCGACAGTCAGTAGGCATGGTGGTTTGCACTGTGCTGATAGTTTATGGAATGGAAACTTTTATATGTAAATATTTTACACCTAAGATGTCACAATTTTATATCTAAAACACCAAAGGTTTTATGGCCCTATAAATTAAGTTGGGCTTGTCGTTGTAAATGGTCTTTGTTCGTAAACACCTAAGGGTTATTTAAAGGGTTATTCTGAGTTACTTGTCCCAGCAATGACACCTTCCAGACACCCTAACCTAGAGATAGGTACATAGTTAGCTTTCTGTAGGAGAAACAGAACCACTCAAGTAGGTACAATGTATACATTTAACCAAAACAGGTGAGTTTATAGATTCTCCTAAAGTATGGCTGATTATAAAATATAAATCAACTTTGGAATTTCATTTAGTAGAATTAAAACAGCCTTTTGGCAGGCTGAGGCAGGAAGATCACTTAAACCCAGGAGTTTGAGGTCAGCCTGGATAAACACAGCTGTCTCAAAAACAAAAACAGCCTTGAGTGCTTCCCTGGTATCCAGTACTTTTTCATTTACACAAAACTTCACAAAAAGACACTTGAAATCCAATGGGTCACCAGAGCATGTTTTTTAAAATTTTGCCCAGTTTGTGCCTCTAACCTCTTCTCTCCTCCGGGCGTGCAATAGTGTTGTGTAACTGATCAGTGTGGTGGTTTCCTCACAGACTTCCTCAGGTGAGCGTAGGCACCGGGTCACTGGAGGCACTGCAGATGGTCGCCTAGCAAGAAAACTAGTGCTTGGGTCTGGCTGGAAAATTAAGTGCAGAGTATTACCTGGGTCTGCTCTGCTGGTTGGCCTTTTGCATTTCAAGTAGAGCTTTTGGCTTTCTGGGCCCCTGGCACCCCCTAGCAGTTACCATGTTTGTCTTGATTCCCATTCATTTTCATCCCCCCATGCCCCCACTTTGTTTTTTGAGACAGAATCTCACACTATGTAGTCCAGGGTGGCTTGAACTTGTATGTAGCCCAGACTAGTCCCAAACTTGGGATCCTCCTGCTTCAGCCTCTGTAGTGCCGAGGTAACACTGGGAATTGAACTCCATGTTTCACACTGAGCTACATCTGAAGCCCTGTGTTTCTTTCAGGTTTTTTTTTTTGTGTTTGTGTGTTTTGTTTTGTTTTTTTGTCTTGATACAGAGTCTTCTAAGATGGCTGAGTTGCCCAAGCTGAGCTCAAATTTGCAATCCTTCTGCCGCCTCAGCGTCTCAGAGTGCTAAGATTGTAGGCATGAACCACCATGCTTGGCTTGTCTTATTTTCAGAGCCTCTAAATTCTGCATTTTTAAAGTATTTTCTTCTAGTAGTACTGGAGATTCAAGGACAGTCTGGATTATATACTAAGAAACTGTCTCAAAAACAAAGCAAAGCCAAAAAAATTAAAAAAAAAAAAAAAGCCTCTGGAGACTGGCCTTGCACTCACTAAGCAGCCCAGGTTGGCATCAAACTTGTGGTGGTGATCCTCTTGTCTCAGCCTCCTGAGTACTGGGATTATAGGCTTGTGCCACTCTTCCTGCTACGGGAATTTCCTACCTTAGTGGTTTACAACCCCTTTTGATATTTAGTGTAATTATAATATTTTACCTTGTATAAAAAACCTTTTTTTTTTTTTTTTTTTTTTTTTTGGTACAGGGGGAATCAAACTCAGGACCTTGCGCTTGAGAGACAGGCAGCAGAACCACTGAGCTAAATCCCTGGCCCTAAACTTATGCTTTTCTATTCAAGGAAGTCTTATTGCCAGGGATTCCAGCACTCTGGGAGGCTGACTTAAGAGGATTCTGAGTCCGGGCCCAGCCGGGACAATTTAGCAAGACCCTGTCTCAAAATAAATAATAATATAAAAAGAGTTCAATGTAAATGTCCTGTGTTCTGTTTACTCCCCAGTACCCCAAGTGCTACTCCTGGAGGATAAGGCCCCACCCCCAGTGGTCCCAGCTTTTACCCTGTGTGGCTCCAGCTTACACTGCCATGTATCTGATGCTAACTACTGAGAACATCCTTTCATTCTATTTGGGTTTGGTTTTGTTTTGGTACTGGGGATCGAAGTACAGACCTGGGGCTCGCGAGGCAGGTGGCAGAACCACTGAGCTAGATCCCCGGCCCCATCCTTTCATTGGGAAAGGATTTTGGTCCAGACTGAACATCCTACTTAAATACACTGTAATAACTGTTTTCTACTTTTTTGTTTGTTTTTGTTTGCCTTTTAGACAGGTCTCACTGTGTGGCCCACACTGGCCTGGGCCTCTCCGTCACTGGGATTAACAGGTGTTTGTCACCACATGCAACTGTGCTTTGCTCTTTTCTTTTCTTTTTTTCTTTGGTGGTGAAACTGGGAGTTGAACCCAAGGCCTTCACACTTAGCTACACCCACAATCATTTTTTATTTTCTTTTATTTTGAGACAGGGTCTTGTTAAAAGTGCTCAAATGCCCAGGGTGGTATTGAACTTGTAGTCATTCTGCCTCAGCCTCCTTCCTGTGAGTTTAAAGTTTAAAAAAAGAAATCATAATCTATGTCATTATTTTGCCTGTCCCCCCTTGTAGCCTTAGACATTTTTCTAGACCAGCATACATGTATTCGCCTATCTCTAACAGGTCCAGATATTCCCCAGTGTGAACACCTCAGGTTATTTAGCACAAACAAGATGACGTCTGAACAGTGAATTTTCAACTGTTACGTCTGTGAACACCAGCCTTTGTGGATGTAGCGTGGCCTCTATTTGTTTGTTTGTTTTGAGGTACTAGTGATTGAAACCAGGGACTGAACACTGAGCTACATCCCTGGCCCGTTTTATTTTCAAAAATTTGAGCCCAGGGATGTAGCTCAGTGGTGCCACTGCCTGCTTTGCAAGCTCAAGGTTCCGAGTTCAATCCCTGGTACCCCACCCACCCCCCAGAAAATTTTTTTGAGATAAGGTCTCATTGAGTCACTAAGTCGTCCTGTCTAGGCTTGAACTTGGAATCCTCCCACCTCAGCCTCTCAGAGTACTGGGATACAGGTGTGTGCCATCATGTCTGCCTTCTTTGTAATTCTTGGAACTCTTAAAAAGTTTTTTTGTTTTGTTTACTTTTATCAAAAAGCAGACCTGAAACTGTACAGTATACCTAAAAAGTACCAATAAACTCAATGAGAAAAAAAAAAAAGGTAGACCTGAGGGCTGGGGATTTGACTCAGTGGTTCCGCTGCCTGCCTCGCAAGCACAAGGTCCTGAGTTCAATCCCCAGTACCCCCCAAAAAAGTGGAGCTGAAGAAACCTGTAGTTTATCCTGTTTGTCTATATAAATCATGCTTTTTAAACATTAAAAATATATTGGCATACTTTGCAGTACATAATAAATATATCCATCATAAGGAATTGATATACACATCTCACATCTTGATCCTTTTTGCTTCCCTTGTATAAGACCTGATTTTCAGATGCCTGTGGATTATCCTAGTGAATAATCTCCCTGACCCTTACTTGGCAGTGATGAAGAGTAGTTGTCTGTAGCAGGGCAGAGTCCTGTGCATCTCTGCAGAGCACAACCTTAAGGAGTTTCTTATGGTTTCTTGTCGTAGGAACAGCACCCTGGGAGGCTGTGATACAGGTTCTGACCCCACATATGAAACCTGCCAGCTTCCAGGGCGGTGGTGGGAAAATCTGAACACAGTGTTTTTATAAATATTCTCTAAAGAAGGGATTGGCAAACTGCAGCTTATAATGCCCCCTGCACATGTCCTGGGAGTTAAGTTTTGTTTCGCGGTACCAGGGGTTGAACCTGAGGACTTCTCTTTGACCTACATCCCCAGCCTTTTAAAAATTTTTTTAAATTTTTGGCCACTGTGTTAGCTCTTGTATGTGGGCCTGCCCTCATACTGTAGAGTGTAGTTTTTTTTCTACTTTTACTTGGCCCAAACTCACTCAGCAGTCTCTTTTTCAACCTTTCATGCAATTTTGGTACTGCTTTTTGTTTTTGTACGAGGGATCGAAATCGGGTCCTTGTGCTTGCAAGGCAGGCGGCAGAACCACTGAGCTAAATCCCCGGCCCTGGTACTGGTTTAAAAAAAAATTTTTTTTTTAAATTTTATAGCTAGGTATGATGGTACACACCTGTAATCCCAGCACTCAGGAGGCTGAGGCAGGAAGATCACTGCAAGTTTAAGGCCAACCTGGGCTATATAGAGTATTCAAAGGCAGCCTGAGCTACATAGTGTGATTCTGTCTCAAAAAAACCAAATAAGTAGGTAGATAGGTAGATAGATAGATGATATATATATATATTTTTTTGTGTGTGTGTGTGACAGCATAGCAATAAATTGCCTAGACTGGGGTTGAATTTGAGTTTTTGTTTTGTTTTATTTGGTACTGGGGATTGAACTCAGGACCTTGCACCTGCGATATATAGGCAGCAGCACCACTGAATCCCCTGCCCTATGGGGTTGAAATTGAGATCTTCCTACCTCAGCCTCCCTAGAGAGCTGAGATTATAAGTGTGCGTCAGGATGCCCATCTGAAGTATGGTCTTCTGTTTGGTCTTGGTTTTGTGTTTTTGGGGTTTTTTGTTTGTTTGTTTGTTTTGTTTTGTTTTTGGTAGCGGGGGTCCTTGAGCTTGAGAGGCAGGCAGTGGGACCACTGAGCTAACTCCCTGACCCTATTTTTTTTTTTGTACCAGGGTTTGAACTCAGGATATTGCACTTCCCAGGCAGGCAAGGTGCCACTAAGTTACATCTCCAGCCCTTGTTGTGTGTGTGTGTGTGTGTGTGTGTGTGTGTGTGTGTGTGTGTGTGAGACAGGCTCTTCCTTTGTATCTCAGGCTGGCCTTAAACTAAAAATATAGAGTTCTGAGATTACAGATAGGCGCCACCAGGCATGGCTGAATGGTGTTTACAGCTCTTAAAGGTTGGAAAAAAAAAATCCAACTGGCCGTGGTGGCACATGCCTGTATTTCCAGAACTCAGGAGGCTGAGGCAGGAGGATCACCACAAGTTCAAGGCCAGACTTAGCCCTGTCTCAAAAACCAACCAGCAACAACAACAAAAATTCCAAAGACTATTTCATGACATGTGAAAATAAATTTTATTTTTTGTAAATAAAGATTTATCGGGACATAGCCATGGCCATTCATTTACATAGTATGACGTAGTTTTTATTCTGTGATGACAGAGTATCACGACAGATACCATGTGACCCACAGAAACTATAATAAAGGCACAAGTGTCCCAATGCATGAATGTCAGTCCCCAGTTTCATAAAAGAACCTCAGACCCCAAGGACATGGTTCACATTTCAGTCAGCAGCACAGTTTGTGGGCTGTGGCCACATCCTGAAGTTTCACCCTCCAGCCATCAGGCCTGGGTGCTGTGCTGCACTGCGCGACTTTGGACCACAGTATTGTGTTACCTCAGTGTCGCTGGGTGACAGTTTACAAAAGTGAAAAACAGGGAACCGGCCAAAAAGACAGAAGTGGAGCAAGAGGCAAAGCGAGGTTCCAATGGGCCTTAATGGAGCAGTGGAAGCAGCCAGCCGTGGGGACGCTGGTGCCACTGGCGTTTTGGAGATGGTGGACGCGCAGCAGCCAAGGAGCTTCGCCAAAGCTACGCAGAAAGAAACCAGGAAGGTGCTTGCAACATGTGTGGCCTTGAGGAAGTAACACCTGCGGAAACCTGTGCTGCTCAACAGCGACTCAGAGCAATTTTGTGACACTGAAAGAACAGAAAATAGACCAAGATGAAAATCCGATAGATTCACAAATTCCCTAGATTTCCACCCCCTAAAACATATAAATATCCCCAGCTTCACACTACAGTATAGTGCGCCTCTGGAGAGCCATACTGTTTCCCTTGAGTGTGTACTTTAAATTCTGCCTGACAAATCTCTGAATGCCTCTTTTTATTTTTATTTATTTATTTATTTTTTTTTTGGCACCAGGGATTGAACTCGGGTCCTTGCGCTTGCAAGGCAGGCCACCGAACCACTGAGCTAAATCCCCGGCCCTCAATGCCTCTTTTTAAAGAAAAGCAGAATGGGCCGGGGATTTAGCTCAGGGTTCCGCTGCCTGACTCACAAGTGCAGGGTCCCGATTTTGATCTCTGGTACCAAAAAAAAAAGCAGAATATAAAATGATGGTGACTGAGAAGTATAATGATGATGCTTGCTCTGTGTCTTAAGTTATGAGAGCAGACTCTCATGAGCACCGTTCACTTGTTAAAGGAATTGAACACTTTAATTCTTGGTATTTCTAATGGTTTAGCTTAAAGTGTATTAAATACTTACATTTGTAATCAACAGAGCTTTAATTTTGAAATTTTATTTATTAACTTATTTTTTGAGCCAGGGTCTCACTATGTAGTTCAGGCTGGTCTTGAACTCACTGTGTAGCCCAGGCTGACCTTAAACTCATGGTGATCCTCCCGCCTCAGCCTCTCAAGTGCTGGGATTATAGGCCTGGACTACCAGGCCTGTCCTAGTCCTTTAAAATGTTAGAGAATTTGACAGAGCCATCTGTTGGCGCACACCTGTAATCTCAGCACTTGGGAGGCTGAGACAGGAGGATTGCTGAGTTTGAGGCCAGTATGAACTACACAGCGAGACCTTGGCTCAAAACAACTAAATACAATAAAACGTTAGAGAATTTGATAATGGTGAGAAGTGGATATATCAGTGTTACTTTCTGTAATTTTCAGTATACTTGAAAATACTGTTTTCCTAAAATTACTTACTGTATTCCTAAAATTTCTTTACAAGAAAAATAGGCACAGTTTCAGGTATGTATTGAAGAATGGTTAGGTCTTATCTTTTACTTTTTTTTTTTTTTTTTTTTTTTTTTTTTTTTGGGGCAGTGTCTCACTTTGTAGTTCAGGCTGGCCTTGAACATACAGCACTTCTCCTGCCTCAGCCTCCCCAGTGCTGGGATTACAGGTGTGCCTGGTCCCTTTTTTTTTTTTCTTTTTTTTTTTTTTTTTTTTTTTGGTACTGGGGATCGAACTGGGGTTCTTGCACTTGTGAGGCAGGTGGCACTGAGCTAAATACCCAGCTCCTGGTCCCATTTTCTTAAGCCTGTAAAATTAAATTAGGTTGGTAATGCCTGGGAGCCTAAAATTTCTGTAATGTCCTTAATAGAAGGAGACAGTAGGTCCAGCTGGCTGTGCAGAGTGAAGTTGGCTGAGCCACTGGTTGCTTATAAACTTCTAGTGACCTCAGCACCAGAGAAACCTGTTTTCCATGATACATTCCACAAAGATAATTTTTTGTAATATATATGCTCATTAAAGAATAATTTCCTGAAAATGTCCATTCGCTGGGTGTGGTGGCGCACACCTGTAATCCCGGCACTTGGAAAGCTGAGTCAAGAGAATTGCCACCAGTTTGAGGCCAGTATGAACTACGTAGTGAGACCCTCTCAAAAAAAAAAAAAAAAAAAAAAAGAAAGAAAGAAAATGTGTCCAACCAAATTCTCCCAGCCTTAGGCAGGGAGTATTGTAAGTTTGAGCCCAGGGCTGGCCTCTTAGCAACTGTTGAGACCCTGTCTCAAAATAAAAAAGGACTGGGGTTATATGTAGCTCAGTGCAAAGGCCCTGGGCTCAATCCCCCATAATCCCACATAATCCCACACTCACACACAGATTCCCCTAGCCTTGGCTTTTGGTATGTTGCTGTCAGTGACCCTCTCTTTAAATGTGACTGAAAGCAGAGGCCTCGCAGAGGCCTCTAAAGAAGGCAATTCACTCTGGTAAGCCCTCAGATGATGATAAATTCCTTGAGGAATGTTTTGACTTTTAGGAAACTCAGTTCTGTGTTTTTTCCCACTGCCTGTTGATGTCGTCGCTCTTCCTGTCTGTCAGTTTAACACTAGTTCCCTGAATAGATCAGTGTGAGTTCATATCCTAACAGACAGATCCTTAAACAAACAAACAAACAAAAAATTAAGGAAGATGACAAATAATGAAAGCCACCCTTTTTTGGCAATGTTGGGGATTGATGTCAGGGCTCCGTGCATGCTAGGCAAGTGCTCTGAGTCACGTTAGGAGCTTTTTCTAGTGTTTGTTCATTTTTTGAGACAGGGTCTCACTATGTAGTTTAAGCTAGGGCCAGGGATTTACAGTGGTGCCGCCACCTGCCTCGCAAGCACAAGGACCCAAGTTTGATCCCAGGTACCAAAACAACAACAACAACAAAAACAAGCTGGCCTTGAACTCACTATTTAGTCCAGGCTGGACTGAAACAGCGATCCTCCTGCCTCACCCTCCCGTGACGAAAGTGCCAGCCCGAATGGTGCTGCACACCTGTAATTCCAGCACTCTGAGAGACTGAGGCTGCAGAATTGCAAATATAAGCCCAGCGTGGCAACTAAGCAAGACACTGTCTCAAGAAGAAAAGGCCAGGCATGGTACACACCTGTAATCCCAGCACTAGGGAGGCTGAGGCAGGAGGATCACTGTGAGTTTGAAGCCCGCCTGGACTTTATAGTGAATTCAAGGCCAGCTTGAATTATATAGCAAGATACTGTCTGAAGAGACCAAAAAGAAAAAAACAAAAACGGCTTTGGATCTAGCTCAGTACAAGGGCCCTGGGTTTAATCTCTAGAGCTGGGAAAGAAAGGAAGGAGGAAAAAAAAAGAGAAGAAAAGACTTCTAGGGCTGGGGATATCTAGCATAAAGAAAGAGTGCTTGCCTAGCATATACAGAGCCTAGGGTTCAAACCCAGCACCACAAAAAAATAAATAGAAGAGTAGGAGTTTCAGTCGGGCAGGGACACCCGGCCACTGGAAGGCTGTCCGGAGCTGACCCTTGTGAGCCTCAGCTCAGTGAACTCTCCTCACTGTCACTCCAAGGACCTGCTGCCTTTGAGCTTGCTCTCCCAAATGGTTTGCTGGCAGTGGGTTTCCTCACTGTAAACTGATGGGCTGGGGCTCAGGTTTCCTCTCCTCCTGTGTACTTTCTTTGTTAGCTCTGCCAGCAGCTGCGCCTTCTCACCAGCACCGCAGGGCTGAGCCTGTTAGATGAGGGTTGGATTCTGGGTGGTGAGAGTCCCTCACCTTCAATAGAGAGGGCCTCTTTCTTACACTCCTCAGACTTCTGTCCCAGCGTATACAGGGATCTGGCATTGTTGGTTCCAAAAAGCCACCAGATTCTGCCATTGTCATTCTCTGCTGGGCCGTCAAGTGGTTCCCTAAAACTGCACTTAGGTTTGTTGGGCCTTCCTTTGGCTTTTTGGTCTTTGTTTTGCAATGTCGTTCACATACTGTATACTTCCCCATTTAAGATGGACCCGGTTCCTCCTTTTTTATTGTAAGTTGTACCAGAAAATGTTCAGGAAGCAGAAACACAAGTCAGAATGACCACCAGGGCTTTCAGCTTTGCAAAACATCAGGCCAGTGATGCCTCTGTGGCCAGTAGTGCTCCCCACCTGGATGTTTGGGAGCAAACTGGTTCCAGTGAATCCTCCTTTATTGTTTGTTTGGTGTTTTTTGTTTTTGTTTTTTCTTTTCTAGTTGAGGCTGGTCTTGAACTCACTATGTATCCAAGCCTTCAAACTCATGGCAGTCTTCCTGCCTCAGTCTCCCGAGTGTTGGGATGACAGATTTGCAGCCCCATGCCCAGCCGTTTGTTTTTGAGGCAAGGTCTTGCTGTGTAGGTAGGGCTGACCTCCAACTCATGACTCCTGCTCAGCCTCCCCAGTGCTGGGCTTTCAGGTGTGAACCTCCACTGTGGGTCCTTTTGATCTTGGGGTATTTTTGCGGGGGTGGTAATTGTGCATACTTGGCAAACACTCTACCTCCTAGCTACATCCCTGGCTCTGATCTTGTCATGTTAGCAGCAGTTGCCTCTGGAATTGAAGAGCTGTGTGGGTGGGCTAAATCACACACCGGAGGACTCTGTACTGCAGGTCTTCCCTGGACCTGTGCATTGTGTGTTTGTGACCTTTGGCACATTGTCACAAGTTGTACACCAGCTGATTCTGGCTGATTTACTATGAGCAGAAGGTGCCCAATCCTACCATGCTACCCAGGGTGGCCTTGAACTCATGGCCTCAAGTGATGCTCCTGCCTCGAACTTACTCATAGCTGGGACTACAGGTGGGTGACACTGTACCCAACTCCTATTTTTTTTAATTTACAAACTGAGCTGGGTACAGGGGCACATGCTTGTAATCGTAATTTCTTAGGAGCCCAAGGCAGGAGGATTTTGAGTTGGAGGACAGCCCAGACAATATAGTAAAGTAAGACCCAGTCATAAAAACAAAAACAAAATAAACAACAAAAAAACCCACTAATTTTAAGTATACAATTGAAAGATTTTTTATAGAATTGTGCAGCAATTATTACAGCCCAATTTTAGAACATTTCCATCATCCCCCAACAATTCTTGTGTCCCTTCGCTGACTCTGTCTCCACCCCCCAGCACCCCTAGCATCCCACAATGTCTAATCCACTTCCTGTCTGAGTTGACCTGGCTTTTCTGGACATGTATGATTGAACTCTTATGAATCATTCAAATAAGGAACTTTTAAACTAGTGATAATGGATGACTGATTGCTTTCAGAACTTCCTGCTTCAGAATTCGCCTTTTCTGCTGTGCAGATACCTGGGATTTGCTGGCCTGGGCGGGAGCCTCTGGGGAGAGGCTGTTTGCTTGTTTTGCACAAGTAGCAACCTTTTTGCAGCCATAGATTGTTGATTTGAGAAACATCTGGTTTCGTGCCCATGGCTGTGTTGTGTTTTGGGAGACAGACCAGACTATCCCCACTTGGTAAAATAACCTAACAGGCCTGAAACAATTAGTAGTAAAGGAAAACCTAGCCAGCATGTGGCTGTAGCATACTTGTATTTGACTCCTGCTTCTCTAGCGCCCTGTGCAGGTTAGGATCCTTCAGGGCTGGAGTGCAAGGGCAGATAAGGAGTCCCATGCTCAGGTTATTCCCTTTCAGGGGCTTTCAGACACTGGAGTCCTCCAGGAGAAAGGCTCCTTTGGTTCAAACAAGTCCGGAAGGGAGAGGCCAGCCTTGGACCTTTTACTTAGAAATGTGTCTGCAGGATTTGTAACATTGTTTCCCTTTGCTTAGAGCAGGCCAGATTCAGGGACTTCCTGAAATCCAGGTCCATCTCAGGTGCTCAGTTGGGAGCCATCAGAGTTCTGGAGCAGAGGTGTGAACAGCATTGCCTGGGGGTGGGAGACGTGGCATTAGGAAACCTGTTTCTGGGGCTCTTGTGATTTGGGATTGAAGTGGTCTGCTAGGTGGGGAAAGCTTGGGAAAGTTGCATTTGTGAGGTGCTGACAGCACCCTCCTTCCCCACTGTGCTTCTCTGACTCTGGCATCGCGGTGCTCAGTGCTCCCTGGCCTGGTCGAATGGAGCAGCGTGCAGAAGAGTCCTGGCGTCTGTTTGGGCCTTTGAAAGTCATTGTGTCTGTACCGGTTATGTGAGTCTTTTCTGGGTGGAGGGACAGAACCACTGTGCAGCTGAAACACAGTTGGAGCAGGTTGGACTCTTGCAGCTGGATAATGAGTCTCTTTCCTGTACCAGAAAGGAATCCTCAAGCAGACTTTGGAAACAGCTCGCAGAGGATCTGTCAGCAGCGCTTGTGTATTCACAGCCACTTCTTTTTTTTTTTTATGAAACTGGGGCTCGAACCCCATGGCAAGTCCTCTATTCAGCCACTTGTAAGATGGAAATCGGGGATAGGCTGATTCTTGAGCCTGATGACAACGGTCACTGTCCTCTGCCCTCTTCTGGGCCCTCTAAAGGGGAGGGGCTATACGGTATGTCAGCTGCCAAGATGTTTACAGGTAGCTGAGAGTTTTTGCTCAATTCATGAAGAAATCCAGAATTGGGAAAGTGAAGTTTTATTCATGTTCCCAGCCCTGAGCTTTGAACGCCAGCAGCTGTGAGCTGTCTGGGTGTCGCCGGCTCAGAGCCAGCAGCCACCCCACAGGTATGGGGAACTCCGGCCACCAGGGGTGGCAGCTCCGAGCAGTGCTCCTTACTCCATTCTCCTGTGGCTGCCTTAGTGTTAGCAGTCCCCAGTATAACAGTTCTGCATGAGCTACTCAAGATAGAAGTCACAGCTAGGCGAAGATTCGTCATCTAAAAGAGGCTTTCTTAGGACTTATGCCGTAGAATAAAAGGGATCAGCACGCAGACTGAACCCGCCACGGGTATGGGGACATTGATTATATAGGGACAAAGGTGGACTTGCACGTGGCAGTGTTGATGGGCAGCCAGGGCCCCGTGTGGACCGAACTGAGGAGGGCTGCCAAGGGCAGAGCCATCCAGAGAGAGACAGGGCAGGGTCATCTGGGATGGGTCCGAGTCTGAAGTCAGCTACCGCCAAGGCAGCGTGGGGCAACTGAGGCACCGCAAGGCTTCTGGGCAGCCGTAGAGGGAAAATACCTCGAGGCGTGCTGGGTCCTTCTGTGCTGTCTCAGAACTGGCTGATCTCAGGACTTTGGTTGTTCTCTTAGAGATTTGGAAGACCGTGGTCCTCTTCCCACAGGTGGGTGGATGACCTTGGATCCCGAGGTCACCCTACTGAGCCAGCTGCGTTCTGCTTTGTGTTGCAGACTTTTGCCAAGCTTCACAGGTAGTGGGGAGATGCCGCGCCTCCATTCCTAGATGGTGGTACAATGTCACCGATGGGTCCTGTCAGCTGTTTGTGTATGGAGGCTGTGACGGAAATGACAATAATTACCAGAGCAAGGAGGAGTGTCTTGAGAAATGTGCTGGTGTCACAGGTAAGACCGTGGTAGTTTGGGAAATTTTCCTGTTCGGGGAGTTACTGATTAAAGGTGGCCTCCTTCGTGCGCAGGTTCTTCACAGTAGAACCCGGGAGAGGTTTCCAAAAGCAGAAGAAACAGGCTCAGTGTTAGGTCCCTGCAGCCACACCATGGTTTCACAGCCCTCCTCTCTTTCCAGAAAAGGAGGCCAGCCTCTCTTCCCCACTTCTGTGCACAAGGCCCCCGGATCCCTTTCCACAAGCTGCCTTTTGGTCCCTGGTCATTTTGGGCTATTTTTACCTCTGGGACAAATGACCTGAAAAGCTCATGTAGCCAGATTACAACTCAAGTTAACACTGGAACATGTGCCCTGGATCCATCTTCATTTGCACAGGGAGGACTCTGTGGAATCAAGATGATGTTGACTCTGACAGCCTGACAGTTTAAATCAAAACTGGAAGCCTCCACCCGCCCTCCTGCGCTCTGACCCCAGCACACAGAACTCCTGAGAGACGACTAACGGTGGGAGGGCCTTACCCTTCCCTGGTGTCCCGAGGTGGGGCTGTCCAAAGCCTCTTGTAAGATTTTCAGTGGCACTGACCTGGCATTAGTGTGTGGCTTCGTGCAGCTCTTGATGACTGGCATTGAGGTGACTCCTAAGCGGGGATTCTGTTTTCTCCCCAGCCACTATCACCGTGCGAGCCTGCCCACTTTGGAGTGTGGTTTCTCTGCTCACTCACTGGCTTACAGACTCTGTCTACCGGGCTTTAAGCTAAGCTTATTTGAGTTGTATGGAAACAAGTGACAGCAGTGGCTCTGGTGCGACCCAGGTCTAAAGCAGTGCAGGGCACATAGCCCAGCAGAGACAGCACCTCTAGGAGCAACTTGCTTTTGTCTCAGCAGTGCCTGTACAGCCAAGGGACAGGCAAGGGTTTTAGATCAGACAGGCCAATCTCTCACCTTCAGGGACAGCTGTCAAGATGGTAACTGAGGAAAATATCATTTGTTGTATTTTCCCATCATCAGTTACAGCTCAGTGTTGGGGGAAGAGTCAGGAGACATTGTTCCCCCCCCCCACCAGGACATGAACATAAGATGGGTGTTGCTATGGGAGGTGGGTTACATTTTTCTGGGAGAAAGCAGGTGTTTGCTCTCCCTAGAGGTGGTCCAGATCCTGGCCTCAGCCATGAGAGCTCAGAAAGCTTATTTGTGGGCATCTGGCTGTGTCCCTTGAGACCTTCTCACAGGAGCTCATGACGAGAGCTGAAAATGGCCAAGCAGCAGGTCCCCAAGTCCTGTGCCACAGCGTTCTCTCCTGGGCAGGAAACTCCAGGGGAGGTCAAAAGAGGAAAAGGATGGCTTTTATTAATTTTTAATGAGACTAGAGCCACCCCAGGGACCAGACATTCCCATCGCTGGCCTGACCTGGGTCCACATAGGCAGGCCTCAGCCACGCTGCTGGAAGACGGCTGATGAAGAGCTGTGGAACCAGGGCAGCCGGTTTGGGAGATGACTGTCGAATGGTATCAGGTTAAGCCAGTCCTGGCCCCCTGGACCGTTCCACACCAGCCAGCCTGTCCACTCCCTGCCTCACCATCACATAAAACTGACTGCTGTGGGCCTCGCGAGCACAAGATTCCGAGTTGGATCCCCGGTACCAAAAACAAACTGACGTTGTAACCTCGTAAGCGTTCAGTTTAATGACATCAAGCACATTGACACTGTGGGGCACCCCTTTTCAGTTTTTTCAGTAGATATAATTGAACAGATTATTCGGCCCTGGAAGCCCTCTGTCGTTTAGAGGCACTTGGCACGTGTACTTGGATTGCCTGCTAGTTGCTCTCGGGTTAACCCTCAGAGTCGGTCTGGATTCCTCATTTTCAAGTGGAACAGGCTTGCGAGGCTCAGCATGTGTGCTGAAGGCCACGTGCAGGAGCGATGGGAGCTGCCTGGGAGGAACCAGGCCCACTAGACTGGCTCAGCTGCTCAGACACAGTCGTCTCTCTTCAGCAGCTCTGGAGGTGCTTTTCTAACTGTCCTGTTGATTTGTCCCCTTGCAGAGAATACCATGGATCGCACGGGCACCAGAAGGAGTGGAGCAGAGTCCTCTGTTCCGAGTGGTAGGTTCTTTAAGACCCCCGTCGAATGAGGGCTGCCCAGGTGGTAATGGAAAGACCTGTAATCTGGGCGTTGTAAAGGGATTCTGTTTCTTGGTTCAGCCAGCTTCTCGCTTTAGCACCCTGGTGCCCAGGAGTCCCCTTGTCCACCTGCCAAGAAGGCCGGGGCTTCTCCGGTGCCTCGAAGCTGCCTGGCTTCCTGGAGGATGGTGTCACTGCTCCTGTGTCTCAGGCCTCTGCCTGCCATGCTCTCTCCATTTCCCACCCCACTTTCTTTGCTCCTTGTTGCATTGCTGTCTCCCTTCCTCTGCTAAAAGTCCTCTGTCCTCTGCCACCCTGTCTCCGTCGCTGCAGTTCTTGATCTCGAGCTTTGTGTTAGCTTGCTTTGTAGTGCTGACAGCAGCCGCCCCACTCCTCCTTTATGCTTAAAGGACTCTGCAGCAGGAGCCTGGGTGAGTGGCCCCACACACAGCTAGTCACACGTGCACCCAAGAGGGCCAGCCCCAGGCAGTGATTTCCACACAGGGAGGGATGACAGGTTCCACCCCAGCCCCTCCAAGGGTGAGCCTGCTCAGACAGCCGGTCTGGCTGCAGTCTGGGCCCCAGGCCTCTGACTCTGCCAGCAGGGCCCAGCTAAAGTGGGCGTTTAAGTTCTGTGGCTGGCTTGCAGAATGCCAGAGTTAGGCCTTTGCACTTGTGAGTATCCTGGCATTGCTCTGCCTGGGACCACAGTTTATTCCCCTGCTGGCCTCTCCAAAGTCATCCAAAGCCTTGGAGCCCTGGCATGGTGACTGGTTTTCATCCTGTTTCAGAAGAAAATTTCTCTAGGAGAGTGAAATTTCTGGCTGTGTCAGAAAATGTGAACAAACCTGTCTTCCTTACTTGCACAGTGGTGTGTGCCTCTTTTCCAGCTTGCAGAAGAAATGGGCTGGGATTAGTTTCCATAGTAAGCTGAGGTGACAGGAGGGCCTACCTCACTGAGGGAGTTGTTCGTTCAGTGTGTAAGTGGTCTAGAGCCCGTTAGGACTGGGAGGTAATGTGGTCACACCTTTCCCTACAGGTGACACTCCCTCAGTGGGCCATTGTAGACTCAGCCCCTGCTAGGCCACAGGTCCTGTGTCCATCCCAGCTTCCCTAACACAGATGTTTTGTGTTTCAGGGTCCAGAAGGCAGGATTCTGATGACCTCTCTGGTGATATCTTCAACTATGAAGGTATAACTTTAAAAAAAAATTATGAATGAGTCGGCCATGGTGGCACATACCTGTAATTCCAGCGCTTGGGAGGTTGAGGCAGGAGGATCACTGAAAGTTTGAGGCCAGCCTGGGCTACATAGTGAGTTCAAGATCAGCCTGAATTGCAGAATGAGACCCTCTTTCCAAAACACTAAAAAAAAAAAAAGTTATGAATGAGCCTGGTGTGGTGGCACATGTCTGTCATCCCAGCACCCTGGGAAGCTGAGTTAGGAGAGTCTCATGTTTGAGCCTAACCTGGGCAACTCAGCAATTTAATGAGACCTTGTCTCAAAATGTTAAAAATTTTAAAAATAAGAGTGCTTCTTCGGCAGCACATATGCTAACATTGGAACGATACAGAGAAGATTAGCATGGCCCTTGTGCAAGGGTGACACGCAAATCCGTGAAGCATTCCATATTTTTTATAATTGACAATGTGAAATAGGAAGAAAAGGGCTAAAGGTGTAGGGGAAGTGGGAAGGAAATAAGGGGAAAGGAAATAAGGGAAAAGAAAAAAATATGAGAAAAGGAAAAAATGGAAACAGAGTCTTTGTAAATAGGGGAGGGTGGAGGGGGTGAACGGAGGGCAGGGGTATGGGGAAAAAATGAGAACCAAGACCTGTCATGTAAAGGTACAGATCCAAATGATAAATGTAACTGTACTGACTACTTTAAAAGTACCAGTAAACTGAATAAGAAAAAAATAAATAAATAAAGAGCTGGAGATGTAGCTCGGAGTAAAAATCCTGGGTTCAATCTCCAGTACTAGGGGGGGATTTTTTTTTTTTTTTTTTTTTTG
>NW_022900931.1:58093722-58104998 GCF_012274545.1 Fukomys damarensis
AAAAAAAAAAAAGAAGAAGAAGAAGAAGATACCTGAGCCAGGTGTGGTGGTGCATGCCGGTAAACTCAGCACTAGCACTTGGGAGGCTGAGGCAGGAGGATTGCTGCCAGTTTGAGGCCAGCCTGGGCTACATAGCAAGACCCTGTCTCAAAAAATTTAAAAAAAAAATGGTATCTGAAAGGGTAAGGCAGAGGACCAGTCTGGCCAGCTGGCCCTGTCTGAAACCCCTATGGTTCTGTGCCAATGAGACCATGTTTTCTCTTACCTGACGCTGTGTCTACTCAGGCACATTCCATCTTGGCTGCTCTCCTGGGCCCCGCTCATCTGTGCTCCTTGGGGGCTCTTGCTCTTGCAGAATACTGCGCTCCCAAGGCGGTCACGGGGCCTTGTCGCGCAGCCTTCCCACGCTGGTACTTTGACGCTGAGAAGAATGCCTGCGATGCCTTCACCTACGGGGGCTGCCGCGGCAATAAAAACAGCTATCGCTCCAAGGAGGCGTGCATGCAGCGCTGCTTTGGTGAGTCCCCAACTCCAGAACCCAAGACGTCGTCATGGACGACCTCCCTTGGGCTCTAGTCCCATTCCCTGTCCCTGACACAAGGGCCCTGGAAATGCCAGCCTCGGAGCCCCTGGAAGAGCTGGAAGCCCCTCAGCAGACCTCCCTGTGAAGGCCCAGCCTGCGGGGTGCTGGGTCAGGGGCTGCTCAGTGGGCCCGGGAGGACTGCGAGCTGACCACACCCTCCCGGCTGTGTCTTCTCTTCCAGGCCAGCAGATGTACCCTGCCGTGCCCTCTGGCGCTAAAGGTAAGTGGCCTCCTGTCCAATCCTCCCCATCGCCTGCCTTCTGCCTTCTGCCTTCTGTCCTTGACTAAACTCTGCCCTTCCCGGCTGTGGTTTTCTGCAGGCTCATGTTTTGGCCACGTTATCCTACGCTGTAAATATCTTTTTGGTGGAAAGCTTGTCTCTACATGAGCCCGGGAGGCAGCTTGGCACATGTGTGGACATTCGTCCCACCACACTGTACACAAATGCAGCTGGCCATGAGTCAGTCATTCCCGAGGCAGCTCCTCCCTGGCAGCCGGGAGTGGCGGGGGTCAGGTTTCCTCTGCGAGCTGAGGAGGTTTGGAGGAAGCTGCTGTCTGGGACGGAAAGAGTTGGTCGGGGTGACAGGAAGGAGTGCCGCTTTGGGCACTGTTGTCCCGAAGCAGTCCGTCCTGACCGGGGAGTGCAGTCCTCTTCTTGTCTGAGTCTGAGTTATGAATGTGGTGATGACACAGAGGACCTGCCGCACTGGTTTGGCCTCTTTCTGACCTGTTTCCCTGCAGAGGAGCCTCCACCTGGCCTGCACCTGGCCTGCAGGTCAACCTCGTCCTAGAAGCTGGAGCCCAGTTTCCCAGGTGTAGGAGGTTGGGGTGGACAGGGTCTCACGCTCTGTAGCCAGTGGAGGAGGGGAGTCAGGTGGCTGCCACAGGAAGTCACATACCTTAGAACCCCGCCTGGGAAGGAGGCATCTTACCTGACCACAGGGACCACAGTGGCTGGTCACCTTTACCTTTACCTGGCAGCTAAGTAAGAGCACAAGGGTCGCCCCCCAGCTCTGCTTCAAACATACCCCTGCTGCCCCTGATTGCATTCAGCAGGCAGCCATCCCTGCCACCTGTGGAGCCCCCCTCCACCCCAGCACTGGAGATAGAACCCAGGGTCTTCATACTGAGCTTACTCCTTGGCCCTTTTTAAAAATTTTAATTTTTAAAGAGGAAAATAACTGATTTTACTTTTGTCATATCAGAATAACAAAGCAGCCCTTTTATGTCACCAGTCACGAAAAGGACATTACATAGCCTAGTGTGGTGGCACACATCTGTAATTCCAGCCCTCGGGAGGCTGAGGCAGGAGGATTACCACCAGTTCAAGGCCAATTTATGCTACATAGTGAACTCAAGGCTACCCTGCATTGCAAAGTGAGACCCTGCCTCAAATAAATAATGATGTTATTTTTAAATTTTGAGACAGGAGCTTATGTAAGTTTCCAGGCTGGGCTTGAACTTGCAATCCTCCTGCCTCAGCCTCCCAGAGTACTGGGATTACAGGTATACACCAGCACACCTGGCTGAGGTCAAGTGTTTTTCTGTTGCTGGTCGGGAGGTGTGTGGAAATGTTATACTGCAAAGGCTTTGTGTCACAGATACCGAGGCAGAGCAGTGTTGCATCCTGTGGAGCTCCTGTATAGGTAGCCCTAAAAGGTGGTAAGGGTTCTTTTCAAAAAGAAGGAACATGGGCCGGGGATTTAGCTCAGCGGTTCGGTGGCCTGCCTCGCAAGCGCAAGGACCCGAGTTCGATCCCCGGTACCAAAACAAAACAAAACAGACAAAACGAAGGGACACAAGAGCCACTCCGCACATGGCGTGACACCCCCCTTGTCAGAGACCTCCTCGCTGACTTCCCAGGCAGGCTGCATCTCCCCAGCCGCAGCCCTCCGGACCCTTCCAGACTGGGGAGGGACAGACACGGGAGCCACCCTCCTGCCCCGCTCACGTCAGGGCCCTTCTCGCCTCACTGGTGCCCTTTGTGTCCACAGCGATGGTGCTGGTGGGACTCTCGGTGATGGTCCTGATTGTCCTCCTGGCCGCCTCTGTGGTCTACTTGATCCGAGCGGTGCGGAAGAGGCAGGAGCGTGCCCTCCACACTGTCTGGACCTCTGGGGACGACAAGGAGCAGCTGGTGAAGAACACATATGTCCTGTGAAGGCCTTGTCACCAGGAGAACTAGCGGAGGGAGAGGGGGATGTGCGCGTGTGTTTTTTAGATAGCGTGATGGATTGTTTCTGTGCGATCATTAGGGCTTCCCTCCGTCTGTACTGTACTTGGTGTGAGGAGCTGCCTCCGGTCTGGGTCTGCTTAGGGAACCCTCGGAGGAAGGCGCTGCCGGCAGCCCAGTGTCTCCTCCTGTCCTTCTGTCCCCTAGTGATGGTGTTCTCAGCTCACGTCAACCCCACTGCCTGCTTTCTTACCCATCACAAAGTAATGTTGTTGTATTAGGTTCCTGTTTGATTGTTGTTGTTGTTGCTGTTATTTTTTAAGTAGAAATGCCAGAGGTTTTTTTTTGTTTTTTAAATTCGTATTTGAAAAGGAAAAAAATAAAATGTACACATTTAATAAAAGGGATTTCCCTTTTAAAATTAATTTCACGCGTGGTTTCTTTGACAGGACGACTCATTTACACTTTCACCAGAATCATCTCAGGACTCCATGTGAGGTGTCCCCTTGTCAAAACAGACCTTTTAAACAGCATCTTTTGGATCTTTCTGAATATAGCATGTGGTGGGAGATAAACTTCACGTTGCCTGTATGACATTTTACCAGATAGCACTCAGCCTTACATCTGTAGGCAACTCATATTTTCTCATATTTGTCACATTTTAAAAGCTGGCCACAGCCCACTGAGTTGTTGCCGTGGCCCCCCCACTGGAAGACCACCTTGGAGGGGACGGGAGGCTGGGATGCAGGCGCCCCGCCCTGGGAAGGCCCTCTGGAGGGTGAGAGTGGGTTTAACCTCCCTTCCCTTTGTGTCCCTCAGTTCTGCAGCCTCCTCACGAGGAAGCAGGAAGAGGGTGGCTCCCCGACTCATCACATTTCCTGCGCTCTCGCTGGAACCCGACAGAGCACCACGTGGCTGATTGGGCCTCCAAGCCAGGCCCGGTCCTACGCCCCACGAGTGAGCTTCTCTTCCTGGCTCTAGATACTGGCGCCCCAGTCCCCCACTCCCCTTCCACACATGGTCCTGAGGTGGCACCTGGGAAACCCTGAGCTCAGTGGGCAGCCTGGATGTCATCTGCCTCCGTGACTCCCGGGGGTGGCGGATGCAGCCCACATTTCCAGATGCTGCTTTGACGTCTCCTGGAACAGAGGATCTGGTGCCCTTCCATTGGCCCTTCCTAGAATCCTGTAGGGCTTACAAATGGATTCCCGAAGCTAGTTGGGCGAACCCTCATCCCCTCTGAGCCTGCCTCCCTTACCTGCCTGCCAGGCAGTCATCAGAGGCCCAGTGAGCACATGGGACCTGCTGGATGTGGCCCTGCAAATGCAGACCCCAGACTCCAGGACAGCCTGGGTGTTGGGAGGAGACTGCCCATGACTCTCCAGCTGTGTGACTGGGCAAGTCACCCGGCTGTTCAGCCACCCTCCTGTGACAGGCTGTCGGGAGGGGGCCCGGGCATCACACCACAAGGGCGCCCCTCAGGCTGGTGTCCTGGCCCTGCCCTCCCTTCTGACTGAAACTTTCCAGTTTAGGATACTGCTGCTGTCCAGTGTGGTCCTGTGACTCCTGCTATGCCACTGTGGCCCTTGAAGCCTGTGTCAGGTTGTCGCTTTCTGTGTCGTTTACTGGCTGACAGTGTTGCTTTATTTATTGCAAAGGCTACCCATGTGGGGCAGTAGCCAGGTTATTCAGTGGGCACTGTACACCATACCCTTGTCCTCAGGCTGCCTGGGTTACTAATGGGACATGGGCTTTTAAACATTCACTCAAGGCTGGGCGTGGTGGCACACACCTGTAATCTCAGATACTCAGGGAGGCTGAGGCAGGAGAATTCCAAGTTTGAGGCCAGCCTAGGCTACTTAAACCCTGTCCCACAATTGAAAAAAAGGGGGGACTAGAGGTGTTGCTCAGTGGTGAAGCACTTGGCTCTCATTTGCAAGGGCCTGGGTTCCACCCCCAGCATCACACACACACAGATTTCTCACTGTGCCTCTGGACCACACCACATACCTTACTAGTCAGACAGTGGCTGTCCACAAAAAGCTTCTCCCTAGGCCGTCTCCTGGTAAAGATCAGGGCAAGGGAGTGCCCACCTCCAGGGGCATAGCCTGCAAGTGTCAGGCTGCCCCGAACGGGGCTGGGGACTGGGAGTCGAGTCTGGCCTGGCTGTTGGGATTCTGTCCTGTAGACTGCTCCTGGGTCATGAGCACAGTGTCTGCCTGGCTGAGTGTCCTGTTTGAAAGCTTCCCTGTTGCGGCCAAATGGGAGGTAAAATGCATCCCTCAATTTGCAAAAAGGCTGTACTCAGCTCCTCCCTTCACACAGGGGCCCTTTGTGAGTGGCGGTGATAGAAGGGGTGAAGCTGTACTTTCACATCCACCTTCCACCCTCGGGATCAGCACTGCTCCCTGGCTGAGCCTCTGCCTCCTCCAGCGTCTGCCAGCGTCTGCAGCTGGGACTGTGCCCTGCCCACTGCCCACACTTCACATGGCCACCCCCCATGCTGGCCTGATGCCCGCTATCGCCACAGCTCCTGAGTGGCGGACCCCGCTGCACTCCCAAACTCATGGGCCAGCACAGCCCGTGCCAGCAGGGCTGGTGAGAGATCATGTTTCTGACCCCTTGGCAATCCATGTGGCACTTGAGGCTGCATTCAGTGGCATTACCCATGTGGCTTCCTGTGTGGCCAGTGCGATGGCCTTCCAGGTCAGCTTGATTTCAGGGAGCCGAGTGCCCTAGGCCCTATCCTATGGGTTTTGTGTTTGTGTGGGGAAGTGGGTTCCTCTCTGTGTGGCATGACAGCTGCCTTTTGATGAAGTGGTGACTGGCAGTGACCCTAAAAATCAACAACAGCTCAGTGTCAACCCCCTTGTATGGCTCTAGGTGGATGGCAGTGGGTCTTCCATCTGGCCTGTCTAAAATAAGTCCTGTTCCCCTGCTCAGGACCCCTGGGCAATGTGGTTGAGGTTCAGTATTCTACAGACAGAGCCAGCTGTGGTAGCACACACCTATAATCTTAGTACTTGGGAGGCTGAGGCAGGAGGATCGCAGTGAGTTCGAGGCCAGCTTGGTCTATATAGCAAGACCCTATCTCAGAAAGAAAAAAAAGCAAAAAGCAAAAAACTATCACAGGCCTGACAAGACCTGACAGTTGGCTGGGTGGACACCAAGCTTGGGCCTCCCCAGTGGGCTGTCAGCCCCACGGCAACTCCCAGGGGATGTCTCAAGACATCAAGAGCCTGACTGTGGTCAGAGGCCAGTTCAGAGCTTTTGTCTGATGAGAAATGAGAAGGGAGACAGCCCCACGTACTATGTACTTAAGGTCATCACTGTGTGCTTAGGGTCCTCGGTCAGCTGGGATGTGGTTGGTCTCAAAGAAAACATTGTAGCACAGGGATTATGATGTTTATAGGACCAGGCCTTGCCGCAGATACTTCTCCAGCCAACCGCATCCGCCCTGAGACAGATAGGAGCGCGAGACCCCATGGAAGACTGTCCCTTCCCACAACCCACCTGCAGTGTCTGGCTTCCCTGCCCACTGGCGGATGTCAGGGCAGGCTGACCCTGCTGTGAGCGAGGTCGGTATTGCTGCAGGCCACTTGGGAACACAAGTCCCTTTTTTCTGTGAGGGGGAGGGAGGATGCTGTTTTTATATCCTTTGCACCAAGGCATTTTAGGCAGAAAAAATCAGGGAACCAGCAGAGGTTGGGGAGGAGAATCATTAGGTGCCAACGCCAGACCAACGGGTATCGTACATCCTATTTGGGCCTGTTGGTCGGTGAGGAGACCAGACAGGCAGGCCTGGGGAGGACAGATACGAGCTACTGTCCCTGGACCCAACAGCCATGGGAGATGAAAATTGAATGGCAGGGTGCTAATATTCCAGAGAGCAAAAGGCTCACCATAGTTTTTGGACCTCACACCTGTGTTTCTATCCAATCATTTGCGTCCACCTTCTCAGCTGTGACTGGCTGCCATTTATAAACCTGGGGCGTAGTTAGAATGGGAGTTAACACTCACTCCCACCAACAGGGAGTAGCAAGGGATGGGCTCCCAAATCCATGTCTGCCTTCATTTGAGTGAGTCCCTAGTTGCCACCCCAACATGGGTATTCAGCTAGGAATGATGTTTCCCAGCCTCCCTTGCAGCTGGATGGCCTGGCCAATGGGTTGTGCATAGCTGGGTCTACACCCTTTCCCCCTTCCTGTCTGCCTTTGTCTGTCTCTCTTTTGGGGGCGGGGTGGGCACTGAGGATCGAACTCAGGACGCACTTGCGAGGCAGGTGTTCTTTTGTTTTGAGACAGGTCTCACTATGCAGTGCAGCCTGGTCTCGAACTCACTCAGAGTTCTCCCTCAGGATCCCAAGTGCTAGGATTATAAGTGTGTGCCACCACGACCAGCTGTCTGTTGCCAGTTTCATGAGAAATAATGACAAGATGTTTGTAAATAATGAAAAAATAACATTTATTGAGCATCTGTTTCTCTTTACCTGTGCCAGGCAGACTGTGTAAAACTGTTTACCTGTGAGGTGAGTTTGCCACTTTACCCTGGAGCAAGCTCAGGCCCAGAGTGGTTAGCTCATTTGTCCACAGAGCAGTGAGGGGTACAGCGAGGAGCCCCCCACCGCCTGCAGCCTGACCTCCAGAGCCCAGACACAGCCAGTCTGTACTGGCTCTAGCCTGTCACAAGCACACCCCTGACATCAGATAACCTCACTCATCCCCACTGAGTCACACCATGCTGGGCAATGAGCAAAGTCACCTACGTCCCCACCCCCAAATTACGTTTTGTCAGAGAAGCAGACAGACACTTTCATATCTTTTTTTTTCTTCAGTACTAGGGATGACACCCAGGGTCTTCACACTGAGCCATACTCCCAGCCCTTTTTATTTTTTATTCTGAGACAGGGCCTCACTAAATTACTAAGTTACCCAGGTGGGACTTGAACTTGTGATCCTCCTGCCTCAGGCTCCCAGAGTGCTGGTATTATAGACAGACAAGTTAGGTAGAAATATCATACACAGTCAGATAGGGCTGGGTCCTCAAGAGGATTAGGACAAAGGTGAAACACACCACAGCTGCAACTGAGGAGACATATCGATTGGAAACAGGGACTCAAGATAAAGACAAGATGGCTGGTAATTCAGCTCCATGGCAGCGCACCTCCCTGGCAAGCACAAGGTCCTGATTTTGAGCACCAGTACAAAAAATTTTAAAAACATAAAATGAGCATGGTGGCTCACACCTGTAATCCCAGCACACGGGAGGCTGAGGCAGGAGGATCGCTGTGAGTTCAAGACCAGCCTGGGCTACCTAGTGAGTTCCAGGTCAGTCTCAACTACATAGTGAGACCCTGTCTCAAAAAACAAACAAGCAAAAGATAAAGACAAGATGACCAGACCTGCACACTTCCTCAAAGAACAAACACTGGGCCTAATGAAGTCTAGATAGACATCAGCCACCCCAATGGATGTCCAGAGACCTCTGGACCCACCATTTGCTAGGAGAATCTTTGTCCTTTCTATCCATGCTTATTATGTGCCTTGTTTCCTAACTGGACCATTATTACTTTTTTTTTTTTTTTTCCCCAGTACCAGGGATCAAACTAGGCAGGCACAGCGCCACTGAGCTACGTCCCGGCCCTTGGACCTATCGCCTAAGTGACTGCACTTGTAACCCTATTGGATGAGCTTGGCTGTGGCCCACACTGTACCCATGTGGGTTTCACTCTATAAAACTCCCCTGTACAGTGGGCCCCTGGCTACCCACTGGGACCCCGCTGCCCCTCAGGAGCTTTTCTACCAATCAATATCTTCCTGCTCTTAACCCCTGCTGTTCCTAGAATTCACTCCTTGATTTTTACAGAACAAGAGCTCAGCGTATCAGACAGCAGCTAACAGGTTGGGAGACAGAATACTTCATGTTTCACCTCCCGTATTATTTCCTGTATCACTGGGATTACAGGCCTGTGCCCCCACACCCAACTTCTCTTATCTTGCACCCAGCTGTGAGCAAAGCGTCACTGCTCATCCCTTCCTCTCATTTCCCAACTGAGCCAAGACCTCTGTTGTCTGTCTTGCTGGCCCCACCCCGGCTCACCTCTACCTTTATCCTCTTTATCCACTGCCTGTCCTGCAGTTCCTGGGACACACAGGTACATCCCTGCTTCTGTGCCTTTGCACTTGGGTCCCTCTGACTACAGCACTCTTCCTCCTTATCTTCCTCCAGAACTTCACTCAAAAAAAGATGAGCCAAGCACAGTGGTGTGTGACTGTGGCCTCAGCTACTTCAGAGGCTGAGGCAGGAGGAACTCTTGAGGCCTGTTCAATGCTAGGCTGGGCCACAGAGTGAGACCTTATCTCAAAGCAAAAACAAAAACCAAGAAAAGTTACAAAACTTCAGTGAGATCCCTTGGTGACCTTCAAATCTGACCCCTCCCCAGCATAACATATAATGGCTACCTATTCCTCGAGACTACTCTGTTCTGCTCCCATTTTTGCTTTGTTTTACAGCACTGGAAGTGGAACCCAGGGGCCCATGCATGCTAGGTAAGTGATCTAGCACTCAGCTTTACCCTTGGCCCTGAAGAGAGGGTCTTGCTGAATTACCTAGGCTGTCTTGAACTTGGTGTTTTTGTTGTCGTTGTTGTTGTTGTTGTTGTTGTTGTTGTTTTGGTGGTACCAGGGATCAAACTCAGGTCGTTATGCTTGC
Source organism: Fukomys damarensis (assembly GCF_012274545.1). Lineage (NCBI taxonomy): Eukaryota > Metazoa > Chordata > Mammalia > Rodentia > Bathyergidae > Fukomys > Fukomys damarensis. The sequence continues at coordinate 58,103,190 of NW_022900931.1, forward strand.
AAGGCAGGCAGCGGAACCACTGAGTCAAATCCCTGGCCCTTGAACTTGTGATTCTCTTGCCTTGGCCCCTCAGTAGCTGTGCCACTCAGCTGTATTTCACTCCTTAAAACATGCATATTACTTTTTGCTGGGAATGGTGGCGCACGCCTGTAATCCCAGCACTCAGAGGCCGAGGCAGGAGGATCTCTGTGAGCTGAAGACCAGCCTGGGCTACATAGTGAGTTCCAAATAAGTCTCAAATACATAGTGAGATCCTGTCTCAAAGAAGCCCCCCCAAAAAACAAACAAAAAACAAAACCAACACCAACACAAACACACAGAAAAACCACTGAAAAACATACATATTACTTTTTTAAAAAGCTTTGAGTAGGTGTGGTGGTACATGCCTGTAATCCTAACAATCAGGAGGCTGATGCAGGAGAGTCACTCTGAGTTCCAGGCCAGTCTAGGCTACATAACAAGACCCCGACTCAAAAAACAAAACAAAAAAGGAAAGCAAGCTTTGAGGTATGTTACATAAAATCCATTCCTATCATACAATTCATTGGTTTTTAATAACTTTACTGTCAGGTGTGGTGCACACACCTGTAATCCCAGCACTGAAGGTTGAGGCAGAAGGATCACAAGTTCTTCAAGGCCAGTTTAGGTTACATAACCTGTGTCTGAACCATCCCTCATTCTGCCCAAAAAGAAACCCTGGTCTTAGATCTTGCTATCTGGCCAGTGAGGAGGCAGAGACAGTGGCTGAGTCCTCTCACGCACTGGGTCTGCTGGTGCTTCGGTCTTGGACTCTGAAGCTCCAGGATTATGAGAAAGACTAAGCCATTCAGGTCCATGAGTGACCTATCGCAGTCCGAACTAAGACACCTGCCTTTACTCTGGAAAGCCAAACGCAACGCATCGTTCTACAAGCAGTCTGTGCCAGGCACCAGGCCAAGAACTCAGGCACCCCAGGGGTGGCTGTCATTCAGTTTGGGGATGAGCTTGCCGCTCCCCAGGCTGGAGCTGGAACCGACAGTGCACCAGGCCTAGGCTTCTTGCCCCAATCCCCGGCGTCTCCCACCTTCTGCCCCAGCCCCATTCACTGGAGCCCCTCCTCTCTAGGGCAGCCCAGAGTCTGCTCCCTTACTTCCTGCAGAGGAGTCTGGATGGAGCCAGGGAGGGGCTGAGTCCTCACTGAGACGCTGCAGGGACAAAGGTCAGGAGGGCGTGTACCTCAGAACTGGGGGGGGAGGTCCCGCTGCTGCTGCTCCTCCTCCGCCCCAGAGCACCTTGGGTCCCTCCTGGCCCTCGGGACACAACTGCGCTGGCCACCATGGACTTCAGCCTGGCGGCAGGTGCGCTCCTCTGCGGGGTGGGGGACCCAGACTCAGGCCCACTCCCCGTTGCCTGCACCAACCCACCCGACCCCTCTTCTCTCTGCAGCCCTGGATTCCAACTCCAAGAAGCTGGAGGGGGCTTGCAAGCTGGGAGACCCCAAGCACGTTCCTCCTAAAGCTCATGGCGGGCCAGGGGCACCCCAGAAGCCGCGGGTGAGTCACCTCGGCACGGGGCCTGTGCGAGGGGTGGGATCTGGTCTCTGGGCCTTGTGGCACCTCAGTCGTCCAACTTGGGGGCCTAGGGGAGGTCCCTGTCCTCACTGCCAACCCTCCCCTCAAGCCCTGCCACGGCAGCTCCTCAGATTCCAGCAGCAGCAGCAGCAGCAGCAGCTCCAGTGACTCGGACTGCGAGGGGAAGGTAAGGGCGCTGCAGGCCAGGCGCGGCCGGGAGGGTCGCAGTCCCAGCGGCAGCACCGGGTAGGGTGGGCCC
>NW_022900931.1:58105026-58105229 GCF_012274545.1 Fukomys damarensis
CCCGCCCACAGCCCCACGCCGCCGGCTCGCAGAAGCACAAAGGCACCGCGGACAAGCCCAAGAAGCCCAAGATGAAGAAGGACAAGGACAAGAGGAAGAAGGGCAAGGAGGCTGCCCACTGAGGGGGCGGGGCTCATTAAACCTTGCCCTTAGTCTGCTCCCGCCCGCGCCGCACCGCCCCCTGCCGGCCGCCCAGCGGAGCG
>NW_022900931.1:58105527-58114626 GCF_012274545.1 Fukomys damarensis
TGCCGCCTCTGCCCTGCCTACCCAGGGGCCAGGCTGCCCCTCGGCAGCCTGAGGGGAGTCTGCAGGCCAGGCCCAGGGAGCCCCGGGCTCCTCCCTGTGGGTGCCCTGCCCGAGCGGGTGGGGAGCCAGTCCGCTGCTGCCCACCTCTCATCTTGGCCAAGACACATCTGTTTGCTTTCCGTGCTGGAGATGAAACCAGGTCGGGCAACTGCTCTACCACCAAGCTACACCCCCAGAATACTGCATGACAATCTTCTTTTTTGCCTTACGGGGATTGAACCCAGGGGCTTCCAACTGAGCTACATGCCCAGACCTTTTTAGTTTTGTTTTTTTTTTTAACTTCAGACAGGGTCTCACCAAGTTGCTAAATTGCCCAGGCTGGACCCAAACTTGTGATCTTCCTACCTCAGCCTCCCACAGCGCTAGGATTCCAGGCATGTACCACCACACCTGGCCCCAGATGACAATTTTTCAAGACAAGGTTATTTTCTAAAACACTTCCAATTTAATTTCTTTCTTTCTTTCTTTTTTTGAGACAGGGTCTCACTATGTAGTTGAGACTGACCTGGAACTTACTATGTACCCCAGGCTGGTCTCCAACTCTCAGTGATCCATCCTCCTGCCTCAGCCTCCCAAGTGCTGGGATTACAGGCGTGGGCCACTATGCCCGGCCTCCAATTTCTTTTTAAAAGCTTATAGCCAGACATCCTGTGGCACACATCTGTAATCCCAGCAATCAGAAGGCTGAGGCAGGAAGATCACAAGTTCAAGGCCAGCCTAGACTATATAGTGAGTTCAAGGCCATCCTGAGCTACAATAGCAAAACCTTGTCTCAAAACAAAACGGAGCCAGGGATTTAGCTCAGTGGTTCTGCCGCCTGGCTTGCAAGTGCAAGGTCCTGAGTTTGATCCCGGGTACCAATACAAAAAAAAAATTATAAATAATGCTCTCAAGTCAAAGTTTGCCCATGGGTCAGATTTAGCCACCGGCCATCACATTTGCACTGTTTTTCCTCATGCTCAAAACGAATCCTCCCAGTACCAAGGCGCACTCGTCATCGCATTAAACAAAAGGGGAAACTGAGGTTTGGACAGGGGAAGTAACCTGCCCCGATTCCAGTGAAGCCTGGGGTCAACCCACGCCCACTAGGCTCCACTGCCCTTAAATAGCCCCCAACTCCAGCGGGAAGGGCTCCTAGAATCTCCTTCCAGGGACATTCTGGCCAGAAGCTACCACATAAGGGGAGTGCAGCAAGGGTAAGAGCCCAGCCAAGAGCCGGCTCCCTGGGTAACCCAACCCCAACCCCCTGCAGCCGGTTGGGTGCTGCTTTTCTTCCAGCCTTGGGTTGGATGCTCTCTCTTCCAGGAAGCCCTCCTGCCCTGCTCAGTTCAGTGTGGCTCTGATCTAAATCCCTTCCCTGACATCTGCATGGAGACCCCAGGGACCCCAGCCCCACACACACTGAGCCCCAGCTCACCATGAACACAAAGATGGAGACGCAGCACCAGCCCAGCACCAAGTAGTAGCCCGTCTTCCCGAAGAGCAGGCCCATGAGTACGCCAACAATCATGCTGGAGGGAGAGAGAGGAGGCTGGGGCGCGGAAGGGGCCTGCAGGCCGGGGGTGCCAAGCAGGGTGAAAAGTACTCACCCGACATATTTATAGCCTACAAAGGCCACCAGGTCGATGGTGGTGAGGTCGGTGTTGACAGTGACCAGGTAGAGGCTGAGCAGGATGGCCACCACCTCCAGGGCCAGCCAGACCAGTGCCGAGCTTGCTTGCAGCCCCAGGAGGTCTGGGGAGAACCTGTGGGCACCGAGTTCAGTCAAGCAGCTGCAGCTCAGGATGTCCCTGAGCGTCACCTGGGGACAGCTCTGTGTGGGTGTGAGGTGGGGCTGGAACCAGTGGTGACCAAGATGGATCTGGGCCTGTCCTCGTGGAAATGTCACTCCGGGGAGGAGGCAGACTTGTCTCCACACAGTGGTGGCCAGCAGAGTCAGGACTGGGCTGAGGGGACTGCAGGGGGCTGTGCCCGATGCAGCCAGGAGAGAGTGACAGAGGGGGCTTCTCAGAAGACAGAGAGTAAGCTGGGGCCAGAAGGAGTAAGCAGCTGGGCCGGGAGGAAGGCCTCTGTCTCTGCCCTATGCCCAGGGCTTCAACAGTGAATCAACAGTTGTTTTCAGTGCCAAAGAGGAAAGGAAGAGGGAAAGGCATGGGCTTGGCCCAGGCTGGGGCAAGGAAGTTACTCTGGATGAGAGATGTGGCAGACGAGCAGGTGCAGGTGGGTGGTGCAGGGGAGGACATACTCCTGAGCCAAGAGAGCGGAAGTGCAAAGGCCCTGGGGAGACGGTGCAGAGGGGGAGGGAACAGGGTGATGGGGCATCACAGGGGTAAGGGCAGCCAGGCAGGGCAGGGTGGGGTGTGGCCAGGGCCCACTCTCAAAGTTTTCTGCTGCTTCTGGAGTGAGGACAGGGACACACACACACACACACACACACACACACAGCTCGTTTAGATCAGAATGAAGAAGAGGCGGGTCTGGGGCTGGAAGCCAGGAGGAAGGACAGATTGGAGGGTCACCCGTCACACGGGATGCGAGGCTGCACAAGGGTGGGAGAAAGAGAAGAGATAGTCACGTGCCAGAGTGACAGGGAGAGCTCAGTCTCGAGTCCACTGGGAGCAAGGCGGGGCTGTTCTAACAGGAGAACTGGAACCTCCTTGATGGCTCCTTGGCCCACTGACCCCACTTCACCCCACCCCACCTTGGACCTCCCTTACCTGTCCTGGGTCCCCAGTGCAAGGCCGGCCACCAAGATGTAGGTGATGAAAGCCATTGCTGTAGGAGGCAGTCACAGACACTGGTCAGACAGAGGAGGAAGCACCACATGCCCACCAGAGGGAGGAAGCTGTGGGGCGGCGGGCAGGGCGTGACCTGGAATGTAGAGGTCTGGAGCATTGACGTCAAAGCGGGGGGCCACCGGGGTGTCCTGCTGGTACTGCACTTCCCAGTCCTGTGGAGAAAGGAGTGGGCAGGACCCGACGGCAGGCACCCGCTGCCTGCTCACAGGCCAGCTGCGGCCCAGCTCTCGGCGGTGCACTCACCTGGTGCAGGTAGGGGAAGACGAGCAGGCCCAGCTTTTTGCCCACATACACGGTGTCCACGGCAAAATAATACTTGAGCTTGGAGACAGGGATGAAGCGGTCGATCTGGGAAGCAGAGAGCTCAAGCCTGAGCCCCTGTGGCCTCCGCTGCCCCCCACTCCCACCAGACCCCGGCCACTCACGTTCTTGTCCACCAGCTCCTTGCCCTGTGCAGCCAGGCTGCTCCCATAGGCCATGGCCATGTTGGACACGGGATCTGCCAGGAAGGCTGCCTGGGGTGAGGTAGAGGTGGCGGGGTAGCCCAGGCCACTGGCTGCCTGCTGGGCCCCGTAGCCCCGGCTGTGTGCCGAGCTCGTGTCATCGAAAAGCTGGTGTGGGTCTGTCATGCCCGGCTGGGACACTGGGATCCTCCGCTTCGAGGCTACAGGAGAAGAGGGTAGGGAGCTCATTCATTATGCAGGAACTCTCCCTGCCTGCTCCTACTACAGTGGGGACAGGTCACCATGACAGAGCCCTGATTTTAATGTCAGATGGGCTGTCAGGTACGGGCTCTGCCATCCATCCATCCATCCTCCATCCAAATAATAACAACCATAATGATCACAGCTACTCTCTTCTGAGGTCAAATCCTATACAAAGCTTTGTGTTAAACACATGAGGTCTCCATTCCAATTTCCTTCTGCACTGCCCGTTATTTGACTGCAGCCACTGGGGCATCTTATGACACAATGTCATTCTGCTACCTCAGGGCCTTTGCACTAGCTGTGCCTCTGCCTCGAATACTCTTGCTCTACACCCTCATGGCTCCTTCCTCTCCCCCTTGAGGTCTTGCTGAATGGCGTTTTCTCCAACCCAACCACCTGGCTGGCAACAGCATCTCCCTCTGCAGCACTCTTTCCCCCTTCCAGCTTCATTACGTCCACAGGAGGAACACAGCAGCAGCTGACAGAATCGCTATTTATTCTATTCCATTTCCCCCACGGGATGGTGAGCCTGCGCCCCAGATCAGGGTTAGAAGAGACTCTCAGTCTGAACCCGATGAATGAATAAATGGCCACACCATCTTGCAGAAGTGGAAACCAAGGCTGAGGCAGCTAAATGACATGCGAACAGCCAAACTGAGTGGCAGAGCAGGAGTCCAGCCCAGGTCGGTCTGACAAGTACACAGTAATTAAGCCCTGGCAGAGTGCCCACCAACTTCCAGGCCCTGTTACCATCGCTACACCTTGGCTCACTGAATCTCACAGCACCCTATTTCTTCATTCTGTTTTGCAGAGGAGAAAAGGGAGACCCAAAGAGGCCCTTCTCAAAATCACACAGGCAGCTTTTGTAAGGCTGAGGCAGGAGGATTACCATGAGTTAAAGGCTACCCTGAACAACATAGTGAGTTCAAGGCCAGCTTGGACTACATAGCAAGTCCTGTTTCAAAAGCAAAACAAAAATCATGCAGGTATGAGGCACAGCCAGGTTTCAAGAGCTTGTAAAAAGGTCAGAGCTAGAGGTGTGGCTCAGTGGTAGACTGCTTTCCCAGCAGGTGGAAGGCACAGCAAAACCCAAACAAAAGCCATGTGTGGTGCCACATACCTGTAATCCCAGCACTTGGGAGGCTGAGGCAGGAGGATCACCCTGAGTATGAGGCCAGCCTGGGCTACATAGTAAATTCAAGGTCAAAAGTATATACTCTGATCCTGTCTCAAAAAACAAACAAAAGCCCCAAACAAGACAGAACAAAACCAAACAAACCCACAGAAGTTCCCCTGGCTTCATGGAGGAAGCAAATGGCAGGGAACAGGGAAAGGAGAGTGGCGGATGCTGAGGTGGCTCGGATGGGGGCACAGGGACAGGCTGTTTCTGGGTAGCACTCGCAGGGAGGAGGGACAGGACTCTGGGAGGCGTGTTCGTCGGCGTTTGGGGGAAATAGCTGCCATCCCAGGTCCTGGTTTGACTGCTGGGGAAGTGAGGCAGCTGTCTGTTGAGATGGGGAGGCAGGGTGTTTGTGTGTGTGTGTGCGTGTGTGTGTGTGTGTGTGTGTGCGTGCGCGCACACGTGGGTGTGTTTGTGTGTGCGCTCAGGGAACGGCTCCTGAGCATCACGCAACACTGACAAGGCAAACCCTTTCTGAGAACTTCCTATGTGCCACACACAGGGGGCAGGGGACAGGGTGAGATCTGCCGGGGTGGGGAGAGACCAAATTACCCACATCCAGGGCTCTCTGCCCCAGCTCTCCGTTGTGCGTGCGCGCACGCGTGGGTGTGTTTGTGTGTGCGCTCAGGGAACGGCTCCTGAGCATCACGCAACACTGACAAGGCAAACCCTTTCTGAGAACTTCCTATGTGCCACACACAGGGGGCAGGGGACAGGGTGAGATCTGCCGGGGTGGGGAGAGACCAAATTACCCACATCCAGGGCTCTCTGCCCCAGCTCTCCGTGTAGTGGAGTTCAGAGTCCAGCTAGGCAGCACTGTAAGGTGGCGAAGTGATGCTCACCAACTACTCAGCCCACAGGAAGCAGCCAGTCCACCGCACTAATTGTCAACTTACAGCTCCCAGCCTTCTCTGGCACCCGCTTCCCCACCATCGTGGCTCTGGAGATTGAACCCATGGGCTTCACAATGAGCTACATCCCCAGTCCTTTCTTAATGTTTTGAGGCAGGGTTTGCTGAGTTGCCCAGGCTAGGCTCTGACTGGTGATCCTCCTGCCTCAGCCTCCCAAGTTCTAGGATTATAGGCCTATGCCACCAAATCCCACCCCCTCAATTTTTTTATAGCCTAAAAACAATGGTCTTTTCATTCTCAAAGCAAACAACATTGGTTCTGCCTTGCTCTCCCACATGCCACTTTCCTGTCCTTCTCCCACTTCTGGCCCAAGGGCGGCTTCCTAAAAATTCACTGCAAGGTTCCCTCGTTCCTGTCAGCCTGGCAGCCCTCAGTACACTGAGTTCTGCTGTCACCCAGCTTCCTAGAAGCCTCTCCACAGATCAGGGCTGAAGCCACTGTTCTCTCTTACCTGAATCAAGCCCATGAGAGCATTTGGTGCTACTGGTCCTAACACCAACCTGAGTCTCTGCTTTTCTCTTTTATTTTTTGGAGACACAGCCTGGCTACCTTGTCCAGGCCAGCCTCAAACTACAGATCCTCCTTCCTCAGCCTCCTGAGTGCTGGGATTACGGGTGGCACTGCCACACCTGGCTGACTTCTCTACTTCTGAATCATCTGTAGGCACCTATTTCTCTTACCTGTCTGACCCAACAGATGTGCACTGGGCACCCTCAGCCGTGAGGGTTCCACAACAGGCACCGCAGACCCAGCAAAGCGACAAAGTCTTCTGCCTGTGGGAAGCTGATAGTCTCCTAACTGACCACTCTCCAGATCCCACAAATAGGCAACCCAGTTTGGCACCCTTACCCTTGTCTTCCACCTCTCACCTACAGCAGTTTCACCTACAGGGAGCTCTCACCATCAGGTTCGCCTCCGGTTCTGGGGTCCACCTAGAGTCATTACTTGTCTCCCAGCGAGAGACCTAGGTGTGGCCCCTTCCTGGAATCCCCCAGCTGTCCCAGGGCCCTTACCTCAGGCTCCAGACCCCCACTTCCGCTCTGTCTGACATCAGTGCTGGCTAGTCCTCACCCACTACACCCCAGTGTGATCCACCCTTGACTCTGTCAAGGATTTAACTGGATTTAAATGTCCTACCTGATCCCTCGACCCACCAACCTTCACTTCAATGGGCAGCATGTAATCCTTTTAATATATGTATATATATTGTTTGCTGTTGTTGTTCAGTACCAGGATTGAACGTGGGTCCTTGCGCTTTTGAGGCAGGCAGCGGAACCGAGCTAAATCCCTGGCCCTGTTTTGTTTTGAGACAGGGTCTTGCTATATAGTTCAGGCTGGCCTTGAACTCACCAGGTAGCCCAGGCTGGCCTCAAACTCGTGGCAATCCTTTGCCTTAGTCTCCCAAGTGCTAGGATTACAGGTGAGTGCTGGATTATAGGCAAGTGCTACCATACCTGGCTTATTAATTTTTTTGTAACAGTAATGAAGATTGAACCCAGGGCCTCTGTACTGAAGTACGCCCCAATCCCTTTTAAAAATTTTTAAATTTTGAAACAATCTTGCTAAATTGCCCAGGCTAGACTCAAATATGCCATCCTCTTGCCTCAATCTTCCAGAGAGTATGCGCCACCATGCTCAGCATTTTTCTTTTTTTTAACAGGGTCTCCCTGTTTAGTCCAGGCTGGCCTTGAACTTGCAATCCTCTTGTCTGAACCTCTCATGAGGGCTGGGATCACAGGCATACCACACCATGTCTGGCTTTCTGTGATCCTTTTATTTATTTGTTATTGGTTTTTTTTGAAACAAGGTCTTTCTATGTAGTTCAGGCTGGGCTTAAACTCACTATGTAGCTGGCCTTGAACTTGCAGTGAACTTCCTGCCTCAGCCTCCCTGAGTGCTGGGATTACAGATGCAGGCCACCATGCCAAGTCCTATCATCCTTTTTTTTGGGCGGGGAGGTTTCAGTCAGGGTCTCACTATGTAGTTCAGATTGCCCTGGAACTCACTGTGTAGCCAGGATGGTTTTGAACTCCCAGCGATCCTCCTGCTTCAGCCTCCTGAGTGCTGGGATTACAGGCATAAGCCACCAAACCTGGCCTCAGTATAATCCTTTTAAGTGCAAGTGAAGTGGCCACTGAAAATCAAATCCAAATGCCTACTAGGCCCTGTGTGACCAGCCCTGCCAGCCATCTCTGCCCCAGCCCCAGTGGCCTCCTCTCTGGATGTGTGCTCCCATAGGCTTCTGAACCAGCAGCACCACGCTATCATCTTGGAATATCTTCCCTCCCTCAAGCGCCTGCACTCAGGCCTCTGCTTCCGCTCTGATGTCCTCCTCACTCCTTCACAGAAAGCACCAACCCCGCCAGCTCTTAACCATAATATCCAGGGCTTTTCTTCCCTTCTGAGCACTTGCACAGCTTCTAAATCAATACTCCTTTGTCCATTTCTTTTCTTGCCTTACCTTCTGGCTGCAAATCTCCTTCCAGGTAACTGCTCTTGGGTTACATGTACCCTCTTCCAGGATGTGCACTGACAACCCACGCAGATGCCACCTCTGGGCTCCCACAATGGATTTCTCTGCCTGCGCCCCCTCATCCCGTCCCCAACCCCGCCTAAACATCCCACCCTACCCCTGCGCCCTTGCACCACGGCATCATTACTCGAGCCTATCACTGTCATCTGCTGTTACTGGCAGCTGCATGAGGACAGGAACAGCGCTGACTGGGCACTGCTGTATCCCCTGGGTCACTCGCCACAGGGCTAGCCAGGTACCTTACTGACTGAAAAGAGAAACCGCTCATCCCTTTCTCCTCAAAAGAGAGGTCTCTTCAACTCCTCGTCAGGTCCCAGATTTTTGTCTTCACATCCCTACTACCCCTCAAATGTCTTGTTGACTTGGTCGTTTCCTATGCAAGTGTCTGTCTTCCCACTGAACTCTGAGAGCGAGAATTGAGCCATGCTGCTTAGTGCTGGGCACTCAAATTCCAACACAGGGCCTGGCACGGGAAGGCGAGGGAAGACATGCTGAATGGATAAATGAAAAGCAGCACAGCGCACGTATGGAGATAAGGAACTGAAAAACAAATTCAGAGATCAGAAAAGGAGGTTCACAGTACAGTAAATACAGGTTCAATCTTAAGTGAGGGGTAAGCATGGAAGGGGCGTGGGCAACATCTCCGGGGCACTGGGGAGACTCACAAGGGTGAGAAGCAGAGGAGGGCAGATCGCTAACAGCAAATGAATGAAAGTCGCGTTTCTTTGGACATCACACAATATCCTTCTCCGGGTTGTTTTCTTTTAAAATCTAAAGGAATTTCTTAAAGAATCTACCCCCATACGCCCCTACCTGGACCTGGCATCTCTACGCTGTGCACACCTCGAAACTCCGAGTCCTTGATCTCGTGAACTCTGACCTGTAGTGACCTCGCTAACCGCCGCTGCGG
>NW_022900931.1:58114927-58118698 GCF_012274545.1 Fukomys damarensis
CCGCCTCTGCCACGGTCCGGAACGTGCCCGACCGGCCCCCGTAGCCACGCCTCAGAGGTACACGATAGCCAATGAGTTTCACGATTGAGGGGAAGCCACACCCATAAGGGCCTGGCCGAATGGGAGATAGCTTACGTAAGAGGCGGGAACTGGGGCTGGTGGCGGGATGTGGTAACTGAGGGACAGAAGGGCGGGGCTTGGGACCTCCTGACGAAAAATGTAGATATGAGGCGTGGAGCGAAGAGCGAGATGGGAAATAGAGTTTTTTACTGCCAGTCAGTCAATTTGATTCTGAGAGCACTGAGGAGCCAGAGAACGGTGTGGGTCGGAGAGGAGAGTTACATTTGTGTTCCAGAAGGACTAAATAGGAGTTGTGCGAGCTCTAGAGCTATTACAATTTTTGGCATTCCTTAGGTTTTTATGTTTTTTGTTTAGTTTTGTGGTATTGGGGATTGAACTCAGGGCCTTCGCACTGAAATACATCTTCAGCCTTTATATTTATTATTATTTTTTAAGGGGTCTCGCTAAATTGACCAAGCTGGTTTTAAACTTGCTGTCCCTCTGCCTCAGCCTTTCTAGTAGCTAGGATTACAGGATTCTGTTTGTTTGTTTTGAGACAGTCTTGCTCTTTAGCCCAGGCTGCCCTCGGGTCCTGAGTTCTGGGATTATAGTCGTGTGTCCCCACGTCTAGCTCTAGCTCCCTCTTTAGGTATTAAAGTGAATATTTAGCCGGGGATTTAGCTCAGTGGTTCTGCTGTCTGCCTCCCAAGCACAAGGACCTGAGTTCGATCCCTGGTGCCAAAAATAAATAAATAAATAAATAAATAAAGTGAATATTTAATGAAAAAAGGACATCCAGCAAGTTAGGTGATAAAAACTGACTCTTATGACCGGGGATTTAGCTCAGTGGCGCTGCCGCCTGCCGCCTGCCTCGCAAGCACAATGTCCTAAGTTCGATCCCTGGTACAAAACAAAACCAAAAAACCCAGTATCTTTGTTCAGAGATATCTTTATTTCTCAGAAATTCGTACAAATGTTCTCAGGTTGTGACTGTTTCCTCCAATGCCTGGTGTCACCAAAGACCGTCAATAACCCCAGCAACTCGTGGCACCTGCTAGTGCTGAACCCTGAGAACCAGCTTCCTTTGTTTCTCCTCTCTTTGCCACTCCGTGTCCCCACGCCTGTGTCCCCCACCTCCTCCACTTATCACAGGCAGAGACAGTGGTAGAAGTGACTTCTGGGCAGTGATAGCACTGCAGAAGGATGGCAGCATCCTTTACCCTGTCACAGTGGCTTCCCTTTCCTGCTCTGAGACAGTGGCTCTTGGGGGAGCTTGAGGGCTGCTCCTGGTTTCTCAGTAATGAGGGCTGGCTGAGTTGAGATCCTTTTTTTTTTTGTACAATTCCTCTCTGAGGTAGCATCTGTCCCTTAGGCTTCACCACCATTTTTTTGTTGTTGTTTGTTTTTGTTTTGTTTTGTTTTTTGAGCCACGGTTTCACTATGTAGTTGAGACTGACCTGGAACTCACTATGTAGCCCAGGCTGGTCCCAAACTCACAGCGATCCTCCTGCCTCCACCTCCCGAATGCTGGGATTACAGGCATGTGCCACCACCATTCTTGTCTTCAGCCCTTTCTCTTGCTTCCAGATTAGGCATTTCTATAATTATTTTTAATTAATAAATAAATATTTTGGCTTTCTGCGGACCTCTTGATGTTTTGGGGTTTTTTGGTTTATTTGTTTGTTTTTTGAGCAGGGTCTTGCTATGTACTTCATACTGTCCTTGAACTCACTGTGTATCCCAGGCTGGCTTCAGACTTGCAGTGATCCTCCTGCCTTAGCTTCCTGAATGCTGGGATTACAGGCGTGCACCACCATGCCAGGACCTGCTGACTTCTTGTGTAACTATAGTCATCCTTCAGTATCCATGGAGAACTGGTTCCAGAAACCCTGTGGATACCAACATTCTTAAACACTAAGTCTTTTGTGTAAAACGATATAGGTCAGGTATAGTAGCACATGTTACTTGGGAAACAGAAGCAGGAAGATCCCAAGTTTGAGGCCAGCCTGGACAATTTAGTAAGACCCTGTCTCAAGATTTTAAAAAGGAATGGGGTGGGCCAGGATGTAGCTCAGTGGTGCCCTGCCTGCCTGATAAGTGCAAGGTCCTGAGTTCAATCCCTGGTACCAAGAAAAAAAAATGGGGATGTAGCTCAGTGGTAGAATGTTTACCTAGCATGTACAAGGCCCTAGGTTCAATCCTCAGTACTGTATGAGAGAGAAGGAGAGAGGAACAGACAGACAGAGACAGACAGAGAGAGACAGAGAGAGCTTGGGCGTTATGGTGGTGCATGCTTATAATCAATCCCAGCCAGCAACCTGGAAGGGCGAGGCAGAAGGATCATAAGGTCCAGCCCCCAGCACACACTCACACACACAAAAGTAATATTTATATATGCACATTCTCCCATATACGTTTTTATTTTTCTCATATACTTCTTTATTTTAATTTTAATTTTATTTTTTACATGAAAAAGCTTTAATTGGAAAGTAGAGAAAATGGTCACAGCCTTTAGCTTGAGGAGCTGACAAAGATCAGGCCTGCTCTTAGCAGAGGGCAGCAAGGAAAGGACTGCAGCATGAGTGGCTGAGAGCGCACTCTGATGAAGGGGATCAGACTGGCCGCCCCACAAGGGCCCGAGGCCAGCTCTAAGGACCACCTGGAGGGCTGGGGTCCGGTTGATTTGATCCTCCGGCCTGGTCCTCTGGCTCTGGGATCCTCGCGGCTGAGGGGTGGGTCTGTTTCCATAGAGGACACCTCTGTTTGTGGTGGCTGCATTCATGGGGCTGTGGTTTTCCTTGGGTCCAGTTGATCAGAATTTTGGGACAGTGGCTGGAGACTCCTGGGAGTAGCTGAGTGTCCCTGTGTAGTCCTCGTGTGGTGTCCTCAGTCCTTCCACTGTGTCCATTGAGCACTCATCAGGTCCTGGCAAGTCCTGGAGCAGAGCACACTAAGGCAGCCTATGTTTGAAACCAAAGCTGTCACTGGCTGGCATGTGTCCTTGCTTTTAGATGTGAGCTTTTTTTTTTTTTTTTTTTTTTTTGGTACCAGGGATCGAACTCAGGACCTTGTGCTTGCAAAGCAGGTGGTGGAACCACTGAGCTAAATCCCTGGCCCTGTCCTTGCCTTTAGTCATAGTAGAAATTAAATGAACGTATGGCTGGGTGCGGTAGTGCATACCTGCAATCCCAGTAACAGAGGAGAAACATAACTCCCAACCTGCCAGATGCCAGATGTGCTGAGTTTGTAGCCTCTGGATATCAAAGAATGAACTCCAAGGAACAAGGGAGGTTAAGAGTACGAGGAGTTTATTGAGAGAGCAGGAAGGGTCTCAAGTGGGTGGTCACCACGGTCTTTTGTCAGGGGTAATTTATACAGCAAAGTCACAATGTGGGTACAATGTGGGTCAAACTACAATCAACCTATAGGATAACAGTAAGTGTAGGTAAAATTAAAACCGGTCATGTAGCAAGGGTACGTGGAGAGAACAAAGGCATTCTGATGAAGGGATCACACTGGTCCCTATTTATTTACTTTTTTGAGATAGGATCTGGCCGTGTAATACAGCCTGATCTGGAACTCGCAGTCCTCTTACCTCAGCTTCCAAGTGCTGGGATTGTAGGTGTGTATCACCATGCCTGGCTCCTCCCATATACCTTAAATTATACACATACACACATATGTCCACACATATGTCATATATATATATAT
>NW_022900931.1:58118784-58120274 GCF_012274545.1 Fukomys damarensis
AGGCCATCACTCTACCACTGAAGCCCCTTCAATCATTCTATATTACTTACAGTTTCTCATACAATTTAAATGCTATGTAGGAAATATTTGTTTTTCTTTATTGTTTAGGAAATAATGATGTGAAAAAAAGTCTGCATACATTCAGCACAGACAGTGTTTTCCAAATATTTTCAGTCTGCAGTTGATTGAATCCACAGAGGCAGAGGGCTCATCTGTTTATGGGAATCACATGGGTGTGGTTGAGGATTTGTGCAAGCACTTGTGTCCACAGGGCCTGACATATGGCCAGCCTGTGACCACTGACAGCCACGGTTACTGTTGTTATCATCGGATGTCTCTTCCTGTGGACTGTCAGGCCCGAATTAGGCTGTGTTCCAAGAAGTGCCACAGTTTTATAAATAGAACCAGTTGGGCCCCAACTCCCACTCCTCTGGAGGTCTGATATGGCTGAATGCTTGGCTGCCCTCCAGAAGGCTTCCAGGGGTGTGTGGAGAGCCCTGCAGGAGGTACTCGGAAGGGGTGCTCCCGCTTTCAGGGGATAGGGAACCCAGGGCCCTGATGTGCTAAGCACATACTCTATCACTGAGCTACATCCCCAGACTGTCCTCATTTTGGTTTGGTTTTGCTTTTTTTGGCAGTGCTGGGATCGAACCCAGAACCTCATACATGCTAGCCAAGGGTGCTATTGTAGGTGTAGGGAGCCACACTCCCGCTAAAGTTGCTTTTTTGTTTTTATTTATTTATTTATTTTTGTTTTGAGACAGGGTCTTACTTTGCAGTTCAGGCTGGCCTTGAACTCACTGTAGCCCAGGCTGGCCTCAAACTAGCAACTATCCCCCTGCCCCACACTCCTTGTACCACTGCACTCATCTTTCCTAGTCTCTCTGCTCACAGGGAAGATAACCACTTCCTCTATCAGAGGCTGCTCAATCTTCTGATCTGCCTAGAAAGGGGAAACAGCGAGAGTTAAAGAAAGACAATAGAGAGTCGTGTAAACCCAAAGTACATGGCTGGCTGGGAGGTCAGTGCCCCAGAGTGGGCAGAGACAGAGACAATCCAAGCTGGCCACTATTTATTGGGTGCACACAAAATCGGAGGGAGCATCCGGTGACTTAGAGGGCCGAAGTAATCCTATGTTGATGAGGATTTTAGGTTGATGAGGACGGTGGATGGCAAAGCATTCTTACAATAGTAGGTGGGACAAGAAGGCCAGCTAGTAAGGAATCTGTCCTTCCCAGGTGAAACTTTTCTCTCTGTTTTTGTTTTTTTTTATTATTATTACTATTCGGTTCTCAAAGAACCAAGGTATCATCAGCTGATGTACTCTTTGCCCTTGAGTGTCACAGAATCATGCACAGAACCACTGAGGCCTCAACTTCTGACCAGAGGCAAAACGCAGTTATGTTTCCCCAAGCCATAGCCGGCTCCGGGGAAAGAAGATATTGGGCCTTAGACAGTCCTAATCATAATTTAATTTTGAAATGATTTTT
>NW_022900931.1:58120355-58121396 GCF_012274545.1 Fukomys damarensis
ACAGTCCTAAATAATTTAATTTTGAAATGATTTTTCCCCCCAAATTATGTAGAATGGCTGTCGACATTCCTCTGAAGCTTTCTCAACCTCCCTAAGCAGAGTTATGCCCTCGTCCTGCTTTCCACATCTCAGCCTTGGTCACTCTGCTGTGTTTCCCGAATCCCAGCCTGACCACGCTGGGCTGTCACTCTGAGTCGCCCCTGTTAGACCGGGAGCTCCGTGAGGACAGACTCCGAGGCTGTCTCTGTCTCCGCCGTGTCCCCGGGACCACCCAGCACAAAGTGGGCGCTGAGCAAAGATGTGAACAGCTAATGATCCCTCTCTGCTCACAAGGGCACAGGGGACACTTGACTGTGATGTCTGCCTTTGTGAATTAGACAGTGGCAGCTCCCCTGCAGGTCTCATGATTTGCCAAATGGACCAGAACCGGGAGTCACTGTGCATGGGATGGATATCACGCGCATGGATGCAGTGAGCGTCCTTAACAGCATTGAGTGCGCTCTTTGAGGAACTGGGAAGCAACTCCTCCTTTCAGGAGCAGAAAGGAGTTTGGATTCTCTGTAATGCAAGGACCGGTGACTCCCGGAGGGAAGAAAAGAGGGAAGGGAAGGACTCCCCGATCTTGACATCCTGTTGGTCTCCTGGCCACCACAGGAGCGCAGAGCTCCACCCTCCGTGGCCTGCGCTGACACACCTGGCGTCTGGGCGTGCCTCAGTTTCCCAGAGGCAGCTCCTCCCTCAGCCCCGCTCCTCCCCCTTTTCCTGTTCCTCTTGGGGCTTCTGTGGCCGAGTCTCCTGCTTCCGGAACTGAAAGTAGACTAGCGGAGGCTGGGGCCGTCTCCTGGCCACCACAGGAGCGCAGAGCTCCACCCTCCGTGGCCTGCGCTGACACACCTGGCGTCTGGGCGTGCCTCAGTTTCCCAGAGGCAGCTCCTCCCTCAGCCCCGCTCCTCCCCCTTTTCCTGTTCCTCTTGGGGCTTCTGTGGCCGAGTCTCCTGCTTCCGGAACTGAAAGTAGACTAGCGGAGGCTGGGGCCCCGCG
>NW_022900931.1:58121503-58131462 GCF_012274545.1 Fukomys damarensis
CCAACGCCTCGGGGGCCGCCAACACCTCGGACCCCACCTGGGACTTCGCCTCGGCGCTCTTCTTCGCCAGCACGCTGGTCACCACTGTGGGTACGTGAGCGCCACCCCGCCTCGGGCTGGCGAGGACCTGGGCCCCTACCTTGGCCCCGTCCTTTGGGACCCAGAAACCTCACGGGTCCCCTTTGCCCACCCGCCTGTGCGCCTAGGGTGCCTTCGGGACCCCGGATGAACACTGGCTGGCGGTAGTCTGCCCCCTTGGGGTTCCCACATCCAAGCTCTTCCTCCAAATCCGGAAACACCTAGTTCCCTCACCCAGAGTACCTTCCCTCGAGCATCCGGGACCCATTCCTCCATCTTAACCCCTTGGAGGATCTGGGCCTCTCTAGTCCCCTCGGGATCTAGGACTGTGTCAGCGACCCATCTGGGAAGATCCTGCCCCTCTGTCCTGGGGGCCTCAGCCCTGCCGGGACCCCCGGCCGTCACTTCCAAATATGTCTCCTGACTCACTGGATGTGACCCTCCCTGAACACCCCATCCCACTTTCTCCTGAGCCTGGTGGACCAGCAGGGACACAGACCCCCAGGTTTTTAGGGTGCCACCGCTAAAGGCTTTTCTTTCAGGGGGGAACCCATCCCTCTCCTGCCGCCATACTCCCCAGCCAGTTACCTTGGCTCTAGCAGGGCTCTCCATCCCATCGATGTCTTCCCTGTATTGCGGGGTTTTCATCCTAATGGAATACTCTGGTTCCTCTGCCCAGGACCACAGTTCAGCAGCCCTATCAACTGTAGATGTGTGAAGGGGACCCACCATGGTGAAAGCCAGAGCACCCTACAGCGGGGATCATGGACTGCCTTCCTAGAAGCCCCCCAGCATAGACTCCCACCCCCTCTGTCCCCAAACCACCTCCAGCAAAAGTTCTAAACCGGGGTAGTGATGTAGCTCAGCGGCACAGAGCCTGCCTGGCAAGCTCGAGGTCCAAGTTTGATCCCTGGTACAAAAAAATAAAGCTCTAGCCTTTTCCAAGCCAAGGACCCCCCAGAAGGCCTCTTTGCACCCGTGAACTGAGAATCCCACCCCTCCCTGAACCCTGACACCCCTCAGTAAGAGCCCCAGAACCACCTGGAGCTCCTATGGGGACCCCAGAGTCTTCCACATTATTAAAAGGAAACAGACCCCCTGCCCATGCCAGCCCAGGGACTTCTCTCTGTCCACCTGCTACCCCGCCCCGGGCCCCTACCCATCCAGCTTCCCAAGCAAGATGACCTGAGGCTCCTCCAGACTCACAGCTGGGACCTCCCCGCCCCGCAACCACTGCCCCAGCCTGTTTGGGACCAGAAATTCTTTCCATCAGCAACACTTAAGGCCCCTCTGCATCCAGAACTCTCCCAGGACCCACTGAAGACCATTTCACACTGCACCCTTGACACTCATCCCCCCACTAACCCTTTATCTTGTCACCTCCCCAGGGCTCCGTGGCCCCCTCTTCCAGAGGACTGCCCTCCCAATCTCATTCGCGATCCAGAAGGCACCAGCTGGTGCCTGTCCCTCCTTTGGCCCCAAAAGGATTCCTTTTTGTTGTTACTGTTTTGTTTTTTGAGATAGCCTGTCTTTGAATTCAAAGTGTAGCCCAGACTGGCCTCAAGACTCACAGTGATCCTCCTGCCTCAGCCTCCTGAATGTTGGCTTGTGTCACCATGCCTGGACCCAGGATTCATTTCAAATCAAGACACTGGCCCCTTGATTTAAAATTGTGACTTCTGAGCTAGAATGTGGCACATTTCTATAATGCCAGCATGCGGAAGGCTGAGGCAGGAGAATTATAAAAACTTAGCTACTTAGTGAGACCCTGTCACAAAAATAAAAAATAAAGGACTGGGGGTAATAGAGCATTTGCTCAGCACACACAAGGCCTTGACTTCAATCCCCAGATGGCAATTAAAAAAAAAAAAAAAAAAGTCTTGAAACCCTAGGCTCCTTTCACTGAGCTCCCATTCAAGTGGGACCCTGGAACCCACGCTGCCTCCACCTCCCAGAGATCTCTGACCTGGGAAGTCCCATTCTGTTCCAACTACAGCCAAGGGAAAGCAGAGCTTTCTGCTCTTCAGCCACCCCAGCCCCAGCCGTCCTTTTTGGGACAGGGATGAGGCTGTCCCAACTCCTAACTCCTCCTGCAGCCCTCAGTGCAGCAATAGGAGGCAGTTTTGCCCTCCACCCTGTGGTGTCCATTGTGTGGACCAGCAGACTAAGGTCACAGGCGGCAGAGCCGGTGAAACTCCCAGACTGGTACGAGCTGGCCTGGCCTGTGGCTTGCTGTGCTTCTTCCGCTGCCAGGACCTGCCCGGCCTGTTCCTGGGCTTCCTTGGGTTGAGCGCGTCACTCTCTGCCGCCTCCTCCCAGATCCTGGCTTCTGAGGAGTCATTCCTGGTGGAGGAGTAGGCGAGGGAACCAGACCCAAGCTGGACTGGCGGCCCTGCTCAGTGGCCCCTGGTCTGCAGACCGCAGTGTCCTCCTCCTGTGCAGTGGGCTAAGAACACTACCCACTGCGTAGTAGGAGTGAGAGCCTGACAAAGGAGCGCCATCAGCACAGCGTACAAATGAAACTGAGGCCCAGTGAAGTTGGACGACTTGCTGGAGGTCGCACAGCTAGGAAGGTGTGAGTGGGTTCGAATCAAGGCCCCGGAGTCCAGGGCTCTTGCCGGACACACCACACCGATACTGAGCAAGGGCTCAGAGCTCATAGAAGTCGGTGCTGTGTCACTGGGTTTTTGCAAAAAGAAAGCTTTCTAGAAGTCTGAGTGCTAAGGAGGCAGAAGGCATGCTTGGATCTGTCTGCCTGGTGGGCCACAGAGAAGGAGTCCAAGCAGCCCTGGGAAAGGGGAAGTGGGGCTGAGTGGTCCTAAGTGGGAGTCACAATGAACTAGCCCTCATCTGGTGCGGGGGTGGAGGGGAACTTGGGGCTAACTCTGGTCACTCATGCCACTGTTGTTTTGTTTTATTTTTGCTCTTATTTATTTAATTTTTTGGTTTTTTTGAGACAAGGTCTCACTACGTAGTTGAGACTGATATGGAATTCACTCTGTAGCTCAGGCTGGTCTCGAACTCACAGAGATCCTCCTGCCTCAGCCTCTCGAGTGCTGGGATTACAGGCGTGCACCCACCACACCCAGCTATTTTTGCTCTTTGAGACAGGGTCTCACTATGGGTGTTTTTAAATTCACTGTGTAGTCAGGTTGGCCTTGAACTCGTGACTATTCTCCTGCCACAGCCTCCTGAGTACTGGCGTGCACCACCACGCCTGGCATTCTGCTGCCGCTGTTGACGGAATCCCTGGCTTCTAATTTGCGTTCTCGAGGCGCTGACTTCTTACTCTGGCTCCACTCACTCAGTGGAGACTCTGGTTCTACCAGGATGTCAAAGTCATTTTAGGTTAGGCCTGAGCATTCCAGGCCTCTGTCCTGGACAGCAGCCTACAGTTTTGAGGACAAGGAAGCTGCTGTCATATGGCTTGGTTTCAACATTACTGGGCCTGAAGAAGGGTGATGTTCGTGCTGTAGAACCCAGCTGTCATACAGCAAAGGCAGCAGGGCAAAGGGACTGTGGACACAACACTACTGAGCAGAGATGGGGGGGCTCTGGTTTTTAAATAGGAAAAAGCTTTAAATAGAAAGTAAGAAAAAATGGTCTGAGACTAGCTTGAGCAGCTGACAAAGATCAGGCCAGCCTTTAACAAAGGAGAGTAGGAGTTTTTTGTTTTGGTTTATTTGTTTATTTTGTTTGAGACAGGGTCTCACTGTGCAGTGCAGGTTGGCCTTGAACTCTATGTAGCCCAGGTTGGTTTTGAACTCAAACTCATAGGGATCCTCCTGCCTCAGCCTCCCTAGTACTGGGATTACAGGTGTGCACCGCCACACCTGGTCCAAAGGAGAGTAAGGAAAACAGGAAAGGACTGCAGCAAGAGTGGCTGAGGGGTGCATTCTGACAAAGACTGATTGCCCTACAAGAACAATAGGCCAGCTTTAAGGACCAGCTGGCGGGCTGGGTTCTGCCTGTTCATTTTCTCAGGCTTGGTTCCCTGGCTCTGGAATCCTCATGGCTGAGG
Organism: Fukomys damarensis; assembly: GCF_012274545.1. Classification (NCBI taxonomy): domain Eukaryota; kingdom Metazoa; phylum Chordata; class Mammalia; order Rodentia; family Bathyergidae; genus Fukomys; species Fukomys damarensis. Next base: position 58,125,603 of record NW_022900931.1, read on the forward strand.
GATGGGTCCAGTCCCATGAAAGGACATTTGTGGTGGCTGCAGTCATGGGTCTCTGGTTTTCCTGGAGTCCAGGTGGTCACAGTTTTAGGACAGTGGCTGGGGACTTCTGGACCCCCTGGAATGTCCCTGTAAATCTTTTACCTTGGTGAGGATAGGGTACTGGTGGCGAACCTATGGCCCGTGTACCTCAGTAGCCTTTTTATAACGTTGAAAGCTCTAAAAGTTTCACCATCGTTTGGATAGGGGGGTTCTTGCTAAACTTGGATTAACAAGATTCTTTTTTGTTTGTGATAGTAAGGGTGGAACCCAGGCCTCCTACATGGTATGCAAGAGCTCTGCCACTGGGCTACACACCAACCCCAAAAGATGCTTGCAAAACAGGCCAGTGGCAGAGATACCAAGAGGGAGATGATGACTTTGATCAGATATCAAGGATGGGGGCTCTGGGATTCCTGCTTAAATTGGGCCTAGTTAGCTAGGTGTGGTGACACATGCCTGTAATCCCAGCCCTCTGGGAGGCTGAGGCAGGAGAATTCCAAGTTTGAGCACATCTTGGAGAACTGAGCAACTATGAGACCTTGACTCAAAATGAGAAATAAAAAATGGTCTCTGGAAGCCAGGTATAGTGGCACATGCTTATAATCTCTGTATTCAAGAGGCTGAGGCGGGAGGATCTATGTGAGTTTGGGGCTAGCCTGGGCTACATAGTGAGTTCAAGGCCAGCCTGAAACACATAGACACACAGTGAGACCTTATCTGAAAAAAAAAAAAGGGACTGGGGATGTAGTCCCCCATCACACAATACACATACACACACACACTGAGCCTAGTCAAGAACAGGGCTCAGAAAAGCCAGACTAGATTGAGCAGTGAGGCATCTGTGCCTGTGTGAAGTGCGGTAATGAAATGGATATTTATGGGGCCTCCATGATTGCTGTCTGGGGGAGCCAGGAGCTCTGACTATTGGGAGAAACATTCACCACCTGCACCTCGGTCAGAGTCCTCTCTGCTCCTTGTCCTCAGTTTTGTCACAAGCCCGTCTTCTAAGACCTGGCCTTGGGAGTTGCTCCAGGCAGCCTGGCCACAATTCAGGCAGGGGTGGGGTGACGAGGAAGCTGTATTCCAGGAACTGGCCTAGGGTCTATGAGGCCCTTGGGTCCATGTTTAGAGAAAAGAAAAAAAAGGAGCATTATAGCCATTGTAAATTGTAACACTCTTGTGGTTGTTGTTTGGGTACTGGCGATTAAACTCAGGCCCTTGTGCTTGCGAGGCAGGGGCGAAACCACCGAGCCAAATCCCCAGCCCTCTTCACACTCTTGGTGGGTGCAGAGTGCTGTCCCAGCCTGGTAGGGTTGGTGCCATGTTTGAGGACGAGTTTGTTTGTTTGCTTGTTTTGGTACTAGGGAATGAACCCAGGCTCATCCCTTTTCTTCTATTTTTTATTTAAGTCAGGGTCTCACTATGTAGCCAGGCTGTCCTTGAACTCCATATCCTCCTGCCTCAGCTTCCTGAGTGCTGGGATGATAGACTGCACCGGAGTGTTGGCTTCTGCTAACCCTTTAGACATACATTTCAGAGGTATTAAGCACATCCACAGTGTGGAAGCAGCATCACTGCGTATCCAGAGCTCTTTTCATCTTGCAAAACAGAACCTCTGAGGGCTGGGGATTTAGCTCAGTGGCGCCACCGCCTGCCTTGCTTGCGAGGTCCTGAATTTGATCCCCGATACCAAAAAAAAAAAAAAAAACAAACAAAAAGATCAGGCCTGGTGTAGTGGCAAAGGCCGTCAATCTCAGCACTGGGAGGCTGAGGCAAGAGGATCGCTTCAAGTTCAAAGCCAGTTTGGGTTACATAGTGACAGTGGCTCAAAAAATCAATCAGTCAATCAATCAATAAAATAGGTGGTTGGACATAGTGGCACATACCTGTAATCCCAGCACTCTGGAGGCAGAGGCAGGAGGATCACAGTGACCCTGTTTCAAAAAAATATAAAAATTAAAAAATTATAGTCATATGCCACCATGCCCGACTGAAAATAGTGATGTTTAAAGTCAAGTGAAACAAAGTACAGAGAGTTAAGTCTCAGGTTTACCCGAGTTTTCCTTTGTTACACAGGAAACCGTGGCCCTTGGTCCCGGGCAGCCACTCTACCCCCGCCTCCTGGGAATGTGGTGGTGGTGCGGCTGGGGTTGAAATCAGGGCCAAGCATAGGTGCCGAGTGGGCAGGAGGCTTCCCAATCACCCTGCAGGCTACGGCTACACCACGCCGCTGACGGACGCGGGCAAGGCCTTCTCCATCGCCTTCGCACTCCTGGGCGTGCCGATCACCATGCTGCTGCTGACCACCTCAGCCCAGCGCCTGGGGCTACTGCTGACGCACGCACCCCTGTCCTGGCTGCGTTTGCGATGGGGCTGGGACCCCCGGCGGGCGGCCCGATGGCATCTGGTGGCCCTGTTGGCGGTCATAGTGACCATCTGCTTCCTGGTGCCGGCTGTGATCTTTGAGCACCTTGAGGAGGCCTGGAGCTTCCTGGATGCTTTCTACTTCTGCTTCATCTCTCTGTCCACCATTGGCCTGGGAGACTATGTGCCTGGCGAGGCCCCCAGCCAGGCCCACCGGGCCCTCTACAAGGTGCTGGTCGCAGGTGAGCTGGTGGCTGACTGGGGCCCTTTGCTTTGTCCCAGGGGGCATCCACTGGGTTCCCAGAAGGACCCCACCCCAGCCCGAGGGCACTGCAGAACTGGGCCCCTGCCCCTGGGACTGGAGCTCACATGGACTCCTTGCCTCTCCATGTGTCCCCACAGTGTACCTCTTCCTGGGCCTGGTCGCCATGGTGCTGCTGCTGCAGACTTTCCGGCATGTGTCTGACCTCTATGGCTTCACGGAGCTCATCCTGCTGCCTAATCCTTTGCCTGCCAGCCTCCGCGAGGAGGAGGATGACCAGGTGGACATTCTGGACCCCCAGCCGGACCTGCACCAGGAGCTCTCTGCCGGCTCACAAGCCGACTACGCCTCCATCCCCAGGTAGCTGGGCCGGCGCTGAGAGCTGAGCAGACACGAATGTCCACACCTGTGCACCGGAGGCCCTGTCCTCAACTCTCCGCCTGATAATGTCTCCGTGTTCTACAGTGCTAGGCCGGCCGGCAGGGACCTCTGGGCACCAGGAGCTTCCTGTCCACTTCCCTTTCTCTCACTTTCCCTCACACTCTGGCTCCCTGGTGCCCCACAGTTCACACCACTTCTGTCTCCCCCTGTGGCCGTCTCTGTCTTATTCTCTCACACATTCTGTCTCTCTCATCGAGCCTCTCATCAACTGCTGACTCTGCCAGGCTCTGGGTCTGGACCTCATTCTGGCACTCTGGGCGCTCTGTCTTGGAAAAGTAGCTCTCTGAGCCTTGAAGAGAGGATGGACAGAATCTGTTCATTGGGGACACAGTGGTGGAGGCGGGGTGGTTCTGGGCTCTCCTCTCATGGGACGTACAGACTTGTCCTCAGACAGTGACAGTCCCAAGAGGGCAGGACTTCAGTGGAGGCGGTAGAGGGGTCAGGGATGCCATGGAAAAAGCACAGGCAGAGTGGAAGGTCGGGGGAGGCCAGGGAGGGCTTCCCAGAGGAAGGGACAGCGGCTAAGACCCAGTTGGCTGGTGCCACGTGCCTATAATCTCATCACTCTGGGAGGCTGAGGCAGGAGAAGTGCAAGGTCAAGCCCAGACTGGGCAACTTAGTGACTTAGTGAGACTCTGTCTCAAAATTAAAAATAAAGCACTGGGGGTATAGCTCTGTGTGAAGCCCTGGGGTGGGCCTGGGTGGCAGCATCCTCCTTGGCAGCCTGGCAGGTAGGAAGGGGACACAGGACCCCAGTGCAGATCCCAGTGGCTCGGAAAGGCGGCTGCTCCTAGCATGGCTCCAGTGCTACAGCTGAAGTTGTGTCCTGAGCACTAACTGCCTGTCCTGCCTGGGGCTCAGCCATGTCCTGCCTGTGTCCCAGGCAGGCGCTCTACCTCTCGGGCTCTGTTTTCTTTTTTCTTTCTTTCTTTCTTTCTTTCTTTCTTTCTTTCTTTCTTTCTTTCTTTCTTTCTTTCTTTCTTTCTTTCTTTTTCTTTTCTTTCTTTTTTTTTAGACAGGGTATCACTTTATAATGCAGGCTGGCCTTGAATTCACTAGTATGCTCCTGCCTCAGCCTCCCGAATGCTGAGATTACAGGTATGCGCCACCGCGCCTGGCTCTGGCTCTGTTTCTATAAGTGTGGCCATAGATTGGTCAAAAGTGGATTTTACAGAGCCTGCTATGTTATTAGGTGACATTCTCTTTGGCCAGGCCTGTTCTGGGTACTTTATATCTGAGAGAAAGAATATTATCACCCTCTTTCTACAGCGATGAAACTGAGGCGTGGAAAGGGCAACCTCTTAGCTTGGTCGCTAGGTGAGGTTGTGACTGATTCAGGCCCAGATCTGCCCCCTCCTGAGATGGTTCATCAGTATGAGCCTCTGTGCCAGGGCCTTCTCACTGTGCTCTTCAGATCTGCACATCCTGAGAAGGTGACTCGTAATCCCAGCATCCTGGGAGGCTGAGGCAGGAGGATTGAAAATTTGACCCCATTTTAAGCAATGTAGCAACTTAGTGAAACACTGTCTCAAATTTAAAACTTTTAAAAGGGCTGAGGATGTAGCTCAGCAGAAAGGTCCTGGGTTCAATCCCCAATACTGCATAAATAAATAAATAGATCAGAGGGGTACTGGAGTGGGCATTAGGAGTTCACTTAGCCCCCAGCGGCCGGGCTCAGAAGATGGTCAAGGCTGGAGACAGAGATGCAGGAGCTCAGTTCACGGGAGGGAGTGAAGACAGAGCAGCCCTAAGCATGAGGTGAAGGGTGCTTATATTTTCTTTATATCACAGGAAAGATTTTTGCTTTGAGTAACAAAACCTTGACTGGTACTGGCTGAAATAAGACAATTGTTATACTGCACACTAGCAAAGAGGTGGGGGAGTTCTGGGAATGATTCTGTCCACAGTGATGGCAGGGTCTTGTGGCCTCAGGTTCCCGCTGTCTCTGCTCCCTCACCCTCAGCTGGAGGCTTGGTTCTCATGTGTGCTCCCCTCATAGTCCCAAGTGGCTGCCACAGATCCAGACATCACGACCAGACCTGATAATGTCTCATGCAGGAAGCCACCATTGAAACCAGTGTCTTGTTCCAGAAAAAAGAGCTTACAAAAGAGGCAGAAAAGGGATGTTGGACACAGGAGTAGGAACACTAGGAAGGTGAAAGAGTATTAGTTACAGAAGTGAGAAGGGAAAATCAGTGGTGTCAATCCATGCTAAAAAGTGAAACAAGACTGTCCTAATGACAGTGATAGGAAACCCTTACAAAGGGGTTACACTGCACCAGGTATAGTTCTAAGCACCACATATATTTCACCTTCCCAGAAATCCTGTGAATTATGTACATGCTCCACATTTTACAGGTGAGGAAAGGGGCCCAGAGGGTAAGTAACCTGCCCAAAGTCACACAGAAAGTATAAAATTGGGATTTGAACAGGAGTTCAAAATATCCACAGGAGTTCAGAATGCCCAGTGTTTACCTCTCAGCCTCTCAGACTTCCTGCTTCTTACCAAGGTCATAGTTGACCTCACCATGGGGTGAGGAGGCAATTGCTTCTCATCTTTGGTTTGCTTTTGTTTTTTTCCTTTGAGTTGGGGACTCACGATATAATTCAGACTGGTCTTGAACTCACTATATAACCCAGTCTGGCCTCACTGCAGTGATCCTTCTGCCTCGGCCTCCTGAGTGCTGGGCTTACAGTCATGCACCACTATGGTGGGCTTGCTTGACTTTTTTTTTTTTTTTTTTTTTTTTTTTT
>NW_022900931.1:58131666-58136625 GCF_012274545.1 Fukomys damarensis
TTTTTTTTTTTTTTTTTTTTTGGTACCAATGATCTAACTCAGGACCTTGTGCTTGCAAGGCAGGTAGTGGCACCACTGAGCTAAATCCCCAGCCCTGCTTGTTGTCTTAAGGGAGGTGCCTCTGTGCTCTGGCTTCCACCCCTGGCTGCAGCTCCTTCCAAATTCCTCTCCTCTAGCCAGGGATTTGGCTCAGTGGTTCCGCCACCTGTATCGAAAGTGAAAGGGCCTGAGTTCGATCCCTGGTACCAAAAAAAAAAAGAAAAAAAAACCCAAACAAATTCCTTTCAAGAAAGAGTACTGAAAGCCAGGTCTTGTTCATTTCAAGACATTAAGCAATAAAATAGGGTGGGGTAAAAACTTTGGAGGGAACAGGGTGCCCAGAGCATGCAGGGTGGGTCACTCTGTCCCCGAAATGGGCTCCTCTGTCCCTTCCTTCTGTGCTCCGTGCAAGCCACAGCAATATGCACACAATCAACAGCGATTCCTAGCACAGGAGTTCTGGTGACTGCAGGCTCCAGAGGCAAATACCCTGGCTCCAAGTCTGAACTCCACCACTCCCAGGTTTCTTGGCTGCAGGCGAGACACTGCCCTGTGCCTCAGTCTGCTCACCTGTGAAATGGGCTGCAAATGCACTACCTCATGGACTCAGGCAACAGCCCAATGCCTGTAAAGCCGTGAGAACAGCACCTGGGACCCAGTCAGATGTTGCCCAATATTTCTCATTTCTGTTTTGTTTTTGTTTTTGTGGTACCGGGATTGAATCCAGACCTTGCGCTTGTGAGGCAGATGGTGGCACCACTGAGCTAAATCCCCGGCCCTTTCTTCGCATTTCTGAGCCCTGCTTCTTTATATTATAGATTAAATAATATAGTAATATTTTAACAATATGTTCTATTATATTATCCTCACTTCTGCACCTTCCTTTTTTTAAAAACCATAGTGTGTTTCAGAAATTATGCCCAAGACACACAGTAGGTCCTCTTTGTACCTGCAGTGGCTCCTTAGGACTCAGGTCCAAAGATCATTTCAGTACCTGATTTACAGGTGTGGGGGTGCTTTGTCTTTCACTGGAAAAACAAGGATGCCCTGAATACCTTGTACCCCAAGACCTAACAAAGCACCCCTAGTCCTCTGGGGGTCTGGATTCCCCCAGCTGGGGGGCTGTTAGGAGACCCCAGTCACACTGACCTAGAGGAGCACCCTTGGGATGAAGTCACCCTTCCTGGCCAGTTGGTGGTGCTGTGCTGCACAGAGTGGGGGACAGTGACAGAGAGCCTGAAGCTCTCTCTGTTCTCATGGAGCTCCTGATCCGGTGAGAGAGAAAGGCTTGTCAATCCCAGTACTAAGGAAGTTGGGGCAGGAAGGTTGCTGCAAGTATAAGGCCTGTCTCAAAAACAAAAAACAAAAAACCCTCCACAAAGACCTGTCTCCAGCTAGTCATGGCCTAGATGCTTAAAGGATGGGATGCCTGCCTGGAAGTGCAGCTCAGTGCAGGCAACTCTAGATTGGATCCCCAGTACTGTAAAAAAATAATAAATAAATAAAATAAAGAGCCCAAGGGAAGGGAAGAGGCCAGCATGGTGACCAGGTGGGAAAGAGTGTTCCAGTGTGTGCACAGGTCTGGAGAGCAGGTGGTGCCTGACCAAGGACAGACCCGTGGGGAGAGAGGGCAGGGATGAAGTTACACAAGCTCTGGGGACTCTGAGGACTCTGGAAGCTTTCCTGAAGTCTGGCACACACGGAGGTCCCAGAGCTCTGTCCCTCAAGGCGAGGGCCGCAGGCCATCAGGAATCCCGTTCCCTGTGAACTTTCTAGGATACAGATTCTTAGCCCTGACCCAGATCTGTTTGATCAAACACGCTGGGGGTGGGGGTGCGGGGATTTAGCTCAGTGGTTCCGCTGCGCATTTGATCCCCAGTACCAAACAAACAAACAAACAAAAACTATGTTGGGGGCAGAGCCAGCTCAACCTCTTTGAAGCAGCCTTTTTACTGAGTCTCAGGTGAACTCGAGTTTGAAAAGCACTGGTTTAAAGTCATTTTACATTTCATCAACAAGTCACAGTCTGAGTGTTGTCAAAAGAAACAATTATAACAAACTTATTTTTTTAATCTGTTCTGCTTTTTTGAGTCAGAGTCTCACTATATAGTTCAGGTTGGCCCCCAACTCACAGCAGTCTTTCTGCCTCGGCCTCCTGAGTGCTTGGATTGCTTGGGTGTGCTGCCATACCTGGCTACAAAAAATTGGGATTGAAGGTCTTAATTGGCTTTAGAAAAATTATTTGTGATTTTAGAATTGGCCTGGTACCAGTCGTTTCACCTGCTTTGTAGTAGCAGTGCAAGCAGGTCATGGAAGATAGTTTATTCACAAGGGAGCAAGTGTGGAGACAAGACAGCAAGTCTCAAATCTGCCTCCCGGGTGACAGGATTTAGAGATATATATAGGATAAAGGAACTGGCTGATTTAAGATGAGGGGAAAGGTGACTGGAGGTGAAACCATCGGTGATCTGCACATTTGTAACCAATTTTCATAGTTCTCCAGGTGTCCAGAAAATGGCAGTACGATCTGAGGGTAGAGTTTCTCACCTCCTGAAGTCGAAGAAGTCACCCAGCTGGTGCTTGTACAGGCGCAAGTGAAGGGGCCAAGTTTTCAACGAAAATTTCCTCCATGCCCCTATAAAGTAACCTAGGCAACTATTATCATCACAACCACAGGTCAGAGGTGTTACCTAACAGCAGAGCTAGTGGGCGACTAAGAACATTGCTCAGCCTTGGGGACCTCCAAAATTAGTGATTTTTAAAATCAAGTCACAAGTAACGGCAACTAATTAAAAGCAAGTGAAACCAGTGGATTTATTCAGGTTTCCTCCAGTTTCAAAATCAGGCAGTATCTCATTCAAAGACAATGAGCTTGGCCATGGCTGAGCAGAGGACATTGGTTTTACAGACAAAGAAGATTGCAGAGAGAAACACAGAGCAAAAGCCAGGTGGGCACTGGGTTTAACCCCCCAGTGCAGGAGGGAAAAATCTTAAAACTGAACAGGATAGCCCGGCATGGTGGTGCACACCTGTAATGCCAGCCCTTTGGAGGCTGAAGCAGGACTGAAAAGTTCAGCCCAGCCTGGGCATTTTAGTGACTTAGCTAGACCTTGTGTCTAAATAAGTGATTTTTTTGTTTTGTTTTTTTAAAGGGGCTAGGAATGTAGCTCAATGCGAAGGCCCTAGGTTCAATCCACAGTACTGAAACAACGGAACAGGTTGTTTGTTTCACAGTAACTTTCCTTGAAAGCAGAGGGAATGCTGAGGATTTAGCTCAGTGGTTCCACTGCCTGCCTCACAAGCACAAGGACCCAAGTTCGATCCCCGGTACAAAAAGAAAAAAGAAAAGAAAGAAAGCTAAAACTTGCCTCTATGGGGATGAGGATTTGGCTGTTAAACTTCTCCTGACAAACTTAATTTCCACTTGGTGACTTGGGACCTCAACGTGAATGACTCCATTTTGGTTTGGCCAATTGGACAAAATGAAGGAGCTCAGTCCAAACAAATGACCTCCTATATATTTTATTCAACTGTCCTTGGTTTATTTTAATAGTAAACTAAAATGATAAACATTTAATTTTTACCTTTGCCACGTGGTCTTCCCACCATACCTGTATGAGATGGATGCCCATCTCCACATTTTTAGTGGACCACGTTAAACTGCAGATTAACTGGTTGGGTGTGGCACTGCTGTGGAATAGTTACTCTGAAAATGGCTCACCAAAAAAAAAGTATTCCAGTTCCTTCTTTTCTTGAGCAAGAAATTGGACAAGATAAAAATGGTGCCAAAAGTTTATTTTAAAATTAAGGGCTGGGCCAGGGATTTAGCTCAGTGGTTCTGCCACCTGCTTTGCAAGCGCAAGGTCCCTAGTTCAATCCCCAGTACCAATAAACAAAATAAAACAACAACAAAAATTTAAATTTTTTTCTAAAAAAAAAAAAAAATTAAGGGCTAAGGAGGGCCAGGGATTTAGCTCAGTGGTTCTGCTGCCTGCCTCGCAAGCTCAAGATCCCGAGTTTGATCTGCGGTACCAAACAAAATAAATAAGTAACGCAAAAAATTAAGGGCTAAGGACTGGGGATGTAGTTCAGTGGCTCCGCATCTGCCTAGCAAGCGCAAGATCTGAGTTCGATCCCTGGTACTAAATAAATAAATAAGGGGTAAGGAAAGAACTAGCTCTGTAAAGCAAACGGGTGAGAGAGAGAGAGAGAGAGAGAGAGAGAGAGGGAGAGAAGAAAAGTACGTTCTGGGTCTGGGAGACCCACGAAAGGGTATCATGGAAGGTTACACTATTCTTTATCTCATGGGAGCTCCTGAGACGTTCTGAGAGTTATCTGGGGCAGCCCGGGGATCTTGAAATTGACAGATCCTGCTTATCTCCCCAGCCAGTTTTGCCACGCCCTATCTCCTATATCAGCACTCCGCTTGCCTAGTATGTTAAACCCAGGTTCAAGTCCCAGTATTGATTCAAAAAAAAAATCATTAAGCAGCAGATTAATTCATTCCCACAAATTCTCTAGGAAACCTAACTTTTTCAGCAGAATTTTTGAGTTTAAGGAGAAGCAAAGACAGTGCTCATCGTCAGAAGAGACACTAGGAACTCCCTGTAGGATTTAATCCTAACAAACCAGTCAACTCCAGCATCAAGTCCGCTGCTACCCCGACCCCCACCCCGGGCCAAGGTGCTTGAGCCCCGCCCCCAAGCCTCGGGCGTCCTTTCCGGAGGGGCGTTACCGTGGAGACAGACGCGCCACGCAGGCCTGTCTCGGGAAAGGTGGAAGTCGGTTGTGGACGCGAGAGCGGCCATTTTGAGACCGGGCAAACGGCGTGGGACAGGCGCTGCCCAGCAACGGTTGGTCGGTTTTAACCAAGGACTGGTAGGTGGGGCCGGGAGAAGAGAGCGGTGCCATCCTGGGGGA
>NW_022900931.1:58136682-58170339 GCF_012274545.1 Fukomys damarensis
GGACTGGAAGAGGCAGGTGGATAATCTGGACCTGGAAAGGGAAGGTGACATGTGGGGAGAAAAAGTGTCGCTTTTCGAGGGGAAGGTGAGGATCGAAAGATCAGCGTGGAACGAGGAGAGGGCGCGGGGTCAGAAGAGATCTGGCATCCAGGGACAAGTCCGCGGCGAGGAGAGATCCCGGGGAGAGGAGAGATCACGGGGCGAGGAGAGATACAGAGGAGAGGAGAGGTCGCGGGGCGAGGAGAGATCGCGGGGTGAGGAGAGATACCGAGGAGAGGAGAGATCACGGGGCGAGGAGAGATACCGAGGAGAGGAGAGGTCGAGGGGCGAGGAGAGGAGAGGTCGCAGGGCGAGGAGAGATCCCGAGGGGAGGTGAGATCGAGGGAGGAGGAGAAATCCTGGCGTGAGAAGAGAAGCAGGGGGGTGGAGAGATCCCGAGGAGAGGAGAGATCGAGGGGCGAGGAGAGATCCCGAGGGGTGGTGAGACCTCGGGGAGAAGAGAGATTTCGAGGCGAAGAGAGACCGCTGGAAGAGGAGAGATCACGATGGGTGGAGAGATCTGGCGTGAGGAGAGATCGCTGGGCGAGGAGAGATCTCGAGGAGAGGAGAGATCCCAAGGGGTGAGATCACGGGGAGAGGAGAGATTTCGAGAAGAAAGATCGCTGGATGAGAGACCACGAGGGGAAGCGAGATCCGGGAAGGAGAGATCCCGAGGGGAAGAGAGATCTTGGAGCGAAGAAAGATCCCTGGGCGAAGACAGGGTCTCTCAAGAGAAGGGGTGGGGTGAGGAGAGAACCCCGGGCGAGGAGAGATCCCGAGGAGTGGCGAGGTCTGGAAGGGAGAGCAGGCCCTGGGCTAAGCAGAAACCCCCGGGAGAAGAAAGGGTCTCTGACAAGAAGGGGAGGGGTGAGGAAGGGAAGACCCTGGGCCAGAAGAGATCCCGGGGAGAGGGAAAACTCTGGGGACAGCAGAGATCCCAACGGGAGGAGAGATCCCGAGAGGAAGAAAGAAACAGGGTCGAAGAAAGGGTCTCTTATGAGAGGTCCCGAGGGGCGGAGAGAGTCTCCAAGGAAAAGCGGACAGGTGCGGAGCAAAGTAGGGAGCCGCTCGCTCCGGAGCTAGGGAGGCCGCAGGCGAGGGAGGCTCTGGGCGAGGGTAGGGGGTGGGGCAAAGGGAGGAAGCCCAGGGAGGAGCAACCCGCAGGCCCGAGACGGGGGCGCAGACAGGGGAAGGGAGCGGGCGTCGGGAAGGCTCCGGACCCCGACCCGAGGGGCGGGAGCCGGATGCAGGTTAAAGCCCGGTGCCAGGCCGGGGCCAGACCGAGGAGAAGGGGACGGCACCAGGACAAGCGCCGGGATGGAGCAAGGAGTGAACGGGGAGCCAGGTGCAGGAACAAGAGTGTGATCACAGGTCTGAGCGGGACAAGGGAAAACTGGAGGCGCTCTGTCAAACAGAGAAGCGAGAAGAGCAGGCGCGGAAAACCAAGAGGAGGCGGAACTAGGAGGCGGGGCAGGGCTAGGTTAACTGAAACGACCAGGAGGCGGGCGAAGGTAGATGTAGTCGGGGCAAGACTAGGAGTTTTAGCAGGGGCAGGGCTAGGAGCAAGAGAAGGAGCCGGGTCAGGAGCAAGAGTAAGCAGCCGAAGAGATCAAACTTGCAGAAGGGTTTTGACCTCCGCGTTCTCCAGTTTCTAGCTGCACACAGTGCGCTGCCCAGCCATGTTCCCTCCCGGTTCTGTGTGGCCAAGAGTACGAGTCCTTCGGGTGTTTTGGGCACTGCTGGCGGTACCACTGGCGTCGTCGAGGGTGTGGGAAAGCGATGATTTCCAGGACTGCACCTGGAAGGTTGTCCTGAACAAGTTTGATAGGGTAGGTGACACCCACATGAGTGACCGCTTCTATGATCAAGAGCCGGTGGATACAGTGGACAGCGTATTCAGCATGCTGGTGGACTCGCCCATTGATCCACAAGAGGTGAGGGGACTAGGGTCAGACGAGCCTGGAAGGGTTCTGAACCAGTACTCGTGGCCCTGAGCACTTCACCCACCTCTCCTTGCAGAAATACTTGGGCTTCCCTTACTACCTCAAAATCAACTACTCCTGTGAGGGACAGGTGAGTGGGTGTCCCCTTCCCTCTGGGACCCAACCCAGGGCCTCAGCTTACTAGGCAGGTGGTAGCACCATACAACCCTGGGAAAATGAGGATTCAGATTCAGGTGCAGACACCTGTAACTCCCCAGCTCCTCAGGAGCCTGAAGCAGGATTGCAAATTTGGGGATAGCCTAGTGAGATCTTGTCTCAAAAAATAAAAAGGGCCAGGGACGCAGAAGAGTGTTTACTGGGGTCAGTCTCAACTACTGAAAAAGAAAAAGGTGGTTTATGCCCCGAATCCCAGCACTTGGGAGGCTGAGGCAGGAGGATTGCTGTGAGTCCGAGGCCAGCTTGAGGTATACAGTGAGTTCAAGACCAGTCTGATCTAATAATACCCTGTTTAAACAAAACAAAACAAAGAAAACACACACACACACACACACAGAAGAAAAAGGACTATCTGTATAGAGTTCCCAGTATCTCATATAATAGGTGCTCAAGATTTTTTCCCCTTTTGGCCATATTTTTTTGCAAAAGCTCACATACCATAACATTCAGGTTTTACATTGTTTTGTGCTGCTGGGGATGGAATTCAGGCCATGGAACCTATGGCTAGGGTCTTGGGTTGGTGGGGGAAGGGATGGATGGGGCCACTGAGACTGACTGAACCCATGCCAAGCAAGTGCTCTACCACTGAGCTACATCTCCAGCCTCCAGTTGATCATTTTTAAGCATGTAATTCAATTCTTTTTTGTAAAACTTACAAAAGTATACAACTTTTACAACAAAAATATTGTGTGTATTTGTGGTACTGGGGATTGAACTTGGGACCTTGTACTTTTGAGGCAGGCGGCAGAACCACTGAGCTAAATCCCCAGTCCCTACACAATATCTTTACAATCTAAAATAAGCCCTGTACCCATTAGCAGGCACTCCTAATTTCAAGCTCCTTCTCTCCAGCCTCAGGAGAAAACTAAATCTACTTTCTTTCCCCACAATTTTGCCTGTTATGAATGTTTCATATACATAGAATCTTTTTTTAGGTTTGCTGTTGTTGTTGTTTGAGACAAAGTCTTGATTTATAGTGCAGGCTGGCCTTGAATTCACTGTAGATCAGGTTGCTCTCAAACCCATGGTGATACTCCTTCCTCAGCCTCACAAGTGCCAGGATTATAGGTGTATGCCACCATGCCAGGCTCATATACATAGATTTTTTTTTTTGAAACAAGCTTTCACTATGTAGTTCAGATTGGCCTTGAGGTGATCTTCCTGCCTCAGCCTCCCAAGTGCTGGGATTACAAGCATGCGTCACCACACCTGGCAGAAGACAGTTTTTCCAAAGAATGGGGGCCCAGGGCAGGGATTATTGTTTGGTGACTGTGGCAGGGAACCCTGAGAAGGCTCTGAACAGAGGATGGTGTAATCTGGCTCAGGCAGGAGCGGGAGGACAGTGAGGAGGCAGGAGATGGAGTGGACAGGGCTAGGGTGGCAGTGGCCATTATTACTTGTATCGGGAGCCATCCCCAGTGCCCAGCGCCTGCTCCCTGTGACTGGAAACATTGACTCAGGGCCAAAAGCAAGTGGAGGAGAAAGGATAGAAAGGACCCTGGCCCAAGTGCCCCTCAGGATGCAGGGCTGGCAAAGGTGGCAGAAGCTGTTAAATCTCTCCCTTGGTGCCCCTATCCCCAGTCCCCCTGCAGCCTTCTCTGGGGGACAGTGCAGAGCACTCTGTTGCTGTTTCACACATCTGAAGGTCACTGTGACATAGTGGTGAGGTGGTGGTGACCCAGAGACCGTCTTAAGGACACACCTGTGGGGCTGTCTCGCCCTCAGCCCTCCGAGGACCTGGTCCGCAGTGGCCACCTAATGGGGCTGAAGCCCGTGGTGCTGGTCACCTTCCAGTCCTCTGTGAACTTCTACCGCTGGAAGATAGAGCAGCTACAGATCAGGATGGAGGCAGCGCCCTTCCGCTACCCAGGTGGGTGGGAGCTGGGCCAGGGAGCCCCGGAGGGGGACCTGGGTGGGCAGCTCCTCAGAGTCCTCTCCCAGCAGGGCTGTGCCTGGCAGAGGAGGTGTGCTCCATGAGCTGGTTCATGCCCATGCCCATCCAGAACGGCAGCGTGGTGATGAAGGTGGAGGTCACCAGCAATGGCCTGGGGCCCTTCATTCCCAATAAAAGGTGCCCTTCTCCAAGCCCAGGCTGGGGTCAGGCTCTGGGAGGGGGTGCCTGGCCCCCATTCTCCAAAGGAGCAGGGGACCCTGAAGGGGAGGAGTGTGGGGAGTGGGCTGGGGGCTGTGCCGGAAATGGGACCCTGCCCTGGGCCTGCCCTACCTGCCACAGGTTCCGCGTGAATATCAATGGCTTCCTGAAGAAGCAGCAAGACACAGTTGAGTTCACGCTGGGATCAGAGGTGAGGGGCCTCGAGCTGGGGCTCTGCTCATTGAAAAGAAGCAGCAGGTTCCATCCATTCCCAAGCACTGCCTGGGCAAAGAGATTCCCTAACTGCAAAACCTGCTTCTTTCCAGCGACCCTGGGCAGAAGTGCTCTCTCACAACATCTTCCCTTTTTTGAGAAAGCTCAAAAATCACTAAATTTCTGGATAAATCACTAAATTTCTCCGGCTGGGCTTGAACTTGTGATCCTCCTGCCTCAGCCTCTCAGGGTGCTGGGATTACAGACATGAACCACCATGGCTGGCTTCACATACCCATTTTAAAGAGGTGAATGCTGATGCTTTAAAGGAAGAGACCTGCTTTCTTACTGTCTTTCTGTGAGCATGCGTGGAAGGATAGTTGAAGCCACATCTGTGGGCCTCCTACTCCACATTCTGCCTCACTGTCCATGCATTTAGCCATTCATTCATTCATCACTTGGGAGCACACGCTGTGGGATTGTGGGAACACAGCGGTGAACACACAGACCCCAAGCCCTGCCTCACAGAGTTGACATTTCAGCGGGGGAGACAGACACCAAACCAGTACACAAGAAAATCGAGTCCAGTTAAAAGGTTGGTCTGAGAGGCTGAAGTAGGAGGACCCAAATTTGAGTCCAGCCTGAGCAACGTAGTGAGGCCCTGTCTCAAAATTTTAAAAAAGGCTGGAGTCAGCTTTTCCTTGATCGGCCTAATTACTATAACATCTGGATCTTTGGTTAGAGTTAACTTGAAGTTTTCTTTCATATTCTTATAAAGGATTTTTTTATAAATCAATGAATAATAAAAAATAAAATAACATTAAAAAGGTCCGGAGATATATCTTAGTGGTAGAGCTCTTACCTAACATGCATGAGGTCCTGGGTTTAATCCCCAGCGCTACAGAAAAAAAAAAATTAAAAAGGACTGGGGATGTAATTCGGTGTGAAGGCTATGGCTTCATAAAATCCTAGTCCCAGAAAAAGAATAAAAAGTAAGAGGTTTGGAGAGAAACCAAAGAGGGTGAGGGGGGTGGGCCTGTGCAGGAGAAGACTGCAGCATTTAATGGAGCAGTCAAGGAAAGTTTCACAGAAGTTGACATTGAATAAAGCTTCAGAGAACAGAAGGGTCATGTGGGTACAAGATTCATGTGGAGGGAATAGCCTGTGTAAAGGCCCTGAGGTCACATTGTGCTTGGTGCATCTGAGAAGCAGGACAGAGGCCACAGGGCTGGACAGAGAGGTAGGAAATGAGGTCTGGGAGATGACAGAGAAAATTGTGGGAGACCTTGTGAGGCTGGGTGGGGACTTTGGCTTTTCCTTAGATAAGAGAGAGACATGGGAGAGTTGGGGAGCACTGAGTAGCTTCCATGGCTGCCTCTGGCAGCTCTTTGACCTGACACCCCAGTACTTCGTGAATGCCTCCTCGAGGCCCCTGTGGTACACTCTGGACCAGTCGCCAGTGCTCATCCTGGGTGGCATTCCCAATGAGAAGGCCATCCTGCTAAGCGACACCAACTTTGAGACCTTTTCTCTTGTGGAGGTGAGTGTTGCCAGGCCAGGGGGCCTGGAGACTGCCAAGGGGTGTGGGACTCTGCACCTAAGTGGGGCTGGGGGCTGGGGCTACAGAATGGGACCCAAAGACTCAGCCATCCCCCAAGGAGCATGAAGGGACCTCTGCCTGCCCGGTGGCCCAGGTTCCAATATTAATTCTGCCACTTCCTGACTGTGGGACCTTGGGCAAGTCACTTTACCGACCTGGGCCTGATTCCCATTCTGTAAAATGGGAACGATACTTAGATTTGCCACTGTGCTGTTCATAGCGCTCACTGTGGATGGTCAGCATGTACCGTAGCATCTCCCACATCCGGAGCCTTCTGAATTGCCTGGACATGTGCCCCAGGCTTCAGATTCTTCCTTGTTTCAGAATGGGGAGGGAGTGAACATAAGGGATGCTTCTCCGCGTCTGGGTGGGTTTGAATGAGTCAGTGCAGGTCTCAGGTTTGCCTGGCAGGTGCCGCTCACTCTTGGAGGAAACAGCGCTGGTGCTCCAGTCGGGAGGAACGTGTCATTTGCTCTCTCTAGCTGCACAGAAGGCTGTGTGCCGTGTGCTGGACTAACTTCTGTCACCAAGGAAGATGGGGACATGGATTTGGGAGCTCCATGAACCATCTGCCCTAAGTGGAGAGGGAAGCTAGACATGGTGGTGTGGACCTGTGCTCCCAGCTGTGCCAGAGGCTGAGGCAGGAGTATTGCCTAAGCCAGGAGCTCATGGCCAGTGTGGCCAACCCAGCAAGACCTCTTTAAAAAAACAAAGTGGAAAAGTGGAGGGTGCTGGGCATCCAGGCATTCGCCATCACAACTGGCTTTGACCCAGGATTTTTAACAGTGTCGCCAAGATTGGGTTTCTCCGTCTCTTAGGCTGTGTTTCTCAGTGTGAACTTTATGTTCAAAACACTTCTGCCTTTTGGAGAAGAAAGTTGCAAGGTTGCATCTTCCAGGGCCACAGACAGTGGGAAAGATGTTTCCCTTATAACCCCAGGTCCCACTCAGCGTGCTCAGACCATGTGCCCATCCTGATGTAATCAGGATGTGGGGGACCCAGTGTACTGCTTATTTCTGTGATTTTATTGGTACACTTTAGACATACAGAATGATTAACATTCATCGTGGGAATTTGTACCTGTATTTGTTATATCTTGCCTCTTCTTTTTCCCTCATTGTCTCCCTTCCTTTAGCCTCTCTTCCCCTCCTTATTTATAAGAACTTTGTTTCCATTTTTTCCTTCTGTTCTTTTTTCTCTCATCCCTTCCTTCCTTTCTCCTCCCCAATCTCTTGTTCTCCTTCACATCTGAGCATTTTCTTCCCATTTCCTGATATCAGGGCTGGGGATTTAGCTCGATGGTGCCACCACCTGCCTTGCAAGTGCAAGGTCCCAAGTTCAATCCTCAGTACCAAAAAAAGAGAAAAACCAAAATTCCCAATATCTATTATATATTTTGGTCCTTATTTACACTTTCAGTTTACATACCCCAAATGCAATATTTAGACATGTGTCCAATTTATTTCACTTAAGAGTATGGTCTTAAGGTGCATCCACTTAGTTCGAAATGTCTCAAGCTCATCCTTCTTTATGGCAGAGTAGTACTCCATCACATAAAAAAACCCACACCTTTATCCACTCATCAGTTGAAGGACATTTAGGTTGTTCCCAAGATTTGGCTATTACAAACTGTGCCACTATACAGCTCGACATAATGGCACATGCCTGTAATCCCAGCACCCTGGAGGCAGAGGCAAGAGGATCCCTGTGAGTTGGAAGCCAGCCTGAGCTGCACAGTAAGTTTGAGGCCAGCCTGGACTACATAGTGAGACCCTGTCTAAAAAAAACCAATACCAAAAAACAAACAAAAAATCATGCCACAATAAACATGATTGGGCTGATATCACTGTGGTATGATGCTTTTAATTCTTTCAGGAAGGTACCAAGAAGGGGAATCGCTGGGTCACATGGGCCCTATAGTTTTCATTTTTTGAGAAATCTCTACACTGATTTCCACAGTGTTTGCACCAGTCTACACTCCCACCAACAGTGGAGAAGGGTTCCTTTTTCCTCACAGCCCTGCCAACATGTGTTATTGTCTGTTATATTGATAATAACCAGTCTTTCTGGAGTGAGATGGAATCTCAGTGGTGTTTTAATTTGCATCCCTTGAATGACCAGTGATGTTGAACATTTTTTCATATATGTATTTGACATTTCTATTTCTTCATATGAGAAGTGCCTACTCATTTCAGATGACCATTCTTGGATTTTTTGTTTGTTTGTTTGTTTTTTGGTACTGGGGATCAAACTCAGGTCCCTGTGCTTGCAAGGCAGGCAATGGAACCACTGAGCTAAATCCCCAGCCCGAGATGATCATTTTTGGATTGAGTCTCTAAATCAGCAATAACAGTAGCATCAAACACAGCCTAGAGAATGACAAACTGTGGTAACTATTAATTTGCCACCTTTAACTTTATGAACTATATTTGTGGTTATATAACACAATCTAAAACCACAAAACTGCATTCAGAAAATCTGCCCTCAATATAGCAATTTTACCATTGGGGAAAATTTAAAAGGGGCTGTGAGGAAAAATAGAGAAGGAGGAGAAGCAGCAGTGATTAGAAGCAAGGCTGTAGGACAAAGGAAGATTATGTGAACTTTGGGAAACTGGTGAAGACAGGAGAGAAAGAGAAGAAATAAAAATGAACAGAACAGAACAAAACTAGAAACAATGTTCACACATATAAAGAGGACAACAAACAAGAAAAAAGAGAAACAAAACAAAAAAAGAGAAACAAAACAAGAAAAGAGAAAATAAATGTCCACTTCAGGGCATGTCTCTGCCATCACTGGTAGACAGAGTGGATAGACAGAGCCCAAATCCATGTTGATCAATCCCAGCAGGCCAGCTATAGATTGACAATGGTGCAGTGGATAATCCTAGCAAGACTGTACCTTTAGTTCCACAAAGTTGGGGCTGGTTTCTGGCTGTGAGTCTAGAACCCCCAGTCTGCAGCACTCTCTGTACCTTCTGCCACTTGAACTTGGCTCCTTGACCTCCTGCAGACTTGAACTGGATTCTACCTCTCCCTGACACTGGGAGCTGCTAGATTGAGCCAGCCTAAAGCTGCTCTGAGATCTGAACTCAGCCCCTCTCCAAGATGGCTAATCACCTTCTCCTGGGGGATGACTGAGCCTAGATAACTCACCAGCCAGTGAGGTCCACTGTGTCCAGTTTGCTGTTCCACTGATGTGTGTCTCTGTGGAGGACTCTGGGGTCGCCAGTAGTCACTCTTCATCTTCAGGTTTGAGCTGCTCCTCCCACATGGTGAGTCAGGTCTTAGGGAGAAAGAGCTGCTTGCCACCTCCTCCTCTTGCATTGAGATCTCTCTCTTCACTCTCTCTGTGGGCTTTAATTCTGGCTTCAGATCCTTGCTGGGTCTGGGGACCCACTTCCCTCCTTCTCTTCCTCACTTCCTGCTATTTTTCAGCATCTGGACACCAAATCTCAGAAAGGCTGTTTCTCTGCTATTCATCATTTTCCCATCTTCCCAAAGTTTATTAGTTTGGTTTTGAAACATGGTCTCACTATGTTTGTTTGTTTTTGTTTTTGGTACTGGGGATCGAACTCGGGTCCTTGCGCTTGCGAGGCAGGCCACCAAACCGCTGAGCTAAATCCCTGGCCCCATGGTCTCACTATGTAGTGGCCTCAAACTTACTTTGATCAGGCTGGGGATTTAGCTTAGTGGTGGTACTGCCTGCCTCAAAAGCACAAGGTTCCGAGTTTGATCCCTGGTACCAAAACCAAAAACAACTCACTTTGATCCTACTGCCTTAGCCTCACAGGCATATGCACCCACACCTGGCACCTCACTGAATCTCTTTTTACCCACCCACCCCCATACCGGGGATTGAACTTGGGATGTTGTACTTGCCAGGCAGGCATGGCACCACTGAGCTAAATCCCCAGCCCCACTTCACAAAATCTTAATTACCTCCTTAAACACTCCATCTCCAAATACATTCATGTTGGATTTCAACACAGGAATTTGGGGGTGTGTGTTTCAGTGCACATCATTCATATACCTATAGCGAGTAGTGAGTTCTAGACATTTGATTTAGATTCTATCTTATTGACAAGAACCCTGGATTGGTGATGTTGTCACTGCTTGGGACGTTGTCAGTATTAGTAATTGGCCCCTGACTCGGGTGGTGCTAACCAGACAGTGAAGTGGGTTCATGGTAGACTAGAACTGTCAGTGTGACCCTTGAGCCAGGCATGGGATATTTTGCATTTGTTCCCACGGGCACAGGGACTGTTGAGTGCCGCTGAGCATGCTGTGCACCGTTCAACTCCAAAGAGCACAAAATGCCCAGCTGAATGAGGTCTGGGATGTCTGCTTCCCTAAAAATTTGGCTACCAAGGTACAGTCACAGGTGGACAGGTAGAGCACCTGCGGCTATGACTTGTGTCCCTCCATCCCAGGTGGTTAGAGCAGGAGGGGCCCCAAGGCAGGATATGGAACCTTAGGCCCAGGTCCCCTACTCACCATGACCTCTGCTCCCCCCAGCTGAGCATTGACAGCTGCTGGGTAGACTCCTTCTACTGCCCCCAGGCTGACTTCTCGGCCACCATCTACGATGCCATCTCTACAGAGAGCACCCTTTTCATTCGCCAGAACCAGCTGGTCTACTATTTTACAGGCACCTATGCCACACTCTACGACCGCAGCCACAGCAGCGGTAAGGGCCGCCTCAGGCGAGGGGACTCCTGGAGGGCCTGGGGCTGGAACTGTCGCAGTGGCAACTGGGGGCAGGAAAGGAGCTGCGAAAGTCGTGAACCACCCTGCCCAGCCGCCTGGCATCCTCACCTTCTCCATGCAGCTGGAAGCTCCCCCAGCCTTCCAGTGAGCCAGCTGCAAGAAGGAGGCACCAGCAGGGTGGGAGGGGGTCGAGAGCCAGAGGAATCCACGGGGGCTCACACAGGCAGAATGGCAGGAAGAAAAACCTAAAGAGACGAAATGGGCATGGTGGTGAACACCTGTAATCCCGGTTACTCAGGAGGTGAATGCAGGAAGATCAAAAGTTCACACCCAGCCTGGGTGATTGAGTGATTGAACAGGACCCTATTTTAAAGTAAAGAATGAAAAGGGGCCAGTTCTAGTCAGTGTCCCCACACCTGCCTTGCAAGTGCAAGGTCCTGAGTTCAATCCCCAGTACCAAAAAAAGAAAGAAAAGGAAAAAAGGGCTGAGGCTGTAGCTCAGTCACAGAGCACTTGTTTAATCCCCAGTGCTAGAAAGGAAGAAAGAAAGAAAGAAAGAAAGAAAGAAAGAAAGAAAGAAAGAAAGAAAGAAAGAAAGAAAGAAAGAAAGGAAAGAAAGAGGGAAGGAAGTTCAGTGAGAAAGATAGATACTAAGAGAGGGACAGGGTTGGGGGAAGCATAGTGTGTCAGAGGGAGACACCAAGAGGAGACAGACAGACAACACATACAGTTGGGGAAAAGCCATGAATGTGATTGATCAGAAAGGAAAATCATACTTTGACTAGGACGGGACTGGACTACAGAGTGAGACCCTGTCTCAAAAAGAAAAACAAGACACTTTTGATCTTTCCATTTTTTAAGTGCTACCAAAGCCCTAGTTATTTTTGTTCCCCCATTAAAGGAAAGATGTCAGTTTGTAGGGTTACAGATAACTGTACTGTAGTAGCCAGATGTGATGCACACCTGTAACCCTAGCCCTGAGAAAGGCTGAGGCAGGAAGATCACAAGTTTGAGTTCCAGCTGGACAATTTAGTGAGACCCCATCTCAAAATAAGAAAACAAAAACTAAAGGGATGGGAGTGGTAGAGCATCCTCTTCACCCAGGTTGGGTCCCTGGTACCACTAAAAAGAATTAAAAAGAAACGGAAAGGAAAAGTTTCATAACTTACATTACTGCATGCTCCCAGAAACTCCATTTTCCTCCTTTAGTGCCCTTTGACATAGGAGAAATGAAGTGAAAATTGGCTTAAGCCACAGAAAAGGGCTGTTTCTGGGCTTATGTAGCTGACAAGCCCAGGAGCACACCTGTCACTGTCAGGCGGAGCTGGACAGGGACACGTCTCCTCCCTGCAGCTGCTATGGCTGCTCCTACCCCAGCAGCAAGGGGACACTTTCAGCCCTCCGTGGCCCCAGGGAAGGCATCTCTGCTACAGTTGTAATCTGGGATGAGCTCTGATTTTCCCAGCTTGGTCTAATGCCCTGTTCCAAACCAGTGGCTCTGGCCAGGGCAGTGAGAGGAGCCTGCACCAGCTGGACCTCAGAGATAGAGGACAAACAATGGGGTTTTTCTCAAAAGCAGCTGCTGGCACTGCCCAGGGTTAACAGACACCACCCCAAGGGGCAGCATATGGGCTCCCTAAGGCCTGAGGCCCCATGCTGCCTCCCCACCAGGCAGCTGGGTTCGGGTCCTGGCCACCGAATGCATCAAGAGGCTGTGTCCGGTGCTTTTCCACAGCAATGGCTCTGAGTACGTCATGGCCCTCCCCACAGGGAAGCATGAGGGCTATCTGCACTTTGGAACCATCACTGGTAAGGGAACCCAAGACCCCTCCAGACCTCTCATTCCAAATCATGTGCCCTTTTGGAAGTGTCCCAGCGGGGAGCCAGTGCGTGCGTGTGTGTGTGTGTGTGTGTGTGTGTGTGTGTGTGTGTGTATATGTGTGCAAGGTGTGTGTGTGGTTATGCAGTTAAGCATGCAGTGCAAAAGGCCCTGGGCTGACTCCTCAGTAAGGAGGTGCCAGGGGCTGGAGGTGACAATGGGAGCAGCCTCTTCATACTAATTCTAATCCAGGCCGAGGGTGTGCTGTGACTGACCCTCTCCTTAGCCAGACCTGAGCCCATGGCTGTGCCTGGAGACACACTGCGGGGACAGTGGGTGAGGGAAAGTCCAGTGGCACACTGAGGATGGAGGGCCAGAAGCACAGGGAGGACACCCCGGGGAGCAGAGAGCGGGGAACAGGTTGGGTGCTGCAGGGTGGGAAGGGCCTGAGCTTGCTCTTGCCCCCCAGATGGCCGTGTGTCCTTCGAGATGCTGCCCAAAGGCGGGTCCTTATGCAAGCATATGTTCGGTAGGGCATCCTTCCGTGGGTCTGCAAGGGGGGAGAAGGACAGCAGGGGAGGGGGGCTGTGGAAGTGGGAAAGGAGGTGTGGGGGCCTCCTGGGAACCGATGGGTGGTGTCTGAGAGGGTGGAGTGTGTGTGTGTTGTGTGTGTGGCCAGCCCAGGCTGCTATGGACCCACCCTCTGTCCTCAGTTGGCAACTGCTCCATTACGTGGGCTGAGTACCTCTCCGGCGAGTACATTCTTTTGCTGCTGGTGGAGGTCGAGGACTTCAACACCAAGTCTTTCCGCGTGGTCCGCTACAACATGAGTAACCAGGGCGATGTGGGGCAGGGTGACCAGAGTGGGTCTCCATCCGGAGGGCGGTGGGCCCAGGAGGCAGAGGAAGGGGAGATAAGGAGGTAGACCCTGAGTATTGTGGCACACGCTTGTAATGCAAGCACTGAGGGAGGCTGAGGCAGGAGGACTGCAAGTTCCACCTGGGCAATTTAGCGAACTTATCTCAAAATAAAAAAAAACAAAGAAAGGCTGGGATGAAGACCCAGGGTTCAATCCCCAGTACTGAGGGTGGGAGGGAGAAAAAGGGGATAGTAGAGTGGAGAATACAGTAGAAGCTCTGGTGGGCTAGAGAAACCAAGAGTGTCCATGCGGCTGGAACCAAAGGAAGAGGACAGGGCCTGAGATTGAAGAGGGGAGCAGAGCTAACCAGAAAAGTTGTGCAGCTAACGAAAAGTAGAGTTGATTTCATTTTGCCTGCAGTTGAACTAGGCTGCCAGATATAGTTGTACAGGCTGGGCACTGCATAAGACCCCATAGTCGGGGCCAGTGGAGATAAGTCTCATGCCCTCATTGGTCTGCATCCTCTCAGAGGCAATATATTTTTAGAATTCTCCTCAAGGAATTCTGGCCCAAATGGGAAGCCTTGGAGAGGGTTTTGGGAGGTACAGGAGGCCGATAGCCCTGCTTTCAGGTTTGAAAGTGGCTGTGTTCTCACCCGCAGGCAGTGACGTCACGGAAGTCCTCTACATCATCCCAGATTTCATCCCTGATGGTAGGAGGGGAAGGCAGGGGTGGCTTTCAAAGCAGGTAGGAGCCAGGAGGGGCCCAGGAGACCCCATTTCTGTGCTGTATTCTCTCCTTTGCTCCAATCAGCTGAGGGCATGGAGTTCCTGATGATGGTAGGCGCAGAGATGTACACGAGCTCCCCCATGGTGCCCAAGGGCCTGTTCTTCAACACCTACAACAACCTGCTGTTCATCTGGGGCAACTTCTTGCTGCAGAGGTGGGCAGGCCCCACCTCGGGTGCCCAGGCAGAATGTGGGGCTTTTGGAAGTCACCAAACCTTCAGGGGAGGCCCAGGTTACTGTGTCAGAACTAAGCAGGGAACCAAGGATTGGGATAGTCGGGGATAGGATGGGGAAAATAGATCCATTTTGTTTTGTTTTGTTTTGTTTTTTGAGACAGGGTCTCACTATGTACTTGAGGCTGACCTGGAACTCATTATGTAGCCCAGGCTGGTCTGGAACTCAACAGCGATCCTCCTGCCTCAGTCTCCCCGAGTGCTGGGATTACAGGCGTGCGCCACCATGCCCAGCTTGATACATATTTAAATACTTACTTTGTGGAGCTGGGGGTTGAACCTAGAACCTTTGCACTGAGTTATTACATCCCCAGCCCTTTCTATTTTATTATTTTTTAAAATTTTGAGACAGGGTCTTGCTGAGTTGCCCCAGCAGGGCTGGCACTTGCATTCCTTATGCCTCAGCCTCGCAGGGTGCTAGGGTTACAAGCATGTCTTTCTTAAAATGAAGCTTTATGTGGCTGGGCATCATGGTGCATGCCTATAATCCCAACACTTCGGATGCTGAGCCAGGTTTCCTGCAAGTGCAAAGCCAGTCTGGACTTCACAGTGAATTCAAGGCCAGCCTGAACTACACACATAGTGAGACCCTGAGACCCAGTCTCAATAAAAAAACAAAAAAGAAACTTTATTTAAGGACTCAAGCTAGGTGAGCAGTAGAAGTGCATTTTCTTTCTTTTTTTTTTTAAAGACATGTACTATATACTGGGATCAAACTCAGGACCTTGGACTTGCCAGGCAGGCGGCAGCACCTCTGAACTAAATCCCTTAGAAGTGCGTTTTCTGAGGACAGTTTAGGCTCCTCCCTACTTTCTCAGCACTTCCATGCTGGATACCAAACTGCATCTACCCTACAGAAGGGGAGAAGGTCACTGGGGGTGTGGGGTGGGGGCAGAAGCTAGGAGTCCAGGTTCCTTCTCACTGGTTCACATGGAAGCAGGGAATTGGTCAGTGGGTCCTGTGTTGTATTAGGCCTGGTTCCAGATGTCCCCATGCTCTGACCTCGCTGTCTCTGTCCCTTGTAGCTACAATGCGGAAAACTACACCTACCTGGCAGGTTTCCCCAAAGAGTTGAGTATCAAATACCTGGTCAACTCATTTGGCGGGGACATTGCTGTTATCACGGAGACGGAAGAGGTGGGCTGCCCTGCCCCAGTCCCCGCTCCCTCCCTGCTCAACCCCAACCCTCCTCCCCTCAGGGTAAAGGGGCAGAGGGGGTACCCTTGGGGGCCCCAGGAAAGAGCATCAGAAGCTCCATCTATGACAGAACCCTGGAACTCAGAGAGGGTAAAAATATTTGTCAAAGTCACACAGCACCAAGAGGCTGTGGCAGGAGGAGCACTGTGAATTCGAGGCTGGCCTAGGCTACGTAGTGAGTTCAAGGCCAGCCTGAAGTAGTGCATAGTGAGACCCTGTCTCAAAAAACAAACAGGGCTGGGGATTTTGCTCAGTGATTCTGCCACCTGCCTCACAAGCACAAGGACCTGAGTTCGATCCCTGGTACCAAACAAACACGTTCTGGCCTGGGGGCTGGAACCCGATGTGACAGGGCTGGGACAAGCGGAGAGATGGTACCTCAGAGAGGCATGCAGCTCACCTAGTCCCTCCTGGGGTGCCCTTCAAGCCTCTGCACTCCCTAGGCCTAGGGAGGGTGTGGCTGGAGGTCCCGGCCCAGACACACAGTCCATTGCCCCACAGATCTGGTACCTCCTGGAGGGCGATTACCGCGTGTACCAGCTGTTCCCGTCCCGGGGCTGGAGCATCCACTTCAGTCTGCAAATGTTGCAACAGTCGTCCCTTTACGCGGCCAATGAGACCACGGTCACCTTCTTCTATGAAGACAGGGAGCTGTACCAGGTGCAGGCTGGTGCCGCGGGGCCACGAGGGGGCGCTCGCCTCGGGGGACTGAGGGCACCTCGCTGACTGACTGCCCTTCCCGCAGCTGGTGTACCTCATGGGCCATGGGCAGGGTCGCCTGGTCAAGAGGCTCGTGCCTGTGGAGAAGCTACTGCTGTACCAGCAGCAGAGCCACTACCACTTAGAGCGACAGGGGTAAGAAGATAGGGACCAGGCAGGTGGCCCCAGGAGCTCCATGTGTGGGAGCTGCACCTCCGGGCTGGAAGGGGAGAGCTCAGCACCTGTGAAGCTCAGAGGAGCCAAACCCAGCCTAGCGGGAGGGCGCATCAGGGAGGGTGTCAAGGAGAAGTTGTCAGAGCCAGAACCTGAAGGGTGAGGAGAATTAGCCAGGTGGAGAAGTGCAACTGGTATTCTGGGCAGGGGTGGGACCATGCATACAAAGGTGCTGAGGAAGAAAAGAGAGTGGGTGTTGAATAATCACAAGTTAAGAAAAAACAAACAAACAGAATCACAGGTTAGCCAGGTGTTTTGGTGCGCACTTGTAATCCCAGCACTTGGGAGACTAAGGCAGGAAGATGGCTGAAGTTTCAAACCCAGCCTGGCTACATAGTTCAAAGCCATCCTGATCTCTATAGGGAGATTATGCCTTTAAAAAAAAATAAATAACAGCACAGTGGCACACGCATCTGTAATTCCAGCACTCAGGAGGCTGAGGCAGGAGGATTGCCATGAGTTCAAGGCCTGGACTACATAGCATGATGATACCTCAACAACAACAACAGCAAAATTCAAGGGCAGCTTGAGCACTTTAAGGAGAACCTGTCTCACAATGAGAAAAATAAAAAAAGGTCGGGGGACTTTGCTCAGTGTGAAGGACTTGGGTGCAGTCCCTAGTAACACACACAAACAACGCACACCACACTGCACCAAACAAATGCCAAGTAGAGGGCTTGGGGGATCTGCTGTAGCGGACAGGGGCTGTGGTCTGAGGAACCAGGGCAGCCAAGGGGTAAAGTAGGAGGGCTCTGGCAAGGCAGGCTGAAGCACAGGGCCAGATTTGATTTGGGGAGCCAATGGCGTGGAGGTGGGGGTGAGGCCTGGGAGGCTCGTGGGGTGCTGGCAGGCACACTAGTCAGCTGTCACCCCCACTGCCACTGTGCAGGGGCCACCCGGTGCTGTCCTTCACCAACCAGTGCCCCTTCACCATGCTGAGCCTGGCAAACCTGCCCAACCCTCAGGCCTACACTCGTGAGGAGCGCTACCTGGCTAGGCCACCGCACATCCTGGAGCGCTCAGGCTTCCACAGCAAGAAGTCTCTTGCCGTTTACCAGGGCCTCCTCTACTACCTGCTCTGGCTACACTCCAAGTACAACAAGGTGAGTGCCCTGTGGTGTCTGACACCCTGCAGAGGGAACCGACCTATGCAGCAGAGTTGAAGACCGAGGGCTGGGGATTTGGCTCAGTGGTTCTGCCGCCTGCCCTGAAAGCACAAGGACTTGAGTTCAATCCCCGGTACCAAAAAAAAAAAAAAGAATTGGAGACCGAGGTTCCAGGACTGGGGTGGAGGCAGGGCTGGTATGAGCAGGACTGTGAAGAGTGGTTTGGGGGCTACAGCTTTTGGGAGAAGTTGGGTTCAGATGCCGGGTATGGTGGTGCGTGCCTGTTATTTCAGCAGTCTGAGACTGAGGCAGGAGGATTGCAAATTAGGACCCAGCCTGGGCAATCTAGCAATTTATCGAGACTATGTTAAAAGAAAAAAAAAAAAAACCTGACACAGGGCAGGGACCTGTGGATGCAGCTTAGTTCGAAAGCCCTGGGTTCAATGCACAGTGCCACAAAAGAAAAGTCTGGGTTTGGGGACTGGCTGGATAGATACCATCTGCTTTGGGTTATGGGATGGAACCCCGGGCAAGGTGGATCTGAGGCTGCCACTTGCCTAGGATCATCCTGCCTCTTTATTCCTTTGTTTCCTGCAGCCCTATGCGGACCCGGTGCACGATCCTACCTGGCGCTGGTGGAAAAACAAGAAACAAGACCAGGTATGTGGAGAGGGTTGAGAGTAGGAGCGGGGAGTGCCTACACAGGCCCCCACAAACCGGCACTGACTCTGCCTGGTGCCTCATATCATCGGCCAGGATTACTACTTATACCTGGAGAGAAACTGGCTGAGCGCGGGCGGCGTGCACATTGACATGGCCAGCTACGAAAAGATCTACAACCTCAAGTCCGAATACCAGCTGCCCCAGTTCATTTTCCTGGACAAGGGCAACTCCTACGAGTTCTCCTTAAAGATGCGCTCCAAAGAGGGTCTGTGGGCGGGGCCCGAGCGGAGTGCCTGGTTCAGGAAGGGTCTGGGACCCAAGCACCATGCGAGGGGCGGGGCCTTTAACTCCTCCCTCTGCCCCGCCCAGGCTCCGCCTTCCAGGAGCAGAGCAAGCTGGCGGTGGGTTTCGGGCTGGCTGATCCCCACTGCATTGAAGCCTTTGCGAAGCAGGAGGCCACTGTTCTTCGCAACTTGGTGCAATTCTTGGTAAGGCTGGGCGAGGGGGTGGGTGTCAAGGTGTTCGCAGAGCTGGTAGGAGTGGTGTAGGCCTGTAATCCCAACACTGAAGGGGCTGTGGCAGGAGAATCCTGCGAGTTCGAGGCCAGCCTGAATTACAAAGTGAGACCCCGTCTCAAAAACAAACCGGGACTTGGGGTTTAATGCAGTGGCACCACGCCCACCTCCTAAACACAAGGTCCCGAGTTTCATCCACAGCTACAAACAAAACAAAACAAAACAAACAAACAAAGATAAAGTGGGTAGGGAGTTCTTGGGGTCCTGGGAACTGTTTGCGGATTCTTCTGCTTGGGAAATGGAAATCCACGGTTCTACTCATCCCCACCCCACCCCGGCTGTGGAGAATCGGCGCGGTCTCTGGGCCCTTGCACCTGTCTACCTCTTATTTCTGCCTCTCCTACTCTGCCTCTGCAGATTACGCTCAGGGATAAAAAGCTTTGCTATGACCAGGGCATTAGTGGACATCATCTCATGAAGACTTCAGTGATGGTCAAGGTGCGATCCAAGCCTGCAGGGGAGGGACACGGGATGAGGAGAAAGCACGGCCCGTGGGGACCACTGTCATCACCTGATTCTACCTGCAGGTTCGGGGGTCTTCTGGGCACTGCTTCCAGAGCACCCACTTTGGGCTCCGCATGCAAGTATTAGAGCTTGGGATACTGGGCCCTCTGCTCGGACGGGAGGGGTTGGGCCAGGGCTCCCAGGGGCTGATACCCAGTGTTCTCTCCAGAGTCCCACTAATGGATTTCTAACTTCCTGCCTTCCCATTCACTTTCAGTATTCATCCACCCACCCAGTTGCTCCTTTGCTCCATTCATCTTTTTAGAAAGGGCTAATGTCACAGATGTGTAGGTTGCACACAAGCTTGTCTGTTTGTGTATGTTCCTTTGGGTACTTTTCTGCAGAGGGAAGTAAAGCATCTGAGAGACAGAGCTTCTTTTTCCAGTCCAGTTGGCATAAAGGTGCCATGTGGTCAGCATGTGGCCAGCTTGGTTTCCCTCTTTCTTTGTTTGTTTTTTGGTTTTTTTTTTTTTTTTTTGAGACAGGGTCTCACAGGCTGGCCCTGAACTCATTATGCAGCTCAGGCTGGCCTTGAACTTGTGGCAATCCTTCTGCCTCTGCCTCCCGAGTGCTGGGATTATAGGTGTGCACCACCCTTGTGGCACTGCTATTTTTTTTTTTTTTTTTTTTTTTTTTTTTTGTTTTAGACCTTACTTAACACACAGCCTTGTTCTTTTGCTTTTACTTTTTTGAGGCAGGATCTCCTTATGTACTGTAGTTCAGGGTGGCCTTGAATTCACTATGTAGCTCAGGACTTGAACTCATGGCAATCCTCCTGCATCAACCTCCAGAATACTAAGATTACATGTGTGCACCACCATGCCTGGCTCAAGTTTTACTTTAAGACAGAGTCTCAATCAGTCACTAAATTGCCCAGGCTGGATTGGAACTCGTTCTCCTGCCTCAGCTCTCAAAGTGCTGGAATTTCACGTGTACAATACACACCTAGTTTACACTCTGCTCTTCATTTTCACTCCTGTGTTCTTTATTGACTCCTGTGGGTTCTTGGTTCATCACCAGGGAGCTCATAAGTAGTAGAGGCAGGAGTTGTTCTCCTCCACTTCCCTACCCACTCATCTGTAGACACACTGTGGGGCTCCTCCTTCTTGGTTTGAAATGACCCAGGCAGTGGGAGGCAGGTTGTAATAGCCACACTCCTTGGGTTATGTGAGATTTGGGTGTTGGACTAAAGTCATAAGAGCAAGTGTGGCTGAGTCAGGGTGGCCGAGGAGGACAGTAGAGCAGGGTTGGGGGCTGGGCCTGGGGTCCTGGGGGCCATGCAAAGTGAGGTGGTTCCACAGGTGGACTCTGAGCAAAAGAGGGACTTGTGTGCTCACAGGGGCCATCTGGTTCCCTGCAGAGAGGGACAGACATGGGGGAAATAGGAAGATCAGGAAGGAGATAAGGTTAGACAAGAGTGGGTAGGGACAACAGAGCTGGAGAGTGGGAGAGAAGATTCTGTGTGTGTGTGTGTGTGTGTGTGTGTGTGTGTGTGTAACTAGGAGTTGAGCTATGCATGCTAAGGATATGCCTTACTATTGAGCTACAGCCTGGCCCTCTGGGTCTATTAACAATACCCTGTTGGATTGGATGTGGGTATGAAAGGGAGAGAGGTTTCAAGGATGGAACCAAGGCTTTTAGCCTGAACAGCTAGGAGGGATGGAAGTACCATTAACCAAGATGGGTCCTAGACACACTGCATCTCAGTGCCCATTAGACCTCCCAGGAAGAGAGGGGCTGATGGGTATAAAGTCTTCAGTCCAGGGCTGGCCTGAGAGTGCTTACTGTACGGCTACCAGCTCCTCTCCTTAGCTGCTATCAAGCCCAGGGGATGTCCATGTTCTTTGTCTCTTGTATAAATGCTTGTGCCCTATTGCCAGAAGGGCTCAGGGACGCTGTGTTCTGAAGACAGTGTCATGGAGGTTTATGCTGGACTCCACTTCCTCCTGTATTATATGTTCCCACTGGCCCATTATTAGAAATTCTTTCTTTTTTTTATTTTTTTGTACCGGGGATCAAACTCGGGACCTTGCGCTTACGAGGCAGGCAGCAGAACCACTGAGCCAAATCCCCTACCCCCCAGGCCCATTATTGGAGAATTGAAGCCCAGGCTCAGACCCACAAAGCATGACTAGGAGCTGGTGCTGCTAGGCCATTAGGAGATGTCAGCTGCTTTACATGTTGCATGCTGAGGCATGTGGAGTCAACTGATCCAATCTCGGCTCTATCACTTACCAGCTCTGTAGCTTTAGGCAATAAGTTGCTTGAACTTGCTGTGCCTCACTTTGCCATTTCTAAACTGAGACATTAATAGTCTACCATACAGGCCTCTGTGAGTTTTAAGTGACTTTGAATATGTAAAACTCTTTGTTTTGTTTCCCTGCTACTAGGGATTGAGCCCAGAACTTTTGCACTGAGCCATATCCCTACCCACATACCCTCTCCCACTTTTGAGACAGGGTCTCACTAAGTCACTAAATTGCCCAGTCTGGTTTCAAACTTTCAGTCCTCCCGCCCCAGTCTCCCATATTTTTGAGATTACAGGTGTGGACCACTGTGCCCTGACATGAGTATGTGAAACTCTCAGAATGTCACCTAGTGTCTTGTACACAGGAAGAGCTACATAAATGTTGGCAGCTATTACAAGTATAGTTGTACTTTTTTTGTTTGTTGGTATGTTTGTTTCATTTTTTAAAATGTGTAGTGCTAGGAGTGCTGGTACATGACTGCAATCCCAACACTCAGGAGGCTGAAGAAGGAAGATCTCTGTGAGTTTGAGACCAGCCTGGGCTACCTAGTAAATTCAAGGCCAGCCAGCCCAAACTACATAGCAAGATCCTGTTTCAAAAAAAATGTTTTAAAGTATGTGTTTACCATATAGAATAATTACATTTATTGTAGGGAGTCGGTGCCTGTATATAACACATCTTTAATTCTTTTTGTTTCCACTTCTCTTCCCCTCCCTCTTGTACTTGTAATAACTGTGTAGTTTGCCCAGGGTGGTGACATGTGACTGTAATCCCAGCTACTCAGGAGGCTGAGGCAGGAAGAATACAAGATGGGGCTAGTCTGAGCAATTAAGTGAGACCTTGTCTCAAGTTATAATAAAAAGGGCCAGGGATATAGCTCAGTGCCGAGACCCTATGTTCAGTTCCACATGGAATCACGAGGGTGAGTAGGGCAGGCAAATGCGCGGTGTGTGTTGGAGATAGTGTTCTTTCCACCCCCTGCCCCCAGCACTAGGTTTTTCTCTTACCCAGGGCAACATGATGCTGCCAGTGTTTATTGGCTGCCCCCCAGGCAAGCGCCTGGCCTTTGACATCACCTACACGCTAGAATACAACCGCCTGCTCAATAAACAGTACTTCGACTGCGCGCACCCGGACCCCGAGATGCCCTGCTTTCTCTTCCGTGACGGTGTGTGTCTCTGTGTCGGGTCCCTTCCTCGCCAGAGTTCGCTGTCCCCTGGCCCCGCCACTTCGCTGCCCTGTGGGGTTCACATTGCTCTGCTCTGCTCCAACCCTTGGTCATGTCTCCTCCCTCCCCTCTTCGTCTTCTGCTTCTGGACCAAGCTCATTTCCTCTTCCCCTGGTCTCGCCCCACTCCAATCCCACAGTGTTCTACCCTTTCTTCTTGATTCAAGATCTGGTGACGGGAGATTCTGGCAGTTTCAAGGGCAGGTGAAGGCGAGGCCCACCTGCCTGCCCTGTATGGGACTCAGGTGAGGAGGGGGGTGCAGAATTGGGGACCCCAGGTCGGTCCCTGTGCACCGTGCTTCCTGCAGATACGTATTGAAAGTGGTGGGCGGCGGGCCCACCCTGGACAGCCTCCGGGACTACAGCGAGGAGGAAATCTACCGCTTCAACAGCCCGCTGGAAACGTGAGCCTGGTGGGCCCACCCGTGGTCCGCCTTCCTTCCCCGCAGGAGCCCCTCTCCTTGGACCTTGTTTGTCTCAACTGATTGCAAACCCCACCCACCCAAAACCAGCCCCACCCACAGCCAGGCCTGTAGGGCCTGGATGGGGAATAGCCCCGCCCACACCCTCCCTGGCCACACCCCCTGAGATTCCAGGGTCCCGCCCAGGACTAAGAGCCGCATCTGGACCACAAAGACCACAGAGACCACGGAGGACGGGGCGTTCCACATCATGTCCCCTCAGAGCTTTGGCATCGAGTGAGTGCGCAAGGCCCTTGCCCCCACCCGCCCAGAAGGCCTGCCATCCTCCCTGCCATGCTTCCTGCCAGGCCTGCAGCTAGGTCGAGTGCCTTTGTGTTCTCCAAGGAGGGACACAGCAGGACCCTCCTTCCGGAATGCTGGGCTCTCCTACTCTCTTCTGGGACGTCCCGCCTACTGTCATCTTCAGAACTGGACTGTCATCTCCTCTTGGCTTCCCGGTGCCTTCCCGGTCCAGACCCTTCTGACGGTTCCTCCGCCATTCTGGCTGTGGCCCCTCTGCTGCACCTCTCCGTTCCACCCCGGCCCCACTGCTGTGCCTTTCTGTCCCATCCGAGCTCACTCTGGCCTGTTACTGTCTCTTGTGGGGTTACAGGACCAGATCCTGAGTAGACTCACCATAGTCCTCTCCACACACACACACACACAAGAAATTGAACTTAGGCTGCACTGAGCTACACTCCCAGCTCTTTTCTATTTTAGACTGAGGTCTGGCTAAGTTGCTGAGTTGCCCAGGCTGGGCTGGAACTTGAGATTTTCCTACCTCAGCTTTCCAAAGTGCTGGGATCATAGGTGTGTACCACCACATCTGGCTTCAACATAGTCTTTTAGTATTTTTACTTGTTATTGTTGTTGTTGTTTTGAGATAGGGTTTCAATTTGTAGCCCAGGGTAGCCCAGGCTGGCCTTGAACTTGCTGTGTAGCCCAAGCTGGCTTCAAACTCACTGGGATGTTCCTGCCTCAGCCTCCCAAGTGCTGAGATTACAGGTGTGCACCACCATGCCTAGCTGTACTTTTACTTTAAAATGTAATTTAAAAATTTATTTATGGTATTAGGGATTGAACATAGGACTTTTGTTTTTTTGAGACAGGGTCTCACTGTGTAGTTGAGACTGACCTGGAACTCACTATGTATCCCAGTCTGGTTTTGAATTTACATCAAGCCTCCTGCCTCAGCCTCCTGAGTGCTGGGATTACAGGCATGCGCCACCACGCCCAGCATTTTTTTTTTGTACTGGGGAAAGAATTCTGGCACTGTACCATGCTAGACAAACACTGTACCACTGAGCTACATCCCAAGGCCCCAGCCCTTTCTTAAAAATTTGAGACAATATCTCAGTAGGTCGATAAGTTGCCCAGACTGAGCTCAAACTTTCTGTCTTCCTGCCTCAGCTTCACCGAGTAGTGTAATTCCAGGAATGGGCCAGCAGGTCACCATAATATTTTTTTGAATGAAAGAATAAACTAATTTTAAAAATTAAAAAATAAACTAATATATTCAGAGCAGGCTTTTTTTTTTTTTTTTTTTACCGGGGATTGAACTTGGGTCCTTGCGCTTGCAAGGCAGGCCACTGAACCGCTGAGCTAAATCCCCAGCCCTCAGAGCAGGCATTTATTGACAGTTGAATAAAACCATGGAGGAGCAAACAAGTATATAGATTCTCCATTACTGCTTTTGATTCAATGGAAGGAAGCAACGGCTGCCTCAAGCTTCATGTGAAGGCAGTGAGTGGATGAACAAACTAACAGACTTGCACCTCCCCAGTGTTCAGCCTGTGTGGTTTTTTTTTTGTTTGTTTTGTTTTTTTGAGACAGGGCCTCACTATGTAGTTGAGACTGACCTGGAACTCACTGTGTAGCCCAGGCTGGTCTCGAACTCACAGCAATCCTCCTGCCTCAGCCTCCCGAGTGCTGGGATCACAGGCGTGCGCCACCACACCTGGCCACACTGTGTATTTTTAAATATAACACTGTTTATTTAACTTTGAAAACATTTCAGCTTTCTAAACATAAAAAAATAACAGAATGTTGCAAATCGTGTGTGAGTCCCGAAGGTGGTTGAACTATCATTAATGTAGTAGCTCTGTGTTAACAATGAAGTTCAGCAGTTTTTTATTTTTTATTTTTTGATACTGTGGATCGAACTCAGGACCTTGCACTTGGGATGTAGGCAGTGGCAACACTAAACTAAATCCCCAGCCTGGTTTTTTGTTTGTTTGTTCTTGTACTGGGATTGAACTCAGGACCTTTGTTTAAAAACAGTTTTGACCTACCGGATTTAACTAAAAACAAAACAAAATCCCAAGTATTTCTGATTCTTGTTTACCCAGCTAAGATGATCAGCAAGATGCTATGTTACCATATACAAAAATAAGATGCCAGATGTGGTAGTGCATGCCCGTAATCCCAGCACTTGGGAGCCTGAGGCAGAAAGATCATCTCAATTTCGAGGCCAGTCTGGGCTACATAGTGAATTCAAGGCCACCCTGGATTATGTAGTGAGACCCTATCTTAAACGAAACAAAGGAAAACAAACCCAACCTGGTTATGTTGGCACATGCCTGTAAATCCCAGCACTTGAGAGGCTGAGGCAGGAGGATCACCATGGGTTTGTGAGTTCAAGGCTAGCCAGAACTGCATATCGAGACCCTGTCTCAAAAAACAAAACAAAAACAACAGGAAAAAAAAAATACGCTCCAAAGAAACAAAAAACCCAAGACAACCCACAATTCAATGGGTGTCTGTCACAGCCTCAGTATCAACAGGTCCAGCCTCATAGTACACACCCTGAGCTATGGTCTCCTCCCAAAGGCATTGTCCCTTCAGCCTTGGTGTGAAGCAAGGAGCATCAAGGGTTTGTCTCAGTTGCTTTATGTTTTTTTACAAACTCTAGATATGTACAGTTGATAACTCAGGATTTCCAGCCAATAACCATAGAGTTAACACCATTTTACAAATTAAAAAAAAAAAAAAAAAAGAATGCCAGGACATCATTAAAACCTCGTCACACCAATAACCAAATGCACAGAGTGAGGAGAACACAAGAGATACCTTTTCATTAAAAAATTTTTTTTTTTAAACAAGGTCTCACTATACAGTTCAGGCTGGCCTCAAACTCACTATGTAGCCCAGGCTGGCCTTGACCTCACAGCGATCCTCCTGCCTCAGCCTCCCAAGTACTGGGATTACAGGGGCATGCCACAGGCTTAAAAATGTTTGGACACGTGTAAAACTTTCTGATAGAGTTTCATGGTGCTCTGGACACTCATGGCCATGTCATGTCAACCCCTGATAACATCTAGAGCATCTTCAGAGATACAATGTGATTGAGATCAAATTCCATAATCAAGGCTAGTGAGGGCAGCACAGGCGTCTATAAGAAGAGATGGTCAGTCATGGCACTGCCCTACTCTGAGGGATTCACAAGGAGACAGAAAAATAGTTTTTATTCCCCTTCCTCCTCTTCGTCTTCCTCCATCTTTTTCTGGGCAGCTTTAGTGGGACCCTTTCTGCCATCCAACTTTCCTTTAGCCTTGTAGTCAGCCACGTCCTTCTGCTTTCCTTCAGCTTTGCCACCTTTTTGGTGTTACTGAAGCTGTTTCACATCGCACCCAGCTTCTTGGCCGTGTCTCCAAGAGATGACAGGGTTTGTGGATTTGATCTTGGAGTGAAATTCTGAGCAAAACAGGGAGAATCCAGACAGCAGTCTTTTTTCTTCTTTCTTGCCTCCCTTTGCTGGCCCATAATCTTCCATCTCTCCATCACAGTGTTCTGTATCTGCCTTTGCCATTTCGTCAAACTTAGGTTTCTCTTTCCTGCACATTGTCTTCCACCTCTCAGAGAACTTCTTGGAAAATTTGGCAAAATCCACGGGGACCTCTGGGTTTTTCTTCTTACGTTCTCCTCTGTCCACCTGAATGAAGAAGGCATAAACGTGCATCCTGCCCTCCTGCTTCCTGGGGTCCCCTTTAGCCATATTGGCTGCATTGTTGGAGTCTGGCAGGGCAGGGCAGGCAGGACAGACAACTCAGTGCTCCCCAGCCTCTCCCTAGCTGCCTTCACATTGACTGAATAATGAACAAAGGAGAGAATGAAAACAAGATGTGCCTGTACCTAGGAAGTATCCAAGCTATACTTGTAGAATGAAGGAGCAGGTGACAGCCAGGAACACAACAGGTACACAGTTCTTAGTCTGCATGAGCTCTCACAGGAACCAGACCCAAGACAGACAGCGGCATGTGGGTGGGAGGGAGCAAATGAATAAGCAAGAGCCTGGCTTGGTGATGCACTCTTGTTGTCCCAGCACTCAGGAGGCTGTGGCAGGAGGATCCCCACAAGTTTGAGACCAGCCTGGGCTACACAGTGAGGCCGGGGCCAGCCTGGACTACACAGCAAGACCCCATCTTAGGAAGCAAAAGAAAATAGCCTGAATGAATGCATGAATGGATGAAGGAATAGATGAGTGGAGGCCTGAGATTACAGCAGAGAGTGTGGGGTGGAGGGGAAATCAGGGCCCGGCACACACTCTGGCAACACAGCTGTGGTTGGCAGCACAGAAGCCCGAACTTGGCTTCCAGGTGGCTGTGCTTGGAGAACTCCCCATGCTATGACACCGTCCCCCAAAGCATCTTCTCACCTGAATTCTTCTTCAAGGTGTTGGTGAGCAATAGGTGAGCCAGGCATATGGTCCAAGTGGGGGTCAGTGGGTGCCCTGTGGGGTGTCCCTCACTGCTCCCCAATCCTGGATCCATCCCCCACCAGAGGTGTGGACAGCAGCACGTACTGCGACTACCAGCTCGTCTTCCTGCTGCACATCCATGGGCTCCCGCTCAGCTTCCGGCGGGCCCTTCAAATCGCCATCGTGAGTGGCTGGCTGCCTGGGGTCTGCGCTGCTGGGCGGGCGGGCAGGGTGCCCTCGGGCTGGGCGCTCATGCCTGCTCCCCGTGCCCTCAGTGGTCGGCCAGTGTGTTTGTGGGCCTGGTGACCCTGTACATTGCCCTCTGCCTCCTGTGGCCCCTCCTGGTGAAGGCTTGGGACATGTTCCTCTGGAAGATGAACGCAGTCGTCACCTCAGAGTCCTACTACTCCTACACCACGGCCACCAAGTCCTCAAGCAGCTCATCGGGGGCAAAGGGGCACCACCAGCAACAAGGTCACCTCCAAAGTTAACCTAACAGAGGGTGAAGGGGACAAGGCTGGGACTGAGGACGCCGTAGGGAAGGAGTCACTGACATGAGCCTCCTGCTTGCCTTGACCCCTTGCCCACTCTAGCCCATCCTAGAAATGCAGCCTGGCTCCCACCCTGGCCTTTCTTTTGCTTGAATGTTCATTTCTCACTCAGACCCAAATAAAGCCCCATTTCAGGACCAGCCATGAGTCCTCAGAAGGATCCTGTTTCATTGGTTTGTACCAGCACAGCTGCACAGGTCCTGAAAATATCAAATTTATCTGGGCTTGGTGGTGCACACCTGTAATCTCAGCACTCTGGGAGGCTGAGGCAGGATGACTCCAAGTTTAAGCCCAGCCTGGGGGCAATTTAGTGACTTGGTCAGACCCTGTCTCAAGATAAAAAATTTAAGAGGTCTGGGGATGTAGCTTAGTGCAGAGGCCCAAAGAGAACTCCCCATGGCTCAACCCCCGGTACTGAAGTGTGTGTGTGTGTGTGTGTGTGTGTGTGTGTAAATCTGTGCCAGCTGGCAAATAGCAGGTTCTCTGTGTGCCTGTCATGTTCTACAAATATCCAGGGTAAAAGAGCAGGACTCAACTGGAGGTGAAAGGTGCCATGAAACCAAAGAGAGAGGCAGACAGATCCAGGATTGCACAGAGTACAATTTATTGAGGATTTGCACGGTCCTGGGTGGCAGTAAGGATGGTGGATCCCCACAGCTTGGGTCAGGTGGAGAGAACTTATACATAGGTCAGGACAAAAGTGACATCATCCCAGCCAGAATGTACCTAGTTCATCTCAGTCGAAAGCCAAAGATGTCAGCACTTTCCTGGCACTGAGGCCAAGGTTTGGGTGGGAAACTCCACACACTGCTCTCATAGTTCTGTCTACAGCAGGCTAGAAAACTAGGCAGGGTGGAAAGCTGGCCAAGGTTCCTCAGGGGCAACATCACAGTTATAACTCAAAGTGGTTGCAATCAGGTCAAGCTGGATCTGGGCCCTGTCAGCTCAGCCCCTCCCTGGAGCGTCCCAGCATGGTCCTCCATGACCCAGGCCCATCGCTAAGGCTCGTACCCTTGATTGGTTGGTGCCCCCATTGCTAAATATTTGAATGTCTACATGTATTCAGTGGCTTGAAGTATGTGAGGTGGGGACAACTCTGAGAGGTTAGCATTTTAATTTTAGCTGCAAGTAGTAAAAATTTTACTCAAGTGGTCTACTTGGAAATGGTAATTTATGTATTTGTTATTATAGGCTTCAGGTACAGTTTGATCCAGAAGTTCTCAGTATCTTCAGGATTCTGGCTCCATTTCTCTGTAGCTTTCCCTGATCTGCTCTCCTGAGTGTGGTCCTCTGACCTCCAGGCAATAATCCTCATTAGCTGGGGCTGCCATATTATCCAGAGACAGAAGGCACTGGGTCCAACATTCTCAGCCAAAAGTTGTCAATCACTCTGATTGGATGAATTTGGGCCACAAGATCACCACCCTACCAATCACGTTGCCAGAGGGATAGAACCTCAATTGGCCAATCATATCCCACGCAGCTGATCCTACTCTAATCTTTTATTCATGTGTGGGGAGGGCAGTTCTGAAGAAATCTAGCTGTCAGGAAGGGGAGAGGAGTCTGGGCAGGCGAAGTTCACTCAGTGGCCTCAAACTCCAGTCCCTTCCCAGGCCATTAGGTAGAGTGACTATGGGGTCCTCCCAGGGAGGCAGTGGGGCAGAGACCCAGGCAGAAGGGAGCCGCACTGGACAGAAGCCTGGGGTGGGAAAGGGGGAGAAAAGAGGGAGCCTGAGAACAGTCTGGGGCTTGCAGGCCTTGGAGAGTTAGGAGCGAGGGAGGCATTTAGAAGACCCAAAGATGAAGACCAGGGAGAAGTAGCAAGTTCGGAAGAGAGCCCGGGGCCAGGTAGGATGACAGCAGGTGTGAGGGATCTGGAAGCCATCCAGGAGCCATGTGTACACTAGATCCTATGGCCCAGGATGATCACACAGGCGTCACTATAGTCAGCAATCCATACTCAGCTGTCACAGAATCAATCCCATCAATGGTGCAAAGGAGAATGAGGTGGTAGAATGTTCTGGGTTTGTTTTGTTTTGTTTTGTTTTGTACCAGAGATCAAACTCAGGACTTTGTGCTTGCAAGGCAGGTGACGGAACCATTGAGCTAAATCCTGGGCCCTAGAATGTTCTGCTTTGGGCTCTTTACTTGGATTATTTCCAATAACCCTTGTGAAGGTCGAACGGGAGCATTCTCTCATTATGTCCATGTCACAGATGAGAAAACAAAGGCTTCGGTGTGTGACCAAATTTCTTCTAATAAAGATGCCAGTCAGAATGCAGTCTTAGAGCCCACACTATCAACCTTATGTTAACTCAGCCACCTCTTTCAAGGCCCTATTTTGGATCTAAAGGCAGTCATATTTGGAGGTATTAGGAATTGGGGCTTCAACATATGAATTTGGGGTTTGGGAGGGAAAAAATATCAGCCCAAAACACAGCCCAAAGAGACATATAGATTCAATACAATCCCTTTGAGGACCCCAATGATAATTTTGTAGAAATAGAAAAACCCATCTAAAATTCATATGGAGTTTTAGGGAACCCCCAAATCACCTGAAACATCTTGAAATAGCAGAAAAAGTTGGGGGACTTATAATTTCCTGGTTTCATAATTTAAAGCAGCTGGGCATAGTAGCACACACCTATAATCCCAGCATTCAGGAGGCTGAAATAGGGGGATCACCCAGAGTTCCAGGCCAGCCTGGGCTACACAGTGAGTTCAAGACCAGCCTGAAACTATGTAGTAAAGGCTCTTTCTCAAAAACCAAACAAAATTTAAATTTACAGTATTAAGATGATGTGGTAGTGGCATAAAGACAGGCATACAGACCAAAGTGACAAAGAGCCCAGGATAAGTCCTCACAGATGTAGCCAACTTAATATTTTTTGGGGGGGTACTGGGCATCAAACTCCAGACCTTATGCTTATGAAGCAGGAGGAGGAACCACTGAGCTAAATCCCTGGCCCTAGGCCAACCGATGTTTTTTTTAGGAGGTGGATGACAGGTTCAACCACAATCTTTTCCTCCCACTCAATTATTTTGATTTAATTAATTAATTGATTGTGGTATTAGGAATTGAGCCTAGGGGCATTCTACCACTGAGCTACATCCTCAGCCCCCTTTAAAAATTTTGAGACAGGGGCTGGGATGTAGCTCAGTGGCACCACATCTGCCTTGCAAGTTCAAGGTCCTGAGTTTGATCCCAAGTACCGAGAAAAAAAAAATTTTTTTTTAAGACAGTGTGTGTCTCAACTGCCCAGACTGGCTTCAAACTTGTGATTCTCCTGCTTCCATCTTCAAAGTAACTGGGATTGCAGGGGTGTACCATCGTGCCAGGTTAAAATATTTTTATTTTTGCTAAGACTGGAGGATCACAAATTTAAATCCAGTTTAGGCAAATTCATGACTTCGAGGTCTTATCTCTAAAAAGTAAGCAAATAAAGGATTGGGAGTGTAGATGAAGGTGTCTGCCCCGACATTCTAGATAATAAGAACAGGATCAGTTTAAAGAAAAAAAGATGAAAGCTGGACATGGTGGTGCACACATATAATCCCAATATTTGAGAGGCTGAGGCAGGGAGGATTGCTGTGAGTTCAAAGCCAGCTTGAGCCACATAGTGAGGTCGAAGCCAGCCTGGACTACATAACCAGCCACTGTCTCAAAAGACTAAAACAAACAAAGATGTTGAATAGGGAAATATAATTTTTATGCATCTATGGAGAATGTAGAGATTTGGATTAAAAACAATTGGGTAAACCTCTGCTGCTTTGTGGCATTTAAGGCCATAGGACTGGATTTTTGTACATAGTTTTTGCATATTTGTAAGAGATTAGAGAAAAATGCAGGAGAATGCTACACTGAGAGAGAGATTGGAGAGACCTAGGTTCAAATTCTCGCTGCTAGCCCTTTGGAAATTGACCCAGACTTTACTAGCTTGTCTATAAAATATCAGAGCTGGGTCAATGATGTATTGGCATGTATTATCTGATTTAATGCTGATGTGTATTAACACTAGCTCTAGAATTACACTGAGACCTTGAAATGATTTTACCTGAAGGTTTTACACTTAATAGCTTTCCTTTCTGGGGCAGTCTTAGCAAAAAAGGAATAAAGAACTTGCTTGAGTATTTTTCTCAAAGTATCATAGCGCTTTCTTCTGGGGCAGTCTTAGCAAAAAAGGAATAAAGAACTTGCTTGAGTATTTTTCTCAAAGTATCCAAAACAACTGGATTTCTGCCATCTTGGGGAACAATGGTCCACACCTTAACCTAAAATAGCTACTAGGTGTGGTAGTGCATGCTTATAATCTCAACCCTACCCCTGAAGCAGCAAGATTGCCTCCATTTCAGGACCGCCTAGGCTGCATATACCACACCTCAAAATAGATGAAGCCTCTAAAGCGATAGTTAACTGCAACAAAATTATCTTTGGAATCCATACTAATGTTATTGTGTTTCTTTTAGCCACATTTACATAGGCATACGTATGAACTTTCCGCGTGCTTAGGCCATTTTCAATTTTTATGTCATTTTATAATAGATTTTGTACAGAATAAAAGAATGAATGATGAATGTGTTATGAGTACTCTGAAGTACGCTAAACTTTACTGAAAAAAAAAATATATATATATATATCTATCTCTCGGAGCTGTCCAAATGGCTCCACATCGCCACCTCTTGGCTTACAGAAG
Source organism: Fukomys damarensis (assembly GCF_012274545.1). NCBI lineage: Eukaryota > Metazoa > Chordata > Mammalia > Rodentia > Bathyergidae > Fukomys > Fukomys damarensis. The sequence continues at coordinate 58,170,050 of NW_022900931.1, forward strand.
CTGCCGGTGGAACTCCGAAGACAGAACGCATTGGCTGAAGCCAGGACGGCCATATTGGCTATTGGAGTTGGGAGGGACTATGAGACAGCTGTCATTTTCAGTTGGGACAAACGACTTCCGGTCACCATCTTGCGTGACAGCAAAGGCGGAGCTCCAAGTGATATGTTCATTAAGGGCAGGGCTTCGAGGGCGCCTGTAGGGCAGCGACCGCACAACACCCGGCACCGACGCAGGCGGGCAGCCGTAGCCCCGCCCCCGGCTCTGGGCTCCACCTCCCGGCCCTACTTCCG
>NW_022900931.1:58170618-58179658 GCF_012274545.1 Fukomys damarensis
CTCCAAGTGATATGTTCATTAAGGGCAGGGCTTCGAGGGCGCCTGTAGGGCAGCGACCGCACAACACCCGGCACCGACGCAGGCGGGCAGCCGTAGCCCCGCCCCCGGCTCTGGGCTCCACCTCCCGGCCCTACTTCCGCCGGCGAGCGAGCATTCGTAGGCGTCGCCGCCGTAAACCAGGCGGGAGGTTTGCCGCATCACGGAAGATGGCGGCTGCGACTGTGAACGGGGCGGCCGGAGTCTCGAGCACCGCGGCGGCCTCGGGTGCGGTCCTGCAGGCCGCAGCCGGCATGTATGAACAACTCAAGGGAGAGTGGAACCGTAAAAGCCCCAATCTTAACAAATGCGGGGAAGAGCTGGGCCGCCTCAAGGTAGGGGTCGACGGGCCCCGGCAGCTAGGGACTTGCGGTGGGCGCTTCGAGGGGTCTGGCCACAGCCAGGTTCTGTGCCACCGCAGGGTCCTCGGTGTCCACCTGAACAAGGCGGTCCGCGAGCCGAAAGGTCCGGAGAGCCTGAATAATTGGTCCGGCGGGCTTGGAGGGGTCAGGAAATAAGGGGCTGGGACGAACAAAGCAGCTCCATGGGTTAGGGGATGGGGAGGAAGCGATGGAAAGACTGGTTGCGCAGAGTGGAGAGACGGGGTAAAATTTTGGTGCTCACAGGCCTTTCTGATTGTATGGGCACAGTGGGTGTCGGGGTTTTTTCTGATCACGGGTTCCAGACAAGACCAAGTAGGGAATGAGGGCACAGGTGATGAAAGCAAGAGACTGAGATGTCGGTGTATGTAGGGGGTATTGTACTTAAGACCAGGCCACATTGGGGTCTGAGAGGTCGGGTATAGGGATGCATCTCCGTGGGAAAGGGGCCCAGCCAAGTTGTAGGGTCCTGACTGAACCTGGAAAGACGAGTATGGGGTTCAGTTTGCTTCACACCCAGGATGTTTGGGAAAGAGTATAAATATACAGTAGTAGGCTAAACAGAGTTGCTGAGTCTACCAAAGAATGATATTTGGGCTGGGTCATGAGGTGGGGAGATGAGTGCTTCCCCTTCCCTGGTGTAGAATTTGGGTTAGTCCAGCTATTCCTTCCTGAATAGTGTGGGGAAGATCTGCCAAACACTGACACCCCTACGATTCTACTGGGTCAGTCACTGACTCTTCTGTTCTCCCAGTGGAGCTATTAATAATTGTAATGTGAGGTAATCCTGGTGTTTTATGAGGATTGACTCTTTTAATACTCATAACAGATTTATGAGTCAGGGATGATGGTTAGCTCCATTTTCCAGGTGGGAAAAAAGAGGCTGGAGAAGGTAGATAAAACTGTATTTGATGTCTCACCTTTTTTCCTTTTTGCCTTCCCTCCTCATCAGTTGGTTCTACTGGAGCTCAACTTCCTGCCAACCACAGGGACGAAGCTGACCAAACAGCAGCTCATATTGGCCCGTGAGTGTCACTAGGGTTTGGGTGGGTGGGGCTGCTGGTGGGTTGGAGTTTTTGCAGGAATGTCAGCACTGTTGGCTAGAGCAACCCCCGTCACCTCCTGAAAGCCCACCCTGTCACCCACAGGTGACATACTGGAGATCGGCGCCCAGTGGAGCATCCTACGCAAGGACATCCCCTCCTTCGAGCGCTACATGGCCCAGCTCAAATGTTACTACTTTGACTACAAGTGAGGATGGCCCCTGACTGGAATGGGGAGGGCTACAAGTTACTTGGCAGTTGTTTTATCTCTGGTGCTCTGGCCACACAGGTCATCTTCCTTTTCCTGGGAATCCCTGCAGCTGTGATTATCTGTGTCCTCAGAGGCTACAGGGTGAGGGAGTTGGGTTAGAGGTCCTGGGGCTAGGGTTGTGTGATTCAGTTCCTGTAGGACTCCAGTCCACCATCTCCCTTTACATGCCCACACTACAACCCCTCTCCCCAGTGTTGCCACCATCCCTTTAACCCCAGCCTTGCTCCCTCTGATTCATGTTCTAGAGCAGCCAACAGTATTTTTATGATACTTAACTTTTTTCCTTTGTGGTGCTGGGCGTCAAACTAGGGCTTCACACATGCTAGGCAGGTTTTCTACCACTGAGTGACAGTACTACCCCGAGCCCCAACGTTTAAATTTGACCTTCTTGGTAATCTGTTCAGCACCTGTCCTGGCTCTCAGGGACCCTCAGGCTGGGAGACAAATTTCTTTGCTATGGCTTTCAATACTGTCCTTGGCTGGCTTTTCTGCATGTGCCTTCTTCATCCTTTTATCTGTCCCTCATTGGATTGTGAACTTCCTTAAGGCAGAGCCTAAAGCTGCCAGTGTCCTCAGCACTGCCTACCTCAAGGTCAGGCCAAGAGCGGACACTTGATAGATGTGTGCTGAATATAAAACTGAATGATAGCCAGGTGGGGGTGTGTGTACCTGAAATCCCAGCACTTGGGAGGCTGAGGCAGGAGGATTGCTGCAAGTATGGGGCCAGCCTGAACGACATAGTGAGATCCTGTCTGAAAAAAAGAAACAAAAACAATAACACCTGAATGACACTTCCTTGGATTAGTGAGAATTTTGAAGTCAGATCGATGGGTTTGAGACATTCTGCCACTTAATGATTATGTGGTCTTCACCTCTCAGTGCCATTTCCCCATCAAACTGGAGATGATGATTCTTAATATAATATGCAGTGTTTATTTGTGTCTTATCCCTTTATCTGGGTTAAGTTGTTTAACTCACTTTACTCGTTTAACCCATCTTTTTTCCCCCACTTTTGGTATTGGGGATCGTACTCAGGATCATGTGCTTTCGAGGCAGGTGGCGGAACCACTGAGCTAAATCCCTGGCCCTCATTTAACCCATCTTTATGAGATGGATTCTGTGGATCCATTGACCCATTTTATATATGGGAAAATTGAGGCTGAGTCACTTTAATCAAAGTCACTTGGATTGGTATGACTTGTAAGTGACTTCCTTGTGCCCTTTGAGTCTCAGTTTCTTCCTTTGAAAACCCAAGATCCTGAATACCTTCAAGGGTACAACAGGGTCCCTGGCTCCTCTTTTGGGACACTTGGTGGGTCCGTAAGCCCTCCTTACCTTGGTTACCCTCCCTGGTCCACAGGGAGCAGCTCCCTGAGTCGGCCTACATGCACCAGCTCTTGGGCCTCAACCTCCTCTTCCTGCTGTCCCAGAACCGCGTGGCTGAGTTCCACACAGAGTTGGAGCGCCTGCCTGCCAAGGACATCCAGACCAATGTCTACATCAAGCACCCTGTGTCCCTCGAACAAGTGAGGCTGGGAAGGGGAAGGAAGGTCTGGCCGGGGTGGTGATGCTGTGTCAGACGTTAGGGAAGGTTTTCTGGAGTAGTGCTCAGGGTTAACCAGGCCAAATCTGTGGACTTCTTTGTATATCCAACAAATAATGAGCCCCAGCTCTGTGCCAGGCATTATGGTAGGTTCTCAGCCTGTGCAGTCAAACAAATCCTGATCCTGGTGGAGATGACAGGTGGAGAAGGAGATAAGGAACCAAAGAATAAGTAACCCATGTAGTCTGTCAGATGTCAAAGCTATAGAGAAAAATAATGGAAAAGGCATGGCTTAGGGGGCAGGAGCAGAATATTATATGGGTGATCAAGGAAGGCCTCGCTGAAGAGGTGAGATTGGAAGACTTGAAAGGGCCGAGGAGCAGACCATGTGGAAATCCAGGCAGAGGGAGCAGCCATTGTAGGGTCCAAAGGCACAACACTAGGCCTGGGGAAGATCCTGAAAAGCTGGGGTTAGGAAGTTGCTTCTTGTCTTAGGTCTGGGGAGGATTTGTGAGAAGGGATGGCACAGAGGACAGGTAGGGCAGGCAGTACAGTTTGGGCACAGGGCTGTGGGAAGGACCTGGGCTGTCTCCTTCCTGTAATTGGAGAGGAAATGTAGTGATACGTTTAATGAGTACATGTGTGCGTGTGTAAACCAGAGGAGCAGCACAGTCTGCTGGGGAGTGAATGGCTGTGTGGCTAGGGTGTTCTGGCTAAGTGGGGATTATGGGGGAACCAGAGGCGTGCAGGAGCCCCCTGTGCTACCTCTTCATCCTCTTCTTCATCCTTGGCCTCTGCAGTACCTGATGGAGGGCAGCTACAACAAGGTGTTCCTGGCCAAGGGTAACATCCCTGCTGAGAGCTACACCTTCTTCATCGACATACTCCTGGACACTATCAGGTGTGTGTGGGCCTAGGCTGCTTGGGATTCAAAAGAGCTTGGATTCTGGCTTCTCACGGCTCTGAGTTTGAATCCTGTTCTGGCCGCTGGCGACCTGGGTAGGCCGGCACATTTCCTGTCTTCCTAGTTCTCTAGTTCTCCTTTCGTATGAGTCAGAACTGCTTACACTATGGTGGACAGTAGACCTCCACTGGTTCAGGCTGTTCCCCTGTGTGTGGCCACAGGTGTCAGACTAAGCCTGGGCATGGTGCCCAGACAGCTCATCAGCCACGGGCTGTACTGCCTCTGTGACAGATGCTCCAGCCTTTTAACCAGGGATGCACTCATGAGTCACATGGCCTCAACTCAGAGCACCTAAAGTGTGAGTGCGCAGTTTTCCTTTCTCTACAGTGGGGTCACCATGTCCTGCCAGCCCTTTCGGTTGCTGTGTACACAGGTGATAACATGTGGGCAAGACATACAAGTTCCTTGAGGTGGAGAAGGGTATCACAGTGGTGACACAGATGATTCAGCAGCAGACTGGAATGAGTTTCCGTTCTTCGGGTGACAAAAGCAGCCTTGTGAGTTTAAGGTGGCTTCTTGTTGTGTGAGCCCGGGAATTGATCCTAGGACAGTGATGGTGAACCTTTTAGAGTTTCCAGCGATACAGCCGGCTGTGGCATTGTGCCATAGGTTCACCACCACTGTCCTGGGATATTCACACATTTCCAGCATCCCCCAGCCCCTATTGTTTTTTTAGTACCGGGGATTGAACTCAGGACCTTGAGCTTGAGAGGCAGGTGCAGTGCCACTGAGCTAAATCCCCAGCCCCCCAATATGTTTTGAGAGAAAATCTTGCTGAGTTGCCTGGGCTGGGCTTGAACTTGTGATCCTCCTGGTTCAGCCTTCCACAGTGCTGGGATTATAGGCATGCACTATATCACTCCTGGCATGGCATTTGTTTTGCTTCTTCTTTTGAGACAGGGACTTGCCATGTGGCACAGGCTGGCTTTGAATGGTGCAATCCTACTTCTTCCTCCTGAGTAGCTGGAACTACAGACCAGGAGTGCTGTACCTGGCTGGCTTAGCAGTGTTTTGTTTTGTGGTGCCTGGGGTGAACCCTATGCAACCGCTCTACCACTGAGCTACATCCCCAACCCTAGGATATTTTAAAATTTGAAATCCTCCCAAGTACTGAGCCTGAGAGATGTGATATCTCAGAAATGGACTTGCTCTTCTCTGCCAGTGTTTTGTTCTGACCTTATCCTGTCCCCATTCTGATGACTTCATGTTTTGCTGTGTTTGTGGTGTCTCAGTGGATACAGGACCCCCACTTGGGATCTATGAAGCAGGGTACAGCATCCTTAAGAATGGAGTCTTCTGTGCAGAGATGCACTCATGGGATTCCCAAGTTGGGTTTCAGACAGTCTTAAGTCCTGAAGCTAGGAGGGACATTCAGAGCTGGGGTTCACGGTTCTGGGAGTCAGAGAAATCTAAATGTGGATGCCTGTGGCCCTGCCTGCTTTGAGTCTCTGGTGAAGAGTCTGAGCTTTCTTCAGTAAAGGAGGGGTAACATATTCCATCCACCACTGCTCAATGGAAGGATCAGAGATGACACCAGTCAGGCTTGGGAGGACAGGACCTGGGAGCTGTCTTTACTTGGTAATAAGAACCATATTATTTTTCCACAGGGATGAGATTGCTGGATGTATTGAGAAGGCCTATGAGAAAATCCTTTTTACTGAGGCCACCAGAATTCTCTTCTTCAACACACCCAAAAAGATGACAGACTATGCCAAGAAGGTGGCTGGAGTGCACGGCAAGGGGCCATGGAGCCACAGGATGCACTATCTAATGGCAGTGTTGGGAGAGCAGTGGGTAGTCTAGAAGGAACAAGAATCCTAGAATTAAATCCAGCTTAATCCCTTAAACAAACTGCCTCTCAGCTTCATAGAATGGAGCTTGAGCTGATGGGTGGGATGAATTTAGTATAGCACCTGACACGTGGTGGAGGTGGGCACTCTGCATGTTGGCTTTTGCCCTTATTAGTTTTCCTGGTACTGGGGATCGAACTCGGGACCTTGTGTTTGCAAGGCAAGGGTGGCACTACTGAGTTAAAACCCCAGCCCTAGTTTAGAATTTCTTAGAGACAGCAGCCTTTTCCTAAGACTTTAACTTCATTTTGCTGGTGCACTTGAGTAGGAGCAGTGTCCCCTGGAGATGCTAATTTGTGTGCTGTCCCTGGTGAGCGTCAGGAGGCAGGAGGAGAATCAAGGATAGACCATGGAAGTGGGTGAAACTCAGTCTGAGTGATGGCAACATTGTTTTTGGTGCTTTAGTTTTGATTAACTAAATCCTCACAGCCAGTCTAGAGAAGACTTAGAGTCCTTATCACCAACATGGAGAAGCAGGCATAGAGAGAAGTCTTGCCTGGCGTTGTGTGGGTAGAGGGGGTTGGTGAGAAAAGGATGCCATGGTGTGTGTATCTGTGAGTGAGTGGTGGCTCTGTGGGGTGGGGAGGAAGCCTTTGGAATCATCCCACTCATTTCTGATCCCTTCCTTCCTGCAGCGAGGTTGGATCCTGGGGCCCAACAACTATTACAGTTTTGCCAGCCAGCAACAGAAGCCAGAAGACACCACCATCCCCTCCACAGAACTGGCCAAGCAGGTCATCGAGTATGCCCGGCAGCTGGAGATGATTGTCTGAGCCCACTGAGCCCGGGGGGCGGGCAGGGCATGGTTATCTAAAAACCATCACAGGCTGTCCTCCAATAAAGGTGGATTGACGTTTGTTCTTCTAGGCCCTTGTCTCCCCAGTCAGGATGGTGGTCCTCTTGGGGGTTGGAGACCAGTCAGCCTCTATCCAGTGGCCGTTGCTTCAGGTCTCAAACACATGCCCAGTGGCCCTGTGACTTACAGGACAGCACAGGTCTCAGGTAGAGGGACTGTTTTAGCCAGCTATGAGCACATTGGAATGCTGGACCAGGGCACCAGTTCTTTTCAGTGAAGGGGTCGTGTCCCAATTTTTTAACATGTTGAAAATAGATTAAATAATTTTTCAAATGACTTGTGAAACGGAGTCTGTTCTGTGGGCTAACAGCACAATCCCTCTGAACAAAAGGTGTGGGCCAGGGCACGGGCTTTCCACCCCACTCCCCAGGAATCTTCTGCCTTCCCCTACCCTCCCTCCCTGTTCCTCCAGCTCACAGCCAATGACTGCTGACCATTTGCATTGGATACTTTATTGGCATGGAGGGGAAGGTGGGGTGTTGGATTGACTGCACTCAGTCTGAATGGGTGGCCTGCAAGTCATAGTGCTCCAGCCCAGCTACCAGGGAGCCAGCCAGCTTGATGGTGGTGACCCAGGGTGGCTCGCTCAGGTGATTCGTGGTTGTGTCCAGCCTGGGAGGAAGGAAGAATCAACAGGGTGTCTGAGCAGAGCTTCACTTTCCCAATCTGAATAAGGAAGCTCCTGGTGACTGTGGATATCCAAAGGCAGCTTTGGATAGAGCTGCGCCTCCCTAGAGTGGGAAAAGGCTGATGGTTATGGTGCCCCAGCTAAGTCCCTGAGGCCCAGGGCAGGGTCAGATCTGAAGCCAGAATATCTTCCAGAGCCAGGGTCAGATCCAGAGATTCAGCATAAGGGTAGACAGGAGGCAGAGTGCAGTGTACCCTCTGGATCTGGGGACTCAAGTAGATTTTGCAGCACAAGTACTGGGGCATCAGCGCCCTTCGGTGGTTAAAGCCTTGAATCCTAGAATGAGGACAAATTGCCAGAGGCCTGAGGGGGCCAGGGCTTCTCCCTATGTCCAGGACAGCTGGAGGCCTACATTGACCCCCTTTCAGTTCCTGGAAGACATCTTCCCATCCCTAGAGTGTGGAACATGGTCTCTCTGTGTCTGAACTGAATAGGGTCAGTCCAGATGGGACCTGCTTCTCCCTCATGATTTAGAGTATCAAGAGGGCCAGCGTGGGGCTGGGAATTTAGCTCAGTGGTTCTGGCACCTGCTTCGCAAGCGCAAGGACCCAAGTTCCATGCCCATAAAAAACCCATAAAATCAATTCATAAATTTTTAAAAAGAGGGCCAGTGTGGACTTGGGAATCAGAATACCAAGGAGCTAGCTAGGCCGAGGTGCCTCCTGTCCCTGCCCTGGTCAGTATGGGATCCAGGCTCCCCAGTGGTGCTGAAGGACTGGAGCTTAGCTAGGTTTGGAAGAGGGTCAAGGATCAGCCTAGGCTCAGGCCTGGCAAACAGGGTTCCAGACTGCAGGGCTATGCCCTTCCTCCCACTTCCTGACCTCCCCTCACCAGGCAGACACGTTGCTTGGCAAGCGGCGATGGTGTGGCTGGTGGCGGCAGTAACACTTGCAGGGACAAGAGTTAAGCACCTGGAAGGGTGGCCAGTGGCGCGCAGCACTGATATTAGCTGCCCTGGCTGGAGCAGCCCCGCTGCCACCGTTGTCAGTCACAATAGCTGTAGTCTTTTGGCGAGGACCACCTCCAGGCGAGTGGTCTTCACGAGTCGCCCCTCGGGCTGAGCGGGAACCCTTGTTCCTGCGTTTGCGTGTCTTGGTGGGAGCCGGCACAAGGGGCAACGGCTCAGTGGTGGCCAGAGCTGGAGATGGAGATGGTGATGGAGCCAGGGGTGGGGATGGGGATGGGGCTGCCGCTGAGGATAGGGTGGGCTCTGCTGTCACCGGGGCCGGAGTCGGGGCCTGGGCCTGATCTACAGCCAAGCTGGTGAGTAAAAGGGGTGCTGGGGCAGGAACCACAGGTGATTCCTCCGGGCCAGGGCCGGGGTGCGCGGTGGGCGGGCGGGCCACTGCCATCGGCATCTGCTGGGCTGCCGGCAGCTGTGTTGTGGGAGGAGGCACCAGGGGCTGAGT
>NW_022900931.1:58181329-58181568 GCF_012274545.1 Fukomys damarensis
GCGCGGGTATGGGACTCGGGCGCCAAGGAGGCACCAGAACACCCTTCACCGTCTCCTTCACAGCCTTCGGTTCCCTGTGCCCCACGAGGGGCCTCTCCCGGAGGGTGAGGGGCTCCAGGCGCCAAGGATCCCTGCTTCAGGACCTGAGCGTAGGAGATAGCGCTCGAGGTGGCGAAGATTCCCCCGCCTCTGCCACCCCCGAGGGAGGCTTTGGCTGTTAAGGGACCGGAGGCTGCCGC
>NW_022900931.1:58181835-58183942 GCF_012274545.1 Fukomys damarensis
TGGCTCGCCTCCAGAAGGCCTCGGATCCGGGGCACCACAGTGCCCGAGGGTTTTCGGCACTTGGACGGCGACGCGGGCAGCAAGGACCCCACGGGGGGCGGGGGCGTTGTAGAGACGGCGGCCACCGCAGCCGCCTCCTCTGAAGGGGGCGACACTGGCGAGGGCAGTTCTAAGGTCAGGGGCAGGGGCGAGGGTGAGGCCCGGGGCTCCGAGGTTACCAGGAGTCCCGGGGGCGCAGAGCTGCCAGGGAACCAGACACCCAGCCCTCGAGCCAGGCACGTGGCCGGGGAGGAGGGGGTCACCTCGGGCTTCACTAGGGACGTCAGTCGTGAGTCGGAGGTGCTGTTCAAGGCATGCTCTTTTCGGGAGACCCCGCCCGCGGACGGCTCCGACTGCACATTCCCCATTTCCTGTGGAGATCGAGATTGGGGGTTGTGATCAGAAAAGTTACCAGTCAGTGAGCCAGGGCTGCAGGGACCCCAAGGTACAGGCTGTTCTTGGACTTCCCCGTCTGCATTGGCCCTGCCCCTGTCCTCCAATATCCACTCAGCCCCAGTTTCTAGTCGCCTGTTCCTGAGTCTCTCTTGCCTTTCTCATGGTCCCTCATAGCCTCTGTTTAGATACTTAGGTCCCAACCCCTTTGTGTATTAATGTTCCATTTTGTTCTCTTAATTTAGAATCACATCTCTACTGTTTGGCCACATCAGGATCTCCAGGCTTCAAGACTCAGATCTTGTGGGACAGGGTGGCTCACATCTGTAACTCCAGCACTCTAGGAGGCTGAGGCAGGAGGATCGCAAATTCGAGCCTAGCCTGGGCAACTTACCGACCTACTCAAAAATTTCTTTTATAAAGCTGGAGATGTAGCTCAGTACAAAGGCCCCCCCCCGGGGGGGCATCTTGCCAGTTGTTCATTCTGTCTTTCAGGCTACACAGTTGATGGTAGTGCCCAGGAGCTCAAGCTTTTCTCCCTGCACTCTAACCGCGCTCAGGAGGACAGGGCGCTGCCCCAATTTTAAGGGAGTGGACCCCTCATCCCTGCCCTCCTCTCCTCCAGTGTGGCCTCGCCCCTGCCTAACAAATACTGTGCCAAGTATCCTGATCAAGTTAATCCCTCCGTGCTTAGCTCTGACCCTTCCAATCACCCATCCTCTCTATCATTTGGATCCCACCCTCTTCCCAGGCACCGGCAGATCCTCAAGCCTCACTCCTGTACTTCTTTTTCTACTCGAGTCTCCACACTCAGGCTCCACCCCTCTCCCCGAACTCCTCTTTGGCTCCTCCACTCTGGAGACTCCACTCACTGACTCCTCCAGCCGACCCAAGTTCACACCGCAGCGCCCTGGGCCCAGAGCAGGGCGGGGAACGGCTGTCGTAGAAAATAACGGAAAAGAACGGGGATAGGGTGAGTCTAAGTGGGCGAGACAGCCCTAGTAGATCCCGAGGTTTAGGCCCCGCCCCCTAGCTCGAGGCCTTGCCTCCGGACCCAGTTTGAGACTAGACCCTTACTAACCTGGCTCTCCCTTCTTCCCAGCCCCAGGTCTTCTAGTCCTAAGCCCCACCCTTTTAGAATATTTTGTTAGCCCCTCCCCCTCAGAATGCACCGCCCCTCGTTATCCTTCTGAAGCCCCGCCCACGGCAAACTCTCTACGTAGCTCCTCCCTTTTGCCCCGCCCACAGGGGAAGGTACCCTTAAAGCTCCGCCTTTTTAGGGCTGGCTGCCTCTCTGCAAGACCTACTCTTCTTCCTCCTTGCGCCCAGAAGGCCTGTCCACCGTGGACCCGCCCCTTCCATGACGCATCCTCTTGCCGTTTCCTCGCTCAGACCCTCCAACCCCTCCCTCTAGCGAAGGCACCCTGTTCGCCCCACCCCTTTCCAAACCCAGCCAGGCCCACGGCCCCTCCCATTTAGAGCCCAAATCCGAGACCACCCGCTTCAGGGGCCAGAGACCAGGCCCTAACTCAGTGCCCTCGTCGGATCCTCACCAGGGACCAATGGGGCAGAGTGGTGGGAAACTGGGGAATCTCCTCTGGATCCTGAGAAAATGGGGACTGGGGAGTTATTCCTTGGATCCGGTGCCGGGCTCTAGGACCCAGCGGGCAAACGT
>NW_022900931.1:58184136-58191228 GCF_012274545.1 Fukomys damarensis
CTGTGCACCCGGGCCCCCGCGGACCCCTGTCGGGAGGACCAGGGGTGGTGGCCCCCAAACTGCGCGGCAGCCATTTGGGCTACCAGTCTCCATATGAGGGTCTTGGACTTCCTCCGAGGACGCCCCATTCACAAAATTTCGTCTTGGACCCTCACCATTGAGGAACTTCAAGGACCACTCCCCCCGGGAACGCAGATGTATGGGGATCATAGGGCGCCCTGAAATCCCGGTGCCCTATGCTATCTAGGCCCTGGGGGGACCCCTGCCCTCTTTCCCTGCTTCACCTGTTGTCGGGGGAGGCGGGCGGACAAAGGAAGCAGCATCACGTGACTGCTCATTCACAAAATCCCATCCCATTGAGAAAAAGGGGCTGGGGGCGCTGCGGCCGCCCCTTCCCCTCCCGAGAGGCTGGGGAAACCCAGCATCCTGCAGGTGGGGGAGGGGGCTAGAACTCGTTGCTTGGGTCCCTAAGGTTCGGACGCCAGGGTCCCTGCGCTGGGAAGCAGTGGAAGGTTGACTGCTTATCCGGATTACTGGGCGGAGGGCTACGTCCCCCCTGAGCTAAGGGGCGGGGTAGTGTTTCTGAAGGGTACTGAAGAGGGGGGAATCAATCCCCTCATTTGTCCCCCATGCCTGCCTTCGGCTGGGACCTGAAGGAGCAATCTTGATTTTTGTGAATGAAATGCTCCAGGATCTTTTCGGTCGCCCGATTCTGGCTTTCTTTGCCTCCATCTCTCTCTCTCGGCCTCTCTTTCTGGCCATTTCTGGTTCTCTCCCTGCTCCCTACCCATCTCCCGGTTGCTGGGTGACTCAGTGAGCTTTGCATCCGGTCTCATTCATAAATCCGGGAAGGGGTGGGGGAAGAGAGCCAGGGCTTCTCACCCAGCCAGTGGCCTGGGTGACAGGGTGCGGAGGCAGTGTTGGAGGAATGGGAGCTGAGTTGATGGGCCCCAAGAAAATACATATACGCAGGAACCCTGCTGCGAGGGGGAACTATGGGTGGGGCTGTGGGAATGTGCAGAGAGGCAAGGAGACCGGGGTGAGGGGATGAGCGGGAGGGGGAGGGGAAGTGAAAAACCCAGGCTGTGGGGATGGGGGTGGGAAAGGTGGGGGAAACGTGGCCATGCAGAGAAGAGGTAGATATGGGGAAGAAGATAGAGATGAGAGAAGAGATGTCATAGGAAGAAAGAAGCCATGCTAGGTGAAGGTGGGCATGAGGGGTATTGGTGGCCAAGGGTGCAGTGGTCCGGATGTGAGAGACAAAGATAGAAGGAAGAGCAGGCTCAGGGGAACACTGAAAGGGAGAACAGGATTTGGGGGTCTCTGACTTGTCCTTGTCTTCCCCACCGCCAGGTACATGGTGCGGGTCCGAGCCGTGGTGATGGCCCGAGATGACTCCAGTGGGGGCTGGCTGCCTGTGGGGGGCGGGGGCCTCAGCCAGGTGAGCGTATGTCGGGTCCGAGGGGCCAGGCCCGAGGGGGGGGCCCGCCAGGGGCACTACGTCATCCACGGGGAGCGCCTCCGGGACCAGAAAGTGAGCCACCCTGGGGCGTGGGGTCGGGTGGGGTCCTGGGCGGCAGGGGAATGGGGCTGGGAGTGCAGAGGAGAATCAGGATGTCTCCCAAACTGGGGCTGTGCTGCAGTGTGGGAGTGAATATCTGTCCTGGGGAGAAGAACTGGGAATTTCGGGAGGTATGTGGGATATCAGGCAGATCCTGCCCACTGCATCTCCTGCTAGTCCCTCCTTACTGGTCTTCCTGCCCTCTTTCTGCTTCCCTGGCCAACCCATCTGTTCTACAGGGGCCCTGCTTACACCCGACTCAGATCATATCCCTCTTCCTCTCAGAACCCTCCCGTGGCTCCATCTTGTTCAGAGATCCTCACCATGAGGTCCTACACCAACTCACCCCTGTCTGCCCTAAGTATCTGGAGGCATTTTCTGGGGGTCAAATTCGGTGGAAAGTTTGGGTTCAGCAGGAATGACTGGGCTGTCTGGCAGGATTCAGTGAGGCGATGTGGAAGTTTCAGCTGGGGATGTAGTGGGAAGATTTGTATTGCTTCGAAAAGGCTGGAGGAGAATGACTGTCGTGGTAGCACACACCTTTCTTTAATCCCAGCTCTTGAAAGGCTGAGGCAGGATGATTCGAGTTCCAGCCCAGACTGGGCTACACAGCAAGATCAAAAAAGAAGCGGGGGTTGCGGTAAAGAAAAGCAAAAGGGGTTAGGGAAGGATGTCTTTCACAGCAGGGGAATGACGGATTTGGAAAGGTGAAATGGGGTGGAGGAATAATGTTAGGCAGGGATTTGAGGGAACATCTAGCACGTTAAGCAACATTGAGGGGAAATTGGTGGAAGTATAATAAGGATACTTTTGGGGTAAGGTTTCAGACAATTATTGAGACTTCAAAAGAAAGTTAAGTGTAATATTTTGACATGTTCAGGAGGGTGTGAGGAGTACTACTGAGTCAGAAGGGGGAGGCGGGGAATTTAGCCTAGTGGTTCTGCTGCCTGCCTCGTAAGCACAAGGACCTGAGTTCAATCTCTGGTACCAAAAGAAAAAAGAAGGGGAAATAGTTGTTTATCGGAAAGGGGCTATTTTTTAGGCATTCAGTGAATTTGGGAGTTCTTCCTGGGACATCAGAGGAAGATGTTAGAAAAATGTAGCGATCAAAGGGTTGGAAGAATTACATTCTATAAATTGGGAAGAAATACTGAGATATCAATGTTGGGGGTACCTTTGGCAATGAGGTTGGTGGGATCCTAGAGTGTGTAGAAAGCCTGAGGTGGAGTCACATGTGTGGCTGGGAAAGGGGTGTCTGATACAGACCTTCCTGCCTCTCAGACCACCTTGGAATGCACCCTGAGACCGGGCTTGGTTTACAACAAAGTGAACCCCATCTTCCACCACTGGAGCTTGGGTGACTGCAAGTTTGGGCTGACATTTCAGAGCCCCGCTGAGGCTGATGAGTTCCAGAAGAGCCTGCTGGCTGCGCTGGCCACACTGGGCCGAGGTGAGTGGGTCGAGTGGTGGGCACTCGGGCTGGGGGTCTGGGGTGGGAGAAGTTGGGACTGGGACTCACTCTGTCTCTCTCCCTGCCCAGGCTCCCTCACCCCCTCCTCTTCCTCCTCCTCCTCTCCTTCCCAGGACACTGCAGAGACCCCCTGCCCTCTGACGGTGAGTCCGGGGGGGATGCCTCCCTGCTGGGAGGGTAGGGAGTGGCTCTTGATCTACAGAATATTCCTGAGCACCTACTGTGGCCAGCACTGGGGCACATGCTGTGACACAGAATTAGGCCTACAGAATTAATGTCAATTCAGTCTCAGTTAAACTAGTTTTTCTCTTGTATGGTGATACACAAATTCATTCACCAGTACTTAGTGAGCATCTCCTATGTACCAGGCAATGTTTTAGGCACTGGGGATACATCAGTGGATTAAATAAAGTTCATTTCTTCTTGGAACTTTTATTCTAGTGTGGGAGGGCAGAAAAAAAAAGGATAGATTTTTAAAAATGAATAAATATTAAAAGTAAAAGGGGCTGAGGGTGCAGCTCAGGTTGAGCTCTTGCTTAGCCTAGCAAGGCCCTGAATTCTATCCCCAGTTTCACAAAAGCGGGGGAAAAAAGAAAGAAAGTAAATTAATGATGAAATAAGTGACAACTCCATGTACCAGATATTCAGGCTGCTAAATCTCAGAGTCACCCTTGACTCTTCTTATTTTTTATGCTTCTCATCTAACCTGTTAGTAAATATTGGTTTTACTTTCACAATGATCAGAATCCATCTCACATCTGGTACTGTCCAACCTTATCTCCTCACTAGAACATCTCAACATCTTCTCATTGTCACCCCCCACCTTATCCCCAGCTCTCCGATTCCCACTCGGCCTGGGGAATCCCACTGACTGCCGAGTCAGATCACAGCCCTCCCCTTCCCAGGTCACTCCCAGGGCTTCAGCTCACTCAGAGGAGAGGATGGAGTCCTTACAGTGGCACCTAAGATCCCACACCATCTGGTCCTGGATTCCTGTTCCCTCACTCAGCTGCAGCCACAGTGACTTCCTTAGCTTACTACAACAGGGCAACCACATTCTTATCTTAGAGTCTTTGCATTAGCTGTTTCTTATGTCTGGAACACTCTTTCCCATGTCCCAGTGCCCCTTATCAGCTTTCTTTCTTTCTTTCGAGACAGGGTCTTGCTATGTAGTTCGTGCTGGTCTTGAACTCATACTTTATGTAGCCCAGGCTGGCCTTGAACTCTTGGCAGTCCTGCCTCAGCCTCCAAGCATGCACCATGAAAAGACTGCTTTCTTTTCTGTTGGTTTGCTGTCTCTCATGGTAGAATGTCAGCTCTAGGAGGGCAAGGATCTTTCATTGGTGTCTCCTTGCATATCCATTGCCTAAAACATTGCCTTGTATACAGTAAGTGTTCCGTAAATGAGTTGGATAAATTGACTGAATGAATTAATGCACAGAAGGTTGGGTACATTTTGACACTTCTTGGCCACAGCAGGTATTGCTGAGAATACCTGGAGGTATTCAGAACCGGAACTGGTTTCCTGGGTGAAAAGGGGGAAAGTCTCAGAATAAGGGAAAGTGGAGGTGGGCCACAGACAGTTCCTGTCTTTGGCGTCCTGATTCAAAAGAGGCTGCGTGCGCTCTGGCTGAGACCTGCACAGTGGCCTTGTTGTCCTGCATGCCACGGTGCTCGGTAGATATATACTGAAGACAGTGAACAGAGGCAGTAAGGGTCATGGTCAAATTACAGAAAGGAAAACTAAGGATCCAAGAAGGGCAGCTTCAGCTAGAACCTGGTTCGGATGGGAAGGAGATCATGGGGGGGGGTCCCCTAAAAGATGTGGGGTGGGAATGAGGCAGGAAGGTGGCTGAGTGGCCAAGGGAGAGAGGGGTTCTGAGAAGCGAGAAGATGCTTTGATGTTCTGTAGGTTGGTGAGCTGAGCAGTTAAGAAGAGGACTCTAATATTAATAACCACCATTTCCAGCTCTTCCTGTACTTCGGGCACGCGCTGTGCCCTTTACAATGGGTCCTAACCACATCCTTACCAATAGGTACTATTATGATCCCCATTTTACAGAGGAGGAAACTGAGGCTCAGAGGTGAGCTCTGAGGTGAGAAGTACTTGAACCCAGGCCTGCACGGCCCCAGAGCCCTTGTTTTCTATGGGAGGGGGTCTTTGTGGGGGCACGGGCTGTGTATGGGGGATTCTCCGCCCTGAGGCCACCTATTTCCCCCAGTCCCACGTGGACAGCGACTCCTCCTCCAGTCACAGCCGTCAGGAGACGCCTCCTACCGCCGCAGCTGCCCCCATAGTCACTGTGGAGTCCGTCTCTGCCTTCGGGCCGACCACGCCCCCACAGCGCCGCTCCTCGGCTCAGGTGCGACCCCCAGCGGAAGTTTGGGTGGAAAAGGGACTGGCGCTGGGGTCCCTAAGGGCGCTGGAGCTGAGCCCCACAAGGGTGAGAAGGGATACACAGGTCCCAGGGAATGGCTGACGTGTCTGCTGAGTAGGGTGGGATAGAGGCCTGGGCTTCTCGGAGGGTTGACTGGAGGCTTCAGATGTTTTCTGCACTCTTTAGATTCGGGGGAGTTCTGAATTTCAGAAAGGCGTGGGGAAAGACTTGGGCAATTTTCTCGGTGTATTAGAGGATGCTGATGCCCATGGAAAGGCACCTTAGAACTGTTTAGTCCCGCATGGTAGTGCATACCTGTAATCCTAGCACTCTGGGCAGGGGATACAGATCTGCGGCACAGCACCTGTCTGGCAAATTCAGCCCTCGAATTTGATTCCTGGCACCACCACCCCCAAAAAAATCCTAGCACTCTGGAGGCTGGGACAGAAGGAGTGTTGTGACTACATAGTCCAGCCTGGACTACATAGTGAGTTCAAGACCAGCAACAGACCAAAAAACAAAACAAAACAAAACAAAAGACTGCTTAGTTCACAAGAGGGAGGCTCAGTAACCAAGGGAGTGAAAGAGGCCCAGGGACTGGACTCCCTCTTCCTGAGGAGGAGGTGGCTAGGATCCAGAACTCCACGATTTGAAGGGGCAGAGGGCTGGGACTCCTAGATCTGGAGACTGGCAGAACTGGAAGCCTTAAGCCACTAGGCTCCAGGTCTTTAAGGTGTGGGGTTGGTTCTGTATTCCTTTGTGTGACCCTGAGAATAGAGGGCCAAGGGACCTTGGGAGTGGAGCAGGCTGTGATCTTGGAAGCCTGAATCTTGTGCCTAGGATTTTAGAAACAGGGTTCTTGGAAGCCAAAGGCCTGTAGCCGAATCTTGGGAATTAATTAATTAATTTATTTATTTATTTTTGGGAGTACTGGGAATGGAAGCCAGGGCCTTCACACTGAGTTATATCCCCATCCCCTGCTGTTTCATTTTTATTTTAATTTTGAGACTGGGTCTTGCTAAATCACTGAATTGCCCAGACTGTGCTTGATTTCGAGATCCTCCTGCTTCAGCCTCCAAAATGCTGGGATTCCAGGTACAGGACACCACTCCCAGCTTGTAGGTTTTTCTGGGACTGGATAGATTGTGGTGGGGGTGGGTGAGTCATGGGCTTCACTAAACCAATCTCTTTCTTCCTTCCTCCTGCAGAGCTACCCTCCACTTCTGCCATTTACGGGGATTCCGGAGCCCTCAGATCCTGTGGTCGGGGCAGGAGGCCCAGGCTGGGGTGGCCGCGGCTATGAGGATTACCGGCGCTCTGGACCACCTGCTTCCCTCACCCTATCCACCTGTGTTGTGCGCTTCGCCAAGACTGGCACGTTGAGGGGCGCAGCCCTGGGTCCTCCAGTGTCATTACCTGCCCCTCTCACAGAGGCTGCGCCCCCAGCTCCCCCAGCTCGCCCACCCCCTGAATATTATTATTCCTACTTGAGAGCTAAGATAAAACGTATAGAATCAAACACTTTCAAGGGTTGGTAGAATTCTTAGCAATAATTTTTCTTAAACTCAATTCAATTGGGATTAAAGAAATTGCTAAAAGACACAGGGAGACCTGACCTCAAAGCTGAAATTAGACTCTTATTTGAATTTTCTTCTTACACTGATTGAAAACTAAAAACATGG
>NW_022900931.1:58191675-58197631 GCF_012274545.1 Fukomys damarensis
CGCTGGCTGCACTCTCGCTGGCCGTGCCCTGCCTCTGCTGCTATGCTCCCCTGCGCGCGTGCCACTGGGTCGCAGCACGTTGTGGCTGCGCTGGCTGTGGGGGTCGCCACGAGGAGGCTGCGCGGTGAGGACCGCCTGGCGGATCTGGCAGCAGGACCAAGGACCCAGCATTGAGGGTCCAGGATCCCAGACTCGGTTTGAACCTAAAACTCAAACCTAGGCATATCAGGAACTTGGAGCTTGAGTTTGGACTAAAAGATCCTGCACACGGAACCTGGGCCCCAAACCTAGGACTGAGTGACCCCAGACCAAGCATCATTAGGATGCCTGTTAAAAGTCCTGAGTTCTGGATTCTCCATCCATCTTCCCCACCAAGGAGATTCCCCTCTAGACTGGATCTCAGAGGGCCCCGGGGAATACACAGGTCCCAGAGAGGAACTGGCACCTCTAACTCTTGACTCTGTCCAAATGACCAACCCAGACCCCAGCCACACGTGGCACCATGAACTCTCAGATTGCAGACCCAGAATTAGTGAGGAGTTGCCATTACCTGATCTTGCAATTACTCCCAGATCTTGCAACCAGAGGACCCAGAACCACCCCAAATAGTCCCTGAATGTTCACCTAAGACTTGGTGCACCCACATCTGACACAGTCTGTAGCCCCAGGATCCCTGAGACACCAAACCCACCTGGGCTTGAGACTGATATGGTCTAGAATCACCAGACACTGGCCCAGAGCCCACCCACTCCTGAGTGCCCACAGGACCCCAAGATGTAAGTTGTCCAGGTGACTTCAGATGCTGTAAGACAGCAGACTTAAGGTGTACTGAGTCCTTGGATGTGCTCAAGCATGAGATGTTCTCTGACCAAAATGATCTCAGAAGCCCATCCCAAGCTCAGCCAGGCTCCAAATACCAGACCTCAAGATCCTCTGAGAGCTAGTTATTGAAGGCCTTCATACACCCTACTCACCATAAACCAGTGTTCTTGAGAGTGTTGGTTCTCATATATGGATTTTGAGATGCCTGTTAAGCCAGCTGTATAACAGAAGGCCACTAGCACCTCACGCCCAAGACACTGGTCTCCAGTCCTCAAATAGCCCTCTTTCAGTCCTCTTGGAGCTGGATTTTGAGAGCCAATGTGTCCTGGAATCAATCTCTGGCTTCCTTCCCACCCGACATCCCCAGTCCCCTCAAATGGGATGGTCATGGCAACCCAGACCTCTGATCCCTTGGCCCGCAGCTCCTGAGTAACCCCAAGGTGCTTTAAGAGCACTGGATCCAAGACTCCAAGGTGCCACTGACCCCCAGTTGCAGGACTCAAGCCCCTACAACATTGGGATCATTCCTGATCTAAGATCTTGGTCCTCCATACCAGAGACATTCAGATCTGAGATGCCCCAGGACCCTAGCACTCTCAAGCTCCAGATTTGTGTTGCCTCAACCTCCTGTAGTTTGAACCCCAAGATGCCTCTGCACCTGACTCCCCAGCCCCCATTCATGAATCTTCTGAGAATTTGAATCCTGCCATCCACAGGCTTCTGAAGCCCCAGGTTTCCAAATTCTGGTCCCCAGGACCACAGCTCAAGTCGCCAGCAACCCTCAGAATTATCCTATGCGAAAAGCCCTATCATTCTGAACCCAAATTCCTGTATTCCAGAACCCCTGGGACTCCCCACTTCTACCCGAGGGCCCAGCCTTGCCACAGATGATAATATAGGCTATTGGCTGAGCAAAAGCACACAGCTGTGGTGGAACATGCCGAAGGCTGCTGGCCTAGCTGGGCCTTCAGAAGAAGGCCTGCCTTTTTCTTATTTGCACATATCCGCCTTCTGGACTAGCCATGGCTCTGTGGGGACCCCTGTCATCCTGCCCTTGTAGATCCTCCTCCAAGCCCAATCCTGACCGTAACCCTGGTCCAAGTCCATCCCTCCCTTAACCTCTTCCATCTCAGAGGCAGGGGTTGCTTTTGAAAGCCTGTTTTATGGACCTATGAGGCTCCTCTTGGGGAGAGTGGAATGTCCAGGGTACTTAAGATCTAGTGTCCAGCATGAGGGGACCAAGTTCTCACAGCAAGACAGTCTCAGTTATTTTATGGGTTTGGGACCTGCATCTGGCCCCAGGCATTTGGAAATGTGCATTTTACCTTTCTTCATTACCCAGATTTGGATGGCCTTGTGGAGTTCAAGGGATAGATCCTTCTATTGATTCTTTTAAATTATTAACTATTTATTGCATCCGGAACCTGTGAGACTCAGCTCTCCCGACCAGACCCTGGGATGGGTGAGGGGGGAGGTGTCCCTCCCACTTCCACTCTGCCCAGCTCTCATCACTGTCAGACCCACCAGAGCTGAGGGCGGAGGGACTGGGGGCTGGGGCAGCCTGAGTCCCCATCCTCCTCTCTGTGCCTCGGTCTCCCCCCTTCCGTGGTGGGCGGGGGGGAAGCTCCATTCTTAACCTACCTCGTTTTAGGGAGGGGTGGGACAGGGGACCAGAGTGCTGTTAGGTGCTGTGGGACCTTAGGATTAAGTGGTAAGGGCTGGGGAAGGTTCCCCAGCCCCCACCCCCAGCCCCGCCTCTCCCAGGTCTCTCAGTCCTGCTCCCTGCTGATACCCACCTCTGATCCATGATTACCCTTCATGGCCCCCAAATTAGGGGTGCGTGGAGGGCCGCCCTGGGAGCCAGGAAGACCTCAGACCCTGGAACCCCCAGGCCCAATTTCCCAGCTGCTTGCCCCTCAGATTGGATGCTTGGCCCCCAAATTTGGGGGAGACACCTCAACATTTATCTTCCTGATCTTGATTCCAAGCCAGTCTGTGACCTCAATATTGTTAGCATCAGTGCAGGCTGGGAGGATGGGGATCAAAAACCCAGCCTTGTCATCGGGGTAGGGGGGCATGAGATCCGCTCCAAGAAATGTCTGTGACAAAGTCTCAGCCTGTGTTCTTTATTTTCGTGGCCGTGCCTTGTCCACTTGCAAGACTGATGCACCAACCACCCTGCCTCAATTCTCCCTTCCTCTCCACATCCTTTGGTCTCAAGCCAACTACCAGTCATTCAGCAGGTAAATTTCACTGAGCACCTGTTATGTGCCTTGGCGCATATGTAGTAAGCGCTGGGGGTAAAACAGTGAACAGAACAGACAAAAATCCTTTGCACAGGAGTTTATAAACTTTATACTGGGGGAAACATTATTAAGTAGGTGAACTAATCTGTTGGAAATGATGTGTACCATAATGGATGAAAAAAGTGAGAGTGGGGGATTTTTAGCCAGGGTGGCCAGTTTAGGCCTCATGCAGTAGCTGGCATTTGAATAAAGCCATGAAGGAAGTAAAGGGTCCATACCTGTCTGTAGGGAAAAGCATTCCAAGTAAAGGGAACAGCCAGTGCAAGGTCGCAAGGTAGTATGTCTGGTAAGTCTGAGGAACAGTGAGGGAGCCAGAGCATCTGGGAGGGAGAAAGGAGGTGATGGGTGCAGAGAGGTGACAGGACAGACCTGTGGGGCCTTGCAGTCATTGTACAAACTGGCTTTTACCCTGAGTGAGGTGGGGCCACGGGAAGTCTCCAAGCTGCGAGGGATCTGACCTGACTCACAGGTTCAAGAGCCACCAAACACACACCTGGAGGGGGAGCCAGGTGGTAATGAGAAGGCTGCTGTGACTGTCTAGGGAAAGACAATGGTGGGTGAGACCAGGTGAGGGCAGTGGAGTGGAGAGAAGAGCGTGGTACTGGATCTACAAGGGCTGATCGAAAAATACGGTCGATGTTTACATTTAAAAAAAATTGATTACAGTTTCCAGGGGTTTGGCTCAGTCGTTCCATCACCTGCCTTGCAAGCGCAAGGGCCTGAGTTCAACCCACGATACAAAAAAAAAAAAAAAAAAAAAAAAAAAAAAAGAAAAATTCATTACAGTAAATGACAAATTGGCAAATTGGCATTAGTACCTTTCAAAAATTGACTACTCATTTTGAACACATTTATCCCATTGCTTTTGTCACTTTCCGAAGCAGTTTTGTAAGTCATCTTTCAAAAGCGTCTTTATGAGATGTGATAAAAAATACAGTGAATGCTGTTGCCAAGTGCCATCCAACAAACTCATAAAACATTACAATGTATTCTCAATCCACCTTATTCACCAGACCCGGCACCTTGTGACTTCTGGCTCTTCCCCAAAGTCAAAAATGACATAAAAGGTAAACATTTATTTTTAATCAATTCAAGATCTAGGCAGCTATAACAGTGCAACTAAAGTCATTCAAGAAAAAGAACTAGAACTAATTCAGAAAGTGGCAAGAATAGGGCTGGAGATTTTGCTCAGTGACACTGTGCCTGCCTCCCAAGCACAAGGTCCCAAGTTGGATCCTCAGTAACACACACACACACACACACACACACACACACCACACGTGGCAAGAACAGTGGGATAAGTGTTTTCAAAGCAAGGGGGAGTATTTTGAAGGAGATCCGTGGTAATGTGTCTTTCACTATAATAAAATTTAAAAATGTAAGCATACACGTTTTCGTGTGTGTGTGTGTGTGTGTGTGTGTGTGTGTGTGTGATTGAATATCAAATGCAGGGCCCTTGGGCTGAGCTATATCCTCAAGTCCTTATTTATTTTTTGAGGTAAGGTCTCCTGTAAATCACAAGTTGCCCAGGCTGCATTTGAACTTTCAAGCCTGCTGTCCAGTGCCAAACTACTAGCACTTACAGGGGTGCACCACCATGCTCAGGTTAAGCAGCCTTTTGTACCAGGATTGAACTCAGGACCTTGCGCTTGTGAGGCAGGCGGCAGAACCGCAGAGCTAAATCCCAGGCCCAGGTTAAGCAACTTTTAACGTTTGATTTAGGTCGATAAATGTCCACAAGAGTGTCCTGATTTGGGGTAGGCAGGGCTATGGAGACACCAGATTAAGATCAGGCTCTGTTCCTGATAAATAAATTCTGGCCCTTTTTTCTTCCCGATTTCCTGAGGCTCCCAGCCCACTCCTACTCCCAGCGGAATGAGAATAATCAAGAAGATACAAGCCTTGGAATAATGATTTATAATAATAGCAACAGTCAGTGGCAGTAGTAACTAGGCTCAGTGGTTAAAAAGTATGGAATTTGGATGTAATCGTGTCCTGGCAGTATCATGAACTTCCTCTGTAAAGCAGAGATAAGAATTAACCCAGTGGCAGACATTAAATGCTCAGTATGTTAGTTGTTTTTCTTGCACACACCCTATGTGCCTGTTAAGCATTTTTTAAATGCAGGAACTAATCAATCTTCACCAACAAGTCTAAGAGTAGGTACTATTATTCCCCCTTGTGTACAGATGGGAAGAAATTTGGCAGGAGCTGGTGAGTGGAGTCAAACCCTAACCCTGTCTGTCCGCTGCTTCCTGTTTGGGATGGTGTATCGCCCCTGCTCCCTTCCTCCAAGACCTAGAGACGCAGAGGGGTGAAGGCTAAAAGGGCACGTTGTAATCCAATAACGAGGTGAGCGGTGAGCCAGGATTCTTGGGTCTCTAACATAACTCCAACTGTAAAGCAGAAAAGGAAGAGGCAAATTTCCGCGTTTGGGACAAAGTTGGGGGAACAAAATTTGGTCTGGGGTGCTTTAAAAGCAGAAGGCAACTGGGCTGCGGTTTAGCTCAGTGGCATCGCTCCTGCCTCGCAAGTGCAAGGTTCTGAGTTAGATACCCGGTACCAAAAAAAAAAGCAGAGGGCAACTGAGAGAGGCTGAGGAAAGACGGTGCTTTTTTGTGCTAGTCTGGTCGCCAAGTGCCGGGACTCCCCCACACGCTGAGGAATTATAACAGGTTATGTGAAGGACGGCACTCGCGGACCAGAAGGGCGCGCGCTCCGCCTCCCCTTGCGCCAACTGAAGGGCCGAAGTTCGACCGCGGGGCGACGCTGATTGGTCGGGGCCGCTACAGCGCGCGGCGGGTGTGGTCATGGGGCGGAGCCTGCCG
>NW_022900931.1:58198374-58223827 GCF_012274545.1 Fukomys damarensis
GAGGCGGGCCAGAGGGTCCGAGGTGGGTGGGGTCAAAATTGGGGCGGGCTCAGGGTTAGAATTTTTGTGAGTCAGCTCAAAAGGGTTGAATTAGATGGAGCGGGGCCGGTGGTTCCGAAGTGGGCGGGAGTCGAATTCCCAAGTGGAGGCAGGTTCTCCAGTGGTGATGCTTATTTTGGAGGCGGAGCCTGGGCTCTCGGTGGGCAGGATTAGAAAGTGGTGAAGTAGCAGCCTTCCCAGGGCACCTGCAAAGATTGCTTTCCATATGTTTAGGCTTTCTTTGCTCAGAGCTCCAGGCTGCCCGCCTCTTGCGCTTGCAACCCTCTCTGGGCTGCAGTCCTGTACTACGCCTTGTGAAAGGAACAAAGGAAGGAGCTGACATGGTCCAGGAACTGGTCCTTACCCTCCAAGCCCTGGGACTACCCAGACCTCTGCTGGGGACCCCTGCCAGCCAGCTACTGCGGGAATTACACGCCAAGGTAGCCAGTTCCCTCACTACTCCACTTTGCTTGGGAAGAAGATGCTTTCTCCAGAAGCTGCTGTAGCAGGAGTGCCCAGCCGCCAGGGTGTTTTTTTGTTATTGTTTTGTTTGTTTGTTTGTTTTGTTTTAGCTGCGGCTACCATTCTTATTTTTGTGGCCTGTGTCCTCAGGGGTGAGGGGAACTGGGACCCATGAAGCTTTCTATCCTGCTTCTGCCTCACTTGACCTCTGACTTCTCCCATCAGATCTCTGAGCTGCTGCCTTCCCTGCCCGCAGGGTCCATGCAGCCCCTCCTCAGCTACCCACTGGATACACCCCGATGGGTAAGATTGTATATGGCTGTATGTGAACACTGTTCTGGTCCAGAGAAGGGGGTGAGAGGTACCCTTGGCCTGACTGAGTCCTTTTTTGCCAGCAAGCCCTGGAGTCTCTGTCCCAAAGCCTGAAAGATCAGTACTGCTGCCGCCGCTGCCTTCTGCTCAAGCGCCTGGACCTGACAACGTCTGCTTTCCACTGGACTGATCGGGCAGAGGTGCGAGCAGAGGACCTTGGCAGGAGCAGGAAGGCCCAGCTGTGGGGGCCACAGCTGCAAGGAGGAGGAATGAGGGCCAGGAATATTACCTCTTCGAGGCTCTGAGGCACAGGCCATTTTAGACACTTGTAAGGTTTATGGCTTCTGTAATCTCAAGGCCTCTAAGAAATTCTAGCTCTGAGCTGGGAGTGCCGTTAGTACTCGCCATACCCCTTTGGAGCAATGTGGGCAGTAAGGCTATCTTAGCCATGACAAAATATCTGAGACTGGATACTTTATAAGGAAAAGAGGTTTACCTTGGCTTATCAGTTTGGAGAGTGAAAAGTCCAAGCTCAGGCACCCTGATCTGGTGAGGGTCTCATGATGTGTCACAACACAGTGAATGACGTCACAGTAAGCATATGTGTAAGAGTAGTTAATGCGGAAGTAACACCTGGTTCTCTTAGTAGCTAGTCCAGGCCAGTAAGACCTAACCCACTCTGGCTATAATGGCATTAATCCCTTCCAGAGGTGACACATTCATGACCTAATTAGCTCCCCCGCTTAAAGGTTCCACCAGTTCTCAATGCCATTATGCTGGGGACCAAGCTTCTAGCACACGACCCTTTGGAGAACGAATCACGTCCAAAGCATACAGTGGGGAAGATGATAGGTCCCAGCTGGGGAGGGCTCTTGTGTCTTCTCTATGTGCCCTTCTCCCAGGCCCAGGGAAAGGCCATGAAAGCAGTGCTGCGCCCACTTCGAGAGGTCCTTACCCCAGAATCTGATGTCTCCATTGCACATGTTCTGGCTGCCCGAGCTGACCTTTCTCGCCTGGTTCCGGCCGCCAGTGTGGCAGCCCGCCGAGGGACCTGCTGTGCCATCAACAAGGTGGGCACTAGGGGCGGGGAAGGGCCTGGTCTTCATATTGGTCTTAAGCCACGCTTGTCCTTTCCTCTCCTGATTCCTGCTCCCATGTTCTCCCTGCTTCCTGGCCTCTGGACTCACCACCCATAGTCTACCCACTTCATAAGACAGCTAGAAGGAACTTTCAAACAGTTCCCTAGTTCCACACCCTTCTGTGGCTCCCCAGTGCTTTGAAAGCAAAGAACAGCTGTATGGGTCATCACCCACCTCTCCAGCTTGGGTTTTAACTCCTTCCCCATCACCTCACCCTGACTGCTGTATTGCTTCTTAACCATGCTTTAAAATGGAAATACCGTGTGTTTTAATAAGTATTTAGTCTCATACCTCTGCCTAAGCAGTCTTAAACTTGTGCACAAATGGATGGGTACTTAGGAAAAGAATACTAGTTTGCTATAAATGTTATACAAAGCCCACAATTTCGCCATCACCCCCCCTTCATTTCCCTCCTGCTGAGGCCCTTGAAGTCCCACCTGAAAGTTCCATTTGTGTACCTTCCGCCAGTCCCACCGCGGTGCACACATGGTCAACATTTGCCTTTCCTTCTTCAGCCTCAGGCTGTTCCCTTTGCTCTCTGGCCCCTTTACCAAAGGTATATTTCTTTGTGAAGCTCAAGTCTAATCAACCTTCAGGTACTTATGGGAGACGTGCCAGACCGAGGGGGCCGCCCAAGCGAGTTGGAGGCGCCCATGCCCACCTGGCGGAGCCGGAGAGAAGATGGAGGAGGGTGGAAGGCAGGCCACCAGCACTGGGGCCAGAAGAAGAAGAAAAAGAAGAAGTAAAAGTAGAGGAGGGTGAGGGCATCCATCATGAGATGCCGATGCCATTGGTAATCTGACGAGTCAGTTTGAAGGTTTCCCTTGGCACCTGGCACCCAAGCCCCTCTCCTCTATTCCAGATGTCGTGTATCCACCCACTACTCAACACTGGAACCGTGTTCTCTGGAAAATAAATTTAATTTTCGATGGCAATAGTGGCCTGTCCCTGTGGGAGCCAGGTCGGAGAGGCATGGGTTTGTGGAAGGGAGGGGAGGGAGTCTCTGCCCTGGGTCTGGTCAGGTCCCTGCCCCACTGACTCTACAAAGTCTTTTGTTCTTCAGCAACACGTCTGTGTGTGAGTATTGGGAAGGACATATTCAGATGTGGGACAGGACTTAGCACGTTTCCACCCTGGGCCATCCCTGCTTTAGGCATTGGAGATACAGCAGTGGAAGACACAGATAAAAGTCCCCCACACACTTGGAGCTGATATTTCTGGTAAGGAGGGGCAGACACCAAACAAGAAACAGGTGAGATATATAGTTTGAGGAGAAAAAGCACTGAAAAAAATAAAACAGGAAGGCAGGATTGGCAGTGGGGGGACCATGTCTTTGAATGTGGTCAGGAAGGCCTCACCAAGAGGATATCACTAGAACAAAGTGCCAGCAGGGAGCCCAGGGGCCTCATGGGAAGAGCATTCTAGCAGCGGGAACCACCAGTGCAAAGGTCCTGAGGTAGGATTATTTGGGGCATGTTCAAGGAACACAGGCCAATGGGGCTGAAGTAGGGTGAATGAGGGGGTGAGGGGTAGGAGGCAAGGTCAGAGATGATGAGGGTAGATAGTGTGGAGCCTTCGGGCCACAGGACTGGCTTTGCCCGAGTGAGAGGAGCCATTGGAGGGCTCTGAGCAGAGTTTGGATGGGACCTGATTCATGCTTAGAGACGGCTCCAGGCCCTTTCCAGCCTTCTCTGCTGTCTCAGCAAACCCAGTGTTCAGAACTCTGCCCACTCCAGCCCTGCCCCTTCTGACCCTCACCGGAGTCCATGCAGCACCTTGGCCTAGAGTTTCAAGTTTAGATGACCAGGATTTTTTGTTGGTTTGGTTTGGTTGCGGTTGTGTTTTTTTGAGACAGGGTCTCGCTATGTAGTTCAAGCTGGCCTTGAACTCATTGTGTAGCGCAGGCTGACCTCAAACTTGTGGTGACTCTCCTGCCTCGGCCTCTTGAATGCTGGATTACAGGTGTGCACCACTATACCCAGTGAGGACCGGGGTTTGAGTTCTGCTTCTCACCCTCAGGGCTCTGCCACTTTGGGCCAGTAGTTTAACCTCACCGTGCCTCTGTCTCCTCATCTGTGCAGTAGAGATTTAGGGAGTTGCTGAGATGATGCCTAAGTCTGCACATATCCAAAATGGAGCTACCAGATGCTAAGTATGGAAAATGGGAGTTCGTGTAGTAGCCACCATGATGCAAAAGAAGAAAACATTTGCAGAGTAAGACGATGATCACTTCATCAAAGGCAGTGTGGGTGTAGATATGGGTAGAGGGGAGGAGCCCAAGATGATGTCTAGGATTCCGGCTTGGAGGATGAGGTTCACGGTGGGATGGTCACCGGGCGGGGTCCTGGAAGGAGGAGGACAGGTGATGAAGGGTGAGAGATGACTCGGGGATAGTTACTGCCAGGAGTGGTACCTCACCCGGAGAGTGGCTGAGTGGGTGAAAGCATGTCACCTGTGGACTGGGTGTGTCTGTGTGCTTCACTTTTTTTCCCCACTGTGTAGCTCAGGCTGGCCTTTTAAAGTTGTGTTCCTTGTACCTCATCCTCCCAGGTGCTGGACTTACAGGTGTGGACCACCATGTCTAGCTTTTTTGTTGTTTTTTGAGACAGGGTCTCACTACGTAGTTGAGACTGACCTGGAACTCACTGTGTAGCCCAGGCTGGTCTCAAACTCACAGCGATCCTCCTGCCTCAGCCTCCCAGAGTGCTGGAATTACAGGCGTGAGCCACCACACCCAGCTAGTTTTTTTTTTTTTTTTTTTTTTTTAAACCAAATCTGAGAGTCTCTGCCTTTGAAGAGACCAATATTTATTGTAGGTCCTGATATAATTGGCCTTATTCTTGCCATCTGTCTGGTGTCCCCCTAAATCCTTTCCTGTTCTAGGGGTTACTCCTCCCCTCACATATTGAAACTTCTATTTTCCCATCAACATTAAAAGTTGGCCCATATCTATACTTTACAACCAAAGTAATTGAGGACTTTTACATGTTTTTACTTTGCTGTGATTCCCCAAATTTGTCTGGTTTCCATTTGGGAGTAGAGGGCAGTCCCAGCTCACCGTCTCTGGTTCTCAGGAAGGGTGTGGGGGCTCTGTCTGAGTCCAAGGAGGGCGAAGGTAGCACCTAGTCTCGGGTTCCAGGGACAGCGTGTAGGAGAGATTGTCCTCGGAGCCTGTTTGTAGAACGGTGGGTGGAAGGGATGTATGCATGAGGGGAGGGTGTCAGAAATAATCCCCATCCTCTGGCCCCTTCCCAGCACTGCTGGGCTCTGGCTCACCACAGCTGGTAGGGGGCGCTTGTGGTGGGGGGCTGGGGGTCTCCGAGGGCCCCGCATCGCCCTTGGCCCCTGGCCTCTTCTTACACTCTGCCTTCACTTGGTCCCTACAGTTCCGGTGGCAACACAGCCCACAGTCTGGGGGAAGAGAGGGGTTAGTACCCTCCAACCTTCAGCCTTCAGGTCCCCGAGCCCCTCTCACTCCAGGACACCCCGCTTACCCTGACAGCGGTAGCCATGCTTGCTGACACCCCAGAGCTGGGAAGAGAAAGCAGAAGCTTGAGGCTTGAGGGAGCGCTGTGCTCTGGGCTGGGCTGGGTGGGGGGGCAAAAGTATGGAAGCTGCCGAGCTTTTAAAATTTACAAGAATTTGATGATTTGACTTGAATGAAAGAAACTTAGAGATTACCTCGAGTTTGGGGAATCATGCAGGCTATTAGAATTTGTCAATTTGGGAGTTAACCAAATGCACGTTCTGTGCTCAGGGACTGTGTTTATTCCTCCTGTGGCGTCCACATGGGAGGTGCTCAGTCCAGACTCAGTGGTGAAGAATAAATGCGGGAAATAATCTGAGGTTTGTGCTCTGGTCTCTTTGGAGACTGGGAAACCCGTCCACAGTCCAGTTAGAGGATGCCTTGGTTTTGGTAATGTAAAGGCTTTGGATGATTTGGAGTCTAGAAATTTGGAGAAGGATTCTCTGTGGACACAGTCTACTCAGGTGTGCAGATGACACAGCATTTTGGAGATTACCCAGGGATTTTTAGGTATTATATATGGCTTGGCATTTGTCCAAGGTGGAGACTACTAGAAGGTAGAGATTATCCAGGTAGGAGGAATGTCCGGTGTTTAGGGTTTGTATGAAATGTACAGATTATTTGAGTGGGAGGGTGTTTCTGGAATTGGAGCTGGCCACTGTGAGGAGTTGGGATGTTTCAGGGGAGATGGGCTTGGAAGGCGCTAACAGGGCAGGGCGCTCACGAAGCCGCTGCAGCTGTGACAGAAGGCGGGCTTGCGGAAGGTGGCCTCCTGGAAAGTGTGCAAGAAGGCCGGGTCCAGCTTGGAGCAGATGACGGTGGCGCGGAGCAGGTACTCGGTCAGCTCCTCTCGGCTGAAGGAGCCACTCCTGTGGGTGGAGACCGCGCCTCAACAGGACTGGCACCTTCCTCCCGGCAGCCCCAGGGTCCTCATCTTAGGGGGAAGCAGGCGACAGGGCCACTTACTCCGGGCGAGGGGGTGGGTGAAGCCCACAGCAAGCAAAGGGGAAGTTGCCGGAGAGGCGTTCAAAGTCCTCCTGAGAGATGGTGCCACGGCCTTCAGGGTCATAGTTCTTGAACACGGACTTGAGAGGAGCAGGGAGGGGAGGGTGAGATCCAGTGCCCAGGCCCGTCCCCACAGCCCAGGTGCCCTCTGCCTCTCCAAAGCCACGCAGAAGGCTGCCTCCTTGCCCCCTCCCAGCCACAGTCCTCCTACCTCCACCAGCTGCTCCACGTGCCGCTCCAGGGTGACCCTGTCAGGCCTGGGCGTCACACCAGGTGCCCACTCCACCACCAGAAGCCCTCTAAAGGGGGGAGGCGGCTGGAGTAAGGACAGAGGGGCTTAGTTTGTGCTCAGGCTTGAGCAGGAGAATTAGAGATCAGGGGTCTGTCTCACCATACTCTTGGGACAGCGGGGCTCACGGGTGTAGGAAAGCTCGTAGATCTTGTCCTCCGTGTAGAAAAGATCCAGGGAGAGCTGGGGGTGGGCAGGTGTTACAGACCCTCCTGTGGCTATCTTGGACCCTGATGTGGTGCTGGGGATTGAGCCCAGAGCCTCTGCACTAAGCTATATCCCCACCCCTCTCGCCTCCCTTTTGCTTTTTTGAGACAGGGTCTTCCTATGTCACTAAACTGTCCAGATTGGGCTCGAACTCAGGACCCTCCTGACTTGGCCTCCCAGAGCACGGGGTTACTGGTATGTGCCACTCAGCCCAGTGCAATAGCCCCATATGCCCTTTCATCCTCTTTCCAAAAACTCCTCCAGAGACCCCTTAGGCTTTCTGTCCCCCACACTCCAGCCACACTCCACACTGCCCCTGCTTTATCCTAGTCTACAAAGGTGTCATTCTCACTGAGGCTTTTTTTTTTTTTTTTGGTACTGGGGATTGAACTTGGGTCCTTGCGCTTGCAAGGCAGGCCACAGAACCGCTGAGCTAAATCCCCAGCCCTCACTGAGGCCTTTTGATGTCCCTACTTAACACTGCAACCATGATCTCTTCCTGTGCACTTTTTTCTTGCCTTAGTTTTCTCTCTAACCCTTGTTGTCTAAAAGTAATAAGATGTAGTCACTTGATTTCATTGGCTGTCTCCCCCAAGAATATCAGCTTTACATAAGAGTAAGTTTTTTGGGGGATAGGTATGGAGCAGTGAACCCTAGGCCTCTGCACTGCAATACATTCTTATTCCCCTTTTTTATTTTCTGAGTCAGGGTCTCACTAAATCTCTTAAGTTGCCCAGGCTGTTCTGAAAATTGTGATCCTCCTGTCTCAGCCTCCCAGAGTGCTGGGACTATACATGTGCACAACCATATATGGGTTGATTTTTTTTTTTTTTTTGGTACTGGGGTTGGAACTTGGGACCTTGCATTTGCAAGGCAGGTGTGGCACCACCGAGGGAAATCCCTAGCCCACAGGTTAAATGTTTAATGAGGGCTACGTGGCCTTCACAATCTCTCATTGTAAAAGTCTTCGGGTAAAGAAGAGTTAGCTTCCTGAACTCAGTTTCAAGACTTAGTACAACTGTTAACGCATTAACACACATCCTATGAAGTTGATGTGTTTTGATTTAAACATTGTTTTTACTGCTGGGGATAGTAGGCAAATGACCTCACATGTCTCTGGGTCTCAGTTTTCCAGTCCGTTGAATGAGCACAAGAAGAGTCTAGTCTGTACCATGTGGGATTGTGAATTGGAATGAAGTGATCTGTGAAGAGTGTTTAATGCAGTGACTGGGCACACAGTAAGTGATCAGTAGCTGTTAGCTGTTTGCTTAGATTCCAAATACATCAGTGCTTGGGTTGGCATGACAACCTGGGAATCTGTAGATGGCTTGGGGGTGGTGCATACCTGTAATCCCAGCACTTGGAAGGCTGAGGCAAGAGAATTGCCATGAATATGAAGCTAGCCTGGGCCACATAGTGAGTTCAAGCTCAGCCTAAATTACAAAGCCAGATGCTGTGACAAAAAAAAAAAAAAAAACAGGGCGTGGTGGCACACACCTGTAATCCCAGTACATGGGAGGCTGAGGCAGGAGGATCATTGTGAGTTGGAGACCAGCCTGGGCTACATAGTGAGTTCTAGGTCAGTCTCAACTACATAGTGAGACCCTGTCTCAAAAAACCAAAAAAAAAAAAAAAAAAGGGCTGGGGATTTAGCTCAGTGGTTCTGCCACCTACCTCCCAAACACAAGGTCCCAAGTTCGATCCCTGTTACCAAAAACAAAACAAAAAAACACCACAGAACCTTGGTTCCAAGTGCATAGTCCTAGACTTAGAGCTCAGATCAGAGGATACTTGAGTCCTTGGAGGAACCACAGAAAAAGGACATTCACTTAAGCTCACTGAGCTCTACATTCTGTTTCAAGTTTTTTAATATATAAATTATATTATTGGTTGATTCTTCTCAACTGCCCTCTCAAGTGGCTTCTATTATTGTTTCCATTTTGCAGATGAGACTGAAGCTAAGGGGTCAAGTGACTTGCCTAGGGTGTGAGTTCCAGGACTGTCTGTCCAGGCCCTGCAGAGCCTCCCTGCCCAGGACCCTAACTCCCAGTCCCTCTGGGCTCCACTCACCGTGAGCAGATGAAGCAGGTCCTCGCTGGCGCTGCAGGGGGGCTGCTGTTTCTGGAGAGCAGCCAGCTCTTGCAGTCGCAGGTAGAGGCTGTTCAGCTTGGACAACTGCAGGCGGCCATCAGGCAACCTGTCAGGTTGTGCCTCCTGCAGGGATACCAGGTCCTTGAGGTGCACACCTAACACAGGCAACCGGAAGCCTGTGCAGCCAGCCCAGGTGTGGCGGTAGCAGGCGTAGTTGTTGTGGGAGGCAAGGAGCTTGGTGAGTTCCAGCAGGGCCTGTGTGGGAGGGGTGTGTTATGGGGAAAGCAGTTCTGTTTCTCTAGCCTCTTGGAGGGAAGGATCCTAGCAGCTTCCTCTGCGGGCTCAATGAGATCTTTCCATGCACATCTCCAGCCCATTTTCCTACCATCTCCTGACTTCAGTTACACACCAGGCTTCTTTCATTTTCTAGACACTTCCCACAACATCTAACCTCCCTCGGTGGCCCAAATGTTGGCATCTTTAGCTGGATGACAGCTGGCCACCTGGATGGCCAGGTGTCAGCATCTCTCTCATCCGTCTGCCTCCCAACCCCACTCAGGATTAGACCCATGAGGACAGAGAGGAGACAGTGCCATGTCAGGTGATAGGGAGGAGGAATCCTGCCTGGGGTTTGCAGGATTCAGAGGAGCCACGTCCTCAGGTGGTTCCAGAGCCTGGCAGGGATTGATGGGGGCTGGGACTTCAGTGTGGAGTTCAGGTCAACTGAGTACTTCATGACTTTGGAGAGTGAGGTGGGGGTTCACCTTGGTGCTGTCAGGGCTCAGGTGGGCGTAGGACTCCTTGAGTCTGGAGATGGCACTGTGACACAGGCCCCCAGTGACTGCCATCAGCGTGTTGAAATTCTGCAGCTGGTGGAGGCTCTAGGAAGGAAGGCGATGCCAGAGATGACAGGTGTCACCAAGGGCAGGTAAGGTGGAATTCAATGGCAGCAGCTGAGTCTTTCTCAGGTGTGGGTAGATGAGGGGCCATTGAAGACATGGGGCAAGACAGATGAGAGGTGCGTGTACCGGGCAGGAGGAGCAGTGTGAGGTTAGACAGGCAGCGTGGGGAGCTGGGTCGATATGGGGAACCAGGTGTGTTTGTCAGGTGTGGGAGGATTAGGGCGGATGTAGGGCGTTGGCCTTCTAGGGTCAGGCTGCTTCCCACAGCTGAGGAAAGTCGAGGCATGAGATGTGGGCGGAAGCTGGAAGCAGGCACAGGTGAATGGGTGAGTGACGTGGAGGGGTCAGGAGGACGCGAGACTGGCGCGGACGCGAGACCGGCTGGGGGAGGGGATTCCCTCAACCTTCCCTTTCCAAGTTTGAAGAGCGGAAATCGCCGTGGAGAGAGAGAAAGTGGGAGATGCTCAGACCATGGGGACCCCTAGCCGACGTCAGAACCCTCTGGTCCAGTGAGCGAAGGGCCCAGCAAGAGGAAGCAAAGTGACGAAGAGGACAGAGGAAGGGAGTGGCGCGCCGGGAAATATGCGAGGGGCGTGGCC
This sequence comes from Fukomys damarensis, assembly GCF_012274545.1. Taxonomy (NCBI): domain Eukaryota; kingdom Metazoa; phylum Chordata; class Mammalia; order Rodentia; family Bathyergidae; genus Fukomys; species Fukomys damarensis. The sequence continues at coordinate 58,208,946 of NW_022900931.1, forward strand.
CGGCCGCGAGGGCTTCCCTTTTCCCAGGAGGGAGGGGCGCGGAGAGGGGCGGGGCCGGGCCGGCCCGGGCTTTCGCGGGAGAAAGGCGGGCAGCGCCCCCACCGTGCCCAGGCGCCAATGGACCTCGGGATACAGCTTGGGAGACGACGTCAGGAGGGACTTAGTCAACTGCCTCATCTAGGGTCAAGGGCTGGGGAAGGGCGAGGCGGGCGAGTAGAACAAACGTCAGAGCAGGGGACAGTGGCCTCGGGGGAGCCTGGCGGTGAGGTTGCTAAAGCGAGCGGAAAGGCGGGGCGGCCTCACCTGCGCCACGTGAATGAACTTGTCCAGCACCTGCGCACGATGTGCAGGCCCGGGACGGCTCAGCACCATGACCTGCACCCAGCGGGACACGCTGTTGGTGAGACACACGGACGCCTCCAGGGCCGGGCAGCCCCGCACTGAGCCCTGTAAGACGTAGCCCCGCAGGTCCTGGGGCTGGGAGCAAGGTGGGCGTCAGCTGGGCCGTGACCCTCACACGCCAAGCCCCTAATTTCCCTAGCATTCAGGACCTCCTATGTCCTAGCCTGAGTGACCTTTGTCATGTCTCCCCTGAAGCTTCCAGCATGGTTCCCTCCCATCTAAGGAGAAATGTTTAAATAAAGTCAGCTACGCTTCCGAGCACTTTATCATATTAACTAATTTAATCCTCAAAACTCTACACGGCGACTAATACTGTGATTGTCATGTTAGAGATGAGGCAGTTGGGGCACAGAGAGGGTAAGTAATTTTCCCAGAGTCACACAGGCGTGAGTCAGGGCAGGAACCCAGTCTGTATGCTCTTAACTGCCTACCTGGCCAGTACACAGCCGGCAAAGGGAAGAACTTGAAACTAACTTCCGCTTGTTCTGCTCAACAGTATGCAATTCCATACCCACACCCCTGGTACCATCTCCACGTGTATTTGCACACACAGAATCAGGAAATTGTCACATTAGGGAACCAGATCCACACCTTCCCTTGGAACAGTAACATCCAAAGGGCGTTAGGAGACCCACACCTACACTGAGGCAGGTAACACTGACATTGGGTAGCTGAAGAATGGCCATTTCAAATGATTCTGTCAGGCCACACTGACTCTACATCGGCCCTGTTCTTGTTCCTTTTACAGAAAAGGAAACAGCAAACTGAAAGGCTTCTTGAGGAAATTAATAACTGATAAAATATTTTGAGCACTTACTACATGCCAGATGCTGCAACAAGCATTTATAAATGAGATTCTTAATCCTTCGGCCAGCCAGTGAAGCCTGACTTTTACAAATGAGGCCAGTGAGGTTGGGAAACTAGTTCTGAGACACCCAGGTAAGAAGGAACTGATGGAACTCCGCGCTCAGCTAGGTTTACTCATTTCCCCAGGTGTGACAGTTGCGGAGTTTAAGATCCCAGCTTTGAGTTTAGGCTGTAGCTGAGTGGTAAAGCGCAGGTTGGATCTTTAGCAACCGCTTCCCGCAGAAGATGCTGGCTGGATGCCCGTGTGGGGATCTCCCCACCCATCTCAGTCCATGTCCTGCTCAGGAAGGGGAGTCCTCACCGTGATAGCTTGAAAGGCCCGGAACTCCAGGTAAGTGAGGTGCTGAGCCAGCTCATCCGTCTTTAGGTGGTCAAAGAGCAAGGACACCTTGCACTTTTTGCCTAGGTTTGGGCTGCTCGTGGGAGGTGGGGGGCCAGGGCCACCAGGGCTCAGGCTGGGGGCCAAGAGGACAAAGAAGGTGCAGAGGTGAGGGTCTAGGGGTGTGGTGGGAGAGGAAAGGCTGGGGTAGGGAGCATGGGGCTGTCTCACAGGTTGGAGGTGTCTCCTAGGCTCTTCTGGGCTGAGTTGCCCTTCCGGGTCACGGTGGCCCAGAAACGCGCTATAACTTCTTCTAGCTGGGGGTCCTGGTGCACTGCCTCTGGGTGTCGGGTCAGCCAGTACCTGAGAGTGATTTTGAGATGAGTGGGTTGAGGCTGGGGTTGGGGAAGGTCTTTTCAAGGGGTCTTTTGGGCTGAGGAATCTCTAGATGCTGAGTTAGGGGTCTCTACATGTGTGCTTGGGTATCTGGAGGGGCAGTGGGTTGGGGAAATCTCGGGTAGGTCTGGGGGGTCTCAACACAGGCTGGGAGACATGGGGAGAGCTCTTAGAAATGGGGCTATTGGGAAGCGTGACAGTTGGTGAGATTTGGGGAGAATATTATGAGAGGGTCATAGGAGCTAGGCTGGGATATGTAGGAGGTGGAGGCTTGGGAGATCAGAGCTGGAGGACTTAGGGGATCTGGTGGGAGTTCTAAGGAGCAGAACTGGGAGGATCTTAGGTACTAAGCCAGGGGGAACTTGGAGGGAATTTTAGGGAATGCAGCTGGGGATCTCAGAGGTGTTTTTTGGGGGACAGCAGAATGGCAGTCTTGGTTCATGAGGGTGGGGTCTTGGCCCGGCCCTACCTGACCAGGTGACATATTTGCAGCTGCCTCAGCTCCTGTCTGTCCTCTGCAGCCTTTTGGTACTTGCGTTCTGGTCAAGGCTCTGTTGTTCAGCATCCAGACCTACCTGCTCCCCTGTCCCATCTCCCACGCTCTCAGGGTTCTGCCCTCCTCCCTCCATCCACAACTCCTGGCCCTGGGAGGATATGAGGTCAGCAGACGGGCAGCGAGGTCAGCAGAAGGCATCACCCAGCTGTGCATGGCCAGCACCATGTTGAGAACGTGGTCGCCGCGGCGCAGGCTGCCGGCTGAGTCTGGGGCGGCAGAAGGGGGTACTGTCAGAATGGCCCCTGGGCAACAGTGTCTGGTTCAAGTGGCAGCTCTATTGATGCCCTGCATGAACTCAGGAAAACAGCCTAATCTTGTACCTCAGTTTCCTTGTCTGTACCCTGCATGTGCCAACACCATGCCTGGCAAGTCTTGTTGAAGATGGAAATAGCGTCAGTTCTCATCTCAGGAGAAAAATAAATGCAGGTGTTTCTCAACGTAGCAATGGAGCTTTGGTTCAAGCCTCCCTTCAACCCAGGGCCCTTGCACTGAGCTATTTATCCAGCCTTTTTTAATCTTTAATTTTGAGACAGGGTCTCCCTAAGTCACTGAATTGCCTAGAATGAGCTTGAACTTGTGATCCTCCTGCCTCTGCCTCTCAGAATGCAGGGATGACAGGTGTGCCCACCACCAGGCCCAACTCACACACCCATTTTATACCCCCAAACTCAGGCAGAGTGGTGGGTATTTGTTGGGATGTTAGCTGTGGGGAGCTAGCTGGGGTGGTGGGGACACTCACCGAAGGACTGGATGCATTTCTCCAACAGCTCGTCTTCACTGCAGCTGCCCTCAGCCAGCATGCTCAGATTCATGGAAGCCATGGCCTTGCTGATTTCCTGGGGGCTGGGGCATGTCTTGTGGCGCCGGGCCTGTCGGGGCCGATCCTGCCCCTCTGCCTTCCGGAAGCATTCCTGGTGGGACTTCCTGTGGGAACACCCCCTAGAGAATTATGAGAGCTCCTTCCTTTATTGAGACAGGGTCTCACTTTGTAGTCCAGGCTGGCCTTGAACTCATGGCAATCCTCCTACCTCAGCCTCCCAAGTGCTGGAATTACAGGCGTGCTCTGTCACACCGGGCTGAGAGCCCCTTCTTTGAGCAAACCCCCAGAATTTCTCTTGTGCCCCAAGGAATCATAACTCCCCACAGGCAAAATCCCAGAATTATTCCTGATCTACCATGGACTCATTGGATAGCTCCAGGAAATTACAGAAGACCTTCCAAGGAATCACAAGAACTCCTTCTCCAGCCACTGCCCCAAATTCTGTCCTTAAGTAAGACATCACAGAAGAGACTTCCTGTTGTCAGGCCAGTGGGATTTGTTCTGACCTCCCAGGGAATCGAGGGGGAAGGGCCCTAGGATCACTCAGATCCTCCCGAGGGCCACTCATGTGAGGGTCGGCCTTCAGGCTGACTCCTGGCTCAGCCCTCCCGGAGCTGATTCCTGCAGGGAAGCCCCAGGGATTTATCTCTCCCCTCGGCTTCCCTCACCCTGCAGCAGGTGACACACCCTTCCCCCAAGTCAGCTAGCCCTTCACAGGCCCTGGAGTCCCTAATTTGGAGCCCAGAGAGGAAGTACCATTGTACAGTGTGGCCTCTTCAGGGCTCCTCAGAGCTAGGCGGGGTCCTTGGGGCTAAGGCAGCTTCAAGGAAAGTCTAAAAAGAACTTTCCCTCTGCCGGCTGCTCTCTGGGGCTCCTGCTTCAGGTGGGGAAAGAGGGTAATGGAGAAATGGGATAGAGGGAAGAGGAGGGAGGGAAGAAAGTAGTCAGACAGACAGACAAAAGTCAGAGTCAGACAAAAATGAGTTCAAAAATTTCTGCTGGCTATATGACATTTTGTGAGTCATTTGTTTCCTGGTCCTCGTTTTCCTTGCAGGAAAATGAAGGTCATCTTTGAACCTTCCCCAGGAATTTATTATAAACACCCATTGCCTGGCTTCTTGAAAGTGCTAGTAACAGGGTTGGTTTCTCTCCAGGCTGATTAAGTGTCCTAGAGGTCGGAAACCTAAACTTGGGGTACAGAAGAAAAAAGGAGGGGGCAGAGAAGAAGCCTGTGGCACTGAGGTGAAACCAGAAACAGGAAGACCCTCAGGACAAAGGCACTGCCATGTCCCCTGGTTCCTCCTAGGGGCTCAGTAGATTGGTATTGCAGATTGAAAAAATACGCTGAGTATAGTGATGCACGCTTGTGATCCTAGCACTCTGTGAGGGCTGAAGCAGCAGGATCACAAGTTCCAGCCCAGCCTGGGTAACTTAGCAAGACTGTGTCTCAAAATTAAAAATAAAAGAGGGCTGGAAGCCAGGCATGGTGGTGCACGCCTGTAATCCGAGCACTTGGGAGGCTGAGGCAGGAGGATAGCTGTGAGTTCAAGAGCAGCCTGGGCTACATAGTGAGTTCCAGGTCAGTCTCAACTACATAAGTGAGACCCTGTCTTCGAAAAACAAAAACAAAAAGGGCAGGAAATGTAGCTCAGTGGGAAGCCCTGGGTACTGAAAAAATAAAAATAAAATTGCAGCTACAGAGTACTGACTAGGTGTAAGGCAAGGGCAGAGCACTCTTCCTAGATCAGTTGTTCTCAAGGCACAGTCCCTACCCAGTACGAAGAGCATCACCTAGAAACTTGATTAAATCCACATTCCCCATCTAGCCCCGTCCCCACCTATAGGATCCAGAACTCGATGGGTAGTCCTGTCCAGCCACCTGCTTTATAAACTCTCAGCGTGGTTCTGCTACCTGCTCAGGTTTGAGCACCAGTGGTCTACACGGTTTTACTGAACACTCACAGGCCCTTCATCACAGGCTCTATGATCATTCTATTAACAGAAGAAGAAACTGAGACACAGAGCAGCTCAGTAATTTACCTAGTCACAGCCAGGAAATGAAACAGGCAGGATCCCACCACTGAACTACTGAATAGTATGGAGAGAGAAAAGCTTTGCTTCTCAGAATCATGCTGGGGGCACTGGGGGAAACGCCTAGTGGGCTCCTCTGAGGATAGGAGGGCAAGCTTGCCCAGGAGCCAGGAGCCCATCCCAGAACCCGCCAGCACAGGTAGCCACTTTGGTCCTTACCTACAGACTGGAGGTGCCTGGTAGTGTCTGCAGCAGGCCAGAGAGGTTTCAAAGGCAGGGAACCGTCTCACTCTGCCTCCACCTTCCTCTCTCCTGGGGTAGGGCCCTCAGGAGCCTAGAGTTTCCAGTCCACTGTAAGAGGGAGCCAGAAGACTCCAGGGAGGAAAGGGCCACCCAGCCCAGGGAGCTGGGATGGAGAAGGAACACAGGATAGCTCACACTCCAGAGAAGACCAGACACAGACATGCAGGTACAAGCAGCCGCAGCCCTGGCTGGCTCTGGATTCCCTGAAATATCTCATTGCCTGTACCTTCTCAGCCTGGTCCCAGAGAAGCTGAACATCCTACCCTCCTGGTTAGTATTTCCCCAATCTTTCCACACAGCCGGAGGCCCAGGAGCTTTGGAGGCTCCCTGCCTCTTTGGGGGAGGGTCCTCTCACCTTTTTATGTCTTTCCTATTCATGGTCCCAGGATGGGTGAGGGCGACCTTGCAGGAGTTGACTCAACTCCTCCCCACCGGGCCGAGGTTCCAGCTTCTCAGCCCCTTGGGAGCTGGGGCCTCCTCGGTGCTTGGGAAGGAAAGAGGAACTGCCCCTCCCCACCCACCCCCAGGCCAGGGGGAAGGAAGAGGCTGGGGAGAGACCAAAGGCTCCCCTCCCCCCACATGGGGATCCCTGCAGGCTGAGGTTTCCGGCACTGCTGCCCCCACCCCCTCGCCCAGTGCGGCTCTGCACTATCTCCCCATCTTTCTTGTCTCAAGACCCATCACTGTCATACTTCAATAAAAGCAATTTTTAAAAAGTATGACTAATATTTATGTGAAAACACATCCACGCTCAAAAGAAAAGTCTATATTTCTATAAGGACATATTCTTGTTATGAAGCACCAAGGTTGGACTGGAGACTCACAAGATGGAATACTTTATGCATTTCTTCTTCTGTTTCTTTTATTCCTGGCTTAGTTGTAAGGGTACCATTTGTACCCTGGAAAATATTTTCACTTTATTTCTTTGAATGTAATGCCCCCTTAGGTAGCACCTACTGTGAGCCATACACTGGTCTAAGAGCTTTTATTTTATTTTTTTAAGAGCTTTTAAAATATTAACTCAATGCACTGTTGTCATGATAAAAATATTGCAGGTAGAGGTAACCCATTCCCATTGCTCCCCTCAGGCAGAAGTGACCAAGATTATATGTAATAACCTAATGAGGTTTCCTCTGAACTATGCCTGTGCGTTTATCTACATGAATGTGCGGCTTTGAAAACCCACTTTTCTTTTGAGTATGTGTTTCTTTCTTTTACCTAAATGTGTCACACTTGGCATATTTTGGGGGTGGTGGTTTTGAGACAGGATCTCACTATGTAGCCCAGGCTGGTCTTGAACTCACAGTGATCCTCCTGCCTCAGCCTCCCGAGTGCTGGGATTACAGGCATGCGCCACGACACCTGGCACACTTGGCATATTTTTTAATTGAAGTACAAAGAAGGAACACACGTTGTGAAGTACTTAGGCTGGATTGTCACGAATTTAGCAAAGCCATTTGGCATTCATGTAAATGGAGGAATAGAACATTTTCATCTCCCATGTGTCCCCTTATTCCCTTTCCTAACACTACCTCCCACAAGTTACCACCAGCCTGGTGTCAAACAGTAGTTTTGTCTACTTTTAAGCTATGAATATGTAGACTCATGTATTGTGTCTGGCTTCTTTCATTTGGCATTGTGTCTTTTTGAGTCTTCTGTTGTTTTACTTGGTTATTATTTCTTCCTTTTTGCCATTGTGTAGTCCTTTTTATTGAGCATAGTTCACAAGAGCAGATATGTAGAAGGTATACAATATCAGTTTTTAAGATACATGTACATTGTGAAATGATTACTACAATCAAGGTAATTAGCATATCTGTCATCTCACATACTTATAGAAGTTCTTTTTTTTTGTATTGGGATTTGAACTCAGGACCTTGTGGTTGTCAGGCAGGCGTGGAGCCATTGAGCTGAATCCTTGGCCCATAGCTAAATCCCTGGCCCTAGAAATTAATACTTTTCTGTGCTTCAAAACATTTTATAGTAGTACAAATTAAAAAAATACTCTTCTGAAACAAAACTGGGGCATGGTGGTGCATGCCTGTAATCTCAGCACTCTAAGAGGCCTCTGGAGGCAAGAAGATTGTCGAGTTTCAGCCCAGCCTGGGCAGTGTACTGAGATCCTATCTCAAAATGAAAAATAAGGGCTGGGATGTAGCTCAGTTCAAAGACCCTGTTACCACAACAACAAAGAAAGAAAGAGACAAAAACTCTTAAATAAAAAGAAAAATAAGCTTAGCATCTCACTCCCAGAGACAGATTAAAGCAATGAAGAGAATAGCATTTTGGACAATGACTTTTTTTTTTTTTTTGTACCAGGGATCGAACTCAGGCCCTTGTGCTTGCAAAGCAGGTGGACAATTTCTTAATCTATACATTAGTGTGTTTTTAAAAATAAAAAATCAGCAATGCCATATATAGTCTTATAACCTGCTATTTCACTTCCCAGTGTGTAGGGACACATTTTCATCTTTAAAAAAATCGTGTCAACATCATGATCTCTTGATGATTTTTCTTTTTTTTTTTGAGACAGGGTGTTGCTCTGTAGTTCAGGCTGGCCTTGAGCTCACTATGTAGCCCAGGCTGGCCTCAAGCTCTTGGTAATCAATGCTTCTACCTCAGCCTCCCAAGTGCTGGGATTACAAGCATGCACCACCATGCCAGGTTTAATGATTTTATTAATAGCTTTTTCCCCAACCCCCCATTGCCTTCCCTTATTGTGTAGTCTTTTATTGTATGATAGTTCCGTGATGTACAGAGATCCATGATATACATCACTTTTTCTGTGATGGACAGTGGAGTTGTCCCCTTGGGGCTGTTATTACGAATAATGCCATGCTGAAGAGTATTTTGTTTCTTTAGAAAATTTTTTAATTATTTGTTTTTTGGCACCAGGAATCGAACTTGGGACCTTACGTTTGTGAGACAGACGGTGGAATCACTGAGCTAAATCCCCAGCATTTATTTTGTTTGTTTCTGTGGTGGTGCTGAGGATAGGACGACCCAGGGTCTTGTCCATGCTAATCAACTACACCCCAGACCTGCTGGGCATATCTGAGTACTTGGCTTTTAGTAAACATAAAAGGTGCAATTTATTTATTTATATTTGGTACTGGGGGTCAAACTCAGGACTTTTTACTTGCAAGGCAGGCTACAGAACCACTGAGCTAAATCCCCAGCCCTAAAGGGTACAGTTCTATAGCTTAGTACCCAAGTGTGGAATAAATGGGTCACAGTAGTATGATTCAGCCATACCTGATATGGTAACCAATTCAACCAAACAGCTCTCTCTGAGATATATTTTTGTTCTCTTCTTATTCTTGCTAAAGGAAATCATTTTGGGTTTTTCTTTTTCTTTCAACACCACAGCATTTAGAAAGGCATGGAGCTCATTCTGTTTAGAATACATACAGAGCATCTTGGCGTGGTAGTGCACACCTATAATTCCAGCACTTTGGGAGGCTGAGGCAGGGAGATTGGAAGTTAGAGCCCAGCTTGAGCAATTTAATGACTTTGTGAGACCCTGTCCTAAAATAAAAAATAAGTAAGGGCTGGGGATGTAGCTCACTGTGAAGACCCCTGGGTTCAATCCTGAGTACTGGTCAAAAAAAGTGTCCTGTGATGTACATAGTTTGAGAAGATCTTCCTTCCTGCCTCCTTTCCTCTCTCTCCCCAATCTGAAGCAGCTCTTCCAAGAAGTGCTGTCTGCCCCTCTTTCAGCCCCTCTTCTGCAGCGTCTGCTCCCCCTGAGTGGCTGATAGTGTGAGTCACTAGGCTCTAGGGACCCGGAAAACCCACAAGGAGGGGAATTGCAACAAGCTCTGCCTCTTGTATAAGGGGACATAAGGCTTTCAGGGCCCTCGGATGGTGTTATCAACAATGACAACACTGATGACTGCACAGGAAAAGATTTCTGATTCAAACTGCAAAAACCCACAGGGCAGAAAAATGATGCATTTGATAACAAATATGGCTTTTCTTTTAACAAGGATACCATGGGAGAAATATCAGATAACAGGAGGGGAAAAGGTATATGCAATGTTTAGGACCAATGCAAAAATATCTAGGGTGTCAAGGGAACCCCTGCAAGTCAGCAAGAAAGAAAAAACCCAGCAACTTCAATACAAAAGTGGACAAAGAGCACGAGCAGGCAACAAGGTGCACCAAAACTCTGAGACACCCGAGAAGATGGGAGAAATCACTAGCCGCTGCTGAGAGACACCAAAAGGACATTATAAGGACAGTGAGTCATCTCCTAGGTCTGGCAGAAATTAGAAGCTGGAAAAAGCCAAGTGCAGGTTAGGGATGTGGGGATCTGAGCCCTCCTGCAGTGACAGTGGGCAGCCACCCCCAGGGGCACTCGGCACCACTTAGGCAAACCATGCTTGGGTCAGGAGCTGCCATCCGCTCCTGAGTGCATGCCCAAAGCTTTCCCCCTCAGCTCCACGAGGGGGCGCTATTTTCAGGGAGCTGGGAGCGGGGACACCTGGGTGCCCACCCACGGGGCAGTGCCTGAATAAATAAAAGGCGTTTATCACCAAGAAGTCCTACAAAGCCACCCCTGCTGCCAACCAGGTGTCCACACTGCCACACTATCAAACACATAGTGATGATAGAAATGATCATCTTATGATATAATATAATATCTTATGATATAATTCACAGTGATACAGAATAATTTAAAATTCTATATAAAAATGTAAGGAAAATAGTCAATATATAATTACACATATGATATACAAGATATGACAAATTGTTTTGAGACAAATTTGTATTGGGCTGCATAATTATTTTAGCAGAAATAACCTATTACATAACACAAAATTATAATTTGAGACAATTGTATTGGGCTGCATAATTATTTTAGCAGAAATATGTAACCTATTACATAACACAAAATTATACAATTCAAAAATATAGTACAAACTTATGTGCTATTTAATACAATTGTATTAGCGTCAATGTTTAACTCTGAAACACTTAGCAATCTATTATACATTAAATAACACTTCATGATTTCACTGAACTATAGGTTATTTTATATAACTTAGTATATATACTACATGCTAACAATAATTTTAATAGACTCCTGTATTAATCAGTTACTATATGATAGCTGCTAATTGATTTCCTCATAGAATCTTCTTTACAACACCGTAAGGACTCTTCCATATTAGCCCAGTTGATAGCTAAATCCCAAAGTCATCTCCCTGCCTGGCACTAGGGTGCAGGAGTGTGTGGTCCCTGCTCTGGGCCTGTGGAGTCCTCAGCCGCCAGTTTTAGGACACTGCCATGGCCCTCCTGCCTGAGCTCCCCAGAGCATAGTGCATTCAGGGAGCCAGCGGTGTGCACCAGAACAGAGTCTCCAGCTTCTTTCCTCAGTTTACAGAGCCTAGGGTGCTCACTGCATAAAAGAGTAGCTTGGCTAGCCGCAGACAGGGCAAGGAGGAAAGGGGAGGAAAGAACCCTGGGAATTCAAAGTTGGGGGTGGAGTCTGGCCTTGGCAGTGGGTTTTTGTTATGATTAGAAGATTTTATGCAAATATCCCCGTAGTAGTAAAGAATAATGGTTAAGAACCCTAAATCGGGTGTGGTGGCCCAAGCCTGTAATCCCAGCACTCAGGAAGTTGAGGCAGGGAGATCACTGCAAATTCAAGGCCAACCTGGGCTATGTAGTGAGTTCAAGGCAACCTGAACTACCTAGTGAGACCCTGTCTCAAAATCAAACCAAACCAGACGAAACCAAACCAAACACAAACGAGCACAGCTAGAGGATGTACTTCACAAGATTGTTGTGAGGACTAATGATTTATTTGGGTTATGTCCTTAAAACTATACAGGTAGAGAGGGCCAAGAATGTAGCTCAGCAGCACAGAACTTGCCTGGCAAGTGTGAGGCCCTGAGTTCGATTCCCAGTACAAAATAAAAACAGAAGCAAAAACAAAAACAAAAGCAACAACAACAAAAACGACACAGTAGAGACCACATTTTATTTTCTTCTCTAAACAAAGTGAATAGTAGCAGGAATATGAGAATTAAGTGAGAGGGTATAAAATGATATTAGCTTGGCTTCTGAAATGCAACAGGTGAACAAAAGGCATCTGCTATGATTACTCCCGCTCCATCATTAATGATGAATGTTATCATATGATAAATGTCATCATTAATGATGGCAATAATAATAATAGCAACTTTCACACAGTATTTACCACATGCAGGCACTGTTTCAAGCACAGTAAATAAAGTCTCTCGTTTGACTCCCAACAGCCCTGTGAAGTAAGTACCATGAATACTTCCCTTGCCAGATGAGGAAACCAAGGCACGGAGAAGCTGAGTAACTTGTCGAAGGTAGCCAAGTGAGTGGCAAAGCTGGGATTCAGAGCCAGCCTGTCTGTCTCAGAGGCCTTGTTCTCATCACCCTTTCTTTCTTTTTCTATACTGGGGATTAAATCCAGGCCCTTGACACTGGGCTACACCCCCAGCCCCTTAAGTATTTTTTTTTTCTTTTTAAAATTTTTGAGATGGGGTCTCCCCAAGTCGCTAAGTTGCTCAGGCTGGTCTCGAACTTGGGACCCTCTTGCCTCAGCCCACCAGAATGCTGGAATCACAGGTGTGAGGTCAGAAGACAGGAGGGAGCATTCTGGCTGTGCTGTGTGACATCCAGCAAGGGCTTCCCAGCGCATTCTCAGTTTGTCCTCTGAGAAACGGCACCACGATAGCACCTTGCTCTCCTTGTGGGGGAGAGAAAGTGCAACTACCCTGCAGACACCGCCTCTCAGCCCGTACACCTTTTCCGAAGAGTTGTGGGTTGTGGGCGGAGCTCTAGGGGCGTGGTCTTGGCATCATGGCCCAATGAGCGTCTGGAGGCGGAGACCTCTTTCCATCTCAGTCCAGCACGCGTATCCGCCACCTCGCAATTCCATCTACCTCGCCGGTGCCTCGGGTGCCCAGAGGGCTCTGACAGCCCGCCCCCAGCCCACCGCCCTGCCTGCCGCCCCTCCTGCCGTTCCCCGACCTCAACCCCGGCATCTCGAGCCTCGACCCCCATGGGTGACGGAGGAGAGGGCGAGGATGAGGTCCAGTTCCTCCGGACGGTGCGTACCTCTGGGTTAGCAGTCTCTGGGGCTACTTCTCGGGTCTGTCTGAGTTACTGTCTCTGAATGTCTCTGTCTTGCTTGGTGCGGTTTCTGAGGTTCGAAATCTTTTTCTTTGTCACTATGTGTGACTGTCACTTTGTCTCCCTCTCTCTCTTTTGGGGGGAGGTCTTCTTTCTCACCACAGAGAATTAGCAGGATTTGGGACTACAGAACAGGGAGGGGGGATCTTCAGCCACTTTGTCTTCTGACAGCAGCTACTTGTCCCTGACAACAGGGGCCACTGAAGGAGCACCCCCTCCTGCTACCCTGGAAGCAGGCACTTTGGGAAGGTGGTTCTAATTCCTGGGCTTAATTTAGCTGTTCCCAGCCCCCACCTCAGCCCTCATTCCTTCTTACTCCAGGCTCTGACCTATTTAAATTCTTGGGAAGTGGGCTGGGGTGGGCCGGAGGACACTACTCCTCTCAACTCCCAGCCTTTGGAGGTCTCCTGGGGGGAGAGGGGTGTCGCTTGAGTTGTGGGTCTTTTCTTCCCCCTTAGTTTTGGGAAGGATGATTGAATATGTCTGTTAAGGGTCTCTGAGGGACCACAGATGGTGCCTCTCCCTGTCTGTCTCTTTGTCGTCTCTGTGTCTCTGTCTTGCTCTCCATCTGTCTTGTTTCTTGGCTTCAGGCATTGTGAGTTTTGCTGTCTCTCTAGTTCTGTCTCTGCCCCATCTCTGATCCCCTGCTGGGGGCAGGGTTGGGAATTGGAACAACAGGTGTCTCTCCCAGAATAGCCTTCTTTGCTGGGCCCTGGGCAGGGGACAGGGAGGCAAATGAGGTGGGGGAGGGGCTGCCCAGCTCCCAGTCTTCCCGTTGTCCTCTCCCCGTGGCTCAGCCTGGTAAGGGTGTGCATATGGGGAAGTGAGGGTATGGGGAGATGTTCTCTCCTTTGCGCCAGGTCTGCTGACCCTGCACTGCCCCTCTCCTCCCGTCCCAGACCCTGAGTCCATGTAGGAAATGCTGACACAGCATTCCAGACCCAGAATAGGACCCTGGTGAGCCGGGTCCGGTTTCCTGGGAGGAGGAACAAACAGCTGGGGCTGGTAGTGAAGGAAGGGGACAGCTGGATATGAAGCCACCAGAAAGAGTTTTGCCCAGCCCCGGCCTCTTAGCAGACACCATGGGTTGGGCGTCCCATGGCCCTAATAAGACCATGGCTGTGACCACCAACCCCTGAGCACTCACTCCGCACCAGGCCCAGTGCCCAGGGCCTCAGCCTGCTGAAGCGTCTAATTATATTCATGCTGCCCTATCTCCTGAGGTAGGGCCCTATCTTTATCTCCCTGCGAGATCTGAAGGAAACCAAGCCTGAAGAGGTAGAATCACTTGTCCAAGGTCAAGCTAGAAAGTGGCATCTCTGGATGCCCCTGGGACCCAGTCCTCCTGTTTTTACCAGACTGCCCAAGGTATCCAGTGTTAGGGTTCAGAGGCACTCTTGGCCCCAGACTGGGTCTGTTTTTCTGATTATTACCTAAGTCAGGGGGTACTTTTCTCAACCTTTTTAATACTGTCCCACCAGCAAGAAACACATTCTGCATTGCAAGCTAGCACATGCACATATGCATAGATAGTAGGAAAATATCAGCTTCATTGAGGTGTCATTGACGTGCAAAGAATTATATTGCTTTAGGTGTCATATAATTCATTAAGTTTTGAAAAATAGTTCAAACTCATGTAACCACTATTATAATCAGGGCACAGAACATTTCCTTCACCCCAAAAGATCCATCTTGCTCTTTCCAGCAACCACCCTGCCTATCTGCTTTATATCATTAGAGGTTCCTTTAGTCACTTCTAGAGTTTCATACATATTGTATGTGCATTTATCTTTCTGGTATTGCTTAGCCTTTTTTTTTTTGTACAGGCAGTTGAACCCCAGGACCTTTGCATTGAGCCCTTTTTAATTTTGATACAGGGTCTTACTAAGTCATTAAGTTGCCCAGGGTTGGGCTCAAACATGTGATCTCCCTACCTCAGCCTCCTAGAGTGCTCAGCATAATAATAATAATAATAATAATAATAATAATAATAATAATAATAATTATTATTA
>NW_022900931.1:58223844-58226205 GCF_012274545.1 Fukomys damarensis
GTACTGGGAATCAAACTCAGGGCCTTGTGCTTGCCAGGCAGGTGCTGCACCACTAAGCTACATTTGCAGTACTGCATAATTTTTTTTTTTGAGACAGGGTCTCACTATGTATTTGAGACTGACCTAGAACTCACTATGTAGCCCAGGCTGGTCTCAAAATCACAGTGATCTTCCTGCCTCAGCCCCCTGAGTGCTGGGATTACAGGCCTGCGTCACCACTCCTGGCTACAGCATATTTTTGACATTCATGCATCATGAATGTATTCCTTTTTGTGGCCCAGTGGATTCCTGTTGTGTGATTATATTGCAATTTGCTCCTCAGCTCACTGGCTGATGGGCATCTGGGTTGTCTACAATTTTTGCTATTATGGACAACCCTGTGAACATTCACACATACCTATTTTTAATGAGCACGTGTTTCATAAAATGTAGATCACCCTGAGGGCAAGGTAGGCACGTTGTTATTTTCTGTACTGGCTCTATTTTAGTTCATTTTTAAAGCATGTTGCCCATGTCTTCCCCAACTAATTTGACGGGTGGTGACCTCTAGCCCTGCCCAGGCTAAGGTTTCTTAAACCCCAGCCCAAATCAGAACCTCCAGGGAGTAAGCACTAATGAACAGTACAGATTCCCTGTGAACTTCAGGTTCCCCGAACCCAGTCTTGGTGGTGGTAGTGACCAGGCTGGGCAGCAAGGAAGCTACTCCCCCCAATCCCCCACCCCCAGTACTAGAGATTGAGCCCAAGGCCTTCACACTGAACCACACTCTCAGCCCTTTACATTTTGAGCCAAGGTCTCACTAAGTCTCTGAGTTGCCCAGGTTGAGTTTGAACTTGCCTTCTTCCTGTCTCAGCCTCCCAGAGTGCTGGGATTATAGGTGTGTCACCATGTCTAGATAGAAGCTACTTACATTAATTTAAAAAAATTTGAAATGGGGTCTCATTATGTTGCTCTGGCTGGCCTTGAGTTTCTGGATTCAAGTGACCCTCCTGCCTCAGCCTCCCAAGTAGCTAGGACTACAGGCATGTGACAGCCACCATGAGTCTGGCTTTGGAAGCTATATTTTAAAACTGACTATTCCCAGGCTGGCGTGGTAGCACAGAGCTGTAATTCCAGCACTCAGGAGGCTGAGGTAGGAGGATCACTTTGAGTTCAAGGTCAACCTTAGGCTGCATGGTGAGACCTTGTCTTTTAAAAAAAGACAGCATTTCTCCACTTCATTCTGATGCAGGAGGTGTGAGAATCGATTGTATAATGTCTGGCTCCCTGCCTCTTTATATCCTGGCTTTGCTATTCACCTGCTTCTTAAGTTTGAGCAAGTGATTTTTATTTTTCTCCCTAAACCTCAATTTCCTCATGTGGAAAATGGGGGGAAATATATCCAGTAAGGATTCAAGGGGTGCATGCAAGTATCTCTCTGACCTCAATTCCTCCCACTTTGCCCCTCAATAGTCCTGCTGTCCCCCTTGCTGTTTCTCCCCAACCTCAGCACCTTCCGGCCACAGGCTTTTGCACAGGATTTCCCCTCTCCCTGGAGCTTTCCTCCCTTAGAGATGAGCAGGCCTGATTGCTGCTCATTGTTTGGAAAAGGCTCAATGCAAATGTCACCTTCTTGGAGATCCTGTCACTCCATCCTCTCACTGATGTCATCCCTATCCCAAAGACACACTCTTACATCACCCTGGGTTATTTTTTCTATAATGCTTATTACTGACATTAAAATTACACTGGGCATGGTGGTGCTCGCCTGTAATCCCAGAACTGTGGGAGCCTGAGGCAGGAGGATCCCAAGTTCAATTTAGCCCCGGCAATTTAGCAACTTAGTGAGACCCTGTCTCAAAATTTAAAAACAAAACAACACAAAGCTAGGGATGTAGCTCAGTGCAGAGATCCTGAATCCAATCTTCAGGACTGAAAAAAATTTTTTATTTACTCGTTTATTGCCTGTCTCCACCACAAGGATGACAGCTCCTCAAGGGGGGGGTCTTTTGACTACTTTACTCGATGCTCTATATTCAGCGCCTAGAACACTACTGGGCAGGTAGTAGATGTCCAATAAATGCCTGTTAAAGTAGCCTGAAGCCCTGAGCATAAACTCTGGCAGCCCATAAATGCTTAACTAGGACTGTCTGAGCTATATGACTACTATGAATACACAAATGCTTAGGAGGTCAGGGTTAGAGGTCACAGGACAGAGCAGTCCTGGGGCTCCTGCATGAACTCATGCTTCTCCCCTCCCCCAGGCTAGATATACAGTGTGGGTTGAAGCCCAAAATGTGGACATGTTTGTATGATACGCTTGGAAGGCTGGAGGCCATGTGACCTTGGACAGGCCATTTAATCTTTTTTTTTTTTTTTTTT
>NW_022900931.1:58226248-58235831 GCF_012274545.1 Fukomys damarensis
TTTTTGTTGTTAATTTGGCGGGGGCTTGTTGGTACTGGGGATCAAACTCAGGACCTTGCATTTGTGGGCTGGCACAGTGCCACTGCACTAAATCTCCAACCCCTTTTTGTTGGTAATTTTGATACAGGGTCTCCCTATGTAATCCAGGCTGGCCTTGAACTCTCCATGATCCTCCTGCCTCAGCCTCTTAAGTGTGGGATTACTGGCTGTACCACCATGCCTGGCTAGGACATCCAAACTTCTTGAACCATTTTTCACTGCTTTAAAATGGAATGACTATGAGCTTACTCAGTGGATAAGAGCCAGAGTCTCTGATAGTTTTGACCAAGACCTCTAGCAGTAAAAATATTTAGCAAAAACTTTGCAATATAAATGTCCATTTACATTAGTCGCAGAGTTAGATAGGGGCTACTACAGTCATACATTAAGAGGTTGTGCAGGGTACTAGTACATCACTGGGGTTCAGATCCCAGCTATGCTGTATGCCAGCTGTGTGCATGCACAATTCGCTTCGCCTCACTGATCCTTCTAGAACAGGAATTACCTCATAGGTTTCTTGTGAAGATTAAATAAATTCATACATATCAAGTTCTTGGAATGGGACCTAGCACACAGAAAACACTTTATCTTATTTTAAAATTTAACTTATTATCCTTAACATAATTTCCAGTTTATAGAAAAGTTGAAAGTTCAGCCAGGCATGTTGGCACATGCCTGTAATCCTGGAACTCACGAGGCTTAGGCAGGAGGATTGCCTTGAGTTCGAGGCCAGCCTGGGCTACATAGTGAGTACTATGCTACATAGTACTGGCCTATATAGTTCGAGGCCAGCCTGAATTACATAGCTAGACCCTGTCTGGAAAAAAAAAAATTAAAGATCTCTTCCCCTGAATAGCCTTCAGTCATTTCCCCAAATATTAGTTTGCTACATGTGCTTTTTTCTTTTTTCTTCTCTTTCTTCATAATTTCCCCCTGAACAGTTTGAGAGTAAGATGAAGACATGGTACTCTTAAGAACAACCCCTAAGTGCTTCAGATGTGATTCTTAAGAATGAGGGAAGTTTTTTGCTTTGTTTGGGGTTTTGTTTTTCGTGTTTTTAGTACTGGGGATTGAACTCGGGACCTTGGGATTGTGAGGCAGGTGGCAGAACCACAGAGCTAAATCCCTGGCCTTGTTTTGTTTTGTTTTACAAAACCACAGCACAGCTATCAAAATCAGAAGCTCCGGTGTTGATGTGACCCCACTGTTAGCTAATCCACAGCCTTCTTCAGCTTTGAACAACTGTCTCTGTCTCGTCCTTCACAGCATTTCCCCTCCACACAGGACATTGGGGTGCATTCTACAAATGCCAGCTGTCACTACAGCAATGCACAAAAGAGAAATTAGAGAAGGTTGAACTTTAAAAACTGTATCCAACTTTGTATGGTTGTTGGTATTTTCCATTTCTGGTGGTGGTGGGGCTCTGGAGACAGCTGGAAATCCAAGCTCCTTCTTTGACTAGCTGTGTGGACTTGGGAAATAGCCTTCTTCCTCGAGCCTCAGTTGCCCCATTTTTTAAATCTATCTATCTATTCATTTATTTAGAGACAGGGTCGAGCTCTGTACTCCAGTCTGACCTTGAATTGAGCAATGTAGCAAGATCCCATCTCAAAATAAAATACATTTGTATTAGAATGGGGCCTTTAGGAGTAGGCAGAGGGCTCAGCCAGGGCCCTGGCAGGTGTGCAGATGTTCTCAGCAGCTGCTGCCTCGTTCACTGTCCACTGCCCGTACACTGCGGTCCTCAGCATGCACAGTACCGGGGTGTCCCTGCCGGTCTCAGCAACGAGCCCTCCCCTTGGTCTCCTCAGGACGACGAAGTGGTCCTGCAGTGCAGCGCCACCGTACTCAAGGAGCAGCTCAAGCTCTGCCTGGCAGCCGAGGGCTTCGGCAACCGCCTCTGCTTCCTGGAGCCCACCAGCAACGCACAGGTCGGTGTGGGCAGGCGCCGCGGGAACGGGACTCCTTTGAGCGGAGCCCCCACGACCCTGGGGGAAGGTTATGGGAGTTCCCCCACTGGACCGAAAGTGGGGCTAGGCTAAGAGAGGAAGGGGCGTGGTCTGGGCTGAGGTCTGCGGTGTTGGGGCGGGGCCTGAGGTGGGTGGAGTCTGAGGTGAGACCAGGTCTGAGGGGTCTGAGGGGTCTGAGGTGAGGGTGGGGGGCCTGAGGTGGGTGAGGGTCTGAGGGATTGGGGGCCTCAGGGAGTCCTGTACGCACAGGGAGGAGTGGGAGGCCAGGTAGGAGCTCTTCTTGACAAAGCTATCTGAAGGGGAAGAAACTCTGGGTCCAAGCCGGAGGTGGCCTGAGAGTCTAGGAGCAGGACCGGAGCGAGGGATAGGGACAGGGTGACTGAGCGACAGCGCCAGGGACCCGAGGTCCAAGGAGAAGAGGACCCTAAGGGGCTGTGTCTGGGGCCTAAGATAGGAAGGGCAGAGGGCATCTGAGGGGTGGGGGACGTGAGTTTTAGCGGGGGTCTGAGAGGAAGGTGGTCTGAGGGCTGAGGAAGCTGGGCTCTAAAAGGCAAGGGGTGAAGTGCAGCAGGCTTGAATCTGAGACTGGAGGGTCTGGGGTTCCAGGTGATGCTAGCAGCGGGCTGACAGGAGGGCACAGACGACTGAGGGGCTGAAAGAACCTGGATGTGAGAGTGAGGTGGGCTCAGAGTCTGAGAGAAGAGGGGGCAGGGTGGGGGTGTGAAATCTGATGGAGGAGGGGGTCTCAGAGTCCGAGTGAGAAAGGAGCGAGGAGCAGAGTCTTGTGTCTAAGGGAAGGGGGCTCAGGAATCTGAGGTGACTGGGCTGGGAGAATGTGGGGGAAGGTGTAAGGTTGAAATTTTCTGCAACTGAAACAATGTCCATCCACGTCTGAGGGGCAAAGGGGGAAAGGCAGGAATGGGACAGTGTGACTGGAAAGGCCAGAGACAAGGCTTCCTTGGGGACGGTGGAGATTTGAGGTTATCCGTGGGAAAGACAGAACAGGAGCTTCCTACACTGCAGCAGGATCAATGTGTCTGAGGGGGGAGGCATGGGCTGGGCTTCCTGTGAGCTCAGGTGAAGGAGGAGGAGGAGGGCACTGTGGGAGCCGCTGTGGAGCCTGGATAGGGTATAGGTTGGTTGGAGGGAGAAGGCATAGTAGAGGCCTTTCCTGTGAGGGTGTGTGGATTCAGTGTGTCTGAGGGGCGTGGCAAGGGGTGGGGTCTGGATGTCTCAGGTGTGGGTATCCAGACTAAGGGAAGAGGGATGGCAGGGGATGGCACTCAGGAG
Organism: Fukomys damarensis; assembly: GCF_012274545.1. NCBI lineage: Eukaryota > Metazoa > Chordata > Mammalia > Rodentia > Bathyergidae > Fukomys > Fukomys damarensis. Next base: position 58,229,548 of record NW_022900931.1, read on the forward strand.
CCTTCAGGTCCCCACTGATGCCTGCCCACCCACCCCAGAATGTGCCCCCCGACCTGGCCATCTGCTGCTTTATCCTGGAGCAGTCCCTGTCCGTCCGAGCCCTGCAAGAGATGTTGGCCAACACCGTGGAGGCTGGTGTGGAGGTGAGGTCCCGCTCTTGCCAGGCAAGGCACAGGGACAGGGATGGGTGAGGGGACCTGGGGTCGTTTATCGTCTGATCTTCTCCTCTCTCTGCCCCACCCCCACAGGCCCTCAATTTGGATAAGTGGGTAGGTCTGGCCTTGGGTGTCACCTGTTCTTCCCACCCCTCCTGACCTTGGGCCTGCTGCTAGGGTCCACATCCTGCACACAGGGGCTGGGGGCTCTCCCCAACCCTAGCTGTCAGGGGCTGTGGAGCCCAGTACAAGCAAGGCAGGCAGGAAGGAAGGTGTAGGGGCTTCTGAGCTCCATTCCCACCAGTTCCTTTCTTTTCTTTCCCATCCTTTCCTCCAACCTTGACCCCAACTCTTCACCGCATGGGATCTCTCCCTTTACCTCTTCCTATCCCAAGTGTGGGTCTCCTCTGGTCCAGGAGTGGGTCTGCCATGTGATCATGAAGCCCCATCACATGGCCTCCAGGGAGCATGGGTGCGTGAGAGCTGTGGCGGAGGCATGATGCCATCAAGCACATTGGGTGTACTAGCCCACCCAAAAAAAGGGCTGAGTCTCCTTGTGCTTGGGAGAGAGTGTGGTAGTACACAGTGGTCACCTTATGTAGGAGCCGCTCACATATTTAACAACTGCTAGGGCTGTCGCAGTAGGAGTGGGCTGCAGTACAGCCAGGTTATGGCAAGTTAGAGCAGAGGGGCTGAGCTTCATGGGACACAAGATACTGGAGCTTCTCTGAGTGTCCCTCACACCTGGAAGATCTGTCTCCCTGGATGACTCTGGGGTCTGATCAACAAGGTGAAGGGGGCAGGAAGGATGCAGTGGGCTTTGGGGAATATGGACAGTCCATCTCCAGGCTCCTCAGAGACACAGCCTCTGATGCCATGGATGGAGAAAGAGACAGAGATCTGTTGGGGTCTGAGGCTTCCTCATCTCCAGACCTGAGCGTGGTATTTTATGGAGAGCATATTCTTCTCTGTGACAAGGCCAGAAATTTTGGAGGTCTTTAGATTCTGAGGGTCTGTGCTTACTCTGTGCCCTCCCTCCTCCCTGTAGTCATCCCAGGGCGGGGGACACAGGACACTCCTATACGGCCATGCCATCCTACTCCGACACGCACACAGCGGCATGGTGAGTGCATCATTGAGGGGTGTGGGCTGGGGGTCTGACCGACCTGCCAAAAGGAGGCTGACCCCCCCTCTCCAACTCTAGTACCTGAGTTGTCTCACCACCTCTCGCTCCATGACTGACAAGCTGGCCTTCGATGTGGGACTGCAGGAGGATGCAACAGGTATAGGGGCTGTGGGGTGGGGAGGTGGTGGGGACCTGGAGGCAGGAAGTCAGAGGGCAGAAGGTTTGCAAAACTTTGGAAGTGGGAATGTGACCACCAAGGAGACAGGAAAGGGGGCTATGGTGCAGAGGGTCTGGGCACAGGGATGGAAAGGTACTACACAGGAGACTTGGGAGAATTCTAGGCAGAGTTGGTGGAATAGATTTAAGGGACCAGGGACTGGGCGGCTCGGTGGCTGGGGATGCCCTGGGGAACAGCATTCCGGGAAGCCACTATCTTGAGAGCCACTCATCCATCCCACCACTGCCCGTAGGAGAAGCTTGTTGGTGGACAACACACCCAGCCTCCAAGCAGAGGTCTGAAGGAGAGAAGGTCCGCGTTGGAGATGACCTCATCCTTGTCAGTGTCTCCTCTGAGCGCTACCTGGTAAGCAGTGCCACCTCCGGTTGGCTCTTACATGGCTGGGGACGCACAAGCTCAGCCCCAACTCCTCACTATTGGTTTGTCTAGCTGGTCACTGAACCCATACATCCTGACCCCCAATTTCCTATTTCCTGATCTCTGACATCTAAATTGTTGCTTTCTGATCCCTCATCTTCTGACTTGCTCTTGGTTTCCTGACATGTGTCTTCAAAATCTTCTGCCTCAAATTTGTGTTTCCTGGCATCCACTCTGATTTCTGGCCTCTGGCTCTGGACTCTTGCCCACCTCTGCCCATCATCTCGGACCATGTCCTGATTGCCCCCAGCACCTGTCAACTGCCAGTGGGGAGCTCCAGGTTGATGCTTCCTTCATGCAGACACTATGGAATATGAACCCCATCTGCTCCTGCTGCGAAGAGGGTGAGGGCCCCAGACCACTGGCCCCTAAACCAAGATCTCCCAAAATAGACCCTCAGTGTTGCTCCTCAGACATGCCAAACTCGGCCTTGCAACCTCAGATCCCAAACCTAGGTCTCCAAACTGACCTCAGATCCAGAACCCCAGAGCTCAGATCCTCAAACCCAAAACTCAATATCAGACTCCAAATTCAGACCCCAAAATATTAGTCCTCATAGCTTCCACAGCAAACTCAGTTTTAGAAGTCAGACCTGCAAACCCAGATCCAAATTGTAGAACCAAAAAATTATAATTTATACCTCACCTCTCAAGCACAGACTATGATTTCAGACCCCTAATCCTAGACCTGGTAATCCAAACCTCAAGTTTCCAAACCAGGAACCCTAATTCAGACCCTAAACCCATCTCACAAGCCTCAGACTCCCAATCTTTACCTTCTTAGAAACCCAAACTCCCAAATTCAGGTCCCCAAAGAAGGGTTCAAAGAATGGCCCCAAAACTTGGACCCCAGCTTTCATAACTCTTAATATTCCTAAACCAGAACCAAGCTTAAAGTTAAACTATGGTCCCAAAACTCAGACCCTGAAACTCAGACCTGTCAACTTTTAACTACAAAGCTCAGTTCTTTCTAAATGCATACCCCAAACCTCAGACTACCAACCAGGCCCCAGCCTCAGACCTCCAAAATCAGTACTCAGAATTCAGGCCCTGGTCCCATACCCCACCCTCAGACCCAAACATTACACCTCTAAACCTAGGCCCCAAACTCAGAGCTTTGACTGTCGCTTGGGAGCATTAGATCTAGTCCTCTGGCCACATCCTCTGACCCCAGTCTCAAAAGTCCAGACTCAGAACCCTAAATCATACCCCACTTAAGGCCTTAAACTTGGCCTGAAACTTAGACTGTCAACTGTAGATCTAGCCCTTGGCCTCCCACAGGGGACATACAGGGCCCTAAGGTCCCAACTTGGCACCTGGGCCTTTCTGGGGCTCCCGCTTCACAGCCACCATGTTCCCTTGCTCCTTTCCAGGATATGTGACAGGGGGCCACGTCCTCCGCCTTTTTCATGGACACATGGATGAGTGTCTGACCATTTCACCTGCTGACAGTGATGACCAGCGCAGGTCTGGGTTGGGGACAAGGAGGTTGGGGGTCTTGGATTGGGGCTAAGGAGGACAGGATGACTGTAGGGCTAGATCCCTGTGTTCGTTTTCTGTGGAAAAAAACTCAATAAGAGAAAAAGTTTATTCTGGTTTACCGTTTCAGAGGTTTCAATCTCTAGTCACTTGTCCCTGTGCCTATGGTGTGGCATAGGACATCATGGTGGCAACACATGGCAGAAGCCAGTACACCGTGTAACAGCTGACAACCAAAAAAGAGAGAAAATGGGGGGCCTGGTATCCCCTTCAAGGGCAACACTCCCAGTAACCTAACTTCCTTCCATTAGGCCACACCTCCTAAACAGTCACCACCTCCCAGTAGCACCAAGGGCTGGGCAACCAAGCCTTCAACACAGGCCCTCTGGAGAAAATTCAAGATCCAAACTGTAGCAGACTTATTAATGGGATTTGGGGCCAGATTGTGGGGGCTGGTACCTGAATTTCTGACCTCTCTTTGATACCCTCAGACTTGTCTACTATGAGGGAGGGTCTGTGTGTACCCATGCCCGCTCCCTCTGGAGGCTGGAGCCCCTGAGAATCAGGTGTGTGTGTGTGTGTGTGTGTGTGTGTGTGTGTAGGAGATATCAGAGTGGGGGCTAGGGTCTCTAGGGGTGTGGGAGGGGACACAGGGGCCCAAAGGAAGATCTCAGGAAGAGATTAGAGTGTTTTGTGGGGGGTTATAGGGAGCTCAAGAAAGAGATGAAGGTCCTTGGGGATCCTGGAGTCCTGGGGCAAAATGAGGTTTTAGGGAAGAGCTGGGGGTTGTTAAGGAAGAGAATGGGGTGTGTAGGGGTCCAGATAGACTGGGGGCACTTGGGACTTTGGGGAGCCCTGAAGAACCTTTGAGGGCACGAGAAAAGTTTGGACTGAGGGATCCTAAGAAAGATTTGGGGATGCCAAGAAAGAATCGGAAAACTCAGGAAGAGAGATGGGGGATTGAGAGATCTTGGGCAATCCCGTGGTGTCTGTGGGAGGACAAGGGCTCCTCTCACTTTCCGCACCTTTGCCTTCTGCAGCTGGAGCGGGAGTCACCTGCGCTGGGGCCAGCCACTGCGCATTCGACATGTCACCACTGGACGGTACCTGGCCCTCACGGAAGACCAGGGCCTGGTGGTGGTTGATGCCAGCAAGGCCCACACTAAGGCCACCTCCTTCTGCTTCCGTATCTCCAAGGTCTGTGGGTCTCAGGGTGACTCCTTCATGAAGAGCTCTGAACCCTACCCCGACTTCCACTCTGCAGTCTTCGGGGGTCCCCCCATTAGAAGCACATGCAGAGGAGGCTGACTTCTGTTCCCTGCCTCTGCAGGAGAAGCTGGATGTGGCCCCCAAGCGGGATGTGGAGGGCATGGGCCCCCCCGAGATCAAGTATGGGGAGTCTCTGTGCTTTGTGCAACACATGGCCTCGGGCCTGTGGCTCACCTACGCTGCCCCAGACCCCAAGGCCCTTCGGCTCGGTGTGCTCAAAAAGAAGGTGGGTGCCTGTGGAGAGAGAGCAGGGGTGCAGGCAGGGGCAGGAAGGGGCTGAGTGATCATGCTTGAGACTTCAAGAGTCTGAGTATAGGAGACAGAGATGGAGAAGGAAAAATAGACTGGGAGGGACAGAAAACGAAAGAGGAAGGGAGGGAGGGAGAGAGAGAGGAAGGAGTATAGACAGAGACAAGGAAAAGCAGAGACAGAGACTTGGAAACAAAGACAGAGACAGAGAGGAAGAAAGGCAGATAATGACAGACTGAGAATAATTTTAACATCCTTGAGTACCCAAGTGGGTCTGGATGTGTTTGTGGAAAAATAGATGAGCTAGGCAGATCTGTTCCCTGTCCCCTGGGGCTCAGGAATAGTGAATAAACAACCTTTGATGGAGTACACAGTTTTACAATTGAGGAGTAGGAAAGCTACTTTTGAAACAGCATGTGCAAAGGCCCTGGGTTGGAATGTTCCCGTGGCTGGGGCAGAAGGGGTGAGTAGTGGGAGGTAATCTCAGAGAGGAGGTGGGAACTTGTGGTGTGGGACATTGTGGCTCAATGGATGATTCTAGTTTTTATCCTGTTTGGAACCACAAGAGAATTTTGAGCAGGGCACAGAGGAGATCTGACTCTGGGACATGGAGTTCCTAGTCTGACTGTGGTGGGGGCAGAGCTGGAAGCCAGAGAGGAGACTGCCGCGATGGCACCAGTGGAAGATGGTAGCAGACAGGACCTGGGTGGGGATGTGACAGCTCAGAAGGACAAGGAAGTTAAGTTTTCCCCCACGCTTAGCGCAGAGCCGCTCAGTAAAGGCTTACAGGGTGAACACGTGGGAACCCTGGGAGGCCCCTAGTGAAAATGAGGCTTGTACTTGGAGACACAGATGGAGGATGGAGGGGCCGCAGCAGGTGGGTGGTGGTTACAGCTGTGGGACTGGACAAAGTGTCGGGGTCTCCTGGAGGCAAAGCTGACAGCTGGATGGGCTCACTTTGTGGAAAGGCGGTCAGCTTTTCCATCTGGGACATGCTAAGTTCAGGGTGCAATTAGAGATTCGGGGGGCATTTCCCACAGTCCTGGGGATGAAACCCAGGGCCTGTGCATGGTAGACAAGTCCTGTACCACCGAGCCACATCCCCAGGCCCTGGGTGATTGTGCGTGTGTGTGTGTGTGTGTGTGTGTGTGTGTGTGTGTGTAAATCAGTGATGGATACCAAACACATTCTGGTCTGGAGACAGGCAAGGTGGAGGGGGCCAGAGGAGAGACATAGACAAAGAGAGGCACAGAGAGAGAGAGAGAGAGAGACTGACTTCCCTCTGTGTACAGAGTAAGTCCTGCCCAGGTACTGGAACAGATTTATTTATGGCTGTCTTTGTGGGGGAGTGG
>NW_022900931.1:58235925-58237046 GCF_012274545.1 Fukomys damarensis
TCACGTTGGCTCACAGTTTTAGAGGCTCTAGTCTATGACTGGCTCTTTTGCTTTGGGTGAGGCAGCACATCATTGCAGGTGCATGTGCAAAGTGAAATCACAGAACTCAAGGTCAGGAAGAGAGAGGGAGAGGGAGGGAGAGGGAGGGAGAGGCAAGACAAAGTGTGGGATAGAGGTGAGACAGAGCAGAAAGATGGGGACAGGAGAGAAAGACAGAGGGCTAGAGAGGTGGGGGACATCAGGAGAGCGGGTCTGTAGGGTAGGGCAGCTGTGAGACTGCACTCTAAGTGGAGGTCACGGCCTCTCCGTCTCCCCACACCCAGGCCATGCTGCACCAGGAAGGCCACATGGACGATGCGCTGTCACTGACCCGCTGCCAGCAGGAGGAGTCCCAGGCTGCCCGCATGATCCACAGCACAGCCGGCCTGTACAACCAGTTCATCAGGTAAGCAGCCGCCAGCCTGCAGGCGGACCCCAGGCTCCTGGCATCTGGTACCTAACGGCTTGCATCTCTAGAAGCCCCAGACGTCACAGCCCTGTCTAACATCCCTATGGCCCGTCTCTAAACCCCAGACTTCTGTGCCTTTAACCCCTGATGTGACCTGGACAACCATGATCTTTGACCTCACGCCCCCATCACCTGTCACACCTCAGACACCCAGGCCCTTGGCGGAACCTCCCCAGCCTGACTCCTTCTATGACCCCTGGCGCCCATGTAGAAGCCAGTCCCAGTCAGTCCCAGCTATGGTGTTGGCTGCTGTGTGACCTCAGGCCAAGGCCTTTCTCTTTCTGTTTCAGTCTCCCCTCATAAGGCGGGTTGTCCGTGGGAGGCCTGAGGGCAGATGGACGGTGACTGTCAACTAGAAGCCCCGGGCTGTGTTCTCCGCAGGGGCCTGGACAGCTTCAGCGGGAAGCCAAGGGGCTCAGGGCCACCAGCTGGCTCGGCGCTGCCCATCGAAGGGGTCATCCTGAGCCTGCAGGACCTCATTGGCTACTTCGAGCCGCCCTCGGAGGAGCTGCAGCACGAGGAGAAGCAGAGCAAGCTGCGAAGTCTACGTAACCGCCAGAGCCTCTTCCAGGAGGAGGTAGGGCCCGCTCCGTGGTGGGGCGGGAGGGGCCAG
>NW_022900931.1:58237181-58240835 GCF_012274545.1 Fukomys damarensis
GGAGAACCTGCGCCTGTGTGAGTCTCAGGGCACTGGACAAATCTGGGAGGCCAGGCTTGGGGAGAAGTCAGGCTGAGTGGGGTGAAGCTGCCGACTCGGGGGCCATATCTGAGGTGGGGGAGATTTGGGGTGGAAGGAGAGAACTAGAGTGGGGTGTGAGTGGAGGTACAGGGCCAGAGTTTGGTCTTAGGACGCGCAGGAGGAGAACGTAGGGAGGGTCCTCAGCCAAGGCTCAAGGGCTGAGAGTCTTAGAATGTGGAGGGAAGAGGTGCAAGAATTCGGAAGTGGGAGGAGCCGAGAGGTCTGGGGATAGTGACCTGGACCACAGGGATCTGATGCTTTCCTCAGCAGAGGGGAGCCTGTCCACTCAAAGGCCTCTAAACCGGCTTCCTCCTGTCCAAGCGCTCCTAGTCTCCTGGGGGAGAGAGATCCCCGTAAAGAACAATAGTAACTATTGAACACACAGGCTAGACTTACTAGAGTATATGCTAGGCAGAACAGTTCCAGTACAGAGCAGGTGCTACGTAAGTGTGAATGTTTACAGTATTCCTGTCTTGAATTGAGCTCCCACTGTATGCTAAGGGCTTTATGTACCCATGCAGACTGTAATGCCCAAGCTACAGATGGAGACACTGAAACTCAGAGAGATTAAGTAACAGTTATCTACTCAACGAGTGTGCCAGCTGTACACAAAATAGACAAAAATCTCTGTCCTTACAGAGTTCACATGGCAGGAGGAGGCAGATAAGTGCTATGGAGAAAAATAAATCAGGGAAGAGGGAGGGAGTGCTGGGATTTTGTTATTGAAAATAGAGTGCTTGAGCAGGGTGATCTGAGGAAGAGAAAGAGCCAGCTGTAAATGGAACAGGGGTGGCAGTTGGTAGAAGGGAGAGCACGTGCAAAGGCCCTGAGGAGGGAATGTGCTCAGCATGTTCCAGAAAGAGCAAGAGGTGACTGGAGCAGAGTGACCATGGAAGAGTGAGAGGAAATGAGAGCAGAGAGGTGACAAAAACCAGGGCATGGTGAGGTCTTTGGTTTTGGGCGTCACTATTAAGTCTTCTAAAGTCACAGGAAATTAGTGGCAGAGCCAGACTATGTGATTCCAGTTTGGTTGTGCTCTTTACCTGAATGTACTTCCTGTCTTACTAGAGCCATGGGCCCATGGGTGGAGATACAGTAGCCCCCCACCACATGGAATAGGTTCCAAGACCCCCATGGGGTGCCTGAACCCTCAGATAATGCCAAACTGTGTATACTGTTATTTCCCATACGCACATACCCAAGATAAAGTCTAATGTATAAGTTAGCACAGTAAGAGATTAACAACGATAACTAGTAGTAAAATTGGACAACTATTACAATATACTGTAATAAGAGTTATGTGAATGTGATATCTCTATCAAAATGTGGACTATCTCCCATTTAATGTTTCTGGATTGCGGGTGACAGGATAACTAAAACTGCAGAAAGTGAAACCACACACAAGGGTGGGAACCACTGTGCAAAATGACCCTAGCGGAATCCTTTGTAATGGCCCGAGACTGTAAACAGCGCAAATGTCCAACAGCAGCACTAGGATGGATCCATAAATACAACATAGCCCAGCACGAAAGTGACAATGAAGAGAAATAACAGCCACACACAACAATGTGCTTGACTCTGAAAACAATAATCCACAGGCAAAAGAACACTTTTGAGTATCTCAAGTTCAGAAGCAGGCAGCACTCAACTGTTTACGGATGTGTGTGTGTGTCTGTGTGTGTGTGTGTGTGTGTGTGTGTGTATGTGCACACATCCAAAAACAGGAAAGCAAGGAAGGGCTTTCTGAACAAGTCAAAACAATGGTTATCCCTGGGGAGGAGGGGGCCGGGGATTTAGCTCAGTGGTTCTGCTGCCTGCCTTGCAAGCACAAAGTCTTGAGTTCGATCCCTGGTACGGGGTGGGGGGAGGATGAAATTAGAACTAGTGAGGAGGGCTGCATGGACCAGGGGCGTGCAGGAGGCTTCTGACTGATTGACACGTTCTCTTTCTGGACTTGGGTCACAGTTACACAAGTGTTCTGTAGATTTTTTTCCCCAGTACTGACAGCCCTGAGGACAGAACCCAGTACTCTGCACTGAGTTTTATCCTAGCTCCCTCTCACTCCTTTTTGAGACAGGGAAAAGTTGCCAGGCTGGGCTTGAACTTGCTATCCTCATGCCTCAGCCACCTCAAATGCTGGGATTACAGGCATGCACCACTATGCCTTGCTGGATTGGCAAAAAATTTACATTGTTTGCTGTGAGCATGGGATCCCATCTGAGGTTGAACAAGGCAAAGCTCTGCCTTCTTATTTCTGCTCTCATCCTGTAAACAAGTGTCCTTTGTGCAGTATACTTACTTCCATGTATTTTAGCAGTTTTGTCCTTTTGTTCAGTTCATTGTTTAAAATGACTCCCAAGTGCTGCAATGTAAACTGGGTGCAGGAACATATGCTTGTCATCCCAGAACTTTGGGAGACTAAGGCAGGATAGAAATTCAAGCCCAGCCTTGGCAATTTAGCAAGATTCTGTTTCAAAATAAAAAGAGACTAAGGATGTAGTATAAAAATTCTGAATTCAATCTAAAAAAAAAAGGTTGGCATGTGCCTCATCAAGGAGATATATGTTAGAGTTAATAAGTTCATTTTGGTACGAATTATAGTGCTATAGGCTATGAATTTAGTGCCAATGAATCAATAATATAAATTACATAAATGTCTTTAAGCAGAAATACACATCAAACAAGTTGTGTTAGTTATGTTTCCATCGCTGTGACAAAATACCACAAACAATTTTTGGCTTCCAGTTTCAGAGGTTTCAGCCTGTGGTTAGCTGGCTCCACTGCTTTTAAGCTTGTGGTGAGGCAGAACCTTATGGTGGAAGGTGTGACAGAGGAAAGCTGCTTACCTCATGGCAGCCAGGAAGCAGAGAGAAAAGGAAAGAGACAAGAAGTGGCTGGGAACCAAATATAGTCTTCAAGGTCATGCCCCTGTGTTCCACTCCCTTCAACTAGGCCCCACCTCCTGTTTCTACCACCTTCTAATGATACCATCAAATTATGTTATCAGCGGATTGATGAAACTGGAGTCATGACAATCCAATCACTTTCCCAAAGCCCATTAGCACAACTAAGCCATCATCACAATGAACCCTTTGGGGGGCATATTAGATTCTGGCCATAATAGCTATGTAATGATTGACTGATGGAAATTTGTGAGTAGAAGCCAGGTATTGTAGTGTGTACTTGTAGTGGCAGCTATGTGGGAGGCTGAGGCAGGAGGACTTCTTGAGTCTAGGAATTTGGGGCTAGCCTATCAATGTAGTGAGAACTTGTCTCTTTAAAAAATCATGACCATGGGCTGGGGATTTAGCTCAGCAGTTCAGTGGCCTGCCTTGCAAGTGCAAGGACCCAAGTTCAATCCCCAGTACCAAAAAATAAAAAATAATAGAATAAAAAATAAAAAATCATGACCAGATCTGGGCATGGTGGCACATGCCTGTAATCCCAGCACTCTTGGGAGGCTGAGGCAGGAGGATCGATGCAAGACCAGCCTGGGCTACATAGCAAGTTCCAGGTCAGTCTCAATTACATGGAGAGACCCTGTCTCAAAAAACCAAAAATAAATAAATAAAA
>NW_022900931.1:58240848-58248618 GCF_012274545.1 Fukomys damarensis
AAATTAAATTAAAAATCGTGACCAGAGGTTCACAGGAACTTCCTGTATTTTTCCTAGGAGCAATGATTCAGTATTCAATAATTCAGTATTCATTTCAACTTTGCAGAGTATAACTACATGAATAATCAGAATCAGTTATGTGTGTTTTATTCACTTTTCTGTATATGTATTATCATTCACAAAAAAAAAGAAGAAAAAGGATTTAAATGTAGAAAAGGAGTAAGTGGGAAAAAAAAAAAACCTGGTGGTTGGTGTGGAAAGTGAACCAGACCAATTAGGACCAGGAGTTGAATGCTTAGGAGTGAGTAGGATGGAGAGAAAATTGCAGAAAAGGGAAGCACAATTAATTCAGTCTTGATGTTAACAAGGGCATATTATGTTGGCGACAGGCAGAGAAGACAAGAACATCTTTGGGGACCCAAGGAGGAAGGAGGATAATAGGAATGAATGCGGATATGGAGCTAAAAGGATTGGTGTAAACCGGAACACACAGCCACTAACTGTTGAAGGAATGTGAATTAGTAGATCCAAGCAAGACAAAGAAGCAGGGGGTCTGGGACCCTTCTGGTGACTCCACCCCTTGTTTTTCCCACCCCAGGGGATGCTCACCCTAGTCCTGAACTGCATTGACCGCCTAAATGTCTACACCACCGCTGCGCACTTTGCTGAATTTGCAGGAGAGGAGGCAGCTGAGTCCTGGAAGGAGATCGTGAACCTTCTCTACGAACTCCTGGGTAAGGGGCCTCAGTCCTAACTCCCCCAAGAGCACTCCAGATCCCCAGTCCCGTTGAGTCTGACCCCCGTGCCCTCCTCAGCCTCTCTTATCCGTGGCAATCGTACCAACTGTGCCCTCTTCTCCACAAACCTGGACTGGCTGGTCAGCAAGCTGGATCGGCTGGAGGCCTCATCTGGTAAGAAGACCTGGGAGAGGGGCCGGGGATTAGCGGGGAGGAGGGCCACACCACCTCACCTCTCCTGCGGGCACCCGGGCAGGCATCCTGGAGGTGCTGTACTGTGTCCTGATCGAGAGTCCTGAGGTCCTGAACATCATCCAGGAGAACCACATCAAATCCATCATCTCTCTCCTGGACAAGCATGGGAGGAACCACAAGGTCGGCCCCTCACTCCTGACCTCTCACCCCTCCAAACCCTGACCTCTCCCCGTGGTCTCGGGACTCCTCTTCTCCATCTTACCTGTCACCTAGACTCCACTCCCACATCCTTCTGTCTCAACAGCAAGGTCTCAAGCTCATGGCTCTTAAGTGTATTCTGGGCCACAGGTGTACGTTGTCAGATCTCTGAAATGGCTTTGAAATTGTCAGATTCCATAACCTGTAGGTGGGCTGCACTTATGCTTTGCCCTTTGCTGCAGGCCTTACAAGTTCCCACTGCATGATTTCTAGCTGCTTCGCACACTTATGCCCTCCAGCGGACCCCTGAAGACATAGGGGACAGAATCTCATCTTGATTCCTGTGGCCGTCACTGATCTATGCACTCTGCCCGTCGAGTTCCTTCCTCACAGTCCCAGTCTCTCCTTTTCTTACATTGCAGATGCCTTGTCCCAACAACCCATGTGACCCACGCACAGCCTCTCTCTGATCTTCCTCTCGTGTGTGTGTATGTGTGTGTGTGTGTGTTTGTGTGCGCGCACGCGCGCGTGTGGTACTAGAGTGCTCTACCACCAAGCTACATTCCTAGTCCTTTTATTTTATTTTAGATTATGCAACAGGATCTCACTAAGATACCCAGGTTGGCCTTGAACTTGTGATCCTCCTGTCTCAGCCTCCTCAGTAGCTGGGATTACAGACTTTGCCGCCTCATCCAGCTTGACCTTCCTCTTGGACCCCTGTCCTTTCTCTGTGATCCCTGACTTTCCATCCTCACTATCTCCATTTAGGCAAAGTCTCCATGTCTTTTCTGAACATGGTATCCTTACCTTTTAGTTTTCCAGCCTGGTTCTTCCATGGACTCCTGCAACACCTGCAGGATGCCTTGCCCTTTACCTCTGACTTTGACCTCCAGGTCCTGGATGTGCTATGCTCCCTGTGTGTGTGCAATGGTGTGGCTGTGCGCTCCAACCAAGATCTCATTACTGAAAACTTGCTCCCTGGCCGTGAGCTTCTGCTGCAGACAAATCTCATCAACTATGTCACCAGGTATGGCTCCTGACCCCCAACTCCAGGCTCAGAACTCCCCTCCTCCCTCCCTGAGGCAGAGACTCCAATTTAGATGGACGTCCCTCCCCTCATCTCTAGCCCCAGGGTGTCCACCTTGCCCAGCCCTGGCACCCCACTCCTCTGATTCTCCCAGGCTCCATTTCTGCCTCTTTCTCCCTCTCACTGTGTTTTGTTTTGTTTGGTTTTGTTTTGTCTGCTTGTTTGTGTTTTCCTTCCATCTCCTTCTCCCTGGCTCTCTCCCACCTCTCTGTCTTTTGATGTCTTTTCCCCAGCTGGTTCTCCTCTCCAACTCTCCTGTCCCATCTCTCTTGCAGTATCCGCCCCAACATCTTTGTGGGCCGAGCAGAGGGAACCACGCAGTATGGCAAATGGTACTTTGAGGTGATGGTGGATGAGGTGGCTCCATTTCTGACAGCCCAGGCCACCCACCTGCGGGTGGGCTGGGCCCTCACTGAGGGCTACAGTCCCTACCCTGGCGGCGGCGAGGGCTGGGGTGGCAATGGGGTCGGCGATGACCTCTACTCCTACGGCTTTGATGGGCTGCATCTCTGGACAGGTAACTGGAACTCCCTGGGGGCTCTTACCCCTGGCCATTGCCCAGAGTTTCTAAGACTGACCACACACCTTTGGGTTCTCAGGACTCTGAATTCCAGAAGAGGCAAACTTTGACTTCTTGCTTTTTATTTCCCAAGACTGTAATCCTAAACCTTTCAGAATGCTGGTCCTGACTTGTTTTCTCGTAGCTCCCAGAACTCTGACCCCAGAGGAGTATGGCCTCTGACCCTAGAGATCCCAGAAGATGGCCCAGAGTATTGTGACTTCTGATCTTTAACTTGTGACCCGAAAGGTTCTATAATGCTAACTTGAGGAGGATGTTAATCTATGACCCTTCAGCTCCCAGGATCCTAACCTCAGGGGAACCCTGACCTCTGCCCCTAATTTTAGAGCTACAGGACTGTCCATGAGAATGCATGCCCTTAGGGATTCCAAAATCCAGTCTCCAGGGGATCCTCCAATGTCTGCCCTGGTCTCTCTCTCTCTCTCTCTTTTTGGTACAGGGATCAAACTCTGGTCCTTGTGCTTGTGAGGCAGGCAGTGGAACCACCGAGCGGCCCTACCCCTTGTCTCTTGATATTACTTGCTTCCATGGAAACTCTGACCTCAGATCTCTCTCTGTTGACCCTGGTGCAGGACATGTGGCACGCCCAGTGACTTCTCCAGCACAGCACCTCCTGGCCCCTGAAGATGTGATCAGCTGCTGCCTGGACCTTAGTGTGCCATCTATCTCCTTTCGCATCAATGGCTGTCCTGTGCAGGGCGTCTTTGAGGCCTTCAACCTCGATGGGCTCTTCTTCCCTGTCGTCAGCTTTTCGGCTGGCATCAAGTGAGAACTTGTCCTTGCCCCATTGTCCATCCTAGGTCTGGAGACCTAGGCAGCTTCTCCATCACTTATGGCCTTCTACGAAGCCAAGACAGAGCAGTCTATCCTCAGGACTGACTGGTGGCCAGAAAGCCCCTGCATGAAAGCCACACTGACTCTACATGAGCTCAATAACAGATTCTTCTAACTCTTGTCATTGCAATGACTTCTAAGTGACCCTAGAATTTCACAGTGACCATATAATGGCCTTAGGCTCTTCCAACTCCCTGTCATTGCAGCAACCTCTAAGTGACCCCATATAACCATAGACAGTGGACCCTTGAGGACCCCGCCTGACATATGAATAACTTGGGTTCTGTCTGGAATTCTAGTTTTAATTTACCACCAAAGTCTTGAGTTATGACCCAAATGCCAGCTGCTTGTGCTTTCAGATGGCCTCGGTTACAGATTTAACTCTTAAAGAGCTCTGGAAGGAACATGATATCCTTTCCTGTATGGGTTTGAGAAATCCTGGGCCAATGTCTCTCTTGAGGACACTAAGATCTGTTTGTATACAGGAGAGAGACTTTGAAGGCTATGTAGAGGAGCCTGAGCCTTCAGTTGACCAACTTGAGTTACAACCAGCCCTTGGGAATGAACTGAGTTTGTAAGTCAAGGGTTCACTCTAATGACCTCCGGCTCTCCAAGGATGTTCCTTCTAGTAACCTTCCAATGATTCCAGAAACCCCAGAATCTTTCAATGACTTCAGCATCTGGCCCCAACATTTTTTTTATATTGGGGTTCAAACTCAGGACCTTGTGCTTGAGAGGCAGACAGTGGAACCACTGAGCTAAATCCCTGGTGACTTCAGAATCTCATAATGACCTTATGACCATGGGCCCTCTTTGATCCCCTAACGACTTTAGATTTTCCCAATGGTTCCATCCTCTTCTAATAATCTCTTAATGCTGCCAGCATCTCCAGTGATGAACCAATAGGCCCAGACTTTCCCAGTGACACTCTATAACCCCAGTTAGTTAAAGACCTCTCAATGACCCAGTCCTTGTCCAGTGACCCCCAGCTCTCTGAATGTCCATTTGGTGGAGATTATGGTCATTTTATAACTATAACAGACTCTAAGTGACTCCTAAATGATCTTCTTCTGGCCTCTCCCAAACCTTGCATTATTCCCAGATGCCCTGCTGTCCAGTGGTCTCCTCCAAAGGCCCTTCCAATGGCCCTTGCATTAACAGGAACTCTGCTAATTATAGACTCTGTCACCCTAAACTCCTTGATGACCCCACACTTTGCTTTGGATCCTCCCATGACATTCACTGATAATATTCCTTTGACCCTAGACTTTCTGACTCCTAAATGACCTCTATACCCCTATGACTGCCTAGACACCTCAGTCCCCTCCCCAGACCTTCCATTAATCCCAGCATTGCTGCTGTATGCTACCACGACCAGACTCCCCTGTACCCTTTCTCCTTTCCCAGGGTGCGGTTCCTCCTTGGTGGCCGCCATGGTGAATTCAAGTTCCTCCCCCCTCCTGGTTATGCCCCCTGCCACGAGGCGGTGCTCCCTCGGGAGCGGCTCCATCTTGAACCCATCAAGGAGTATCGACGGGAAGGACCCCGGGGGCCCCACCTGGTGGGCCCCAGTCGCTGCCTGTCACACACAGACTTTGTGCCCTGCCCTGTGGACACCGTCCAGGTACAGTCTGCCTATAAGGGTTTCTGGGGAGGCAAGCTGCCCTAGGAGTCAGAGCGATGGGGAGCTGATCTGGAAGCTGGGAACTCTGTTGTTCAATGCATGGAGAAACTGAGGCACAGAGGAAGCAAAGGACCCTCTCAAGCAGAGTCTCAGTTCAAGGGGTCCTTGCTGTGGCCCTATAAGGCAAAGGCTGTTATTGCCCCTGATTTACCACCTGAGAAAAATCAAGATCCAGAGAGATTAAGCAAGCTGTGCAAGTCACACAGCTGATTTGAACCTAGGAGGTGCGATTCTGAAGCCTATGGTCTTATTCACTGTAGTTAATCAGGTCTTGGTCTGTCTGTCTCTTTCTCATCTCTTGTGCTGTTAGTTGAACCCAGGACCTTAGTATTGAGCTACATTCCCCAGCCTTTTTAAAAATTTGTAAGACAGATTCACTAAATTGCCCAGGCTGGGGTCAAATTTGCAAGCCTCTTGTCTCAGCCTCCCAGAGTGCTGGGATTACAGGCGTGCATACAACGTTTTCAGTGTGCTGCTTTGGACTGTGACCCATCACAAGAGGTCAGGAATAGATTTTTTTCCCACTTATGTGGATGATCAAAAAGCCACTCACTTCCAAGCATTTTGGATCTTGGGTTTCCAGAATAAGGACGCTCAACCTGCTGAGTAGTTTACACGCAGGACAGCACTGATGCCTTATGAGGCAGGTGACATGAGGGAGATATCATCAATCCCACAACACAGAGAAGGGAGGGACGCATCGGTCCATTCAGCAGAGAGGTCCTGAGCATCTCCCTGGTTCTGGTTTGGGGAGGGATGGGCTAGAGACTGAGGCAGCTGGGCCCTGCCCTCCTGGAGCTCCCAGTCCATGGCGGGGAGACAAACCTGTCCCCAAATGATCCTTAACTCTGTTCTTACTCATCTGAGCACCAACCCTGGAGTCCAGACCAGGGTGGGGACCAGGGCTGTGAAGAGGGCAGGGCCCTGCTCCTGGGGCCTGCTCAGGGTTCACCTGGGCTCTTGGGATGGGCGGTTAACAGTGGAGATGGTGGCGGGATGGCAGAGACCTTACAAACACCCCCTGCCCCCAGATTGTCCTGCCCCCCCACTTGGAGCGCATTCGGGAGAAGCTGGCCGAGAATATCCATGAGCTGTGGGCACTGACGCGCATCGAGCAGGGCTGGACCTATGGCCCGGTGAGGGGAGGAGGCCCTACCTGTGCTGGCCGGGAGGCCGCTGGCTGGGGCTTCAGGGCTGTGGGTGGCAACTGTAATGGCGAGAGGTCCGAGGTCACAGCCTGGGAGGGCTGAAGGAGGGCAGGGAGCCCAAGGAGCTGAGCACAGGGCTTCTCCAGGTTCGGGATGACAACAAGAGGCTGCACCCGTGTCTCGTGGACTTCCACAGCCTCCCGGAGCCTGAGAGAAACTACAACCTGCAGATGTCCGGGGAGACGCTCAAGTAAGGGGGTCCCAGGGAGCAAGGGGCCACTGCTGGTGAGAAGAGGGCAAGGGGAGAGAAAGACAAAGACTGGCAGAGAGGATACAAGAATGAGAAAGACAAGCAAGGATTGTGAGACAAAACTGACAAAAGAGAAAGGCGGCAATAAACTGGGTGCACTGGCGTGTACCTGTAATCCCTGCTACTTGGGAGGCTGAGACAGGAGGATCTCTTGAGCCCCTGAAACTCATCCTGGGTAACATTGTGAGTCTGAGTGACTAAGACAGAGGGATAGAGACCGAGACAGAAGCAGACAGGAAGATAGGGGCAATGAACATAGTCAAAGGGATACAGAGACAAAGAAAGTGGGAAGGGCAGAAGCCAGACTGACACAGATGGGGACAGAAGACATCTCAACAGCCAGACTGAGAGACATAGACAGTAAAGACTCAGAGATAGAGGCAATGGGGTCAGGAGCTCGGTAGACCATGACATTGTCACCTCGGTCCCCACCCAGGACTCTGCTGGCCCTGGGCTGCCATGTGGGCATGGCGGACGAGAAGGCAGAGGACAACCTGAAGAAGACGAAGCTGCCCAAGACGTGAGTGCAGGCATCCCAGGGCCCACCTGGGAGAGGAGTGAGGGCTTGGAGGGCTCAGGGAACTTTAGGGGAGACTGAGGTCAGAGATGAAGGAGCCGTGTGTGTCTGGGGCTGAGGGGTTAGAAGTCCTGGAGAGGTTGAGAGAGGAATTGAGTCCAGGATGTGGGGTCAGGGTCTGTCCCAAGAAAGCTTAGGCAATGTCTCCATGTCCACCTCAAGGGGTCAGTGGAAACAGGTGAGAACACAGAGGTTGCCAGAGGTATAGCAGACCCTAAGATTATAGTGAGGGATTAGAGGTGCCTAGGTAGAGGTCAAGGACTCTAAGGCCAGTAGTTTAGACCTGACTGGGTCTAGAATCAGAATTAAGAAACCTCAAAGGGGGCCGGGGATTTGGCTCAGTGGTTCCGCCACCTGCCTCGCAAGCACAAGGACCCGAGTTCAATTCCCGGTACCAAAAAAAAAAAAAAAAAAAAGAAA
>NW_022900931.1:58248702-58255558 GCF_012274545.1 Fukomys damarensis
AAAAAAAAAAAAAAAAAAAGAGAAAGAAACCTCAAAGGTAGAGGTGAGAGGTCAAAGAGTGTCAAAGTCAAGATAAGACTCCCAAAAATCAAGATGAAGGGGTCAGAGAGGCCGGAGTCAGTGATGTCACAAGATCCTAGGGTCAGAGGTCAAAGATCTCAGTTTATTCTAGGGAGTCCTAGAACATGGCTATGAGACCAAAGGTCATGACAGGCATGGTGGCACACACCTGTAATCCCAGATTCTTGGGAGGCTGAGGCAGGAGGATCATAAGTTCAAGGCCAACCTGGATAATTTAGCCAGACCCTGACCAAAGGTCAGAAATTCCAAAGCTCAAAGGTAAGGATCCTAGAAACCCAGGATCCCATAGCACAGAGCCCGGAAGTGGAAGGCAGAGCTTCAGCCCATGTGCCCTCCCACCTGGCAGGTATATGATGAGCAATGGGTACAAGCCAGCTCCCCTGGACCTGAGCCACGTGCGACTGACACCTGCACAGACCACATTGGTGGATCGGCTGGCAGAGAATGGGCACAATGTGTGGGCGAGAGACAGAGTGGGCCAAGGCTGGAGCTACAGTGCTGTGCAGGACATTCCTGCACGTAGAAACCCCCGCCTCGTGCCCTACCGCCTGCTGGACGAGGCCACCAAGCGCAGCAACCGAGACAGCCTCTGCCAGGCCGTGCGCACCCTGCTGGGATATGGCTACAACATTGAGCCGCCTGACCAGGAGCCCAGTGAGTCCTGACTCTGGTCCCCATCTCTGATCCCACCCTCACCCTGACCCCAGATGCCTGACCTCTGACCTGACTCAGCCCCCAGAAGGGCTACAGCTATAATATTGAGTGGACTGATCAGGAGGTCAGGGAGCACTAGTCCTTCCTTTAAACTCCAACTCTTCCCTGGACCCCAGCCCGGAACCTCATCTGACCATTGACTTTGATCTGACTCAGTCCTTTCCTGGGCTCAACCCAAGAGCCCAGTCAGTGCTGACCCCAGCACTGACCTTTGACCCCAGCCCCTATTTCTGGACTGTAGCTATAACTCAGAGCCACCCAACCAAGGGCTTAGAGTCTCTAACCCCACCCTCAATCCAACCCTGACCTTTCAATGATTCCCTCTAGCCTTGACCTCTAACCCTGACCGTGGTCCCTAATCCTTACTTTTAAAAACTCCTGATCCCAACCCCAATTTCTATTCCCATCTGACCCTGACCCTGACTCTGCCCCTCCCCCCACTCCTGCTCGCAACTGCCCCCTCCCCCGCCAACCCACCCAGGATCTTGTGCTTGCCAGGCAGGTGTGGTGCCACTGCTCTCTAAATCCCTAGCCCTCAACTCTTGATTCTAAAAATTGACCTTGATCATTAACCTCAGATGATAATCTTAACAAGTCACTGACTACTTTTTCCCTCTTTGTCCCTGTCAATCTTTCTGCTTTCTGCAAGCTCTGGC
This sequence comes from Fukomys damarensis, assembly GCF_012274545.1. Taxonomy (NCBI): domain Eukaryota; kingdom Metazoa; phylum Chordata; class Mammalia; order Rodentia; family Bathyergidae; genus Fukomys; species Fukomys damarensis. The sequence goes on from NW_022900931.1 coordinate 58,250,154, forward strand.
TGCGAACAAGACAGGGGTCTCGCTCTCAATAGGTCTCTTCTATCTCTAACTAGTCTGAAGTTCCCCAATCCTCCTCTAACTCCAAGAAATTGTTCCTCTTCTCCCAGTTACCCAAGACTCTCACCCTTTCTGGTCTCTCCCACAAACCTCCTGCTCAGCCTCCCCTGACCCTGCCTGGCCTCCTTTGTAGGTCAGGTGGAGAGACAGTCTCGCTGGGACCGGGTGCGCATCTTTAGGGCAGAGAAGTCCTATGCTGTACAGAGTGGCCGCTGGTACTTTGAGTTTGAGGCGGTCACCACGGGGGAGATGCGAGTGGGCTGGGCACGGCCCGAGCTGCGGCCTGATATAGAGCTGGGAGCCGATGATCTGGCCTATGTCTTCAACGGCCACCGGGTGAGTACCTCCCTGGGCTCTGCTCTGCCAGTCTCTGTGGTCCCTCTTATGGTCTGTGGCTCACTCTGTCTGCTCATCTCTATATCTACCATTACTCATCCATATACCTACTTACCCACTCATCTATCCATCCATCCATCTACCCACCCATCTATCTGTCCATCCATCCATCCATCTGTCCATTTGTCCATCTGTCCATCCGTCCATCTGTCCATCCATCCATCCACGCATACATCTACTTATACTTCCTTTCTTCCCTCCCTCCTAACCATGTGGAGTCTCGACTTTCCATGCATTCCTCTGTCTCACCATACACTACACCAAAGTTCTCCACCAATCCCCAGACCCACTTTGGTGGTCTACAGTAGCCCCGGCCATGGCAACCGCAGGGAACTCAGGCAGCAGGGAGGAGCCACAGGGATTAATGAAGAAGGCGTTTCCAAGGATCAGGGATGCAAATGTAGGAAAAGATGGGGGACACTGGCGTGACTCCTTTTCTGTCCTCCATGTCCTGAACCTCATGCTTTGAATGTGTGTCTTCACACGTCTCACCCCCTGCTTCCCTCGCAGGGCCAGCGCTGGCATTTGGGCAGTGAGCCATTCGGGCGTCCCTGGCAGTCAGGTGACGTCGTTGGCTGCATGATCGATCTCACTGAGAGCACCATTATCTTCACCCTCAATGGCGAGGTCCTCATGTCTGACTCGGGCTCTGAGACAGCCTTCCGGGAGATTGAGATCGGAGATGGTGAGAGCAGGGACCCTGCATATGCCATCCGGTTTGCCTCTACCTCACTTGACCCTGCCCTTGACTCTGCCCCTCGCTGTCCCTTCCACAGTCCTCCTGTCCATGGCACTGCCCACTCTGCCCACTCACTCACCCCACTGTCCATCCCCTTCCACTAGGCTTCCTGCCCGTCTGCAGCTTGGGACCGGGCCAGGTGGGTCACCTGAACCTGGGCCAGGACGTGAGCTCCCTGAGGTTCTTTGCCATCTGCGGCCTCCAGGAAGGCTTTGAGCCATTCGCCATCAACATGCAGAGGCCGGTCACCACCTGGTTCAGCAAAAGCCTTCCGCAATTTGAGCCAGTGCCCCTTGACCACCCCCACTATGAGGTGAGGACCAGCCCCAATAATACCTTTTTTGTTCTGTTTTGTTTTTTTGAGACAGGGTCTCACTATGTAGTTGAGACTGACCTGGAACTCACTATATAGCCCAGGCTGGTCTCAAACTCACAGCGATCCTCCTGCCTCAGCTTCCTGAGTGCTGCGATCACAGGCGTGCGCCACCACGCCCAGCTATAATGCCTTCTGATTTGTCTCCAAACCTCATTCTTCTCACAACTCTTCCCTGAGCTTCTCTTTTCCTTCCATATGTAGAAGGGATCAGGGTAGTGGGCTCCTGGGGCTGCTTTTGAGGTATACCTTTGACAGATTACACTTCTCTGAGTCCTAGGTGCTACATCTATAACATGGAGGAAGGGAGAAAAGAGAAGTTTGATTAAGTGACCCCAGTGAAAATTTCTAATCCTTATAGCTATCTGATTGTAGAGCAAGGTTTAAAGAAATATAAATCCAGTTGGGGGTGATGGCATATTCCTGTAATCCCAGCATTCTGGGAGAACAGACTAGGCGGTTCAGTGACTTAGTGAGACCCTGTCTCAAAATAAAAATTTTAAAAAAATTGAAAAGCTGGGAAGGGCTGGGATTTAGCTCAGTGGTTCTGCTGCCTGTCTCAAAGCACAAGGACCCAAGTTCAATCCCCAGTAACAAAAAATTAATTAATTAATTTTTTAAAATAAAAAATAAAAACTGGGAGAGGGCCAGGAATTTTAGCTCAGGGGTTCTGCCGCCTACCTCACAAGTGCAAGGACTTGAGTTAGATCTTTGGTACCAAAAAAAAAAAAAAAAAAGCTGGGAGAGAGAGCGAGGAAGGAGGAAGAGGAGGAAGAGAGGAGAGGAGAGAAAGAGAAAGAAATATAAATTCCTAGGTACGTTTTGGCATCTCTCTTTCTACTTATTAGTATTTTGAGTTTTAGATTTGTTTTTTATTTTTTTACTTTTTAGATTACATGGTTTTAGTAGCTCTTTGTTAGTACATGCATCTCAATTTTCAGACTTCATTGTCTTTTCTCTTTTTCTTTCTTTCTTTTCTTTCTTTTTTTTTTGTACCAGGGATTGAACTTGGGTCCTTGCTCTTGCAAGGCAGACAGTGGAACCAATGAGCTAAATCCCTGGCATCTTTTCCCTTTTTCTTTTTCGTGGTACTGGGGATTGAACCAGAGGTACTGAGCCACATCTCTAGGCCATTTGATTTTATTTTGGATCTCACTAAATTGTCCAGGCTAGCCTTGAACTCAAGATCCTCCTGCCTCAGCCTCGTTAGTATCTGGGATTACAGGCATGTGCCACCACACACCTAATCGTGTCTTTTCTCTCTTAAGGTTAAACTCAGGGTTAGACGCTGACCATAAATAACCCCACACAGACCAAGTGGGGTCCTTTTCTCAGCCTGAGAAGAATGTGAATTCCATGTGGCTGAGCTTCAGCTGGCATGTTAGAGCCTGACAGACCTTGCTCTGTGGAAGCCTCTCATGCCTGTGTGTTTAGGATACGCATGCTTTTCCGAGCATCACCTTTCCTCATACACTGAAATGAACAAAAATTCACCTGGGGAGCTTTTACAAAACTATGACTTTTCTGAACTCCCTTCTCCCAGGGGTCTCCCAGAGAGCCCAGGTGGGCAGAGCCTTCGTTCTGTCCCCTGATGTGTTCCCAGAACCTACAATAGTGCCCAGTGCACAGCAGGTGTTTAGTAAATATTTGTGGGCTGGCTGGCTTGTTCTCAAGTCCTGTACATAGGTAGGGTTGGAAAGTTCTCTCAAGTGATTCTAGTACAATGGCTAGGCTGCCACTGTGCCAGTTGACCAGCAAAGGTTGACAGAGGCCCAAAGTACCCCATGGCCAAGATGTGGGCCCTGCAGGCAGCTTCACTGGCTCAGGGGAGGGGACTCCAGCTAGTTCTCACTCAGGGGCTCTAAGGCCTGTGGATGGCTCTGCGTATAACCAGGTTTAGGGCCGATGGCCCAGCCCGGCCCACTGTCCCCATGCAGTGCTTCCCACCTTCTCCAGGTGTCCCGCATGGATGGCACTGTGGATACACCGCCCTGCCTGCGCCTCACCCACCGTACCTGGGGCTCACAGAACAGCCTGGTGGAGATGCTCTTTCTCCGGCTGAGCCTTCCAGTCCAGTTCTACCTGCACTTCCGCTGCACTGCAGGGGCCACACCCCTGGCACCTCCTGGCCTGCAGCCCCCCGCCGAGGACGAGGCACGGGCAGCAGAACCTGACCCCGACTACGAAAACCTGCGCCGCTCAGCTGGGGGCTGGGGTGAGGCTGAAGGGGGCAAGGAAGGAATGGCCAAAGAGGGGGCACCTGGGGGCCTACCTCAGGCTGGCGTCGAGGCCCAGCCTGCCAGGGCTGAGAATGAGAAGGATGCTACCACCGAGAAGAACAAGAAGAGAGGGTGAGTCGAAAGCAGGGCTGAGGGTCTGTCTTGAGGCTCTCGATTATACAACCTTAATTTGAGAACCTCCCTGGTATACTCTAAAGTGATCCCATATATGCTAAGTGAAGCCCCAGCACTGAGGGAGGCTATCGTGTCTCAAGTGAACCTCATCATTTCCCAGGGATGCTTTGCTTTCCCTGACAGTGTGAAATTGGAGAACCCTGATGATTGGCATGGAGAACTCTCCCCTCCTCAAGTACTTGGTGGGCCTCCAGGAGCCTCGACCAGTGCGCTTCATTATTTGTGACACTAAAGGGGACTTTGGTATCTTGAGACAGTTTACCGTATCCTCCAGCTATCTCAATGAAAAACCGACCTGGGACCGGGGATGTAGCTCAGTGGCACCACGCCTTGTGCAAGCGCAAGGTCCTAAGTTCAATCCCTGATACTGAAAAAAGAAAAGAAAAGAAAAACCAACTGGGACCCCTTTTCATGTCTCAAATATACCCCCAGAAACTACTTTAAGGGAATCCCCGAGAAGGGATCAGATTTGAAAGGGAATCTGCACGCCACCCTCTGCAGCAGTGATTTTCAGTGAGATGTAGTTCTGACTCTTGGTGGTGGCTGGAAGTGACAGAATTGTTGGTCATCATAATGTGGGGTCTGCTGCTGGAAGGCTTCGGGATGCCACATGCTCACAGTGTATAATAGTGCCACAAGATGAAGAATCGGCCTTCCCAATTGCAGTTAGCAGCCATCTGAGAAACATAGGTGGGAAATGCTGATGTAGGAGGACTACTGTTTGTCCCACAGGGGACCCATATCCCCAGGAGGCACTGAATGTGGGTGACCCGGCATGCAGCATCTGCAGAGTGCATTAGGCTTGTGCGGGGGAGGTCTGGAATTCCAGCCCACTAGAGGCGAGGTGTTGGGTACAGTAGTAGAAGTGGGTGCAGCTAAGGTAGGTGTGGGAGGCATGGCTGTTGTGGGTGCCAGGGCAGGGTCTGAGCTGAAGAGTGGGTGTTCATGGCAGCCTCTCCTCCTACCACTAGGTTTTTATTCAAGGCCAAGAAGGCCGCCATGATGACTCAACCACCAGCTACCCCTACTCTGCCCCGACTCCCTCGAGATGTGGTGCCCACTGACAACCGTGATGACCCGGAAATCATCCTCAACACAACCACGGTGTGAACCAGGAGTGCTCAGCTTTGGGGACCCCTCAGCATAACATGGGAATGCCCAATTTCCAAATTTTCTGCCTCATAGCTGGGGATACCCCAGTTCACACCAGAAAGCCACAAGGTCCAGCATACTTCAGATTTGGAGGGATAATTCTTTACACCCCTACTCCGTGTAACTAGTGACCTGGCTGAGTGTGGTGGCGCACGCCTGTAATCCCAGCACTCGGGAGGCTGAGGCAGGAGGATCACTGTGAGTTCGAGACCAGCCTGGGCTACATAGTGAGTTCCAGGTCAGTCTCAACTACATAGTGAGACCCTGTCTCAAA
>NW_022900931.1:58255829-58267591 GCF_012274545.1 Fukomys damarensis
AGAAAAAAAAATATTTCTAGTGACCTAAAAATGGCAGGTAGCACAATGGAATGATGAGGCACATTCATAGGGTATAACTCATAGGGATCCTAAAATCCAGGGAACACCCACCATTTGGGTCTACACATATAAACACAGGACACCAAATTTAATTAGCTGCTCAGATATATCCCTGGGGAGATAAATTCACAGTCATCCCAATATAATTTTAAGACTTGCCAAATCTGGACTATTTTATGAGACAGCCTAGTAGTTAGGATCATGGGCCACCCAGATGTCACTTCCCTGCTGTGTGCCTTCCTTTCTGTGGGAGCACTGTTATGTCCCCATCATTTTATCCAAGGGAGGATAAAAATTGTACCCACCTGATACACAGTTGGAATGAGTTAGTTTGTGTAAAGAATCCTAAAGCACTAAGTGCTACTTATGAGCTATTTATTATTCATTACTTTGCTGTAACCTGGGAAGGGACCCAGATATAGGGGCATCAAAAATATTCCCCAAAGACTCCCAAGTGTAGAAATGCATTAGAAGCCACAGAAACAGAGATATAGATTTGGGGGTGGGGTGGGATCTTAATTTCTGCCACTTCTTGTTATGATTCCAAAGACCCTGAGAATCCAGGGAAACCAACTGAGAGCTGCCGGCAAACCTGACAATCTTCCTGACTGACCTCTGGTCACTCTGTGTGTCCCCAGTACTATTACTCCGTGAGGGTCTTCGCCGGCCAGGAGCCCAGCTGTGTGTGGGTGGGCTGGGTCACCCCTGACTACCATCAGCATGATATGAACTTCGACCTCAGTAAGGTCCGGGCAGTGACGGTGACCATGGGGGATGAACAGGGCAACGTCCACAGCAGGTGACAGGGTGCAGGGCACTGTGGGGAGGGTGGCAAGCAGCAGGAAGCTGAGCTCCTGTGGCTGGCTGGCTGGCTGTGGGACCCGGGGACCCTGTGGAGCAGGAGGGATCTCTGGAGTCTCTCCTCGCACCTGGCTCAGAAGCTTCCTTTCTCCTCTTCCTTCTCCTTTTTTGTTCCCTTGCTTCTAATTGCTCCTGCTCTGTTTTTTCCTTCGCTCTTTCTCCATTTCCACATCTCTGTTTTCCTTCTTCTTCTCCCTCTGTGTTCCTCCCTTCGCTTTTCTCTCCTCCATCTCCTCTCCCTACTCCTTCAGTCCCACTTCCCATCAGGACATAAAGATTCTAAGCCTGAGGGGTCAGGGCCTGGGATGAGGGGGTCTCATACTCCGGTCCGCATTTGGGGCTGGAGTCCTGAGATCACTGTATACATGGAACTTGGGGGAGGGGGGTGGGTCCAGGGTCCAAAGCTCCTGGACTGAGAATCCATGCAGTGATCACTTCTGTCCTCTCCAGCCTCAAGTGCAGCAACTGCTACATGGTGTGGGGTGGGGACTTCGTGAGCCCCGGGCAGCAGGGCCGGATCAGCCATATGGACCTTGTCATTGGATGCCTGGTAGACCTGGCCACTGGCTTAATGACCTTTACAGCTAATGGCAAAGAGAGCAACACCTTCTTCCAGGTGAGCCCAGCCCTCAGCAACTTAGCAACAGCACCCTTATGTCCCAGCATCCCAGGATGACCCTTCTAGGCCCCACCCTGAGGCCAGACACCACAGAGATAGAAAAAAAAAAACAGTTCATCCATCCATGGGAAGCCGCGGGGAGATCACCTAGATGAACCTTGCTTTAAAGTAAAGCCCAGAATGGTGGAGACAGAGTACAGCTTGACTTTGAAGAGAGGCCCATAATCCCTCATGGGCTGGGTGACACCCTAGGGTGGGCCAGAATCCTATGGTAAGGGTTCCTTTTCCACATTTTATTATGAAAAAATGTATTTTCAAGGATGCCGTAGCATTAAGGGAATTGTGAATGCCTATGTGCCCACCATCAAAACCCACCATTAATGTTTTACTCCATTGGCTTTATCACATATTTATCCGCATATCTATCCTTTAATCCATCTAAGATGAGTTTTATAAAGCTTTATTTTAAATGGAGAAATATGCAAAAATGGAATAGCGTCATGAACGACCAGGTCCGCATCACACAGCTTCAACCACCCACTCACAGACAATCTCCTTTCGTCTTTACGCCTACTTCCCTCCCACAGCCACTGCAGGATTTTGGAGCAAATTGCATGCATCATATAGTTTCATCTCTTTTCAGTATGTATCTTTAAAAGATAAGGATTATTTTAAAATGCATAACCATAATGCCACTATCATCTGAAGAAAAAAACCCAATAGTTCCTCACTACCATCAAATATCTGGTCCATGTTCAAATTTCTCTGGTTGTCTCAAAAATGGCTTCTTACCATTTTTTAACTTGAATTGGAATCTAAGTAAAATCACATGTGCATCATTTTTGTTTTCTGCGCTGTTGGGGATGGAACCCAGGGCCTCACACACGCTAGGCACCACTGAGGCACATCCGCAGCCCATGGTCATATATTTTAATTGGCTGTTTTGTGCCTTGAGTCTCTCCGTACGTTGTTTTCTCCTCCCATCTCTCCCCGCAACTCCTTTGAAATATATTTGCTGAAAGAACCAGGTTGTTTGTGCTCGTTGATGTGAGGTCGCTGGGCCTGCAAGTCCAGTGCCTCTTGGGAAGCTGTTAGAAAAACAGAATCTGAGGGCCCTCCCCAGACCTCCTGAGTCTGAGTCTGCCTCTGACTGAGGCCCCAGAGGGGATCCTTGTGCACATTAACTTCTGGGGAGCGTCAGCCTTGTTGCGCACCGTCGCTGTGACATCTTTGTAACTTTCCTCTGTCCCCTGTATTTCATTTAAACTGGGGATTAGGTCTAGAGGTGCACTGAGATTCAGGATTGCTTTCGGCAAGCTGCTGCACACATGGTGTGATTTGGAGTAGGGGAGACTGTCAGGGTGGGCTCCCCTGGGAAGATGGAGGGAGGGTGGTCAAGGGACACTCTCCGTTTTTTTGTTTGTTTTGTTTTGCTTTGCTTTTTGTTTGTTTCGTTTTGTCTCCGTGTGTGCTACTAGAGATTACACCCAGCACCTTTGTACTAAGCTACATCCTGAGCACTTCTAAAAAAATGTTTATTTTGAGACAAGGCCTCATTAAGTCACTAAATTCCCTAAGCTGAGCTTGAACTTGCAATCCTCCTGCCTCAGCTTTCCAAGACTGCTGGTCTGTCTGGTTTTCAAAAAAGGATTATGCTAGAGAGAAAAATTGGCAAGATATCCCGGGAGGGGGGCATCATGTGCTCTACGACACTGACAATAAGCCAGGCATGGAGGCATACACCTGTAATCGCAGAACAATGGGAGGCTGAGGCAGGAAAATCGAAACAACTTATAAAGGCTGAACAACTTATCAACTCAATGAGACCCTGACACAAAAGGAAAAAACTTAAAAGGGCTGGGCATGTAGTTCAGTGCAAAGGCCTGGGTTCAGTTCCCAGTACCAGGAAAAAACATTGTTTTGCAGATAATGGGTTGTCCTGGGTCTGCTGGACCAGGGGTGGCAGAGCCCAAGGATGACCTCAGAGCCTTCATGTGGTGCCCAGTGCCCAAGTGTGGATCTGCAAGCTTGACCCTGGCATTTAAGGTTGAGTCCTGAACCCCCAGCCCACCCTCACCCTTACCTTCTTCTGCTGGCAGGTGGAACCCAACACGAAGCTGTTTCCTGCCGTCTTCGTCCTGCCCACCAACCAGAACGTCATCCAGTTTGAACTGGGGAAGCAGAAGGTAAGGGTACAGGCTGAGGAGGGAGGAGTGGGAGGATGCTCCAGAAAGGTGCGGGTTGGGGAGGGCTGGGAATCCTGACCCATGTGTGATTCTGCTCCCCCAGAACATCATGCCGCTATCCGCCGCTATGTTCATGAGCGAGCGCAAGAACCCAGCCCCGCAGTGCCCACCAAGGCTAGAGGTGCAGATGCTGATGCCAGTCTCCTGGAGCCGCATGCCCAACCACTTCCTGCAGGTGGACACGCGGCGTGCTGGCGAGCGGCTCGGCTGGGCCCTGCAGTGCCAGGAGCCGCTGACCATGATGGCTTTGCACATCCCCGAGGAGAACAGGTCAGGGCCTGGCAAGTGGCACAGGGACAGATGCTGTCGGCTCAGTGCCTCCTCTAAGGCCTCCACAAGGCCACTCCATGAGCCTATTTGGGGGGCCCTGACTCAGCTCAGGCCTCCCCAGATAGCATCCTAGGGGGCTCCAGATCCACCTCAGGGGCCCCTAGACACACCCCAGTGTAACACACTCACCTTAGGGCTCCCAGACCCACACTCCAGGGCCCTGATCCCATCTCAGGGAGCCCAGACCCACATCAAGGAATCCAGACAATGACTTGGGGTCCGGACACTACGCAGGGAAGCTTTAAACAGGTCCCATGAAGATCTCAACCTACTCCAGGGGGCCAGACACACTCAGGGCTACATATTTGTTCACATGGATGCCAGGAAGTCTTGAGGAACTCTGCACACGGCCAGGGACCCCCGATACCCTAAGAGGCTTCTGACATGCCTCAGTCTTTTCTTCATTCATTTGATAAATAGCTCTAGACTCCTGTGTGATCAGCAGCATTCTAGCCCGGTGACACCAAGCCTTTGGCACCAAGTGACATTCTAGTAATGCTCACATATAATTCAGGTTACTCTCTGTGGTCCCTGTCTCTGTCTCCCACCTCCCTGCCCATTTTGTCCCTGCCTGTGCTCCTCACCTCTGCCACAGGTGCATGGATATCCTGGAGCTGTCTGAGCGCCTGGACCTGCAGCGCTTCCACTCGCACACCCTCTCCCTCTACCGCGCAGTGTGTGCCCTGGGCAACAACCGCGTGGCTCATGCTCTGTGCAGCCATGTGGACCAGGCACAGCTGCTGCATGCGCTGGAGGACGCACACCTGCCGGGGCCTCTGCGCGCAGGCTACTATGATCTCCTCATCAGCATCCACCTGGAAAGCGCCTGCCGCAGCCGCCGCTCCATGCTTTCGGAATACATCGTGCCCCTCACCTCCGAGACCCGTGCCATCACACTCTTCCCGCCTAGACCCACCTCCGAAGATGGTTCCCGCCGCCACGGCCTGCCAGGCGTTGGAGTCACCACCTCCTTGAGGCCCCCACACCACTTCTCACCCCCTTGCTTTGTGATGGCTCTGCCGGTGGCTGGGGCAGCAGAAGCTCCGGCCCGCCTCAGCCCTGCTATTCCTCTGGAGGCCCTGCGGGACAAGGCCCTGAGAATGCTGGGTGAGGCCGTGCGAGATGGTGGCCAACACGCACGAGACCCCGTTGGGGGCTCCGTGGAGTTCCAGTTCGTGCCCGTGCTCAAGCTTGTGTCCACCCTGCTGGTAATGGCTTCCTCCTGCTTCCCTCGCCCACTCTCCTGCAGTCGAAATAATCCCTCCATCTATATATCAACTCCCTTCCCATTTATACCGCGAACTTGTCCATCCAGCCATTCATTCATCCATCCACCTTTCACATGTCCCCCACCATTTATTCACCCTTTATTCAACTTTTTCTTCCACACATTCATCTATCTTCTACTCATGTTTATTAATGTCTTCTTCCTTCTTCCCACTCCTCCATCCAACCATCATTCATTCATTCCTGCGTCCATTCATCCTCCACCCACCTTTCCATCTGCTCATTCCCCCGTTCATTCACTATATAACCTCATTTTCCCACCTACAAGCTCGTCTATCTTTCTGTCCTTCTATTTTATGCCCATCGTCCATCCATCTATCGATTTTGTCCATTTGCCCATATCCTTCCATTCGGTCACACATCTATTTACTCCCCTTCCCACTTAGCTATCCATTTACCAGTGTACTCACCCACAGGCCCGTCCATTCCTCTGCTTCTGTTTACCTTTCCCCCGTGTCGGTACTTTTCCATCCCCATGTATGTATACCCATCCTCTACCCACAAATCTACCCAGCCATCTACACCCACACATCCATCCTCCATTCTTTATTTCATGTACCCCTTTATTCATGTACTCATGTCACCATCCATCCCTTTATCAATCCAGCTTTGTATGCATAAACTCATTCATCCACCCCTCCACCTACACCTTGCCCTTTCCCTTGGCTATTTCTCAATGATCTGTTTATCTATCCACTCATTTACTTGCTTATGGATCTATCATACTGCAGTAAATTAGTATCTTTATTGTGCTGGCTGAGCTGGTAGATTCTGGGAGCTCTGTGGGCCTCCCTGAGATGTAGGGTGTGTCCTGTCCCAGAGCCACATATACTCAGGCTTGGGGGAAAGGACATCAGGAGGGTGGATGGGAGGAATCAAATGCCATTCTGCTTGTGGGAGGAACCATATCAGACAAAGCAGGAATGAACTTGACATGTACAGAAGCAGAAGAAGCAGGTGAGTGAGGCCAGGAACTGATTTTGGAGATCGTATAGGTCACAGTGAGGGACTCAGACCTTGTCCTGCAGGTGATGGGTGTCTTTGGCGATGAGGATGTGAAACAGATCTTAAAGATGATTGAGCCTGAAGTATTCAAAGAGGAAGAAGAGGAAGAGGTGGAGGAGGAGGAAGGAGAGGAGGAAGAAGAGGAAGACGAAGAGGAGAAGGAGGAGGATGAAGAGGAAGGGACACACGAGAAGGACGATGAAGAAAAAGAGGAAGAGGAGGCAGCAGAAGGGGAGAAAGAAGACTTGGAGGAGGGACTGCTGCAGATGAAGCTTCCAGAATCTGTGAAGTTACAGGTGGGTTGCTTTTTCCTGTCTTTCGGTCTCCATCCAGCTGGGATGAGGATACAAGCTGGTGAGCCACAAGTCTGGACTTTGTCCTGAGGCAGCGGGGAGGTGGAAGTCCATAAATCAGTGGAGCCATGTTGGCTTGCAGTGATCTCTCTGGTTTCCGTCTGAGAGGAGGTCATAGAGGACCCTGAATTAAGGATCTGAGCAGGAGTTGGTGGTGGCTGGACCGGGGCAGGACCACGGAGAAGGCAGAATTTCAAGAAAACCCCAATGGTCTCACAACCATGCTGCCTACTGTATGGCTGTCCTCTCACAGATGTGCCACCTGCTAGAGTACTTCTGTGACCAAGATCTGCAGCACCGTGTGGAGTCCCTGGCAGCCTTTGCAGAGCGCTATGTGGACAAGCTCCAGAGCAACCAGCGGGACCGCTATGGCCTCCTCATGAAAGCCTTCACCATGAGCGCAGCTGAGACTGCAAGACGCACCCGGGAGTTCCGCTCCCCACCCCAGGAACAGGTCCTCTGACCCCTGACTCTAGTTAGTTGTACCACTTAAACCCCAGGCTCAGCCTCTGTCCTGACTGACCATGGTGGTCTCTCAACCTCAGAACCAATGCCTGACCCTTGAACCCCTGATATATTTATCTCTTGTGCCCCTCTGTGCACCACCTTGACCTCAGTGCCACCTAAGACTGATCCTGACCTCTTTCGGACCTCTTCCCTCCTCTCCCTGATAGTCTTCTCTAACTCACACACTTTGGCTCATGACCTTATAGAGGGACTTACAATTGGATCTTTGATCCTTGACTTCAGAACTTCTGTTCTGTGGCCTCTGATTCTCATTCAAACCATTGACTTTCCCCTAGATCAACATGCTATTGCAATTCAAAGATGATGCAGATGAGGAGGACTGTCCCCTGCCTGATGACATCAAGCAGGATTTGCAGGATTTCCATCAAGACCTGCTGACCCACTGTGGTAAGGAGAAGGGATCAGAGAGCCCTCCCCACAAGGTTTCTCTCTCTTTTTTTTCCAGTCATATGTTACTTTCCTAATTTGTAATTATTAACAATCCCCTTGTCTGGCCATGCCTGCCTTGCAAGCTCAAGGTCCTCCGTTTGATCCCCGGCACCCCCCCACAAGGAGAGAATTAAGTAGCACTAGATCAGCTGGGGATTTAGCTCAGGGAAAACACACCTACTAGATCAAAAGTCTAGCTAGCCAGAGTCCTCTTTCTCCCACTTTTGCGTGAGTTTGCAGTCTCCCAAACCCACGCTAGGGAAGCTCTTTACAAGGGTGGGCAGTGCTTCTGAGTCTCTGAATGATTACAGCATTCCATAGAACTGCTTCTTCCAGAATGAGCGTCTCATCCAGCGACCTGAAGAGAGGAAGTGTGGTCACCAGGGAGAAGGGCGGCTGCTGGGAGAGCCGTGGTGTTTCTCAATGAAGTCTCTGATGTGGCTAAAACCCTAGGAGAAATGTTAAATTTCTGGATGATCCTTTTCCCACGGCCAGCCATATCTGTATATTAGTCATGGGCTCCAAGTTATTTGGCAGAACAGCAGACAGATTATTTTTACTTTCAACTTCAACAGTCTTTGTTTTAGAAACAATTTTTGGTGAGACACTTCCCAGCCTGTACTCCTGCCCTGAGAAGGGATGGCATGCAGGCTTCAAGGACCTACATACTTCATTTTTCTTATCTTCAACTTTAACCTCCACCTCCTCTTTATGAAAAATTCCCTGTAATTCTAAAGGCAATTCCCCCTTCTTGATGGAATTCAGAAGCTGCTGACTTGCACCCATCAGAGTAACTTCTAAAATCATCATTGACTGTGACTCCATTTTTCCATAATTTTATACTTACATCTGTTTCTTCTGTTCAGTCAGGATAAGCATTTGGCTCCAATCTCCTTAGCTTCCTCAAAAATATTCACAATTCCTTTGTCAATTATCACTAAGTGGGTGATTGCCAGGTCCTGTTTCACAAACCCAGTCTTCTTTTATACTTTCAAGATTATCTTCTCTTTCATTCTCTTTGTGTTACTTATCAAGTATTATCCCACTTACTCCCAACAACGGTGGTAATAAAAACCAGTCAGAAGATGGAATAGACTGTGCTTTAAGCTGGGCGTGGTGGCACACACTTGTAATCCCAGCACTTGGGAGGCTGAGGCAGGAGGCAGGAGGATTACAACCAGTTGGAGGTCAGCCTAAAGGCCACTCTGAACCACATAGTGACACCCTGTCCTGGGGCGCGGCCTCCCGGCCTGACCCTCCAGTCCCTCAGGGCCCATGGGCACCATCTCCCCTGCTCAGTGGGAGTTGCTCAGGATGCTGCCATGCCAGACTGCTCCCACAAACTTTCTCTCGAGACAGCTTCTGAAGTTTCCCTCAGATTCCCTGACCTTAAACATCTGTGTTTTGGTGCTGTATAACTGGACTGGTGAACAGATACACAGTAAGTGGAAGGACATATTTATATGAGCGTTTGGATGGATGAGTGTATAGATTAATGACTGTAGGCAGGTGAGTAGATGGATGTATGAATCGATGTGTAGAATGATGAATGAATAAATAAGAAGGCTAGTTGGCTGGCTGACTAGAAGAATGCATGGAAGATTTAAAGTTGGGTGGAGACCTGGCTAACTGATTGCCAAGTCAGTTGATAATTTTATTTTGAGATTCCCTTGTATGTGGTGATGTCTTTTTTTGTTGTTGTTCCCTTTTTTTTTTATGGCACTGGAGATGGAACCCAGGGGCTTAGCACTTAGCTACAGCCTCAGCTCTTTTTAGTTTTTATTTGGAGATATAATGTCACTTAGTTGCTAAATTGTCCAGGCTGGGCTGCTTCAGCCTCCCAGAGTGCTGGGATTACAGGACTGTGCCACCACACCTGGCTAGTGATGGGTTATTTTTCTCTGGCTGACTTTCAAGATTTTCTCTTCATCTTTGCCTTCAGTTGTTTGGGTAAGATGTATGGAGCTTTTTAAGTTTATCCTATTTGGAGTTTGAGTTTCTTAGATGTGAACATTAATATTTTCATCAAGGTTGGAAAGTTTTGGACCAATGCCTCTTCAAATGTGGTTTCTTTCTTCTCTCTTCTCCTTCTGGAACTCATTCTGAAGATAGTGGTTTCTTGATCATATCCTATGGGGTTCAGAGACTCCTTTTCTCATAATTCTTTTATTTTTCACTTCTTCAGACTGGAGAATCTCTATGTCCTATCTTCAAGTTCACTGTTTTTTTCTCCTGCCAGCTCAAATATGCTATTGAACCTCTCTCATGAGGTTTTTTTTTTTTTTGGTACTGGGGAGCAAACTTGGGACCTTGCACTTGTAAAGCAGGTGGCGGAACCACAGAGCTAAATCCCCAGCCCTATGATTTTATTTTGGTTGTTGTATTTTCCTTTTTTAAAGTTAAAAATTAATTGATACATAATTGCACAGTTATTCTCCCTGGTTCTTTTAAAATGTCGTTTACCATATTAATGTTCTCTACAGGATGTGTCACTGCCAATCAAGTTTCTTGTAACTCTTCAGACATTTTTGTTCTAGTTCTTTGAACATATTTACAATAGCTGGCTTAAAAGGCAAATGTTTTGCAGAATGAATGAATGAACAAAAACATAAATATATGAAGGAATAGATGGGGTCAGGAGGATCACTTTGAGTTTGAAGCCAGCCTAGGATACATAGTGAGTTCAAAGCCAGCCTGAACTACACAGTGAGACTCAGTCTTAAAAAAACAAACAAAGAAAGAATGGGAAACGTCGTGAGTGTGCTCGTGAATGAGGAGTGAATGAAGTAAATGACGAAGCAGGTGAACAAGCAGGCATATAAGCGACTTTCCTTCCCTTCTTTTTTTTTTTTTGGTTTTTTGAGGCAGGGTCTCACTATGTAGTTGAGGCT
This sequence comes from Fukomys damarensis, assembly GCF_012274545.1. Classification (NCBI taxonomy): domain Eukaryota; kingdom Metazoa; phylum Chordata; class Mammalia; order Rodentia; family Bathyergidae; genus Fukomys; species Fukomys damarensis. The sequence continues at coordinate 58,266,439 of NW_022900931.1, forward strand.
GACCTAGAACTCACTATGTAGCCCAGGCTGGTGCGTTATGAAATGTTATGACTTTTCCTGTGTTGCTAAGAATGGTGAAATAGTTTTTACCCGAGTCTACGATTGAAAAAAAAAATCAGACATCATTATAGTTAAAATTTACCCGTTTCGACTGGGGTTATGTGCTCATTTGAATTTCTCCTTTCAATAATAGTCTATTTCACAAACATTTCTCCAGCATGTCAGAGTCTGTTGTACCAGTAAGGGAGAGACACATTTACGGCTTGCGCCACCACGATGGGCTCATTCCCTTCCTTCTTGACCACCTCCAGGAATTCAGCTGGAGGGGGAGGAGGAGGAAGCAGAGGAGGAGACCACTCTGGGCAGCCGCTTGATGAGCCTGCTGGAGAAGGTGCGGCTGGTGAAGAAGAAGGAGGAAAAGCCGGAGGAGGAGCCACCTGCAGAGGAGCCCAAACTGCGTGAGGACCGAGGACAGCAGGGACAGGAAAGAGAGTGGCAGCGGCTCTGTACCTGAGGACCCTCAGTCTAACATAGGCTGTGAGGAGGAAGGGAAGGGCAAGTAGAGAGGCAGGGCAGAGAGAGGAAGAGCCTAGGAGGAGGAGGAGGCAGCCAGGGCATGGCCCAATTCGGGGGCTGCAGCCTGGGCATGGACCAGAGCAGGGATGCGCCTCCAGCCCAGGGTGGTGGCAGCTTCTGTACCACTGTGGCCTCCAGGCCCTCAGCTTTTGTTTTTCTTTTCTCCTGTGATGAGACAGTTACCATGCCGAAGGGTTACAAAAGCAGTTATGGTAAGTGTTGACTAAGCTGTCACTATGCAAACACATACCATATTAGCCACACATCATAAGGACAGTCTCTGGTGTTGGTATAGGTTTTAATCCTGTAACGGTCAAGATCATTTATCAGGCCAGCTCTGAGCCCCAGCACTGTTAGCAGGGCTGTAAAAACCAACAATGGGAAAGTCAAAGCCCTTGCTCTCAAAGGGCTCAGAATATTATACCAAATACAAGGCAGGCATGGTGGTGCATACCTGTAATCCTAGCACTCAGAAGGCTCAGGCAGAAGGCTCTTGAGATTGAGGCCAGACTGGGCTGCATGATAAGATCCTCTCTCAAACAAACAAACAAAGAAAAAGATTATTGTATCAAATATA
>NW_022900931.1:58267613-58289178 GCF_012274545.1 Fukomys damarensis
GATACATGGATTTCAGGTAGTCCTAGGTGCTAAGAAGGAAAATAAGGTCTGAGAGGTGGAAGAGGGACAGGGATGGAAGGGTCACAGAGAGGTGTGCAAAGATGTGCAAAGATCTGGGAAAGGACCAGTGGTATGAAAGGAAGAGACAGTTCCACGCTCCAAGGTCAGCATGGCTAGAGCAGGGTGGTTGGTACCTGAGAGGCCTGTGAGAAGAGGGGCCTCTCCTGCATCCTTCCGGCTCTGTGTTCTGACCCCTGTGTCCCTTTCCCAGATTCCCTGCAGGAGCTGGTGTCCCACATGGTGGTCCGTTGGGCCCAGGAGGACTTTGTGCAGAGCCCTGAGCTGGTCCGGGCCATGTTCAGCCTCCTGCACCGGCAGTACGATGGGCTCGGCGAGCTCTTGCGTGCCTTGCCGCGGGCATACACCATCTCGCTGTCCTCTGTGAAGGACACCATGAGCCTGCTCGAGTGCCTGGGCCAGATCCGCTCACTGCTGATTGTACAGATGGGCCCCCAGGAGGAGAACCTCATGATCCAGAGCATCGGGTGAGGCCCCTCCCCATGGGGCATGTTTGCCTCCAGCCAGTGCCCTATGTAGAGTCCTCTTGATATGATGAGTTTAAGGCCAGCCCGGGCTACGAGTGAGATGCTGTCTCAACAAAGCAAAACATTCTAAAGAAAACAGGGATGAATGAACACAACGAACGAACCATCTGAAAAAGCAGCTGTCATGGTATTGAGCCCTTAAATGTCAAATGTGGCTCCTCCATTCCTCAGCAGCACCTATTAAGCACCTACTGTGTGCCAGGCCTCTGTAAGCACTTGGGGACATGCATGGTATCATGACAGAGATCTCTGTCCTAGGGGAGCCTGCCCTGGGTTGAGGCCTCAGTTTCCTTACCTGTGAAAATAGGGCCAATCATAGTTCCTGCCATCCCCCAGTGGACACAGGGATGAATGAGTTCAAGTCTGTAAAGGGGAAGGTGCAGGGTGCAGAGTAATAGGTCAAGCTTAGGCATGATAGTAGCACTCTGGGAGGCTGAGGCAGGAGGATCAGAAGTTTGAAGCTAACCTGGGCAACTTAAGGTAACCCTGTCTCAAAATTAAAAAATAAAAAGGGGCCAGAGATGCAAAGGCCCTGCATTTAATCCTCAGTACCTTAAAAAAAAAAAAAAAAAAGGAATACAGAAAGGTAAATAAATGTTGTTATCGTGATGATGGCAGTAGTTCCCCCAGACACGGCGACCCCGCCTGTGGTGACCCCACACATTCTCTGTCCACAGGAACATCATGAACAACAAAGTCTTCTACCAACACCCCAACCTCATGAGGGCGCTGGGCATGCATGAGACAGTCATGGAGGTCATGGTGAACGTCCTCGGGGGCGGTGAATCCAAGGTGAGGGCCGAGGTTGGCCTGGGAACTCAGGAAGAGTCCACAAATGGCAGGCACTGACCATGGGCCCACCCTGCCACCCCAGGAGATCCGCTTCCCCAAGATGGTGACGAGCTGCTGCCGCTTCCTCTGCTACTTCTGCCGGATCAGCCGGCAGAACCAGCGCTCCATGTTTGACCACCTCAGCTACCTGCTGGAGAACAGCGGCATCGGCCTGGGTGAGAAAGCCTGACCCCAGGGGCTGCTCCTGGAGCCTGCTGCGCCAGCTCCTGCATTCATTCAGCATTCTACAAACGCTCAGTCTCTGCCCGACACAGCATGTGCGGGTGATGAGTAGCACTGGAACACAGCAGTGACTAAACAGCCCTGCCTGACCCTCACTGGGCTCACAGTGTGATGATGAAGATGGTCCCACATTAGGCAGCGACATCCCACACTGGTCAGACCTGGGATGGAGGAGCACAGAGCAGACAGGAAGGAAAAGGAAAGGGGTGGACAGGGAGGGCTTCCGGAGCTGACACAAACGGGAGTGAGACAGGCAGCTGCGCCCCTCCGAAGATCGCCCTCACTCTCTCTTCCCACACAGGCATGCAGGGTTCCACACCCCTGGACGTGGCCGCTGCCTCTGTCATCGACAACAATGAGCTGGCCTTGGCACTGCAGGAGCAGGACCTGGAGAAGGTGTGGAGGGAGAGGCCTGGCTCTCCCTGGCTGCTGGGACACCTGTGGACTCTGAGCCCCTCCTGGGGGGCGTTTCTGGGCAGCCCAGAATCAGAGGGGAATAATTTGCTGGGAGATAACAGCATCCAGGGGCCCATTCATGGGGCGCTGCAGGGTGGGCACATCCGTACCCTACGCTCCTGGCTGGGTGGTCCCTGCAGTGCAGTGCCTTCTTCGTGCTGTGAGGCCATGTGTGGCTCTGGAGTTCAGCACCTTAGAGTCAGCTCCCTTGCTGTGTGGCTTTGGATAAGTGACCGCCTCTCCAGGCCTCTATGACCTCAGCTCGACAATGAGCAGAGTCACAGAACCAGCTGCACGCAGTTGTTATGAAACAGTGCTCAACAACAGCCAGCTGCTATCATATAATTATTCACTTAACAAATATTTATCATGCACACACTATAGGTGAGGACCTGTCCAAGTAGTGGTGTGACAGTCAAAACTCCCTGTCCTCATGCAGCTGACCTTCTCATTGGGAGGATGGATAACAAGATGAATGAATAACATGCTGTTAGTGAGTGACAGGCGTTAAGAGGGAAAACAAGTGAGAAAGGAGAGAGCTATCAAGTGTAGAGAGTGTGACTGAGGCCTGGGATGTAGCTCAGGGGTGCTGCGCCTGCCTTGCAAGCACAAAGTCCTGAGTTTGATCTGTGGTACCAAACAAAACAAAACAAGAGGTTGTCTGAGTTAGGCAAGAGTGGTCAGAGAAAGTCACTTTGAGAAAGTGATGTTGAGTAAAGCTCAGGAGGTGAGGGCCGGATAGAGACCAGGCGAGGAGCATTCCATGCCGAAGGCACAGTCTGTGCAAAGGTCCAGAGGCAGTGTGAGCCTTGGCGGTTTGAGCAGATACCAGGGTGGATGGAACAGAGAAAGTGAGAGATGAGTGGCTGGAGAGAGCAGGGAAATGACAGGCCATGTGAGATCTTATGGGTCACACTGGGGACTCTGGCTTTTGAGAGAGAGCCACAGCATCTGGCCAGGGCATATGACCTGACTCAAGTGTTCACAGGTGTACATGGAACTGACTGAGGGTAGCAGGGAGCCTGAGGGGGCTGCTGCCGTGGGCCCAGTGGGGATGAGTATGGATAGGACAGGGGTTATTTTCTGAAGGGTCCAGAGATGAAGGGGGCCGAGGAGCTCCAGAGGTGCACAGACGCCTGAGACAGGGCGAGATGGGCATGTGGGTCTGGCCTCTGGCTAAGCCTCCTCCTGTTCCCAGGTCGTGTCCTACCTGGCAGGCTGTGGCCTCCAAAGCTGCCCCATGCTGCTGGCCAAAGGGTACCCGGACATAGGCTGGAACCCCTGCGGCGGTGAGCGCTACCTGGATTTCCTTCGCTTCGCTGTCTTCGTCAATGGTGAGGCAGGGCATGGTGGTGCAGGGCTGGACATGTGGGGGTCAGTGGCCAAAGCCTCCGGGTGTAACCGTCTACATCCTGAGCCTCAGGCCTGCCCAGGTCAGGGATCCTCTCAAGAGAGGCTGGGACTGGGGGTCAACAGGGACCCAGCCTTGTCCCTAGAAGTGTTGGGTGCCCAGGTTGCATGGGGTCCCCAGGCTTATGAGACCTTCTGACCTCCCTGGGGTGGCCAGGTGAGAGTGTGGAGGAGAACGCCAACGTGGTGGTGCGGCTGCTCATCCGCAAGCCTGAGTGCTTCGGGCCAGCCCTGCGGGGTGAGGGAGGCTCAGGGCTGCTGGCTGCCATCGAAGAGGCCATCCGCATCTCGGAGGATCCTGCACGAGACGGCCCAGGTGTCCGCAGGGACAGAAGGCGTGAACAGTGAGTCTCCCGGTTCCCACCCTATAGGGCACCCTTCCCTCCCCATACCCCTGGACGCCCACCCTCAACATCCTGCTCCCTTGCAGCTTTGGTGAGGAAGCCCCCGAAGAAAACCGGGTGCACTTGGGACACGCCATCATGTCCTTCTATGCGGCCTTGATCGACCTGCTGGGACGCTGTGCCCCAGAGATGCATGTGAGATGGGAAATGCCAGGGTGGGGCAGAAGGGAGGGGCACGGGCACCCAGCCTTGTCCTCTTTATCTGGGCATTGGGAGACACTGGTTGGCTCTCACCGTGGGGGTCCTGGACTAGGCATTGCTGGGGACACTGCAGTGACCAACGTAGCCACAGATGCTGATCTCATGGATCTTCTGTCCGGTGTAGGAGACAGACAGCAACAGACCAGAATGGTGGGGGGGGATAGAAGAGGCACAGACAGAGGGGTCAGGACTGGAACTCTAGACTTAGTTCCTCAGGAAGGAGGTCTGCTCTGCCCATTGGAGTGTCTGGAAAGGATGGAATGGAGCAATGTCCAAATGGGGCACAGGTGTCTGATGACTGCCTATCCCCATCTGCCACCCCCAGCTAATCCAAGCCGGCAAGGGTGAGGCCCTGAGGATCCGGGCCATCCTCCGATCCCTCGTGCCCTTGGATGACCTTGTGGGCATCATCAGCCTCCCGCTGCAAATCCCCACCCTGGGCAAAGGTATAAAGTGGCCAGACTTGGCAAGGGAGCAATGCCGGGCAGGGAGCCAGTGGGTCTCAAGGACATGTCTGACGGGTGACCTCCTTGCCTGTAGATGGGGCCCTGGTACAGCCAAAAATGTCAGCCTCTTTTGTGCCGGACCACAAGGCATCCATGGTGCTCTTCCTGGACCGGGTCTATGGCATCGAGAACCAGGACTTCCTGTTACATGTGTTGGACGTAGGCTTCCTTCCTGACATGAGGGCAGCAGCATCTCTGGACACAGTGAGCATCCCTGCTTCCCTGACCACCCTTTCTGCATCCACAGGGCACCCAAGAAGGGTGTTTGTCCTGGAATTGTGTACATAGCAAAATCCCACCATCACCACCACCACCACCATCCGGTTAGGGGGAAAAAAATCCAAACAGAAAAGACTTGTGTTCTGGCAGAGTAGGTAGAGATCTCCAACTTCCGGTTATAAAAACAATCTTTCTAGCTAGCATGGTGGCACACGCCTGTAATTCCAGCACTTGGGGAAACTGAGGCAGGAGGATCACAAGTTCAAGCTCGGCCAGGACAACTTAGTGAACTTGTTTCAAAATATAAAACTAAAAATGGGGTCAGGATATAGCTGAGTATGAAGGCCAATCTCTAAGACTGCCCACCCACAGTCCTTCTCAGTGATGGCAGCACTGTGGACCCAAAAAATCTGGGTACAAAAGTAACAACAGAAGGTGAAAGGCCAGAGAAATGAGTACTGAGGACTGACCACTGATTGAGCAAAATGGAGATGGTGGTGACCTTGACAAACAGTTTCCTCAAGGTGGCAGGGCCAGAGCCTCTGCGGGGGGGGCGGTGCAAGAGAGCTCAGGAGGTAAGGCTGGAGACCGATTTCCTTACAAGTTGCTGGCTGGGGAGGAACAGGAAAGGGATGACTGCTGAAGGGGTGAGCTGGGAAAGGGACGCTGGAACTTGAATCTATAACACATTTATGAGAAATACAGAGTGCAGAGAACAAGTTAACTGACACAACGAGGAAGTATCAAACCAAAGTGGAAATGTGGACAATTCCGCTGGACAAATGGCCCAGTTTCTCCAGCAAATAAATAGCATTACAAGAGGAGGAAAGGGAACAGTTACAGATAAAAAGACCTAAAACACTGGCCAGCCAAATGCAGCGTGCTGACTCTTCTGAGGCCCCGATCCAGACCGTCCCAACTGAATATAAAACAATGTTTGAGACAACTGGAGAAAGTTGATCCTGAAGATGAAACGATTAATTCTGTCACATAATGATGGCAACAGGGGCTGTGAAATACAAGTGCTTGTTAGAATGGAGTGACGTAGTTCAGGGTCTGTGAGTAAAAGGGCGCACGGCTGGGACTTGCATGAAAATACTGTGGGAAATTTCAAGGCCAGCCTGTACTATAAAGCCAGACCTTGTCTCAAAAAAACAACAACAACAACAAACCAACCGCCCCCCAAAAAAAAACTACAGAAAAAAGATGAGGATTGGAGAAGAAATAAGCAGGCAGAACGTCTGTTTCTGTAGACTAGTCAAATCCAAGTAATGGGCTCATATCAGCTTCTGACTTGTGTGCATGTTTGAAATTCTGTAGAGTCCAAAGTAATAAAGAGAGCAGGGTAGTGATGGGAAAAGAGCAAGATTTGGGGAAATGATCAGAAGCCTGGTCCTTTGCCCAGAGTTGTCCGGGAGAGAGTCACAGCCACCCCAGGGGCGTGCAGTGGGCCTGATGTCCGCACTCTGTCCCAGGCCACTTTCAGCACCACGGAGATGGCGCTGGCGCTGAACCGTTACCTGTGCCTGGCAGTGCTGCCGCTCATCACCAAGTGTGCGCCACTCTTTGCGGGAACCGAGCACCGCGCTATCATGGTGGACTCCATGCTTCACACTATTTACCGCCTGTCCCGCGGCCGCTCGCTTACTAAGGCGCAACGCGACGTCATCGAGGACTGCCTCATGGCGCTGTGCAGGTGGGCGGGGCCGTCGGTGGGCGAGGTTACTCAGTGGGCGGGGCCTCCGGGCGGGCGGGCTTCCAGGTGAGATCCACCGCCCCGCGCTGCCCCTGCAGGTACATCCGCCCATCCATGCTCCAGCACCTGCTGCGGCGTCTGGTGTTCGACGTGCCCATCCTGAACGAGTTCGCCAAGATGCCGCTCAAGGTGAGAGCAAGGCTCACTCCCGTGCGCCCTCCATTGCTTCGGTCCGCTCTGGACGAGGGGGCTCAGTGGTATCAGCACCGCCCAATCCAGCTAATCAGCTCTCATGTGAGAGCAGTGTCCTTGCAGAAACCAATTAGCGTCCTCACTTGCTCGCCAAGATTCCCAGGACATTCACTTTGCTTTATTGGTGCCTCTGACATTCCTTAATTAGCTCTTAATTTGCCTAGCCAAGCGAGCCAGCCCCCGCCTCAATTCGCATATTTTTGTGTTGGGGCACAGTACTTTCCGTAATTAGCATTTTATTCGCATGCCTAGACCACCAGCCTTTCACTATTCAAATGAGTGCGTTTATTTGAATAAACAGTACCACAGCTATTCTGAATATTTGCACACTGTCTCTCCTGCTTTTTCATTTGCATAGTGGTTTGCATAAGGAGATACCCCCAACTCGGATATGGTGGCTATTTTGCATGTCTAAATTAGCCCCTACTTCGAGTCTGCACATTGGATAGTGGAGGCACTCTTCTCAGTTATCATATATTTGCATGGGTTCTTGCCTGTGTTTCTATTTGGCATGCTAATCTGCATAAGCACAGAGCACTCTACCCATATGCCCATGTGCGTTGCACCCTACTTATGGATTATTAGCATGCTTATTCCTGTAAAACGACAGACAAAGCCAACTGTAGTTTAATGCCCATCCTGGCTCTAAAATGAGAATGTTAACTTTGCCTGACACACTGTCCAGGGCCGTTCTCCAGTAAACATACCATCCTTTCTCTTAATGGCATATCATTTGCATAGTCCAAACCTCCTTCATAATTTCAAGCACTGCCTCCGTCGGCTTATGCTCCCTCCTGTGGGTCCTTTCTTGCTCCCACCCAGCTCCTCACCAACCACTATGAGCGCTGCTGGAAATACTACTGTCTCCCCACCGGCTGGGCCAACTTCGGGGTCACCTCAGAAGAAGAGCTGCACCTCACGCGCAAACTCTTCTGGGGCATCTTTGACTCCCTGGCACATAAGGTCTGGCCATGCAGGGGACCCCAAAGAGGCCTGTGTAGAAGATCTGGGGCTCAGACTTAGGGGTCCAGATGAAATCCCCAAATTGGAGGGGTTCCATGAAAGGAGCAGCTCTGCACGGGACTCTAGTCTGGGGACTTGGAGATGGGTAACGTGGAGGTGATTTGGGGGTCTAGCCAGGCCTGAAGCTTGGTTTCAGGGAGAAGGACCATAATTCATGTTTGGAGGGTTAGGGAGGAGGGTTAGTGATTAGTATGAGTTGGAGGTCATCATTTCCGGAGTTGGAAAGCTCAGTGAGGCCTGATGGGTCCCCCTGCGCTACCCTTGGTATCCCCAGAAATATGACCAGGAGCTGTACCGCATGGCCATGCCCTGCCTGTGCGCCATCGCGGGGGCCCTGCCTCCTGACTACGTGGATGCTTCATACTCTTCCAAGGCAGAGAAGAAGGCCACAGTTGATGCTGAAGGCAACTTTGATCCCCGACCTGTGGAGACCCTCAAGTGAGAACTGGGGGTGGGAGAAGGTGGGGTTTGAGGTGAACAAGAGGGTTTCAGGGGTGGTGCAAGAACTGGCCCCAACACCTGCTGGCGCCATCCCTCCAACAGCGTGATCATCCCGGAGAAGCTCGACTCCTTCATTAACAAGTTTGCGGAGTACACGCATGAGAAGTGGGCCTTCGACAAGGTTGGCATCAGGGTCCCTGTCCTGGGAACACCCACCCCTGCCAGTCTTCCTCAAGACCCACAGTGTCCTGCAGACCTACCCTTCCCTGAGCCACCCTGCTTTCCCTGGATTACCCAGGTTCCTTGGCGCTCTCAGCTCCTCCAGGGTTCCTCCTGCCTGTGCCCTCATGCTGCCTCCCCTCATCCTGCCCCATCCCCCTCTAGATCCAGAACAACTGGTCCTATGGAGAGAACATAGACGAGGAACTGAAGACCCACCCCATGCTGAGGCCATACAAAACCTTTTCAGAGAAGGTGACCGAGCCTTGGGGACTATACTGGGGGTCGAAATGAAACCTCCACATTCAGGGGTTCAGGAAAGATTGAGGCAGTGTCAGAGGTTTGTATCCAGGTGGATCAGTGCTTAGAGCTCCCCACCCACAGACTATTTTCTCTCATACTGGGTTGCTTCCCTGGGGAACCCCAGATTTCTAGTGTCCCTTCTCTTAGAAGAATCAGGGTGTGAGTTTGATCTCTTGAGCGTAAGACTCGGAGACTCCTGTAAGATGGGATGATGAGATTGTGTTTGGGATGCTCTGTTACGGAGCACATGAGAGACCTGGGCTTGAATCCAGCTGAACCACTTCCCAGCCACATAGTTGAGGATTTTCCTTTCTTGGGACTCTGGAGACAGGGGCCCAAGCCAAGAGCTCCTTCCTCTAATCCTCCCATCCCATTGCACCAACTCTGCTCCCTCTTGTCCACTTCAGGACAAGGAGATTTACCGCTGGCCCATCAAGGAGTCCTTGAAGGCCATGATTGCTTGGGAATGGACCGTAGAGAAGGCCAGGGAGGGTGAGGAGGAAAAAACAGAGAAGAAGAAGACACGGAAGATATCCCAATCTGCCCAGGTGAGGTCATGAAGGTCTGGGTAAGGCATGGGGCTAGGGTGGGAGGTGAGAAGGGTCAAGAAGGGGAGGTGGGAGTCAAAAGAAGCAAGTCCAGAAGAGATGTGTAGAGGTCCAAGTGACCTGGAAAAGGAGACTGCAATGGCCTGAAGGAGCAAAGGGCAGAGGAAAGGAGGGGACGGGTTAGAGACAGGAGGGACTCAGGAATGCAAGCCTCAGGAGGCTGAGGCAGGAGGATCACTTGAGTAAAGGAGTTTCAGGCAGTAGAGGAAGTGTCTAAGAGGAGGGGAGGGGCCAGCCTGGGCTTCCTGTAAGCCCATGCAGCCCTCATCTTCTTCTTGCCCCCTCAGACCTACGACCCACGAGAAGGCTATAACCCACAGCCCCCTGACCTCAGCGGAGTTACCCTGTCCCGGGAGCTTCAGGTGAGACCTCTGATCTTTCACTTGGGGTAGATGGGGGTGTCTGTGGGTGGAAGGCATCCTCCGAATCTGGTCCTTCACTCTGCATCCACCCCCAGGCCATGGCAGAACAACTGGCAGAAAATTACCATAACACATGGGGGCGGAAGAAAAAGCAAGAGCTGGAGGCCAAGGGTGAGGGTCTGTGAGTCCTGGCTTCGTAGCGTGGCTTCTGAACGACTGCCTTCACCCCCTCTGTTTCTGCGTCTGTAGAATGCAATAACTGTTTGCCACCCTAGGGTTGTGGTGAGCGAGTTGGAAAGCAGTGCTTCCGTTATTATTTTTATCTCCTCCTTTATCACTGTCATTGTGCATGCTCTTAACTGCAGAACAGGGCCCGGGAGTTAGCTCAGTGGTGCCGCCGCCTGCCCTGCAAGTGCAAGGCCCTGAGTTAGATACCGGGTACCACAAAAACAAAAACAACAAAACAAAACGAAAAAACCCTGCAGAATAGCCTGAGGTTCTCCTCCACCTTGATTTCTGGTGTTTGTCTCCCCAGGCGGTGGGTCGCATCCCCTGCTAGTCCCCTATGACACGCTTACAGCCAAAGAGAAGGCACGAGATCGGGAGAAGGCCCAGGAGCTGCTCAAATTCCTGCAAATGAATGGCTATGCTGTCACCAGGCAAGTGAGCCAGGCCCCACGGGAAGGCTTCGGGAAGTCGCAGGCAGAAGCTGGAAGGGGCGGGGCCAGAGGGAGGAGCCGGCGGGAGGGGCGGGGTCTAAAGGAGGTGGGCGTGGCATAGGCAGAGATTGGGCCCGAAGTGGGGCACAGAGGAGCTGTGACCTGGGAGAAGGAAGAAGTCAGCAGAGGGAGGACCTGGAGGAGCAGAGGGACAGGAAACAGGGCAGGCCCTGCATCTGAGCTGATCCTGCTCTGCCTCTTGCAGAGGCCTTAAGGACATGGAACTGGACACGTCTTCCATTGAGAAGCGGTTTGCTTTTGGCTTCCTCCAGCAGCTGCTGCGCTGGATGGACATTTCCCAAGAGTTCATCGCTCACCTCGGTAGGAAGAATCCCCTCCCCAGTTTCTGCCTCGCCTACAGATTCACCTAGGAAACCTATTCATATTTATCCCTCCTCCCCTCATCTAATAAGCATCAACTATGCTCCAGGCTTTGTTGGTTGGTGGATTTATAGCGGTCAAAGATCCTGGGCTGGAGATTTAGTTCAGTGGTTCCACTGCCTGCCTCGCAACCACAAGGTCCCAAGTTTGATCCTCCGGTACCAAAAAAGAAGACAAAGATCCTGCCTTTCTGCAACTCCCTTCCTGCAGTGCAGACAGTTAACATCATAAATAACTAAATGATGCAGGATGTTAGGAGGTGGTTAGAGTTACAGGAAGAAGAAATCAATGCCGGGTAGGGGTATAGGGAGTGTGCAACTGGATGTAAATTTAATGAATACAGGCCGTGATGTGACCATCATCCTTTACCCTGAGTGAGACAGAGCCACAGGAGGGGTCTGAGCAGGAGAGGGAGGGACCTGACACGGTGTCCAGAGCCACTCTGGCTTGGCCGGGGTGGAAGCAGGAGCAGAAATGAGACCTGGGCCAATTCTGGCTCTGTTTTGATGGCTGAGACTGTTGGGATGTCCCCCAGATGCCTCTTCTATGTCACTAAGAGTCCCAGCTAGGGCCCCTAGAGTTTTCCCAAGACCCCAGCTTTCCCTGTGAGAGCCACCTCCAGGACCCCCTCCTGCCCCGCAAGTTTCACACGCACTTAGCTCAGCCTACAGCTGAGCCTCCCTGCTGCTCCCACCTTGGCAGCTCCTGCCCCTCTCTGAACCTTTTTCCTCATCGGCCACATGGGGATACAGCTCACTATAACTGCCACCCTTCTGTCGCTTCCTGGCTGTGTGACCCGGAGTCATTATTTCACTGTTGCCTCATCTGGAAAACAGGGGGTACCGACTCTGTCGGGAGGAGACTACAGGGATGATGTTTTTCACGGTACCAGGACAGGTCAGATGTTTAATAATTGGAGCCAGTGTTATGTCACTAATTTTATTCCTATCGCTATTCTTGTTTGACATTGATTAGGGGGTCACTGAGGATTGAATGCAGGGCCTTTGCACGAAGATACATCCCCTGCCCTTTACATTTTTTTTTTTTTTTTTTGAGACAGGGTCTTGCTGAGTTGCTGGATTCCCAAGCTGGCTGCAGTTCGCAGTCCTACTGTCTCGTGCATCACCACGAACAACTGAAATTAATTTTCATTTTCAAATTAATATTTATATCAATTTTTTTCATTTGCCTTACTTATTCATGTATGCCAGATTCACTCAGAACCAGATACTGAAGTTCAGAAAGAAAAGTGCTATGATGGGTGAGGAAGGGATGCTCTATGGCCTTACTACCGGTCTTGTTTGTTCTCCCTACTTTGAGCTTCAGGAAGGGTTTGATCAAGAAATTAGGAAGATCAGGGCTGGGGATTTAGTTTGGTGGTTCCACTGCCTGCTTCTCAAGCTCAAAGTCCCAAGTTCAATCCCCAGTACCGGGGGGGAGGGGAGAAGGAGAGAAGAGGATCACATGAGAGGTAGTGGGGAAAGGTTTATCTAAAAGCTGATAAAGGTGACTTCATACAAGTATTTATCTCCCATCATTTCTTAACTCTGCCATCAGAGTCCCTCGCATCAGAACATGCTGGATTCCCAGTCTTGAACCCATCATGACCTCTGTCTGCCTTCCCCCACAGAGGCTGTAGTCAGCAGTGGACGCGTAGAAAAATCCCCACACGAACAGGAGATTAAATTCTTTGCCAAGGTGAGAGATGGGCTCCAACGCTGGAAGGGACTGAGAACCAGATGACCCCTCACTTACCCCCTCATCTCCTTCCTCGCCTCCAGATCCTGCTCCCTTTGATCAACCAGTACTTCACCAACCACTGCCTCTATTTCCTGTCCACACCAGCCAAAGTGCTGGGCAGTGGTGGCCACGCCTCCAACAAGGAGAAGGAAATGATCACCAGGTGGGCCCCCCGTGACCTTGACCCAGCCCCCTGACCTCACAGGATTGTAATCTGGGGCCACTCACTCCCAACCTTGGCCCTTGGGGGCTCTGTCCTCTACCTGCTGAGGTGACAGAAGGGCTAGGGTAACCAACTGTCCTGGTTTGCCTGGGACCAAGAGGTTTCCCAGGATGCAGGACCCTTAAGTAAACTGGGACAGACTGGTCACCCTGACCACAGGGCAGATGCGCCCCTCAGCGTCCCACATGCCAGCTGTTGCCTGTGACTTTCCAGCTTGTTCATCTCCCTTATCCTCCTCGCCATCATCCGTCCTTCTCCTGGCTCTGTCTTCTGCCCTCTCTCCCTGTCCTTTCTCTCCCTGACTCCTCTACGTCACCACTACCCTCGTCTCCTCAGCCTCCTCACTCCCCCTTCCCTGTCCTGTCCCTTTCTCTCTCTTCAGCCTCTTCTGCAAACTTGCTGCTCTTGTCCGCCACCGAGTCTCTCTCTTCGGTAAGTAACCTTGCTCCTGAGCCTTTCTGCCTGATCTCTCTTCCTTATCACCAGTCCCACCAGGAAAAAAGATTTCCAGCCTCAGTCTTAATTTGAACAGCTTCCCTTGTGCTCTTTCTTGCTATCTGGCTATAGACTGGGTGGCCCTGGGGAAAAGGCAGTGACTGGGATAGCCCTGAGCCTGGCCTCATGAGGCTCCCAGGCCACTGTCCCTAGACAGATCAGAACTGAGATGGAGGAAGTACATCAGAGTGGTCAGGACCGGGGTGGGGGACAGGGGCGGGTAAATGGTGTGCTGACCTAGCCAGGAGGTGGGGACAGAGGGGCAGGGGCTGTCTGGTGGCCCTTCCTTTACCCTCAGCCTTCTTCCCACAGGGACTGATGCCCCAGCTGTGGTCAATTGTCTGCACATCCTGGCACGCTCCCTGGATGCCAGGTAAGACTGTGCTGGTGGTGTCCACTCCCCCTCTAATCGTGGCCTCAGCCCTGGCCCCTGTCCTTCTAGATTCCTCCAAACCGAGCCTCTCCACTTGAGTGTCTCCCCAACTTCCCTCCCAGGACTGTGATGAAGTCAGGCCCTGAGATCGTGAAGGCTGGCCTCCGCTCCTTCTTTGAGAGTGCCTCGGAGGACATCGAGAAGATGGTAGAGAATCTACGGCTAGGCAAGGTGTCCCAGGCACGCACGCAGGTGAAAGGCGTGGGCCAGAACCTCACTTACACCACGGTGGCCCTGCTGCCCGTCCTTACCACCCTCTTCCAGCACATCGCCCAGCACCAGTTCGGAGACGACGTCATCCGTAAGGGCCCTTGAGCCCAAGGGTGGGAATTGGGAGGTGTTTAAATAGGTGGCTTTCAGTGAATTTTAGGTAACAGTAAGTTCACTAGGATATGAATTCAACTGCTTAAATCAAAGACCCTGAGTCTCTGTAGCCCAAACAAGCTAGAAGTTTCTCTCTTCTTCATGCAGCCATCTATTTGTGAGTCAGGATCAGAAGCCCAGGTTCCTTCCATCTTGTTGCTCTGCCTTCCATGAACCATCGCTTTTAACCACATGGGCCAAGAGGGTTTGCCATCACCTATTTCTTCTGGGTACTGACGGAGGAGAAAAACAGAGGATAGCACTTCCATTATTTTAGAGGGATAACCTAGAGGGGTCCTGTTACTTCTGCCTGCATCCATTGGCCAAAACTTGGCACACGGCCACATGTCTTTCCAGAGGAGGCTGGGAAAGGAGCCTTTGCCCTGAAAGGTAGCGTGCTGGGTTAAATATTGAGGTGGAGAGTCTCCTACTAGAGAGAAGAAAAGAACAGGAAGAAGGTGGGAGCTGAGCGTGGGAGTCAGTGAGCAGTGTCTGCTGTTTACCTTACTATGTGTCACACAAGGGGTGCGACCCTGCCTGGAGCTTGCCACACCATGCACAGAGCCCGTGACACACAGCAGGGTGTTGAAGAGACACAGAAAACATGAAGCATGACACTGTGGGAACAGATACCCCAGAGAGCCTTCTAAGATGTGGCCAGGACCAGGTGGAGCCAGTGGAAAGGCAGGAGGGGCAGAGAGAGACTCAGAAGCAGGGGAGGATGGCTGGAAAAGGGCAGAGTTCAGAGTGAAGGCCGGGCCTGGGGACCTAAGGATAGTGAGGCCTCCCTGAGGTACAGAGAGAAGAAGTAGTGAGTTTGGGGGAGATGCTCAGGTGCTGTGAGACAGTGTAGTTGCAAGGGTCCCAGGGGACACCCATGCGGGAGGTGACCAGCATGGGATATAAGGCCAATGGGTGTGGGGACCCGGGATAGTGAGGGCCTCTCTGAGCTTGTTGTTTTATTTGAAATTAGACTCTACTGCTAGGTGTGGTGGTGCTTGCCCATAATCCCAGTACTCACAAAAATACTGAAAGAAAAGAATTGTTAATAATTTTCCCATGTACTTTGCTTTTCACTCTATGGGTGAAAGTATTTATAAAATTTGGGTCAAACTTCTGAACCCTACCCGCCTTGACCCGCCTCATCCCTAAACATTTGGGCTGCACCTCTTAGAACCGGAACCTTCTCTCATATAACCACAGTGTCGCCATCACACCTCACCTGACTATATTTAGTCACCCTCATCACCCGGAAAGTGTCTTTGATTTTTTTTTTCTTTTTTTGTTTTGCTTTTTGTTTTAGAGATGAGTCTTGGCCAGGGATGTAGCTCAGTGGCACTGTGCCTGCCTTGAAAGCACAAGATTGTGACTTGGATCCCTAGTACAAAAAAAGAAAAGAAAGAAAGAATAGAGAGCGGTCTTGATATGTTGCTCTGGCTGGTCTCAATGTCCTGGGCTCAGGTGACCCTCCTGACTCAGCCTCCCAAGAAGCTGGCATATCAGGCATTCACCACCATGCCCAGCTTGTCTCTGATTAAAAAACAACTCAGAATCCTGTCGGTGGCTCCAGTTGCATTTGGCTATGTCTCTGAAATTTGTTTGTTCATTCACTCGTTACCAGGGATCCAACTCAGGACCTTGAGTTTGTGAGGCAAGTGTGGCACACTGAGCTAAATCCCCGGCCCTCTGATGTCTCTTTTAAATCAAGAACAGTCACTGCTCACTCTTTGCCTCAGGACATTTGCGAAGTCAGTGAGGGTCTTAACTTGGCTCTCTGGGTGGTGTGCCGACAATTTGAAAGTGTAGCCAGGATTACGTGAGTTTGCATTTTTCTGGAGGAAGTACTTGTTGCTTTCATCAAAGAGGTCCAAGGAAAGGACACCAGCCTTTACCGAGTGCCTGCTCTATGCCCCATTCTAAAGTTTCAATAATTACCTCATTTGCTTCTCACAGCCACTCCACGAGGAGGTGTTATAATCATCCCTGTTACCGGTAGGGAAACTGAGGCTAAGAGTTGGTCCTTGCTTGTGTCACGCTGCCTCTATGGCCCTGCCCTTACCCACTGCCTGTCTACTTGGAGACAAGGGCGGTGCATGTGGAGGACTGGTCCAGTGGCCGCATCCCAGACCCTCGCCCTCCCTCTCTCCCCTCAGTGGATGACGTCCAGGTCTCTTGCTACCGAACACTGTGCAGTATCTACTCTCTGGGAACCACCAGGAACCCCTACGTGGAAAAGTAAGGAAAGGCAGACATACTTAGGGTTGGTATGGGTGCTGTGGGGCTGGAGGAGAAGGGAGGGAGCCGCAGAAGATGGGGAGGTGAAAAGGGAGAGATGTTCAAATTTTTCTGTAGCCAATATCCTGGGTTAGCTGCACTTCCCAGTGGCTGCCACATGAGGGCGCTCCGGGGAGGTCAGCGCCGAGGTGGAAGCCACTGAGTAGGGGCCAGGTGGGATCCTGGCACTTGCTGGCCAGGATGCCCGATTGCTTCTCTCTGGAGAACAAGCTTGCCCTTGTTGGGGACACACAGAAACAGGACGGGGTGTAGAACCATTTCAAACAGCACAAAACAGACCTGGTAGCCAGGGTCTCTGCCCCCAGAGGACTCTGGGTGGGGGGGCAGAAGGGCCGCCATCTCTGTGTGGTGGGGCTGGGACTCGGGATCCAGAGGACAAGGCACACGGAAGCTAAACACAGCCCTTCTTCCAGGCTTCGGCCAGCCCTCGGTGAGTGCCTGTCTCGTCTGGCAGCAGCCATGCCGGTGGCGTTCCTGGAGCCACAGCTGAATGAGTACAACGCCTGCTCTGTCTACACCACTAAGTCTCCCCGGGAGCGGGCCAGTGAGTCATGTGGGGCTGGAGCTGTCTGGGGTCACATTCTACCCAGCGCAGGCCCCAGGGAGGGCCCCCCTTGCGGGTAACATGATCCTCAAATCTAGGCTATGAGAGGCTGAGGGTACCCCAAGGTATGGGTGCTCCACAGGCAGGAATCCCAGAGTTTGGGAGTCCTGGCTGTTACCCGGGGAGAATAGGTCAGGGTTGGCATTTGGGGGTGTTTGGGAAGTAATAGCAAATGAAGGCTCCATGAAGCTTAAGGACCCAGGGAGGATTAGGGAGCATGGGTTCATTCGTTCATTCATTGTTCATTCAACAAACATTTATGGAACACCTTCTATGGACAAGGAAGGTACCATCCTGAGATTCAGCAGTGACCAGACAAAAATGACAGAAATCTCTCGACCTCCCAGTCGGGGGCAGAGAGTAGATAGGGATGTGGGTCTCAGGGAAACAGACCTTCAGCCAGGAAATGTCTTTCTAACCACTGCTCTGTGCCCAACACCCAGAGCCCGGCCCTCAGTAGGAAGCCAGCGAGTGCGTTCCAAGGGACAGAATCAGAGTGCAGGATTCAGAGAAAGAGAAGGCAGGGCTGCCTGGGTCGGAAAGGGCCCCTTCTGGAGTTGCTGCATGGCAAGGTGGAGCGTGCAAGATTTTAGGAGTGGAGCTGTCTAGAAGTGAGACGACTTTGAGTTCAACTTTAGGGAACAGCTGGGCCTGGGGATGTGAAGGGCTTAGGGGGCCGCTGAATTTCAAAGTCAGGGTGTGGGCCTGGCTGAGTTGGGGGTGGGATCGGAAGAATGGGGTCTGGGAGACTCGTTAATGTACACGAGGTCAGGCCACTGAGGCCTGGGGGCAGTGGGTTGGTGTGCCCTGACCCCTGCCTGTACCCCCAGTCCTGGGGCTCCCCAACAGTGTGGAGGAGATGTGTCCTGACATCCCAGTGCTGGAGCGGCTGATGGCAGATATTGGGGGCCTGGCCGAGTCGGGGGCCCGCTACACAGAGATGCCACATGTCATTGAGATCACGCTGCCCATGCTGTGCAGCTACCTGCCCCGCTGGTGGGAGCGCGGCCCCGAGGCACCCCCACCTGCCCTGCCAGGTCGTGCCCCCCCACCCTGCACGGCTGTGACCTCCGACCATCTCAATTCCTTGCTGGGGAACATCCTGCGCATCATTGTCAACAATCTGGGCATCGACGAGGCCTCGTGGATGAAGCGGCTTGCTGGTGGGTGAGGGCACTGGGCCTGTGGGGGCCAGTGTGCTGCGGGGTCCCTGGCCCAGATGGAGGCAGAAGGAGGTCCAGGGCCCTGTGGACTCCTGGGAGTTGGGGAGGGTCCAAGGACAGGTCTTCCCGGGGTCAGAATCAGTGTCACAGAGCTCTGGGTGGGTGGGTGGGTCCTGAGAGTCCTCTGGAATGGGTTGTGAATTTCTGGAGTCTTGGAGAGGGTTAGATCTGAGGTGAGAAGCTGAGTCAGAAGCCTGAGTTCCTCAGAGGGCCAGGTCAGGTTTCAGGGTCCCTGATGAACAGTTAGGGTTCTAGGCCAGAGGTCAGGAAATGGGTCTTTATATTGTTAAGATTCTCAAGTTCAGTGAGAATTGATGGTTCTTGATGGGTTAGGTAGCAAAAACTGGTCTCTCCCCACCACCCTACCCCCACCCCCAAAAAAGTTTCTTGTCAGAAATCAGGCTTTTGATTAGTTAAGTTGGGATTCAGGACTAGCATCAGAGAGATAGGGTCAGAAGTCAGGGTCTGAACTAAGAAGCCAGGGTCATAGTCAGAAATTACATAATGAGGCCAGAGTCTGGGTACGGGCCAGGTCAAGGGTTGAGGAGTGGGGTTGGAGTCAGGCCGGTTAAGATAAGCAGCTTAGGGTTCAGTTGTTGGGGCTCAGAGATCGGGGACTATGTCAGGCTGCGATCACAGGATAGGGCCTGGGCTGTAGGTTCAGTTGTGGAACTTTGGTTAGGATCAAAGTTCAGGGGCAATGTCAGAGGTCAGGGCTGTGGTCAGGAGTGGAAGAGGAGGATGTGGGCTCAGAGGCTAGAGTCAGGCTGGGGTCAGATGACCATCGCTGGGTCAAAGGTACCGCTTGGCAGACATGGGCTGGGAATGAAGACCAAGGGCTATGCTGGAGGTGAGAGGTGGGGTCAGAGGTCAGAGGTCAGGAACGAGTGACACCTGCTCTGCATTCCCGCAGTGTTTGCCCAGCCCATCGTGAGCCGTGCTCGGCCTGAGCTCCTGCGCTCCCACTTCATCCCCACCATCGGTCGCCTCCGCAAGCGGGCTGGGAAGGTGGTAGCTGAGGAGGAGCAGCTGCGTCTGGAGGCCAAGGCAGAAGCCGAGGAGGGTGAGGTCCTGGTGCGAGATGAGTTCTCCGTGCTCTGCCGGGACCTGTACGCTCTCTACCCGCTGCTTATCCGCTACGTGGACAACAACAGGTCAGCATGGCCCCAGCCTGTCCACACATACTGCATCCGGACTCTGGTTTCCCAGATCCACTGGGCCATCCCTCAGCCTGACCCACATCTGCTTCTCCAACCCCTGGCTGACCCACCCCACCTCTGTTCCTTCCTCCTTGTCCCCTCTGGCTTTTATCATCTTGGCCCAACGAAATCCAGCCCTTTTAGATTTCTCACTGCTTGAAACCCCACGTGCAGGGCAGTGTCGCCTTAGCAAGCTGTATCAAAGCCTCAGCACTTTCCAGTTTCAGGCATCCACAGGGGACCTCAGACCACGTACCCCACTGATAAGGGGGCACAACTGCATGGATCCTCCTCTTTTGCCGTGGGGTTGTACGGCACTTTCTGCAGCTGGATACAGCTTGATATTTGCCAGTCTTCGCTGGGTGGGTTATTTAGGTTATTTCTGATTTCTCTGTGACTAACAATGTTGCATCCATCCATTTCTGTGCTCACAAGTGGTTATTGCTATAGTAGATTTCTAGGGATGAGAGGGTGGGGTCAAAGGCAATGAACAAATTGTGTTCTGTTCACAACAGAACAGTACACAGCAGTGAAAGTGAACACGTTCTGACATATAACGATACGAACAAGTCTCACACATCAGGTTCGGGGAAAGGAGCCAGTAAAAAAAAATGAGGGACTGGGGATTGAGCTCAGTTGTGCCACACCTGCCTCGCAAAGGGAAATCCCCAGTACCAACAAAACAAAACAAAACAAAAAAAAAGTACCCATGTCCAGAGTTATGTAATGTTTAAGAACTGATAAAAATAACTTGTGGTCTAGCAGACCAGATGCAGGTCAACTTTCAGGGGGAAGGATGAGGGACAGATAAGGACAGAAGGAGAGGAGGGAAGGAGCTTTGTGGGACAGATAAGTTCTCTTTGGGAGGCAGTTCTGTGTGTGTTCATTTTGTGACAATTAAGCAAGTTGATGTTTCCTTATGTGTATACTCTCGAACTCAGGTCCTTGTGCTTGTGAGGCAGGCGGCGACACCACTGAGCCAAATCCCTAGCCCCCTTATGTGTATACTCTTATTTCCATAAAAAGGTTAGAGAAACAGGAGAAATTTTTAGAAAAGCAATAGTCAATACAATATCTAAATGTTTATGTGAATGGTCAGATTTCACTAGAAAACTCCATCCTGCTCATTGGATGTTCCTGATCCCCTGCCCTCTCCTGAGCTCTCTGGGTGGCCCCTTCCCTGGGGATTCTGGTCCCCTCACCAGCCCCTTCGCTGATCCCAGGGCGCACTGGCTGACAGAACCCAACCCCAACGCCGAGGAGCTGTTCAGGATGGTGGGCGAGATCTTCATCTACTGGTCCAAGTCCCACGTGAGTCCCTGCCATGCCACTGTCCTCTCCATGAGCGGAGAAGCTTCTGTCCGCAGGCGCCCTCCCTCCCTCACCCCGCTGACCCCCGACACTACTTCCCCCCACCAGAACTTCAAACGAGAGGAGCAGAACTTTGTGGTTCAGAATGAGATCAACAACATGTCCTTTCTGACTGCTGACAACAAGAGCAAAATGGCCAAGGTGGGTGCTTTCTTCTGGGAAGAGGTCTTAGCAGGGAGGCAGGGAGTAGCCCCCAGGGATTCCTCTCTGACCCCCACCCCACCCAGCCCGCCTGCCCTGTCATGGTCACATTTCCTGTAGCTCTCAGAGCAGTTCTTTCTGTCCTATCCCCCATCTCCTGCTTTCCCATCTCCTCCCTTTCCTCTCCCCCATCCTACAACTGCCCTCGTTGGGCTCATAAGGAACAAACCCATCCACCCAACCAGGAGCTAGAAATGGCCAGCTAAGGGATGGGTGGCAGGGTGGGACAGAGGAGTTGTGGTTGTTGTCAGGGTGGAGTTGGGCCTGGGGTTCTCTGCAGGGCTGGGGTAACCCTTCTTGTCTCTGTCTATAACCCAATGAAGCAGGCGGGAGACGTACAGGTCAGCCCCACATCTGGGACCTTCTGCATGGCTTTTGGCTAACACCCCTTACCCTCCAAAAACCCACCCCCATCCCCTACCCCTGTTCCCCACCTTTAGGCTTAGAATCCCTATCCTGTTCCTCCTCCCAAAACATCCATTCCCTTCCCAATACTCAGCTTCTGGCAATTTGAATTCTTTTTTTTTTTTTTTTTTTTT
>NW_022900931.1:58289265-58320427 GCF_012274545.1 Fukomys damarensis
GTTTTTGTTTTTGGGTTTTCTGTTCACCAAAAGAAAAGAAAAGAAAAAAGCAACTCTCAGCTTCCCCCAAAGCATTGTGGGCTGAAGTCAAGAGGAATGGGGTGCAAAGGTGCATGGTTGGGGAGACAGCATTCTCGCCATGCAGTGGTGAAGGCTTGGGCTCTGGAATCAGACAGATTTGGGTTTCAGTCCCGTGATAGTAGTCAGCTGTGTGACCTTGGCCAAGTGTCATCCTTTTGAGCCTCTGATGGCATCCAGCCAGCGGCCCTTGGGCCCAGGTCTCTGCGAGGACTCTTCAAGGTGCTGCATGTGTGGCCTTCAGCAGCGCCTGGCACTGGGTCATGCTCGATGTTGCCAGCCAGTGTGGATGTGGTTCTGGCCGCAGCTTGTCACTGGGGCTTCTCTTTGGCATGACAGGGTGGCCCTGGCCAGGGGTCTGCACCCAAGGCTCCAGAACATGGCTGTGGAACTCTGTGCCCTGCGTCTCTGCTTCCAGATCTTTCTGGATCTCTCTTGCATCTTCTGTCTCTTCACCTCTTTACCTGTCCCAATCTCTTTGTCTCTCTTCCTCCTCCTCCTCCTCCTCCTTCTTTTTCTTCTTCTTCTTCCAGTTTCTCTTGTCTCTTGGGATTTTTTGTGGGTCTGCATCTTCCTTCCATTCTTGGGAGATCAGTCTTGGGCTGTGAAGTGTGGGATTGTGCATGTTAGAGTGGGTGGATCATACTGGGTCTTCATAAGGGTTCTAGGAGAGCAGCTCCAGAGACTGAGAAAGGCCTGGCAATGGGGACAATGAGAAAGGCTTGAATTAGACATTGGGAATGTGGGATATGGGCCGGAGCCTGGTGGTATCCAGTCTGGGCTGGGGGTCTCAGGTACAGGATCAGCAAGGTCAGGGTGGAGAAGGAGGTGTGCCCTGAGGTTGGGGAGGGGTGCCTGGCTCCAGGCTGGGGTCTGGAGTGCCGACAGTGGTTCAGGTTGGGGCTGGGACAGGGAGCTGGGGCTAGGGCAGGTACTGAGCCCTGTGTCCCCACAGTCAGGTGGCTCGGACCAGGAACGCACCAAGAAGAAGCGCCGGGGAGACCGGTACTCTGTGCAGACGTCCCTGATTGTGGCCACACTTAAGAAGATGCTGCCCATCGGCCTGAACATGTGTGCTCCCACCGACCAGGAGCTCATCACATTGGCAAAGGCCCGCTATGCTCTGGTGCTTATCCAGCCCTGCCCAGTACCTCCCCAAACTCCCAGAGCCCTGCTGAACCCCCTGGGTCCCGTGGAGCCTGGAAGCCCTGCTCTAGGACCCCACTAAACCCTCCAGGAACTGAACACTCACTGAGCCCTCTTGAGTGCCCTGGGCCCTCCCCCAGGGTAATGAGGACCCCACTCAAGACACTGTCAGGGCCTCACAGTCCCTCTAACTGGAACCCACTGAAACCCAGAAATGCCACTAAGACCTCTGGGACTCTGCAGGACCCCAATGAACCCCCTGCCAGGACCATAGCAAACCTGATGAGACCCTGAGGATACCCCTAGATACCAGGAGGCCCTCTGAGACTCCTTGGAATCCTGCACTAAGACCACCCAAACCCTTGGGAATCAGTTAAGCACCTCATGAGCCCCCTGGCCTTCCCCATAGCTCAGGACTGAGTGTCTGAACTCTCACTGAGCCTTCCTGCTCACCTCCTCTTGCCCTCAGACCCTGCTGACCCCTCTACTTGGGCTCTATTGACACTAAGCAGCCTCAAGGACTGTCGGGGACACAGAGAGCCTCTGGGATCCTAAATAACCTTCTGGGACCCC
The DNA here is from genome assembly GCF_012274545.1 of Fukomys damarensis. Classification (NCBI taxonomy): domain Eukaryota; kingdom Metazoa; phylum Chordata; class Mammalia; order Rodentia; family Bathyergidae; genus Fukomys; species Fukomys damarensis. Next base: position 58,291,063 of record NW_022900931.1, read on the forward strand.
AATCCCAATGGCCCCTTCTCCAGGAACACACCCAAACCTCTGAAACCCGAGAGAACTTGGAGATCACCACCCCCAGAAGCTCTTCAAGCTTTCTGGGACCCCAAAGAAGCCAGACCCTATTCAGCCCCTTTATGAAAGTCCAAGGACAAAGGGAGGGCACCCCAGGATGCTTCTTAGCCTCAGGAACCCTTAGAGCACTCAGAGGATTCTGCTCTCAACCCCTGTAACCTTCCCCCAGGACACTGTAAGCACTGACAACTTATTAAAACCCCTCGGGCCCTGAGGACCATGACTGCCTCTTGTATCACAAGGTTCCACTTCCTAGCAGTCTGAAGGCTCCTTTCCCTTGGGATCTCAAGCTCCTCTGAGGAGACCAAAGTCCTCTAGAGCCCTCACTTTGTTTCTTGAGGGCCCCCTCTGCTGGGGCTCTAGGCAGTCCCTATAGTGTTCACCTCTTCTTTGGTCCCTGTTAGCCAGTGACCTGACTGACCTGCGTGACCCAGGTGACCAGTGCTGGCCTTGGCAATCCCCCTCTTTCCCCTGATATCCCTCCTGATGTATTCTTGCCACCCTTCCCTCCTCTCAGACCCCCACAAGGTCACTGCCTACCTGCAGGTCCTTTCAGTTTCCCCAGGGTCCTCCCCACACAGACCTCTAGCCGGGTCCAGGGGTGGCAGACCTAGAAAGCACTGTGGATCACCAAGGAGGCTGGGACCTCCAGCGTGACCCAGAGGGCCCTGTCTTCCCAGAAAGACACAGATGAGGAGGTCCGGGAATTCCTGCAAAACAACCTTAACCTTCAGGGAAAGGTAAGTCTCTTTGAAACCCAAAGGGTGGGACCGGGAGAATCTGAGCAGTTTGTGTGGACCATGCATGGAAAGGACCTTAACATCCCTCACCGAGTATGGAAAGGGGGTGGACGGCCGAGGGAGGCCGACACAGCGGGGATGGCGGGGGTCGGTGCTCAGAGAAGCGGGAGGGGCCCTCACACTGGCCGCCCTTGCTGTCCCCAGGTCGAGGGCTCCCCATCTCTGCGCTGGCAGATGGCTCTGTACTGGGGCGTCCCGGGCCGCGAGGAGGACGCTGACAACCCTGAGAAAATCGTACGCAGAGTCCAGGAAGTGTCGGCAGTGCTCTATCACTTGGACCAGGTGGGCGGGAGCCCAGGGTTCTTATTGTTGATTGGCCAAAGCTTGCGCCTCTGGGCGGGTGTGTGGTTGGCCTTGGATACGACTTGAGGGTTGAATGGGGGTGGGGTGGGCGTGGAGCCTTGAGTGTTAGGCGGGGCTTAAAATGGAAATTTGGACGAGAGGAAGTGGGGGGATCTGATGCTTCATCTTGAGTACAAGTGGGTCAGCAGATAGGATTAGTACACTGGGCAGAGCTATGGGTGTAAAGGAGGGGCCTCCTGCAGACACCTGGAGTCTGGGGCCCAGGCCTAGGACGGAAATTTAGGTCTGCGGGTGAAGCTAGACTCTTGACTGTATCGGAACTAAGGTGCTCTTTGTGCGGACGACCAACATATGGACCTGGGCACACATGAGAGGTTCACTCAGGGCTGGGGCTGGCTCTAGAGACATGATGACTGTCCCTACCCACAGACCGAGCACCCTTTCAAATCCAAAAAGGCCGTGTGGCACAAGCTCTTATCCAAGCAGCGTCGGCGGGCGGTCGTGGCCTGTTTCCGCATGACGCCTCTGTACAACCTGCCCACGTAAGGCTCCCAGAGATGCAGGAGGCTATGGAGGAAGGGAGGGTAGCTGCGGGTAGGGAGGCTGGAGGGCCAACACGATGGGGTCTTGCAGGTGCGTGGGAGTTCAGGGGCGCATGGAGGAGGAAAGATACTCTTGACACCCAGACCTTTGCTCTGCAGACACCGGGCGTGTAACATGTTCCTGGAGAGCTACAAGGCCGGCTGGCTCCTGAGTGAGGACCATAGTTTTGAGGACCGCATGATAGATGACCTTTCAGTGAGCTGGGGCCTGCCTGGAGTGTGGGAACAGGGCTGGACAGGGCTCGGGACACCCTCCTCATTGAGGGTTATAGAAATGGGAGTCCTGGCTTGGAGAGAGTCAAGGGGCAGAGATAGGCATGGTGGCACACACCTGTAATCACAGCACTCTGGGAGGCTGAGGCAGGAGGATTGCAAGTTTGAGCCCAATCTAGGCAACTTGGTGATTTAGTGAGAACCTATCTCAAAAATTAAAAAAAAAAAAAATAAGAAAGAGCTGTGGATGTATCCCAGTGAGAAGGCCCTGAGTTCAATACTAGTGCCAAACAAGCAAAGTAAAACAACAAAAAAACTGGAAGCAGGATGTGGGAAAAGAAAAAACTTCTCTAGCCCAGCAAGACTAGATAGGAGAGGACTCTAGAAACCACTCCTCCAAGTCCTGCCTCTTCTTCCAGAAAGCTGGGGAGCAGGAGGAGGAGGAGGAGGAAGTGGAGGAGAAGAAGCCAGATCCCCTTCACCAGCTGGTCCTGCACTTTAGCCGCACTGCCCTGACTGAAAAGAGGTGAGGACCCTCCCTGGTTCAGAAATGTCTTCCTGTCTCCAACCCACATCTTGGGAAAAAGTCCACAATAGCTGCTGTTTTCATGTCACTTTGCTAGGAAAGGCAGGGCCACCTGTACTGTTGTGCAGGCTGATCACATCACAAGAGTACCTCACCTGAGGGGTCACATCAGAGTGTGGATTTATTTAACCAGGCTTTCCGAGAAGGAAATGTGCCTGAATAAAATCAGGATGTGAGGGCAAAGTCAATATATAGGATAAATGTCCAACAGATAAAAGCGGTGACTTTTCTAGTTCATTTGAAGCTTTTGTATGGGCTAAAGGCAATCTTCAGAATAAGTAAAGACAATTGCCGCTAATAATGACGATGATGATAATGATATATATATAGGCAGCATTTATGAAGTGTTTAGTATGTCAGGCAACATGCAAAGCACTTGATCTATATGTTTTTTCACTTAATCATCATGCCGTGAGATAGATATTATTGTCAGCTCTTTCTCATAAATGAGGAAACAGAGGCTCTGGGAATTATTTTCCACACAGTGGCATGGTGACTGACAAGGTCCCTAGGTTCTTTCTAACTTTCTGTCTTCCATTCTTAGTTTGTGTTTTGTAGACATAAGATAGATGCTACACTTCTAGGTATCGTGACGAGATGCCAGGCAGAAAGAAGGGGAATGGTTTTTATTTCTCTAAGAAAGAACTTTGATATTTTTATACAGCAAGGAAGCTATTTCTGGACGGCTTCTGCACATATCATTGACCAAAATTCTGACATCCTGCCACTTCTAGTTGCAAGGCACACTGGGAAGTTGAGTGCCTTGTTTTACATCCCAGAGGAGACTCGTGACTTTGGAGTTAGACTCTCTTGGTTGAATGACAGCACATGCTGTGTGACTCTGGCTGGGAAATATCTTTGTACCTCAGTTTCTTCATCTATAAAATGAGACTAGCAGTGTACCCATCTGATAGGATTATTGCAAAAATTAATCGGTTACTATGTATAAATCACTTAGAACAGGGACTAACATAGGGTAAACACTCAGGGGAGCTGGCTATTCATGATAGAAGAGACCTAAGGAGAAGGTGATTGGCCCCAGTTGCTAAGTGAGCCAAGATGGCAAGATGGCCCTAGAGGCTTTGGCCTTCCATCACCCCACTTGCAGCCCCAGTGGGAAGAGAGTTGCAGCAATACCCTGGAGTGACTTCCGCTGGACCAGCATGGGCTGCATGGCCATCTCTTTCCTGTCATTGCAGCCAAACAGACAGAAGAATAAATTGGCTCTACCTTCATCACATGCCACCCAGGCAGTGGACAGTCCACCCACCAGAACCACACAGCTGAACATGGGGAAAGACTGCTCTCCAAAAGGGAACAGGAAGCTGTTATAAGATGGGGTGTGGCTGGGCATGGTAGCACATGCCTGCAATTCCAGCACTCTGGGAGGCTGAGGCAGAAGGATCATAAGTTCAAGCTCATCCTGGATGCCTTAGTGACTTCATGAGTGACTTCATGAGACCCTATCTCAAAATCAAAAAATAAAAGAGAGATGTAGCTCAATAGTAGAGTACCCCTGAGTTTCGTTCCCAGTAACACACAAAAAAAGATGAGAGGTTCTCTCCACTGTGTCCTGACCATCTCCCTGCTTCCTTCCTCAGCAAACTAGATGAGGATTACCTGTACATAGCCTATGCCGATATCATGGCGAAGGTGAGGCTGTGCCCTGTCCTGGAGCTGCACTGTCTGTTCACTGAAAGGGCCGGTGTGGGAGGGGTATCGCCTTTGTTCGCCATCACCTTTTAACTGAGGTCCCCTCCCCAGAGCTGCCACCTGGAGGAGGGCGGGGAGAACGGTGAAGTCCAAGAAGAGGAGGGTGAGGTGTCCTTCGAGGTAGGTGGAACCAGGAGGTCCTGGAGGAAGGGGTGGGGGACCCCTGGCTTCAGTCGTCTCCCGTCACTCAGCATGTGATCACAGAGCAGTGCTCAGGGCTACAGAGGTGATCAGGTCAGCCCACTGAGGAGGCAGACGTACAAACCAGACGGTAAGAGCACAGGGCATCCTCCAGGGTGGTGGTGGTGGTGGTGGTGGTATGGGCAGAGGGGCCAGAGCCAGGGCAGGAGCAGCCCAGTGGGTATAGAAGCCCAGCCTGGGCAAGGGCATCATAGAGGGCTTCTCAGAGATGTCCTAGCAGAAGGCTAAAGGAATGCGCGAGTTGAAGAATGGCGGGTGTTCCAGCTAGGTGTGGTGGCACATGCCTACAATCCTAACTCCCTGGGAGGCTATGGCAGGAGGATCACAGGTTTAAGGTGATCAAAATAAAATTTAAAAGGCTGAGGCATAGCTCGGTAGCAGAGTGCTTGGCTAGTGCGTGCATGAGCATGTAACTTTTCTCCACGTCCAAGTTCACAGAGGGCCTGGACTCTATCCACTGACACCCTGTGGGTATGGGGCCCCAGGTGAAGGCTGCTCCGTCCCCGGCCCCAATTCCTGCACCTGTGCCATGCCTAACCCTGTGTTAGATACAGGAGAGAAACTGAGGACGGAAGTCCCCAGGGATGGAGGGAGCCCAGCATTGAAGGAAGGAGCCGTGGATGTGGCGGGAGCAGGGAAGGCCGCGTGGGACAGGCCGGTGAGGGAAAGGCTGGGCTACTGAGCAGGGATGTGCTGTCTGCTGCAGGAGAAAGAGATGGAGAAGCAGAGGTTGCTGTACCAGCAGTCACGGCTGCACATCCGGGGGGCTGCTGAGATGGTGCTCCAGATGATCAGCGCCTGCAAGGGTATGGTCTGTCACAAGGCATCCGTGTTCCCCGCCTGTGTGTGCCCACCCTGCCTTCCTCTCCGTGGTGTGGCAGTTCTCTGTGGACTCGGCAGGTACACTCCGCCACTGCTGCACGCCTAGGGTTTGCAGTCACATCCAAGCCCTTGCAAGTTGCCTTTGCACATTTGCCTTGCAATCTCCCACCCACCCTCAGCCGTGAACACCCCTTCCTGCAGGCCTTTGCACATGCTTTCACTTCTTTCTCTGTCATGATGCCGGGACGGCTCTTTATGAATCATTTCCTCCCCACCCCACTGCCCTCTCCAGGAGAGACAGGCACCATGGTGTCCTCCACCCTGAAGCTGGGCATCTCCATCCTCAATGGAGGCAACACTGATGTGCAGCAGGTGACTGAGGCTCTGGGACTTCGGGGGAGGACGGGGAGAGGTAGGAGTTTCCGGTGTGACTCCTGGCTCCCCCTGCCACTTCCTGTGCAGAAAATGCTGGATTATCTGAAGGACAAGAAGGAAGTGGGTTTCTTCCAGAGCATCCAGGCGCTGATGCAAACATGCAGGTGGGCTCTCATATCCTTCTAGCTCATCTCTGCTTGATGTGGCCATGTGCCACCTCCTGGTTCCACTTCAGTTCTGGTTCTAGTCTCCTGGTCCAGGAAGAGACCCACTCAGAGTAGCTCAAATGCCATGGAGTTTATTATGGCAATTAATGTGACTGGGTGTGGTGGTGCGCACCCATAATCCCAGCCCTTTGAAAGGCTTGAGGCAGGAGGATCACAACTTCAAGCGCAGCCTGGGCAATTTAGTGAGACTCTGCCCTCCTCCAAATGGACTGGGGATGCAGTTCGGTGAATTTTCATCATCAGTAATACAACACGAACAAAAAAATTAATGTAGGACAATAAGGGAGATGGAATATCACAACTTTAAGGATGAGTTGTAAGATGCCAGGCTTGGTGGTGCACACCTGTAGTCTCAGCACTCAGGAGGCTGAGGCAGGAGGATTACTGTGAGTTCAAGGCCAGCCTGGGATACACAGTGAGTTCAAGGCCAGATTGAACCACGTAGCGAGACTCAACAACAACAAAAAAAGGAGTTGTGTTATGGGGGTGGGATGTTACTCCATGGTAGAACACTTGCCTGGCATGCAGAAGCCCCTGGGTTTGGTCCCCAGTACACACACACACACGCACACACACACACACATGGATTCCAGGAAATGGAATCAGAAGCTTGTTCAGAACTTGGGAAAACTGGGCAGCAGGAATTTGGGTTCTCTCTGATGACCCCATTAACCAGGCTCTGCTTTTGTTCGCCTCTTGCCGTCAGCCAACTTCTTCCATCCCTCTGTAGCTTTTGCTAATTGGCGGTTTCTGTTGTCTCCTGCTTTCCGCTTGTACAGGGTTCACCCTGGCCCTACCTCCCTTACTGTGGTGCGGGGTCAGGGCTGGGGTGGGGAAGTACAGGCAGAAGGGTTGGGGCTGGGGTGGGGCCCCCATGCCTTCTAGCTTCTACTTATGCATGGTGGGCCCTGGAAGAGGAGAGGGCAGAGGTCTCATCACATCTTTCTCACCTTCCTCTCTCTTCTCAGTGTCCTGGATCTCAATGCCTTCGAGAGACAGAACAAGGCAGAGGGGCTGGGCATGGTGAACGAGGATGGCACCGGTGAGGCCCTCTCCTGGGCTTCCCTCTCCCTGGGACATCATCTTCCTTCAGGATCCACCTCCCTCTTCACCGCCACTGCCCAGGGTCCCCTTCCTCCAAGATACCCTTTCCCAGGAACACCTTGAGCCCTGCTCCTGCTGTGACCCCCAGCCCCCCATCCCTAGGGTCTCCCTCCCCATGGTTCCCACCCCCAGTGTCACCTGCCCTGTGTTCTCCCTCCCATCACCACACGGACCCTGCCCTTCACGTGCCCCAAGCCTCACAACCTGGTTGCTGTTCTCCCATTAATGTCCCTAATCCGGGCTAATGGAGTCTCCTCTTTGCTGTGTTTTGACGTGTCTAACCTTTCCACCTGATCCTCATTCCTGCCTCTCCTCCTCTACCTGCTCTTTCTCTCTTTCTTCCCTCTTCTCCCTTTCCTTCTGCTTTGCCCTCATTTCCCACTGTCTCCCTCGCTAACCTGCTTCCTTCTGTCTCCCTCCGGCTCCGTCTTCCTCTCTGCTGGCTGTTTCTCTCTCTGTATGTGTTGATGTCTCTGTCTCTGATTGTGTCACTGTGTGTTTTGCCGTCTGTCTCTTTTTCCCTCTTTTCTCCTGCTTCCTCCTCCCATCCTGTTGGCTGCCCCAGTCATCAATCGCCAGAACGGTAATTCCCCCTGCCCGCCCCTCGCGTGCCGCTGCCACCCTCGCCTCCTAACCCTGCCGCCCCTCCACCTGGGGCTGAGGATCTGGGACATCTCGGGGAGGGAGGAACCATGCAGTGGTGCACAGGGCCATGGGAAAGCCTTGTGATCCAGTGTCCAGGAAATAATATTCAGGTCTGAGATTAGCTCCTGGGGATGATGTATCTCCCTGAGCCTCCGTTTCCCCTTGTGTAAAACAGAAATTAGAGAACTTTCAAGTTTGGCAGCACACACCTGTACTCCCCACACTGGGAGCCTGCGGCAGGAGAACTGAAAGTTCAAGCCTAGCTGGGCAGTTTAGTGATGTAGCAAGACTCTGTCTTATGGTAATTTTTTTTTTTTTTTTATTAGAAAGGGATGGGATATAGCCCAGTGTGAACACCCTGGGTGTTCCACAAGGGGGAAAAAAACTAGAGAACACAACAAAGGCCCTCTTCCAGCTGGAGCTTCTCACACTGCCAGGCCCAGATTCACAGTCCCCAGGTGGGGTGAACCCAACTCCCACCTTCTCTGCGCTCTGTGCCCAACCCCAGATTGACTGGTCAAAGATTTCCCCATGCACCAATCAGATTGGCTGTCTCCAGCATCTACTCTGATTGGTGTGCTTGTGCTTCCTATGCACCTGCTGTGACTGGCTCATTCATGATCTAGTCTTCTCCTTTACAGCCCACCATGATTGGCTTCTTTCAGATGCCCATTCTTCTGATTGGCCCATGTTTCCGTGCCTACTCTGCTTTCCTAGACTGGCTGCTTTTGAGGCATCTGGGCCAATTGGCTGGCTTTCAGTCCCTATCCCTTATCCCAGCCCAGTCATCCCTTGCTCAGAGCCTTTGTGTGAAAGTGACTCAACCCACATAATCCATTAACCCCTGCGGCCTGGAGGAGGGCTGAGGGTGACAACAACTGCCCAAATGTCCCCTGGGTCAGCAGGCACTCCCAGGTGTCACACAGTGGTGGCATCAGAGGGACACTGATGCAGTGGAAAGACACTTGAGGCAGCAGCTTCATGACTCAGGCTCTGCCAGGTCCTATCTTCTGATCTCATGGAGTCTGAGGTGGAGACACCTGATGTCATGGATGTTCAGGGCCCTCACAGTGTCTCTGAAGTGGTGGCTTCTCCTCCCAGCACCCCCTGCTTTGTGCATGTGTGTGCAGTGTGCAAGGTTGCGTGCATGTGTGTGCTGTGTCCTGGCAAATCTGACCCCCCCTTTTCTCCCAGGAGAGAAGGTCATGGCAGATGACGAATTCACACAAGACCTGTTCCGATTCCTGCAACTGCTCTGCGAGGGACACAATAATGGTGAGGAAAAGGGGTGGGCGGGATGGAGGGGATACTGAGGTTTAGGGTCATCTGGAACGATTGTCTGAGTTCATCTCCCTGTGTCAGCCATGACGGCCTCAGCCAGCCTCGGTCTGCCTACTTTCCCAAACCTCCCTGGAATTTCCGGAATTTAGCCACATAGCTTCACTTTCACATCCTCTGGCCAGTCGAATCCCCCAGGCACAACCTGCCAAAAGCAGCTTGGCCCAACATCTGTGTGTCCAAACTGCCAATCTGTCACCCTGCATTCTCCCGCAGGCATTTGGCAGTGGCTGCGAAAGTTCAGTACACGGGTTAGATTTCCCTACTTTGGTTCCATAGAGGGAAAAAATTGTCTGACATTTTAAAACAAATGTGTTAGATTTATTCAATTATTTTGCATGTAAAATACTTGACCAGGAGAAAGGTCCACAGATTCTTTCCTAATATAAGCAAGTTGTCACAACTTTGGTGCTACTGATTTAACAAGATTAAGGATGACACAGCAAATTAATTAAACATGTTGCTGATGGGGAAATATAACCTCTTATGGTATACAAAGTTTACATTAAAGCAACAGTAAAATTCTGTACAGCAGCCTACTACTGTGTGTGAGGTCCTAGGTTCAATCTCTAATACCACACACAAAAAAAAGTGTGTATATCAAATGTGTTACCCAATACCAATTTTCTATAATAAATATCTACAGTCTCGAGGTTGTGGTTATAACACTTGGCAGGTGCTTACAAAATTAAAGACTACCTAGCTGGGCGTGGTAGCGCACCCCTGTAATCCCAGCACTAGGGAGGCTAAGGCAGGAAGGAGGATCGCTGTGAGTTCAAGACTGCCTGGGCTACATAGTGAGTTCCAGGCCAGTCTCAACTACATAGTGAGACACTGTCTCAAAAATTAAATGAAAATTAACTTTCATGATAAGAAATTTAACTCCCATCCAGTACCCCACACAAAAGAAAAAGAGAAAGAAAGGAGACATCTAACTTCCATAGAATTTTCACCCTATTTAACTACTAGGGCTCTTTAAGGCATATAATTTGTAAATATCTTAATCTTCCTTCTTTTCGACAACAAAAAAATATGATCTATTGCTCCACCTTCTCAAAAGCTCTGTATCCACAACCAGTCTTTCTACAAGATTTGTTAAATACCTTTGTGCCACATGACTGAGATTTTCGTTGTTTAATTTCAGTGAAGGTGGAATCAGCCTTTGGGATTTAAAATAAATTTTATGCCCTAGATCTATGACTTGTTTTGTTCTGTTTTTGTGGTACTCAGAATTGAATGCAGGGCCTTCACACTGAGCTACATCCCCAACCCTTTTTTAATTTTTATTTTGAAGCTGGGTCTCACTAAGTCGCTAAATTGCCCAGGCTTGGCTTGAATTTGTGATCGTCCTGCCTCAGCCTGCCAGAGGGCTGGGATTAGAGTATACCACCAAGTTCATCGATCTATGACTTTTAAAAGATGAGAATGTTCTTATCTTATGGGTTAGATTTCTCTCTCCCAACACATTTTCAGTCCATTCCCCTACCTAAATCTGTAGGTTCACTAACCAGTCCAATCAAATAAATATTTAAAATATCTTTCTAATCTCAGACATCTTGTATGCTGTGAGTGTTCACTGCCTTTGAAAGAGCAAAAGGTTTGTCCCTTGCTTATTTGCACATGTCTGTGACAGTGTTCTCAGTGTGAATTCTTTGCAGTAGTTTATATCTAACCATTCATGCATATAACTCAATCAAAGTCAGCACAATCTAATTTAGCATTTAAATTAACACAAACTAAAGGAGTTAGAAAAAAGAGTCAGAAAAAAAAAAAAGCTGGGGGTTTAGCTCAGTGGTGCTGCTGCCTGACTCACAAGTGCAAGGTCCCGAGTTCAATCCCTGGTACAAAAAAACAAAAAAGAGTCAATGAGAAAGCCTGTGCATTTGCTCATAAAATCTTGATTTGCTGATAAAATCATAAATCTTAATTATTTGAGCATGTGTGTCATCTACGACATGAGACCACACAAAGGCTTTTGGCAAGCCGGCCTGCTGCAGTGACCGTGAGGTGTCTGCAGAGGGCGAGGAGGAAGGAAAAACATTCAAGTGAGGGAAACGTCCAAGCCTGTGAAAGCTGTCTTGCACAGTATGACCTCCTGTAAACATTCACAGAGCTCAAATGATGCCCATTTTTGTTGCCTTGATAATTAGATGCATGGGTCATTTGTGCATCCACAGTGGTACGGCACTATACTTCTTATTTGTTTGTTTTGTTTTTGGTACCAGGGATGGAACTCAGGTCCTTGTGCTTACGAGGCAGGTGCTGGAACCACTGAGCTAAATCCCCAGCCCTGGTACTGAAGTTCTTAAACGTGCCTTGTTAAATCAGAATCACCTGGGGTCTCGTTACACTGTGGATTTCTGAATGCTGCCTCTGAATTTCTGACTTGGGCATTTTGGGGGGAGCTCGGGAACTCACAGTTCTAACACATTTCCAGATGTGATGCTGCAGGTCCGGGGACCCCACTTTGAGAATCAGGGCTCTGAACTGCAACTCTCGCTGACTCTAAGAACAGACAATGCTGTGGCCAGCGCTGTAGCTCAGTGGCAGGGCACCTGCCTAGCATGGAACCCTAAAAAATATGTATTTATTTTTGGTGCTGAAGATGGGACCCTAACTCAAAAGTCAAAAAGCTAGTGTTTATCGAGCATTTACACAGCATATGTTGTGCAACACAAAACTCTTTGCTAAAGCATTGAAACCTCACAGCACCTCCATAACATAAGGGTCTATTGTGACCCTCATCTACTTAGAGGCACCGAGGCATAGTCTATGCCACAGAGAGAGGTTCAATAATTTATCTGAAGTCACACAGGAATTTGTACAGCCGACTCCTACTTACCTTTCAGACCTTGGCCCTCTGAGAGGTCCCTTCCTCCAGGGGTGCTTCCCTGACCACCCCAGCTTCATCAGCCTTCTTTGGGCTTTCCCGTCTCTAACCATTCTGCCCAATATCCCCCCACGACCGCACCCACAAAGAATGTTTGTTATCACCATTATTCTAGGACTTCCTGTGCACCGAATGACCCCCAAGCACCCACCATTCCAGTTAGCAACTTTCTGCCACAGAACGATGTTCTTCAAATAGTGGAAACCAAGCCACTCGAGGTTTGAGAATCAGTTTAAAGCAGAGGCTCCCATCCGAAGTCCGCAGGGCAGGAGCATTAGAAGATCCTGTTGCCCAGGTTTCACCTCCAGATTCCAGTTTAACTGGTGTGGGCCTGGATATCGGGGATAGCTAAAAGCCTCCCTGTAATTATGACGTGTAGCCAAGGTTGAGGACCACAGAGTTAGTGAGCTGTAATCGGAATACTTTCATACTTACTAGTGCAGGAGAGGGAAAAAAAGCCCAAAATGCTTTGCACAGAGAAAGAGTTTGTGCGACTTCTGTTTCAAGCTTACGCGGTTATAATTTCAGATTGAGCACATGTACTGGGCCTCAGGGTAAAATGTTTTCTCTGCTGTAGATAATAGCCAAAAAAGACTTTAAAATTCCTGTACAAAGAATATAAACTTACAGAAGGATATAAAGAATATGTAAGAATGTGAACTCCATAAGAACGTATGCAAGGGTAGGAACTCTGATGCTATATCCTCACCTAGAATTGTACTTGACACATAATAAATACTCAATAAATTCACTGTGTTGGGCCTGGGATTTTGCTCAGTGGCACCGCGCCTGCCTTACAAGTGCAAGGTCCTGAGTTCAATCCCCAGTATCCCTCCAAAAAAATTAAAATAAATAAATTAATTGTGCCAAAGAATAAATGAAAACCTTCACTTCCTGTTAGCATTTAGGTATACTCAATCGAAAATATGTTGAATAAATGGTCAGTCCTTGTCTTCCTGTTTTTTACAAGATGCTCAATAAATACTGTTGTAGAAATCAGTGAATAAATGACCATGCTTTCATTTTCTACAGCCTGCAGTCAGTCTTTAATAAAGATTTTTGGAAATAAATGGAGGATTTAATCTCTAAGTCCCCCTGCTTTTGTAATAGGCACTGAGTAAATATGTGTTAGGAAAAAATGAAAGAATAAATAACCGACCCTCCATTATATCTGATACATAGTATGCCCTCAATAATAGTTTATTTTATTGGCATTCCTGAGGATTGAACTCAGGACCTTTGGACTGAGTTACATCTCCAGCCCTTTATTTTTTTATTTCAAGATGGAGTCTTACTAAGTTATTAAGTTGCCAGGTGGGACTCAAACTTGCCATCCTCTCCTCAGCCTCCCACAGTGCTGTGATTACCTGCATGTAGTGTTTTGTTTTTGTTTTTGTTCTTTGGTTTTTTGAGACAGGGTCTCACTGTGTAGTTGAGACTGACCTGGAACTCACTATGTAGCCCAGGCTGGTCTCGAACTCACAGTGATCCTCCTGCCTCAGCCTCCTGAGTGCTGGGATTACAGGCGTGAGCCACCACATCCAGCTCAGGCATGTAGTGTTTTTAGGTAAATAGTCCTCCATACCGCCCTCCTGAGTGCTGGGATTACAGGCGTGAGCCACCACATCCAGCTCAGGCATGTAGTGTTTTTAGGTAAATAGTCCTCCATCTTCTTCTGACAACAGTAAGTACTTGGTAAATATTTATTAAATTAATTATTATACACCTTCTGACATACAGTAGTCACTCAATAAATACTCATTGCATAAATGAATGAATGAGCCTAGCAAGCGTGAGGCCCTTAGTTTGATTCCTGACACTAAAAAGGAAAAAAAATAATGAGCCACTGCTCCCCCCCCACACATGTTAGGTACTCAATGAATTAATGGCTTTTAATTTCCTTAGATTTCCAAAACTATCTAAGGACACAGACAGGAAACACGACCACTATTAACATCATCATCTGCACAGTGGACTACCTCCTGCGGCTGCAGGTGAGGATGTGAGGCCACGCACGTGCCTGAGCCATGGGGGCTGTGGGACCCCAGCTCCGCCGCTCATGCCCTGCCCCACCCCCCAGGAATCCATCAGCGACTTCTACTGGTACTACTCGGGCAAGGATGTCATTGAGGAGCAAGGCAAGAGGAACTTCTCCAAGGCCATGTCGGTGGCTAAACAGGTGTTCAACAGCCTCACTGAGTACATACAGGTAGGGCCGGCCTGGGGAGAGGCGGCAGGGCAGGGGAGTCCAGCGTGCAGATGGGGCCGGGCTCACACAGCGCTCTGCCCCCAGGGCCCCTGCACCGGGAACCAGCAGAGCCTGGCACACAGCCGCCTCTGGGACGCTGTCGTGGGATTCCTGCACGTGTTTGCCCACATGATGATGAAGCTCGCTCAGGTTTGGGCCTCTTTGTCCTTCATCCGCCTGCTTCCAGGCATCTCCCAACTGCCCAGTTTCTAAGTCTTCTGCCACTGGTCAGTTTCTCACCCCAGTGCTCCCGGCATGTTCCAGACTGGTTCCCCCACGCCCCGGGGCCAAATCCATCTTCCTTCTGGATTGGCTGTCGGTGTAACCCCGCCGGCCCTTCTGCCCCCAGTCAGCTGGTTTCCCACTTACATTTGATGGTCTGGACCCCGCCCCTTCTGAACAGAGCTTCTCTATGATTGGTTGGCGTTATTTTATCTCTAATGAGTTCATCTCAGAATCACACCTAAGGATGGGATGGGCGCAGGTTTCTAGATCAGGGCCGGAGCTGAATAAGTGTTGCTTCTTTATCCTGCCTGCGGCAGATGACTCCCATGCCGGACGTCCATGATGTAAGGTCCCTGCACAGCCTCAAACCTCATCTCTAGAATCCTTATGTTTCCCTTTTCCCCACCACCCTGGCACCTTTGCAACCTTACCTGCTTTGAGAACACTTCATTTGCTCTGCTTCGGTCTGGTAAACATATTCAAAGCTGCCATACACAGTTGGGTAGGTGGAACATTGCATAAAGGCATAGCATATAAAGATATAGACATCCTAGGTAATATATATCTAGAGAGAGAGAGAGATAGATATAGATGTATATATTAGTGGGTGTGTTTCAGTAATTTACCAGCAGATGGCAGTAAAGCATTCCATACGTGTATTATCATTTCCCAGCAGACGCAGTCTGGAGGAAAGGGATCCTTTTTCTAATCTGATGTTATCTGACTTTTTGAAGAGCTGAACTGAGAACTCAATTCAGTGTCAGTGCAGTTGAAGTTGCGATGTTGATGTAATCTTAAAATGCTAGTGGAAATAGACTTCCAAATCCTTCCGCGTTACTTGATCAGCCACGGGCCAGGTCTAGGTTGCAAGGAATAGAAATCCAATGCAAAGTGGAGACGTAAGGGAGGAAAAAGAATTTATCAGGAGCCGGGTGTGGTGGCACACACCTGTAATCCCACCACTCAGGAGGCTGAGGCAGGAGGGAGTTCAAGGCCAGCCTGGGCTACATAATGAGTTCAGGGCCAACCTGAACTACAAAAGGAGACCTTGCTTCAAAAACTAAACAAACAAACAAAAAAGAATTTATCAGTTTACATTAGAGATCCAGGGCTTAGAGTAATGTCAGCAGAAATGTGTCTTCTTTTTGCTTCCTTCTCAAGCAGGCTTTTCTCACCACCTGGGAAAAAACATGCCCCTGGCCTCCATTCACCCCGCTGACAGGTTCAGAAGGAAGAAAACACCTCTTTCCTGAGGTTTTCTCTGATTGGACTACTGGGTCGCATGAACCAATCATTGTACCCAGAGGAAAGAAAGCTGTGATTGGCCAGACCTTGTCACATACCCACCCCTAGAACCAGGATGTGGGACTACCCCCAAGGGCTCTAAGAGTGGGAGTGGGGACTCCCACTTTAAAGTTCAGATGTTGGCGGGCAGCGGTGGTGTATGCTTGTGATCCTAGCACTCAGGAGGCTGAGGCAGGAGGATCGCCATGAGTTTGAGGTTAGCCTGGACTACATAGTGAGTTCAAGGCTAGCCTGAACTACAAAGCAAGATCCTGTCTCAAAAAATAAAATAAAAAGAACAGGCATTAGAGGAGAGGGGACTAGATCATAAGCAGGCACAAACTCCAGAGTCTTCAGATCTTGGAATGTTGGAATCTTAGAAAATGGCTTTGAGCAGGGTGCAGTGGTGAACGCCTGTCATCCCAGATACTTGAGAAGCTGAGGCAGGAGGATTGTGAGGTCAAGGAGAGCCTGGACAAGTTAGTAAGACTGTCTCAAAATTTAAAAATGAAAAGGGCTGAGGATGTAACTCAGCACCCGCCTGGGTTTAATCCCCCATACTGCAAACCAACAAAGTGCAAAATTTAGAAATTGGAAATGTGTTATTCTTAGAATCAGCAATTCCGGGAACTAGCCTGAGGTGGAAGGAACTTTACATCCCATTGATCTAGTCTCCTTCCCGGCCCTCTCCACTTCATTAGGTGGATGGAACCTTATGAAACTGCCACTCTGTGGGTCAAAAATGGTCATATATTGTTGAGCATGGTGGCCCATATCTGTAATCCCAGCACAACAGAGGCTGAGGCAGGAGAATAGTAAGTCAGAGACTACCCTGGGCTACTTAGTGAGACTTGTCTCAAAAAAAGAAAAAATCCACCGCCAATTTTATAGGATTTAACCCAATAAGCCGTAAGGTGGAACTTTGTGTTGGAGGTTTCTGTGCGTCCTACATGAGACACTATGGCAGTGGACATAGTGTGCCACCGTATATATTCCCCCCAATGCCTTACCAGAGAGCGTAAGACCATCTCCTCAGCCTTCCTCCTGAGCTCAGAGTCTCACTTTGCCCATCACGCGCCTTATTCTGTATACATGTGTCCAGCGCCCACCATAGGCCAGGCCCAGTGCTGGACTCTCACACTGTTATCCGTCCCTGTCTGCCTCTGCCTCTCTCTGCTCTGAATGTCTGCTTGCCAGGCCTCCCAGTCCTCCTTGTCTGCCAGCCCCCTGTGCTCGCATCACCTGCTGGGCCAGCTACCCGCTAAGTGCCCACCCCACCCCCACAATCTTGTCTCTCTGCCCCCTCCCCTGCTTCCGAGGAAAATGTCTGGACTCGGGTCCCCTCGGAGGTAAGAACGGAGCAAAAGGGGGTCTTCGGCCCCACTGCGAAGATGAGGAGGCCAAGCGGCTGGAGGTGGGGGAGGCCTCTGCAGAAACAGAGCCTCACACAGCCTCGGTGTGGGATCCCTAGGACTCGAGCCAGATCGAGCTGTTGAAGGAGCTGCTGGATCTGCAGAAGGACATGGTGGTGATGCTGCTGTCCTTACTAGAAGGTAAACACATGGGGGTGGAGGTGGGGGTGGTACAAAGGTTTGGGTCAGTTGCGGAGTGGCTCTGAGACCCGGGAGACCCTGACTCTCAGCCCCATCTGACGTCAGGCCAGGGTCTGTGAGCTGATGAAAGCTTTGCAGTAACAAGTTCGGCGAACACTTACCATGGGCTAGGACCTGGCTGTGGGAATATTAAATTATTGATTGCCCAGAGAAATCTTAATAGTATGGGTGCCCTGGATAGTTTTCTTTATCTATATACTTAATATTTATTTTAATAAATATTTTAATTTAATAATTAAATAAATAATTTAATAAACTTTAATGATTTTGATGTAATGTATATTAATATTTATTAACTGTATCAGTTAGCTTTTGCTGCATAACAAATATCCCTAAGACTTAGCCAGTTGAAACCATTTTCTTCACAAATTAATCAAACTTAGGAAACATTAATTTTATTTGGCGGGGTACTGAGGATCAAACTCAGGACCTTGTGCTTGCAAGGTAGGGATGGTGCCACTGAGCTAAATCCCTGGCCCCCCAAAATACTTTTACTTATTTGTGTTTTGTTTTGTTTTGTTTTTTGAGACAGGGCCTCACTATGTAGTTGAAACTGACTTGGACCTCACTATGTAGCCCAGGCTGGTCTCGAACTCACAGCGATCCTCCTGCCTCAGCCTCCCAAGTGCTGGGATTTCAGGCATCCGCCACCACACCTGACTCAAAATAATTTTAATGCAGAAGTTCTTTTTAGAGGTTCATAGAGTACCTTCATTCTTTCATGTATAGCCGCATGTGTGAGTAGATGGTGATTCCTTTCATGAAAACCCCTACTGATGGACATTCAAGTGGTCTTTTACATTTTCTTTTATATTTAGGTCTTTATGAGTTGAGGTGGATTTTCATGTTTAAATACTGAAACAACTAAAATCATATTAATATTACACTCATTACTTCTAAATGATTAGAATAGAAAGCCGTATTTAACATTCAGAATGTAGAAACATCTCAGAGAAACAATGTGATACTTAGTGTGCTTATGTTTTTTTGTTGTTGTTGTTTTGGGGTTTTTTTTTTCTTCTTTTTTTTTTTTGGTACCAGGGATTGAACTCGGGTCCTTGTGCTTGCAAGGCAGGCCACTGAACTGCTGAGCTAAATCCCCGGCCCAGTGTGCTTATGTTTGAGGTATTATTTGTGTAACTGTCACAACCATAGAAAACTTTGGTTCTTGAACATGATGTGCATTAACTGAAGTTGAGAATTCCATATTACAGTTTAGTTCAGTGTGGTGATAGTTACACAAAGAGATGTAAACTCTATTACTAGAATATGAAAAGGTAGAATACGTACTAATTGTGTGGTACCAACACAAATGTCAATTTTTTTAAAAAGACCAACAGAGCTGGGGATTTAGCTCAGTGGTGCCGCCACCTGCCGCCCAAGTGCAAGGTCCCAAGTTCGATCTCCGGTACCAAAAAAAAAAAAAAAAAGTCCAACAAGTGCAGAAGCACAGTAACAAAAATATCATTAGCATCATATTATGTTTTCATTATTCATTCTCTTTTCTATAAATACAGTGGCTAATTCTAATCATTTATCCTAATTTAATTTCCCTACAAATAAATTTGCTGATACTGAGTCCTGCATTCAAACACATTACCATCATCATCTGAATATATTATTAATGAAAAGTCATCAAAGCTTTCAAGGCTATTAATGGTTTCATGCAACTGAAAAACTCTGATTTTGACCAGGGATAGTGGTGCACACATGTAATCCCAGTACTTGGAGGCTGAGGCAGGAGGATAATCCTGAGTTCAAGGCCAACCTGAACTATATAGTGAGACCCCCATCTCCCTGCCAAAAAAAAATCTAGGGCCGGTGATTTAGCTCAGTGGTCCCGCTGCCTGCCTCGAAAGTGCAAGGTCCTGAGTTTGATCCCCAGTACCAAAAAGAAAGAAAGAAAGAAAAAGAAAGAATGAAAGAAAATCTAATTTTGGAAGTAACTGGTTAGTGAGTTTTTCCTTTTATTATAGCCATCATATACTAATATTATTAATCTAAAAATGCGGTATTTAACATGCTTAAAGATTTCCAAAGAGCTGGAATTTACACTTTATAATATACCTGAACCATCCAATCCTTTGACAGTGTTATTACTGTAAACCCCGTGTGTGGTATTAGAAATAGAAACGATCGGCCAGTCACAGTGCCTTCCTCTAAACTGAATTCTAAATTTTCTGGTGGCTGCCACCGTAGTAACAAAGTGATTATCTTGACACAGTCTTCTTTCCGTGGAGTTCAGGGCGGCCCACGCCCGAAACTTTCTCACTGTCTGTTCCCGAGCGAGCCTGCAGTTCCCAGTGCTCTCTAGGACTCCAGCACGTTCCTTTGAAAGTCTCTGACAGCATCGTCATCGCATCGTTTTGTGCCTTTACAGGGTCATCGAAAGTCTTCTTCCTTTCGGTTTTCAGTTTTTCCTGGCCTTCTACTAGGGTTGGTTTTGTTTTCCACTTCCAAAGCACATTCTTCTTCTGGCCATGGATGTTTCAAGGTCTGCTTTAGTTTTTCATTCTCCTTCATGAGTTTTGTTTTGTTTTTTGGGGTTTTGGTTTTTTGGTACCGGGGATCGAACTCAAGACCTTGCGCTTGTGAGGCAGGCGGTGGCATCACTGAGCTAAATCCCCAGCCCATGAATTTTTTTATTTTGGGGGCAGGCTAATTAGTATGCTCTGCTTGAGTGTTAAGCACTCCTCTGTGTGACCATGCTTTTGCCAGCTGAGTAGTAAGCGTAATCAGATGTCTCAATGCTAGCCAAAAAAATAATGAAAATCCAGAAAGGTAGAGATTTTTTTGGAGACAAAGTCTGATCCCTATGAGTTCCTCAGCACTACTCTGCTGGATGAGGTTCTCTGAAGGGAAAAAAAACTGGGAGTTTTTCCTCCTCTCACGGCATCTAGAAATAGAACATACAATAGGGCTATGACTGTTAGAAAAGCCTGTTCCAAAAGGTTGTGGTTTTGTCCCAGACATTGGATGTCAAAACCTTTGAGGAGGAATAAAGGTACACAGAGAGTAAAAGGAGTCCTGTCTCAGTGTACAGAAAGGCTGCAGCTACCACTCACAAGACTGTCGTTCTTGGGCTGGGGATTTAGCTCCGTGGTTCCACTGCCCGCTTCACAAGTGCAAGGTCTGGAGTTTGATCCCTAGTACCAAAAAGGCGGGGGGGATATGTCATACTTGCATCTTCCTTGCGCCTAAACAGAGGAACATTTATTTTGCTTTACTCCTTTGGAAGGAGACAAGATCAGCAGCCTCAAGTGCTTGAAAAAAAATGTTAGTATATCTAAAATGTACCAATAAAGTTAACAAAAGATTTTTTTTGCTGTTATGAACAAGTTGCCACAAGTAATCCTCTTCTGGCTTTTTGGTTTTTCAAAGTTTTTAGTATCTAGTCATTAACTTCAAAACTCAGAAGATTGATTTTATTTGTTTGTTTATTGTACTGAGAATTGAACCCAGGCTCTTCACACTGATGTACATCCCCAACTAACCCTTTTTTTTTTTACTTTTTATTTTGAGGCAGGGTTGCCTGGATGGGGCATGAGCTTTTGATCCTCTTGCTCCACCTCCCAGCATGCTTGGGTTATAACCTTGCACTACTCTTGCAGCATTTATGTAAATTTGAAATTGTATTAAAATGGAAAGATACTAAAGGAGCTGGAGCCAGTCCACCACCACGCTGCTGTCTTCCCTCCAGCTCGCCTCCCTGGCTAGGACCTTCCTGGCCTCAGACTAGCACAGGGTTCGGATGTGTGCATCTGAGGTCGTGTGACTCTGGGTTCAAATCTTCCCCCACCCCATTACTGACTTCATAAGCTGAATGTGAGATTTTTCTCTGGGTCTCAGTTTCCTCATCTGTAAAGACAGATACTTATATGCTTTCCTTGCAAAGTTTTTGTAGGATCATGCCAGGGCAGGGCTGCTATTTATTCGTTTTTCTCTTCTTTCATTTTGTTTTGTTTTTTTTTAATGGCACTGAGGATTGAAGTGAGGGCCACTCTACCACTGAGCCACATCCTAGCTGTTTTTATTTTTTAATTTTGACACAGGGACTCACTAAGTTGTCCAGGCAGGACTTGACCTTGTAATCCTCCGGCCTCAGTCTCCCACAGCTCTGGGATTCAGACGTGTGTCCCCGTGCCCAGCTTATCACCACTGTCTTTATCGATGATTTCCCCCAGCTAGTGAGAGAGTTGCACAAAGGCAGAACGCAGCAGGCTGGCAAACAGTGCTGTCAGAGATCCCACAGCCGCCCTCTACAGAGAGGCTTGAGAGCTGGCCAGGGACGCATCCATCTGCAGGGTGGGGCCTGGGGAGCCATGGGCGGCTTTGGAGCTGGAAAGAGAGAGCTACCATCCTAGAAGGGGTCCAGGCAGGGGGCTCTGCTGGGCAACACAACGGGGCTGCACTGACCTGGGCCTCCTGCAGGGAATGTGGTGAACGGCACGATTGCCCGGCAGATGGTGGACATGCTCGTGGAATCCTCGTCCAACGTGGAAATGATCCTCAAGTTCTTCGACATGTTCCTGAAGCTCAAGGACATTGTGGGCTCCGAGGCCTTCCAGGACTACGTCACCGACCCCCGTGGCCTCATCTCCAAGAAAGACTTCCAGAAGGTGGGTATGGGCCGCGGCGATGGGGCCTAGGACCCAGGTGGGCTCGCGAGTGCCCGCTGTGCCCTCGCTGGCTGCCTACCTTGGGCAGGAGACTTTTATGGGCTTCATCTGGAAAATGGGGATAAAACAGTGCTAGGGGTTGTTTAGAGGGTGAAATGCGTTAACCCAAGAACTGCTGTTATTATTATCATTACTCACAGCTGTAACATCATCACCATCATCCAGCTGATCAACATTTACTGGGTTTCTTCTCTGTGCTGAGCTCTAGCCTGACCCCTGGGCCCAGCAATGATCAAGACACACACAGCCCTGTCTTCCTGGGGCTTAGAATCTAACTGAATTTAGCTGAACTCAATTTTCATTTGTTGAAGAAAGTTTTTCTTTGCCAAAGAGCCAACCCAGGACCAGGGATGGTGTCCAGGGATTGTGTCTCTTTTCCCCCTCCAGCCATCACTGACTGGGCCATCGGGAGTGGCTTGGGGAGAAGGGACCGAACCAGCTTCTTCCAGCAGCTGGGCCCTCCTCTGCCGTTTCCCGTCCCAGCTCTCCCATCCAGCCTAATGCATCTGGGAAGTCTCAGGGTTCTGCGCTCCAGGTCCTCTAGGGAGTAGGGTAGGAAGGTAACAAAGACTCCTCATAGCACTGCGGTAGGAAGGCAGATTGTGCACTCAAGAGATGTTAGCTAGCAGATGCTCCTGCAATCTTGGGACTAAGGGAGGCTGAGACAGGAAGATTGCAAATTGGAGCCCATCTTGGTCAACCTAGTGACTTACTGAGCTTCGGTCTCAAAATAAAAAAAGTGGAAGGGCTGGGGAGGTAGCTCAGTAGTACAGCACCTGGAGAGAGAGCATGCCAGAGGGGTGTTAGCTACTACTATTATTTTTATTACTGTTTTTACCATTACCCTGCCAGGTATTTGTTGGTTTGCAGTAGAGCACTGGTGCCTGAACCCAGGGCCCGGTGCGTGCTGGTTGAGGGCTCCGTCTCTGAGCTCCACCCCAAGCCCTCATTCTTGCTGAGTCTCCCCCCAGTGGCCTCAAATCCGGGATGCACCTGCCTCAGTCTACAGAGTAGCTGGGATTAGCCACACCTGGCATCAGATCATTTTGGGGGGGTGATACGGAGCTGGCCCCCAGGGACCCAAATATGTGAAGCCTGCACTCTACCACCGCCCTCCACCCCTGCCAGATCGCTGCTAAAACGCTGGTTTTAACTTTGTATTTGGAAATACTTCTGGAACATAGGTCACAAAACCTGCGCACACCTTCTGAGTAACCCGCACCCTGGTTGCCTGACTCTCGCGTTTACTCCAGCGTGATTTCCATCACCTCTAAATATTTCAGTGTGTGTTTCCTGAGAACAAGTTCCTTCCCTTACATAACCTCAAAGCAATCACACAAATCAGGGAGCTAACAGCAACAGGATGCTGCTATCTAATCCTCACATCTTGTGCTTCTCGTTGAAGAGGTTTTTTTTTTTGGTCAGAATCCAACCCGGGGGCTGGGGATTGAGCTCAGTGGTTCCGGTGCCTGCCTTGCAAGCACAAGGACCTGAGCTCGATCCCCAGTACCAAAAAAAAAAGAATCCAACCCAGGACCACCCCGCTCCCCCTCCCAGCCCAGCCCCTCCAGCCTCTCAATGTCACTGCGTCTCAGTGGTAGAGCATTTGCCTAGTGTTCAGTAGGCTCTGGTTCTCATCCCTGCACCGAGAAAAGCAGAGAGAAAGAGACAGACAAACAGGCAGACACATTGCGCCACAGCTCTTTACTTTCATGAGGAAAAGCTAATATTTGTGATATTCTCCTCTGTTCTAGATCCTGCGTGGAAATGAATTAACTCATTCGATCTTTTGGGGAGGTTATTTTGTTTTTGAGACAGGGTCTCAATATGTAGTTCATAGTGCTTTCATAGCTTTGAACTCACTACATAGACCAGCCTGGCTTCAAACTTGTGGTGATCCTCCTGCCTCAGCCTCCTGAGTCCTGGGATCACAGCTGTGCACCACCACACCTAGCTAGCTTGTTCAGTCTTTTTTGTATTTGGTACCGGGGATCGAACTCAGGACCTTGAGGTTGCGAGGCAGGCTGCGGAACCACTGAGCTAAATCCCCAGCCCTAGCTTGTTCAATCTTGATACCTATATGGTAAGAACTGCTTTGAATTCACATTGTTAAATATGTGAAAACTGACGTGCTCAAGGTCACCCATAGCCAGGCATGGAGGCACAGGCCTGTAATTCCCAACACCCTGGAAGGGTGAAGCAGGAAGATCACAAGTTCAAGCCCAGCATGGGCAAGTTAGTGACTTAGGGAGGCCCTGTCTCAAAGTAATGAAAGGGTAGCTCAGATCAAAGGCTCTACGTTCAATCCCCAGTACCACAAAGAAAAAGCAAATGTCACCCAGCTACTAAGTGACAAAGCTGGAATCAGAACTCAGGCAGCGTACCCTGCCCTCCCCTGATTCCCCTGTGAGTCTGGTCTGATGGGTACTGCAGTTGGAGAGCACTTCCTGGGTCCAGGCCCTGGCTGGGAAGTCTGTGGAGAGGATCTCAGGGGCATGGCAGGGGCTGCAAGAGAAGCGGTGCCCAGTGTAGGAGCAGAAGCGTCACCTGACGTCACCTTAGCCGGGGCTCCCACATCACAGGGTTTGATGCTGTTACACAAAATGTTATCCCAGAGTTCCAGGCTGCAACCTGAAAACAGCCTTTGGTTTATTTTTTAATATCTATTTGCATGATTTTGACAACTGAAAAGTCTCACTTTCCCTTTTTTTCAGTCCACCTTTCCCCCACCTCTCCTACTATAAACCCTTCTAGTAGGTTAATTTTTGTTTATCACCATCATTTTTTTCATGTAGATACAAATATACTTTTTTCTCCTTTCTAGTATTATAGGTTGGGTACTATATCACTCATCTGTATTACTTAATAACATATTCCGGAGATATGCGCTTTCTCCTTTTTTTCGGGTGCCCAGTATTCCATTTTGTATGTCTGTCATGGTTTATAGCTGATCCTCTATTGATGGATGCTTGCTTTATTGTATGCACGGTGGTATTCGTTATAGTTGGTATTGCCAGGGGCCCATGTAGAACCTTCTTCAGAAACTTCCACTTTCTGGGGTTCTGCAATAATATGTGTACAAATGTATAATATCTCTGCTATATTCTGTACCCTTGTGCAGTGCACAATTTGCACGACCGTCCCCGGTAACCCTGACTACAATATGGGCTGTAATAATATAACACCAGAAGTGGGACTGGTGGG
Organism: Fukomys damarensis; assembly: GCF_012274545.1. Classification (NCBI taxonomy): domain Eukaryota; kingdom Metazoa; phylum Chordata; class Mammalia; order Rodentia; family Bathyergidae; genus Fukomys; species Fukomys damarensis. The sequence goes on from NW_022900931.1 coordinate 58,316,204, forward strand.
TAAAGATAAAATAGTGCATTTGTCATTTACACAGATATTTCCCTCCATTTCCCCTTCCTTCAATAAGATGTGAAAGTGCCTGTTTCTCTACACCCTGGGCCACCAGATTACATTGTCAAGTCTTTGGATTTTTGCCATTCGGATAGGTAAAATTTGGCACTACAGTGTAGTAGTAGTGTTGTTGTTGTTGTTGTTGTTGTTGTTTTGGTTTTTGGAGACAGGGTCTCACTGTGTAGTTGAGACTGACCTGGAACTCACTATGTAGCCCAGGCTGGTCTTGAACTCACAGCGATCCTCCTGCCTCAGCCTCCCAAGTGCTAGGATTACAGGCATGCGACACCACACCCGGCACTACAGTGTAGTTTTAACTACCATTTCTCTTATTTTGAGGGTAGTTTCAGCATCTCCACGTGTTATTTCTTTTGCATTACTTGTTCTGTGGACTTCTATCCTTAGCTTGCTTATTTATTTATTTATTTATTTAGGTTTTCTTGAGACAGGGTCTATCTATGTAGTTCAAGCTAGCCTGGAACTCACTGCCTCAAACTTGTGGTGATCCTCCTGCCTCAGCCTTCTAGGTGCTGGGATTATAGGCATGAGCACTATGCCTGGCTCCTTGGCTTATTTCTTTTTTGTGGTACAGGGATCGAATTCAGGTCCTTGTGCTTGCGAGGCAAGCCACCGAACCGCTGAGCTTTTAAATCCCCAGCCTTCCTTGGCTTATTTCTATTGGAAAGTTGGTATTCTTCTTGATTTCTAGGAGTTTAACTTTGTTCATGCTAGGAATTGTACCTACTTTTCCTGGTTTTTGTTGTTTTGTTTTGTTTTTTGACACAGGGTTATGCTATGTAGTTCAGGCTGGCCTTGAACTTACAATGTACCACAACCTGGCCTCCAATTCATGGTGGTCCTTCTGCCTCAGCCTCCTGAGTGCTGGGATTATAGGCGTGCACCACCATGCCTGACTCTGGTTTATCATTTTGACATTTGAGTTTGGTGATACTTTGTGGTAATATTTTGGTCATGCAGAATACTTAATTTTTATAAAGTGAAATTTCACTTTATTCATTTTTATTTTATTTTTTGCAGTACTGGAGCCTGAACCCAGGGCCTTGTGCATGTCAGGCATGCACTTTGAGCTGCATCCCAGCCCTTTTTTTTTCCTGGCACTAGGAATCAAACTCAGAACCTTGCACTTGCCAAGCAGGTGCAGCACTTCTGAGCTAAAGCCCTGGTCCCCTCACCCCTTTTTAAACTTTGAAAAGGGTCTTGCAAAGTTGCCCAGGCTGGCCTTGAACTTGTGACCCTCCTGCCTCAGCCTCCCCAATAGCTAGGATTATAAGCACACACTGCTATACCTCGCTTTTAAAAATAAGCTAAAAATGAATTTTCAATTGTAATAATTAATAGGTAGTACTAACTAAACATGAATACATTCCTCCTGCCAAAAAATTGAGAGCTTGGGCTAAGGTTGAGATCACTTTGGTCCTCATCCTCATTCCTGCTCTCATGCGGGTCTCTCTGAAGGCTGGCACTGCTGTGAGGGGCTGGACTTCTCCAGATATTTTCTCTGCTTCTCATTCACATTAAAACTACAGCAGGGAGGGGGATTTAGCTCAGTGGGGCCACTGCCTGCCTCACAAGCACAAGGTCCCCAGTTTGACCCCCCCCTAAAAAAAAAAAAAACTACAGCAGTGCTAACTTCACCATTCTGCCTGGGTGATGGAGTTCTCGCCAGTGTACAGAGTGTGTCTCCATTGGCAAAGTCCTTCACAGAGCCGGAAACAGTCCTGCAGGTTACAGAGCCTTTCTAGGATCTCCGTGACAGAGCCCTGGCCCTGCATGTGTGAGCACCCGAGTTCAGTCCCCAGCTCCAAATGAAACAAAACTCAAAGCCGTATTTTAGGCAACTAATTTATTCCTGGTTAGTAAATACTCTTGAGGTTTTCTTGTTTTCTATCTGCAAATATTCTTCTATCTCTTAATTGGAAGACTTCTTTTTAAGAGCCGAGGATGTACTTGGTGGTAGAGCACTTGTCTAGCATGTGCAAGGTCCTCAGTCAACCCCCAGTACCAAAAAGAACACTTGTTTGTTTGTTTGCTGTGATACTGAGGTTAGAATTCAGGGCCTTCACACAGAGCTACATCCCCAGCCTTTTTTAAATTTGTCAGTTTTGTGACAGAGACTTGCTAATTCACTAAGTTGCCCAAATTGAGCTCAAACTTGTGATCCTCCTGCCTCAGCCCCCCAGGAGTGCTAGGATTATAAACCTGAGCCTCCATGCCCAGCTATGGCTTTTTTTTTTCAATAAAAGCAACTTCACCCTTGTTGCTTTTGTTACCTTTTGGCTGCTGTGAACTGTTTCTCCTCTGCAAGGCCTGTCTGCCATGCCACCCTGCCTTGGAGCCAGCTGATTGTGGACTGAAACCTCTACAAACTGTAATCCAAATAAACCCTTTCTCCTCTAACTTTAGGTGTCGGGCATTTTGCCTCAGCAACAAGAGAAAGGTAACTAACACACCCCCTGACTAATTCTGACTTAAATGGCTTGTCACGGAGTTTCCATCTGGGTAGGCCAGGAAGAGGACAAAGGACATACTTTGCTTATATGACAAATTTACATAGCCCCATCTAAAATGTACCCTCCCATTGAGATCAAGAAAAAAACAGGGCTGAAGTGGTGGAGCATGCTTGCAATCCCAGCACTCAGGAGGTTGAGGCAGGAGGATCGCTGCGAGTTCGAGGCCAGCCTCAACTGCATAGTGAGACCGTGTCTCAACCCCCACCCCAAAAGAACAGGAAGAAAAGCTCTTAATTTTTCCTAGGCAAAATATATTTCAGACTCAAAAAATTAATCACTTAAATGAGCTAAAAAAAGTCTACAAAAAATAAATAAATCATTTTCATTGAGCTGTACTTTATGTTCCATTAAAGTCATCCATGTAAAATGTACAATTCAGTGGTTTTTAGTGTATTTGCAGAATTGCACAGCCATCACTATTGTCTAATTTTAATCACTCCAAAAAAGAACCATCACACATCCTTTAGTGCCTACTTCCCGTTTCCCTGCTCCAGTCCCCGGGAGCCACTCTTTTCTTCTTCTTCTTCTTCTTCTTCTTCTTCTTCTTCTTCTTCTTCTTCTTCTTCTTCTTCTTCTTCTTCTTCTTCTTCTTCTTCTTCTTCTTCTTCTTCTTCTTCTTCTTCTTCTTCTTCTTCTTCTTCTTCTTCTTCTTCTTCTTCTTCTTCTTCTTCTTCTTCTTCTTCTTCTTCTTCTTCTTCTTCTTCTTCTTCTTCTTCTTCTTCTTCTTCTTCTTCTTCTTCTTCTTCTTCTTCTTCTTCTTCTTCTTCTTCTTCTTCTTCTTCTTCTTCTTCTTCTTCTTCTTCTTCTTCTTCTTCTTCTTCTTCTTCTTCTTCTTCTTCTTCTTCTTCTTCTTCTTCTTCTTCTTCTTCTTCTTCTTCTTCTTCTTCTTCTTCTTCTTCTTCTTCTTCTTCTTCTTCTTCTTCTTCTTCTTCTTCTTCTTCTTCTTCTTCTTCTTCTTCTTCTTCTTCTTCTTCTTCTTCTTCTTCTTCTTCTTCTTCTTCTTCTTCTTCTTCTTCTTCTTCTTCTTCTTCTTCTTCTTCTTCTTCTTCTTCTTCTTCTTCTTCTTCTTCTTCTTCTTCTTCTTCTTCTTCTTCTTCTTCTTCTTCTTCTCCTCCTTCCTTCCTTCCTCCTCCTCCTCCTCCTCCTCCTCCTCCTCCTCCTCCTTCTTCTTCTTCTTCTTCTCTCTTCCTCTTCTTCCTCTTCTTCCTCTTCCTCCTCCTCCTCCTCCTCCTTCTTCTTTCTTCTTCTTCCTTCTTCTTCTCCTTCCTCCTTCCTCCTTCCTCCTTCCTCCTTCCTCCTCCTCCCCCCCCTCCTTCACTTGCCACTGCGCTCTATCCCCAGCCCTCGCTCACCTGCTTTCTGCCTGTGAATTCGTCTGTTCTGGACACTTCATGTCTGCGCTGACACAGTACCTGTGGTCTTACGCGACTTTCCTTGTATTTGACAGACCACACAGGTGTTATCACACCTACCCCAAAGTGAAACAAGAACAAGAAGTATCCACAATTCTTTTTTGTTGTTGTTCTTTTGTTTTTCCTGGGCCCCTCGTCCCCACCCCTCCCGCTGGGGCACTCGCCAGCCCGCGGTCCGCGCTCCTCTGAGGGGACAGGAGGCGGCGGCTGCTGCGGCGGCAGCGGTGGTG
>NW_022900931.1:58320741-58330071 GCF_012274545.1 Fukomys damarensis
GCGGCAGCGGTGGTGCTGGTGGTGGTGGTGGCGGTGGTGGTGGCGGCGGCAGAGAGGGGCAGCTCCGGCTTTTGCTCCCCTGCTCCCTGGGGCCGAGCACCCCTCTCGGGAGAGCGCAAACGCCCTCACCCGCCCACCGCGCACAGAGCACACACACTCACGCATGCACACACGTGCACGCAGGTGTAGGCGAACGGCATCTGGACGGCTGCCACAGTGGCCCTGACTGACAACTCTCTGACCGAACTTAGGCCCCTTCCTCGCACTCCCCTAGCTGCCTGCCAGCCCAGGAAACAAAAGGCTCGGAGGGCTGCCAGCGGCTGGCAGGCGTGGGTCCTCCCGTCTCGGGTCTATTTCCACAATTCTTTAAGTCATGAATTATCTTGACACTTCAAATTGGCAACTGTCACGTGATTATTTTTTGCAGTTTCTTTGAATCACGGTCCAAACAAAGTCCACCCATTGCAATTGGCAGATGTTTCCTTAAATCTCCTTTAACCCATTGCTTTCCCACCATCGCTTTTGCTTTTTCTGTCCTCAAAGTTTATCTTCTGACAATGTAGGTAGTGACCCTGCAGAGCAGCAAGGTCCAGCAGAAACACAGGAAGAGCAACATGTATGATTTAAAATGTTCTAGTAGCCAAGTTTTTAAAGTAAAAAGAAATATGTATATATAACTTAATGTATCCAAAATCACCACCACCACCAGGGCTCAAACTCAGGACCTCCTGAGAGTGCTACCCTTGAGCCAGCTTTTAGCGCTAACCTACAGGGACAGTCACCCCAAGGCAGCACTGCAGGGCACCTGCCAGGTAACAGGTGCACCCTCATCCTGAGGGCACAGCGGTGAGCTAGACACCTGCCACCTCCGAGCTGGGCCATCCAGCGGGGAGAAGCAAATGAGAAGAACTGCAAGTAAATAAATGCAGGCCGGGATCTGTGGTGGGAAGGAGGTGGCAGAGGGATGGCAGCAGCAGGCTGGAGCCGACCCTGTGGACTGAGGGGGCGGGGGCTGAGCTCTGAGAGGTTCTGCACCGGCTGGGGAGGTTGTAGGGTCCCAGGCAAAGAGGACAGCAAATGTACGAGCTGAAAGATGGAGCAAGAGGGACAGAAAAGAGGCCCTTTCTGCTAGTTGGAGAGGTGATTTAGGAGGAGGTATTCTGAGACATGGTTGGCTGCAGGGAGGACTTTGACTTCTAACCCAAATGAGATGGAGCTAAGGAAAAATTTGGAGCCAGCACAGTGGCGCACGCCTGTGATCCTAGCACGCTGGGAGCATGAGGAAGAGGATGGCAAGTTCAAGCCCAGCCTGAGCAATGTCATGAGATCCTGTCTCAAGAGAAAAAAAGAGTCTGGAGAGGGAGGAGCGGGCCTGAAGTGGGTAGTTTGTGGGGTTCCTCTCACTGTGTGGGGGGACAGCAGGGCATCAGGAAGTCTAAAAGAGAGGTTGCTGGGTTGGTCCGGGAGCCTACAGCACTGGGGTGGGGGCTGTGGAGGGGCAGGAGTGGGCGGGCCCTAGATCTATTTCAAAAGCTGAGTCGACAGATGTACTGAGGAATCACATGTGGGCGGTGAGACAATCGAGATTATCGGGGATGACTCAAAGATTTTAGCTGAAGTGCTGGTGGGTGGGTATGCGATTCCTGAGATGGGTAAGACCGTGGGAGGATAGATTTTGAAATCAAAAGTTTAGTTCTGGCCACTTCCATCCAGGGAATGACATCCACAAAGAGATGTTAGGTTTCTGCCGTAAGAGTCTGAGTTGCGCACAGGGGTCAGGGCTGGATGTAGACCTGACAGTCATTGTGGGGCGGCAGTCACAGCCTGGGGCATGGAAAGTATGTGTCCCAAGAAGGGGATACAGGGTCGGTGCAAGGACCTGAGTTCGATCCCCAGGACAAAAAGGGGGGGTATAGCTGGTCATGGGGATACGCACGCACCTGGAATCCCAGCAATCTGGGAGGCTGAGGCAGGGAAATGACCCATTTGAGCCCAGCCTGGGCTCAACTTAGCGAGACCCTTTCTCAAAATTAAAAAAATAAATAAAGGGTTCTGCAGAGGCCCTAGGTTCAATTCCCAGTAGGAGAGAAAGAAAAAGGAGGTGCAAACGCCCCCCACCCTGCTATCCTGTAGAGATCTAGAAAAGGAAAAGAGGAGACTCCAGCAAAAGAAATGGACAGTAGTCAGAGAAGAAGGCAAGCTGAGGGAAAGGCTTGGGCACATGGGTGATGACAGAGGGAGATCAGCAAATCACAAGAGCGGTCAAGCATGAACAGGGGGCAGGGGTCTCCGGCCTAGCACAGGGTGGAGTTTTGAGCAAGAATGTGGCACCTTTCAGCATGGGGGGAGGCAGGAGAGCGAGCGAGGGTAGAAGTTCCTGTGTGATTGTGTCTCCACACTCTGTGGTTTCTAGAGCCCTTCATAATTTGCAAAGCATATTACTCATTTAGAAAACATTTTGCAAACTTCTTGGCTTTTTACAAAGCACTCCTTAGAGCCAGAGCATTTTGCTTCTGTTTATGCCCCTGAGCAACGTTTCTCAGGCTGCATTTTGCAGCCTATCTGTAGGTCAGGAAATTAATTCAGTAAGACATGACCAGCATTTTTTTTTTCTGTTGTTGATACAATAACTAGGACTTGAACCCAAGACCTTCACACTGAACTCCATTCCCAGCCCTTTTTATTTTTGGAGATAGAGTCTTGCTAAGTCAGGATATTTCCCAGGCTGGACTCAAACTTGGCAGTCCTCCTGCCTCAGTCTCCTGGAGTGCTGGGACTGCAGACATGTGCCACACGCCCAGTGTGACTAGTATCTTTAAAAAGGAAAAGAGAACATGGCAGAGTGTATTACACAGCAGAAGTCAAAATTGTGTTGTGAAATATTTTTTTGTTGTTTTTTGAGCCACATTACAAAACACATTCTTACTGCCATGTGGTCAAGAACATTTGAAAAACTGCCTTTGTGAGCCACTTGCAAAATGCATGACAGATCAGCACGAGATGTTCTATGAATGTTTTGTATGTAAATTTAAAAAGTAATGCAACCTCAAAAAGTTATCAACAATTTAAATTTTCTTTATCATCATAGCACTTAACAGCACTTTTCATTTTCATAGTGCTTTCCAAACATTAATGAAAAGAATTTCAAAATTTAAGAAGCTCATCTGTGGGCACTATTGGCTTTCAGATAATCTAATATAAACTACCTTTGATATGAAAAGTTCTTAAAATATTTTACAGAATGTAAGTAATTTGCAATATGGTGGTCATTAAAATCTCATAAATGAGCCTTGTTTTATTTTTATTTATTTTTATTTTTTGGTACCAGGGATTGAACGCAGGTCCTTGCACTTGCGTGCAACCACTGAACTAAATCCCTAGATCATGAGCCTTGTTTTAAAAAGATTTTAAGGAGAAAAAATATTTTTTGTTCATTACCAGAATATTAGTGTTATATGTATTGGGGGAATACTATACAGCAGTGAAAATGAATCCATTTGCTCTCTGTGTGTCTATCGACATTGAAAACATACAATTGAGTGAAAAAAACAAGTTTCAAATTACATGGTTATAGCAACAATTCTCTAAATTAAAATATGCATAGGATTATTATATAATTTTTGTGGACATAGAATTGGTAATACATGTTTGGATAGTAGTTACCTGAGGGGAGGGTGAAGCAGTGGGGCCAAGGGGACCCCTTGTCCACATTTTATCATCTGAAAAAGAAATGTATCTTACAGTGGATGATGGCTTAGATTTTCTTTTTTTCTGTTTTCTTTTTCTTTTTTTTAAACAGCAAAGCATTTATTGGTACATTTTAGATGCACATAATGATAACACTCATCACAGGGAATTTGCACCTGTACATCCTGCCCCCTTTTTTTCCACTCCTCCCTCCCTTTAAGCCCACTCCCCTCCCTACGTACAAAAGCTTTGATTCCATATTTCCCTTCCATTTTCACTTTGTTTCTTGTCCCTTCCTTCCTCTCTCCCTCCCCCTCCCTTATTCCCTTTCCCATTTGAACATTTTCTTCCCATTTTCCAATATCCATTATACATTCTAGTCCTTATTTTGACTTTCAGTTTCTCACACCAGAGAAACAATGTGGTATTTAAACATGTGTGTCCGGTTTATTTCACTTAAGGATATGGTCTCAAGGTCCATCTATTTAGCTATAAACGTCTGAAGCTCATCCTTCTTTACGGCAGAGTAGTACTCCATTGTATAAAACAGCCACATCTTCATTTTTCATTGTCAGTTGACGGGCATTCGGGCTTTTTCCAAGATTTAGCTGTTAAAAACTGTACCACTATAAACATATGTAAGCATATATCTCTGTGGTATGATGCTTTTAATTCTTTTAGGAAGATACCAAGAAGGGGAATAGCTGGGTCAAATGGAACCTCTAGTTTTATTTTTTTGAGAAATCTCCACACTGATTTCCACAGTGGTTGCACCAGTCTACACTCCCACCAGTAGTGGGAAAGGGTTTCTCCCCCCTCCACAGCTTCACCAGAGGGGAAGCTGGGTCAAATGGAACCTCTAGTTTTATTTTTTTGAGAAATCTCCACACTGATTTCCACAGTGGTTGCACCAGTCTACACTCCCACCAGTAGTGGGAAAGGGTTTCTCCCCCCTCCACAGCTTCACCAGCATTTGTTGTTTGTTGATTTCTTTTTTTTTTCGGCTTTTTGAGACAGGGTCTCACTATGTAGTTGAGACTGACCTGGAATTCACTATGTAGCCCAGGCTGGTCTCGAACTCACAGTGATCCTCCTGTCTCAGCCTCCTGAGTGCTGGGATTACAGGCATGCACCACCATGCCCAGGTGTTGGTTGATTTCTTGATAATGGCCATTTTTTTTGGAGTGAGATTGAATCTCAGCATTGTTTTCATTTTTTTTTTTTCTTTTTGGTACCAGGGATCAAACTCGGGTCCTTGCACTTGCGAGCCAGGCGGCAGAACCAAGCATTGGTTTAATTTGCATCTCTCAAATGACCAGTGATGTTGAACATTTTTTCATATATTTATTTGCTGTTCCTACTTCATCTAAGGAGTATCTATTCATTTCAGATGTCCATTTTTGGATTGGGTCTTTAAATTTGGGAGGAATGATTTTTTTTTTAAGTTCTTTATATATCCTACATAGTAGTCCTTTGTCTGAGGAACAGCTGGCAAAAATTTTCTTTTTCCACACTGTGGTTTGTCTCTTCATGCTGTTGGTGGCTTCTCTTCCTGTGCAAAAGCTTTTTAATAAGTTGAGGGCCCAATTGTTGATTCTTTGTAGTATTTCCCTTGTGGTCTGGATTTTGTTCATGAAGTCATTGCCTACTCCTCAAGCAGTCAACCTATTCTCTATTCCAGCAGATTTAGTGTTTCCGTTTTAATATTTAGATATTTGATCCATTTTGATTTTAGGTTAGTGCATGGTGAAACAGTCAGTCTAGTTGCAATCTTCAGCATGTGGAAAGCCAGTTTTTCTAGCATCATTTATTACCTATTTTATTTTTCTTGTGGTACTGGAAATTGAACCCAGGACCTTCAACTGAGCTACATCCCCAGCCTGTTTTATCTTATTTAGAGATAGGGTCTTGCTTAGGTTGCCCAGGCTGGGCTTAAACTTTTTCTTGGTGGGGGCGTACTGGGGATCAAACTCAGGACCTTATGCTTGAGGCAGGCGGCGGAACCACTGCGCTACATCCCTAGCCCATGGGCTTAAACTTGCAATCCTCCTGCCTCAGCCCCCCGCCGACTGCTGGGATTATCAGTTTGCACCACCAAGCCCAGCTGCACCTCAGTATTTGTACAGTTGGTACAGCCTTCCCTGTGCCATCTTGCTGCATGTCAGTGTCAGGTGCTGGATACCCGATTCTGGACTTTTAAGTCCACAGAAACTTTAAGAGGAGCAGTGAGGTTCTGAGGCCCCCACACTGACCTCCCCTGCCCACCCCTAGGCCATGGACAGCCAGAAGCAGTTCAGTGGGCCGGAGATCCAGTTCCTGCTTTCGTGCTCTGAAGCGGATGAGAATGAGATGATCAACTGCGAGGAGTTTGCCAACCGTTTCCAGGAGCCAGCCCGCGACATCGGCTTCAACGTGGCGGTGCTTCTGACTAACCTGTCAGAGCACGTGCCGCACGATCCGCGCCTGCGCAACTTCCTGGAGCTGGCCGAGAGCATCCTTGACTACTTCCGGCCCTACCTGGGGCGCATCGAGATCATGGGCGCCTCGCGCCGCATTGAACGCATCTACTTCGAGATCTCGGAGACCAACCGAGCGCAGTGGGAGATGCCTCAGGTCGGTAGGCCGGCGCATGCGCATGCTCACCTGGCAGGGCCTGCTCGCTCCTGTATCCTCCCCACACAGGGCCTGTGTATGCCTTGCACGTCTATTCGCCCTTGCTCTGCTCTGGCAAGCCCATGCCCAAGTTTCATAGCAATTTCATTGGTCCTGATGTGACCTGGTATATCCCCTGCTCACCCATGCCCACCTATTGTAGCCTTGGCCGCACATCGATGCAAACCCCTTGTGCATGCAGCAAAAGCTTTTTGTGCCCACACTGTGGCTGCTCACACACCATACCTACCCCTTGCACACACATCGGGAGTACTGCCATGTTCTTATAACCGTGATCAGCCATGCCCATACTCCTCATAATCTTGAACCTATATGATTATACACCCCTTGCTCATCTCCCCAGAATCCCCTAGTGTGCCTGCACTTGGCCCTAGCCAGCCAATGCTTACTCTTTCACACACACACTTTGGAGCTCTGGGGTGCTCTGACATGTTGGCCCAACCCATACCAGGCACATGTGCTCAAAAAAAATTTTTTTTTTAGATAGGGTCTCCCTGTGTAGCCCAGGCTGGCATCAAATTCAAGGCAATCCTCCTGACTCAGCCTCATGAGTCTTGGGATCACAGGCATATGCCATCATACCTGGTTCCCAAATGCCTTCTGAGGCCTTAGCACATGATGTCACCCTCACTTTTTCTGGGCCAATGTGGGTACCCACCTCTTGCACACACCCTGAGAATGCCAGTGTGCCCTTATGCAGCCCTGGCGAGTCTCATTCATCCATCCTCCCTGTATCCCTGGAACAACCACATTTACCCAGGCACACTTGGATCGGCCTCCCAAACACACCCACCAGAGCCCCCACTGTCCTCAGCAGCCCAGGCCTGCTTCTTAGCTTACCATGCCCAGCCCACAAACGTGAATGTCCCTGACACACTCACAAGCCCAAGAGTGCACTCGTGGCCAGTCGTGGTGCTATAATCCTAGCACTCTGAGTGCTCAGGCTGGAAGACCATCAAATTCAAGCTCAGCTTGGGCACTTCAGTGACATAGTGAGAAACTATCTCAAGATTTAAAATGTTTTACTGTATTTATTTTTGAGCCAGGCTCTCACTATGTAGTCCAGGATGGCCTTGAGCTTGCCATAATTCTCCCACCACTGCCTCCTAAGTGCTGGGATTACAGGGGTGCACAACCACACTCAGTGTCAAAATTTTAAAACAGGCTTGGGATGTAGCTCAACTCGAAGCCCTGGGTTCAATCCCCAGTACTGCAAAAAGTGCAAGACCCTGGCCTTGTGCACTTAGCTTACCAGTGGTTCCCACCCTCTTCCCTTGCACTCCCCCAGCCCTCACACACTCAGCCCCGAGCTCTACCTCTGTGGCCCTGTGGCCCTCTTGTGTCCTCACACCCTGCACACCGCCTTGCAAGCTCTCACACTCGTGCCTCCCTTTTGTTCCTCTAGCATCTGCACACTCCTCTCTGCACAAAGGCTCTTGCACACACCTGTACTGCACTCATAGCCCACAGGGCTTGCACATTACCTCCTTATCCATGGAGCCCTTCATGCTCTCCTCAGTGGACACTGGCTCGTGCACACATGGACTCCTGTCTCACGCAGAGCCCTGTCCTCATCCTCTAGGCTCTTACACTGGCTCCTGGTCCCCTTGCACACTCACATTCCCCTGTCCTCACATCATTTCAGGCCCTCGCATGCCTGCCCCACGTGTCCTTTGTGCACACGGTGCCACGCCCTCCTCACACCCACTCCTCCCTAGTCCCTGGTTCCCCTCATATTCCACAGGGGCCCTCAAGAGCTGGCACACTCCCTGTGTCCCTTGGGCACCGCAGCACACTCACTTGCCATCTGGGCCGTGTGGCTGCACTCTCCTTGCACCCAGGAAGTGTGCACATCCTGGCATCTGCAGGAAGCCCTGCACTTCTCTCCTTGTCATGCGTGGGAACTCTGCCTGTCCCCCTGCCCCTGCCCCTCACTTGCCCCCAAGTGCACACTTGCCCTTTCTGTCATTCCTCCTGGCACCCACTCCTCCTGACGCCCCTTCCCATTCCCCCATCCCTCGGTCCTAAAGCGTCCAGGTGTGTCCATGTGGGCCTGGAGCACCTGAGGGCCAGCACAGTAGTGACACCCCGTTGCATTTATTAGGTGCAGTGTGCTCCTCTAACCATTCAGCATCGCATTTAATTCTCACACCCTGTAACACACGAGGCGTTTTTATGCCCATTTTACAGAGGGGGACATTAAGGCCCAGAGAGTTAAGACAAAATCACCCAGCTACTCAGTGACAGGATCAGGATTTGAACCTCAGCGTCCCGGCTGCAGAACTTCTGTTCTTAGCCACTCTGCACACTCTGGAAAAACCTAAAATCATGATTCTAAAGCCAGCGTGTTGAGTTTGACGCCTACATCTGTCACTTCTCACCTGTGTCTCCCTAGGCAGGTGACTTTCTGGGTCTTCATTTCTCTGTCTGTAAAACCGAAATTACCACCCTTGCTCCAAAGGTGCTTTGTGAAGATTAAATGAGTTGTATGTAAAAAATGCTTGATTCAAAGCTCTGCCCTGATTGAGGCTTAAAAACCACCTACAGGGAGGGCTACATAGGTTTGCTGTTAGTATGTGTTGGGCTGAATATGGCGGCTCACTCGTAGTTCCAGCTGCTTGAGAGGCTAAGGCAGCAGGAGGGCCTGCGCCCAGGAGTCCGAGGCCATCCTCAGCAACAGAAAGACCCGAACTCCTACTGGTAACGCGCTCGCGCACTTAGAACGCGCCTGCTCCTAGCTGTGCAGAGCCCCGCTCATGGCGCCCTCTCGCGTCCCCTCCGCGCGCGCTGCAGGTGAAGGAGTCCAAGCGCCAGTTCATCTTCGACGTGGTGAACGAGGGCGGTGAAGCGGAGAAGATGGAGCTCTTCGTGAGCTTCTGCGAGGACACCATCTTCGAGATGCAGATCGCCGCGCAGATCTCAGAGCCCGAGGGCCAGCAGGAGGAGGACGAGGATGAGGGCGCGGCCGAG
>NW_022900931.1:58330839-58341506 GCF_012274545.1 Fukomys damarensis
GCGCTGAGGGGCCGGTGGCCGTGGCCGAAGGGAGCCCTTTCCGGCCTGAAGGGGCTGGCGGCCTTGGGGACATGGGTGACACAACACCGGTGGAGCCACCCACGCCCGAGGGCTCCCCAATACTCAAGAGGAAGCTGGGGGTGAGAAAGCAGATGGGGGCGTCAGAGTGTGGAGAGATGAGTGTAAGAGGGAACAAGAGACTGGGTGGGTGGAGTTGGTTGCAGGGCGAGGAGTAAGGGCCAGAGAAGCAGTGAGACAGACCCTCAGAGGGACAGGGACATACTCAGCCGGGGTCACTCGGAGAAAGGCTTCCGTGTGTGGGAGAGACCTGGAGCCAAAGAGTTGCAGAGACCGAATGAGAGAAGGGACCAAGACTATAAAGGAAGCCGAGTATGGTGGCCCAGACCTGTAATACCAGGGCTCTGGGAGGCTGAAGCAAGATGGGTGAGCCCAGCCTGGGCAACTTAGTGATTTTGTGAGACCCTGTCTCAAAATAATAAATTTTAGGGCTGGAGATTTAGCTCAGTGGTTCCGCCGCCTGCCTTGCAAGCACAAGGACCCAAGTTTGATCCCTGGTAAATAGTAATAATAAATTTTAAAAGGGCTGGGAATGTAGTTAAACATAAAGGATTTGGGTTCTATCTCCAATACAGTACTACCACCAAATAAATAAATAAAAAGACTCAAGGAAACAAGATCAGGAACATCGTCAGGAAAAAACCCTCAGAGACATATATGGCTGTGGGTAATTCAGCAACCTATGTGGAAAAGGCCCCAAAGTGTTCTTAGGCTGAGGGGGACTGTCACAGTGGTTTGCAGTTGTCAAGGAGAGACAAACGCTTGCCTTGGAGTCAGCCTGACTGCACAGTGCATGCTCGCCTCTTTGAGCCTCAGTTTCCCACCTGTACAGGGGAATCATAATCCCATTTTCTTCTGGAGGGGAATAGGTGGGGGCAGGAAGAAGGGGGACTGACAGGAACAGGCAGCACTGAAGGCTTAGCCGTGTGCCCTGTCCCCAGGTGGATGGAGAAGAGGAGGAGCTGCCTCCAGAGCCAGAGCCTGAGCCAGAGCCTGAGCCTGAGAAAGCCGAGTGAGTGCTTCTGGACAGCAGGGGCCTGGCCCCTGTCACTGCCTCCCTCCTGGTCAAGGCCTGAAGCTGTGCTGGCCCCCTGTGTCCTCAGCATCACCCAGCCCTGACCTGGGCACTGCAGAGAGACTCTGAAAGGGTCCTCTCAGCACCAGGCCTTTCTCTGTGCCATTCCCCCTGCCTGGAATACCTTCCCTGTGTTTCACGAATCTTCCCTGTCCTTCTCCAGGAAGCTTACCCTGACACCCAGCCCCTCTAAGTTAAACACATGTCTCCGCCCGGTTCCCACAGCCACCCTGGGGTAGAGCCCCATGAGGGCGGGGTCTGGGGTTGTCACTCTACCGTGTGTCCCCAGCACCATCCAGAGTTGGGCCAGGCATGGGATGGGCCCAGCGAATGGCCCTGAGTAAATGAATCACCCTGGCACCTTCTGACCTCTTTCTGTGTCCTGCCCTGCAGTGCTGAGAATGGGGAGAAGGAAGAAGTCCCTGAGTCCCCACCAGAGCCTCCCAAGAAGACAGCACCTCCTCCGCCCCCTCCAAAGAAGGAGGAAGCTGGAGGCGCAGGCGTGGAATTCTGGGGGGAGCTGGAAGTGCAGAGGGTGAAGTTCTTGGTGAGTCTCCAGCAGTGGGTACTGAGTCCTCCTCTCTAGGGGGACCCCACACACACACCCATTGCTCCTCCCTGATGATTTTGAACTCATCTGTGCCAGGCTCATGGGCAAGAGCTTATTCTTGGCTGGGTGTGGTGGTGCACACCTGTAACCCCAGCTACTTGCCGGGCAGAGGCAGGAGGATTACAAGTTCAAGCCCAGCCTGGGCAATTTAGCAAGACCCTGTTTCAAAATTTAAAAAAACAGCTGGCAGTTTAGCTCAGTGGTGCTGCACCTGCCTAGCAAGCACAAGGTCCTTAATTCGATCCCCGGCACCCCCCCAAAACTTAAAAAACAAACAAACATGGACTGCGGGTGCAATTCAGTGGTAGAGCACTTGCTTAGCGTGGGTGAGACACTGGATTCCGTCAATACCACACACATAAAAAAACCACAAAAAACTGTCTGCGACTCCTCAGTTACGTGGCCTGGAGCAAGACACCACCTCCCTGAGCCTTAGTTTCCTCATCTGTAAGGTGGGCAAAACAGCAGCACCCACTTCATAGCATCGTGGAAAGTTTAAAACAAATTCATGCATATAAAGTGTTTAGCCCAGGGCTTGGTATACAGTAAGCACCCAGTAAGTAGGAGATAGAGCAAGGCACGGTGACACAGGCCAGTAATCCCAGCACTCTGGGAAGCTGAGGCAGGAGGCATGCAATTTGGGTTCAAGCCGCTCTTAGAACTACCTGTTCTGGAACCTGACCCTCTTCTTGGCAGCTTCGCCTCTTTAGCAAGACCCTGCCGCAAAATGCAAATTTTCAAAAGGGCTGGGGATGTAGCTCAGTGTGAAGGCTGTGGGTCCAATCCCCAGCACCGCAATAATGATGATGAAGATGAGGAGGAGGAGGGACGTTGTAGACCAGGTACTGAGGACCAGTTGCGTTGGCTGTGGGTAAATGCTGGGCGGGATTCCCCAGGGAAAAGGCCGTGCCGCGAGCTCTGTCTTTCTCCCCCACTCTTAGAACTACCTGTCCCGGAACTTTTACACGCTGCGATTCCTGGCCCTCTTCTTGGCGTTTGCCATCAACTTCATCTTGCTGTTTTATAAGGTGCTCGTCACATGGGACTGGGAGGATTAACCCGTATCCAGGCTGTGGGGCTGGAGCCTCAGACCCTCACAGGCTGCTGCAGGGAAGGGACAAGGTGTTGGGCTCAGGTTCTTTGAAGGGTTCAGGCTGAATATCTGGGGTGGGGACCTCCATGTCCATCTGGGACAGATGTCTGAGTGTCTGCAGGAGCAGGAGCTAAAGCTGTGCTCCTGGCCCACCTCCTACACCTACCAGCCCTATGCCCAGGTACAGCCCTTTACCCCCAGGACTCCCACTGACTCACTGCTTTGCTTTCCTGTCAGGCGTGTGGGGAGGAGGAAGTGAGTCATTCATAGGATGGAGGGAAAGGGCTGAGAACCAAGCCTCAGAAGGACAAAAGGGGCTTGGATTTGGCTCAGTGGTTCTGACTCCTGCCTTGCAAGCACAAGGTCCTGAGTTCCATCCCCAGTACCAAAACAAAACAAACAAACAAAAAAGGACAAAGGGACCCTCAGAGTCTTGCCTGTTGTCTAGAAAACAGAACCAAGAGGCAGGCTAAACAGAAATTGTGGCTTTTATGGGATGTGGTCCTGGCTCTATCACTTGCTGGCTGGATGATAATAAGGAAGGTGTTTTACCTCTCTGTGCCTCAGTTTCCTCATCTGCAAAATAGGGTAGTAACCATGTCTAACTGTTAGAGCTGTAAAGATTAAGAAAAGAGTTAACGTGAGCAAAGCACTCAGAACATTAGGCATATACGAAGTGCTGTATATCCAGGCATGGTGGCCCATGCCGGTAACCCCAGGACTCTAGGTGTCTGAGGCAGGAGAATCACGTGTCTTAGCCCACCCTTGGGCAACTTAATAATTTAATGAGATCCTGTCTCAGAAAAAAAAGGGGGTGAGGGGGTGCAGCTCCATGTGAAGGCTCCGGGTTCAATCTCCAGTATTACCCCCCAAAAAAAGTCTGTATAATGTTAGCTGTGATCCTTCTTGGTTTTATTGTTACTAGTGATCATTGTTTTTAGGGCCCCACTATCAAGACAATCTATTCTGTTTTCAGTCTCCTTCCGTTCAGTGGGCAAATTCCCAGGACAGTCTGATTGGCTAGCTAGGGCCCTGGACCCCGCCCTAGTCTTGATTGACAGCCTTTCCAAGCCCATGTGTCTGATAGGGACCCCATCCAGCTGCTGATTATGTAAGTGGGTTCTGGGCGTGGAGGCCAGGTGCCAGGACACCAGGGTCCCTGCCCTGATTCATCTCTGTTCTCCTTCAGGTCTCAGACTCTCCACCAGGGGAGGACGACATGGAGGGCTCGGCAGCCGGGGACATGTCCGGTGCAGGATCTGGTGGCGGCTCAGGTTGGGGTTCAGGTGCTGGTGAGGAGGCAGAGGGCGACGAGGACGATAGCATGGTGTACTACTTCCTGGAGGAGAGCACGGGCTATATGGAGCCCGCGCTGCGGTGCCTGAGCCTGCTGCACACGCTGGTGGCCTTTCTCTGTATCATCGGCTACAACTGCCTCAAGGTGGGCCGCATCGGTTTGGGCTCTGTGAGGTCGAGCGGTTTTACGAAGTAAATCCCAGTCACTTTAGTGTAGAATGAGCAGAGTTCATCTGACTGTGTTGTTCCCTCGGTCTGCAGTGTTTTGCCACATTTGCACAGCCTTCCTCCTGTTTCCCTTTCAGGCCTCCTTGGGCTCTGATGTATGTGGGATTCCACTCCTTGGAAAGCCCCACCTGCACTGGACACCACTGCCAGGCTCCTTTTCCTCCCAGCCTGGCCAGACCCTCTGCCTTCCCCCACATCCCACCTATAACCCCCGCCTGTGCCCCTGTTTCTGTCCTGACCACCCCCCTCCTCCGACATAGGGTCTCCTGCAGGCTCCAGACAAATCTGGTGGCTTCCTCAGAGGCGGTGGCCTCACTGAGGTGCCTGACTGTGGGGAACAGGGAAAGGGGACATCACTAGAACCTCTGCAGGAAGTCCTAGTCTCCTGCGAGCCACGACAGCACCAATTATACAGGAAAGATAGAAAAAATGAGACTTGGAGAAGCTGAGCTTTGGGCCTGATCAGTGCTGTTCTGGGCGGCAAAGACTAAAGCGTCTGAACTTACCACACTTTTATTCAGCACATCAGGAGAGAAATAAATGTAACAGATGACTCAGGGCAAAGAGTTCAGTAAATCAGAGTAACATTAAAAGGTCACTCAGAGAGCAGTGGCAGCAGAAACAACAATGAGGAACTATGCAGATGAAGATTTTGTTCCTCCCAGGATGCCTTCAGCTGGTGATATCTTGTCCTGGAGCATCACAGCATCCTGGACCATTGAGGTGCAAGCTGTGACTAAAATAGTTAGGTCTCCACGTGCCATAGCTGCCCTGTAGGAAGGAGAACTAGGCCTAATCAAATGATTTTTTTCCCCAAAATTATGTAGAATTGCTCCCAACACCTGACACCATCCTTTGTCCCTTCCTCAACCTAGGTGCCCCTGGTGATCTTTAAGAGGGAAAAGGAGCTGGCCCGAAAGCTGGAGTTTGATGGCCTCTACATCACAGAGCAGCCTGAGGACGATGACGTGAAGGGGCAGTGGGACCGCCTGGTGCTCAACACCCCGTAAGGGCCCAGCCTCACCTCAGGTGGCAGGGAGCGAGCCCTCTTCCCAGGCCAGTCTTGGCCCAGACTTGAGAACACAGCAGCAGGGTTCCAGCCCCGGCGGCCCTGACCCCTTTTCCCCGAGCCTGGCCTTCTTTTCCATAAAACAGACACATTTCCTGAGCGTTAATGTTCATATGAGGGTGCTGGGGACACATGTGGAGATTTCCAGGGCCCGGCCTGGAGATTCTGATCCTGTGAGGCTGGGGTGGGGCCTGGGAACCTTCATTTAAAGCCCTCGGGGATGATTCCTACCCAGGTATCCCAAGTGAGAAACAAGAAATCATTAGATTTATAATGGAAAAGGGTGTGTAAGGGCCCCGCCTTACACCCCCCCTCCATTCCCCACCCATATTGAGGCCCAGCTCCCATGTTTGTAAAGAGGGGCTGTATCAAATAGGGCATCTTATCATGAAATCTTGCCCTGAAAGGGTTTGAGGGGAAAGGAAGAGAGATAGACACATCCTATACTCTTCCCCCGCCCCAGTTTTCTGAGACAGGATCTCACTATGTAGTTGAGACTGACCTGGAACCCAGGCTGTTCTCAACTCACAGTGATCCTCCTGCCTCAGCCTCCTGAGTGCTGGGATGACAGGCGTGGGCACCACCATGCCCGGCTATCCTATACTCTCATTGTCACTGTCAAAGCTGCATTTAACCTACCCACTTTCAGGTACCTGTGCTTAGCAAAGAAGAGGAAAGACAGAGAGAGAGAGAGGGAACTGTTTAAAACAGTGTCTGGAGGCTGAGGGAACAGCTCAGAGGCAGAGCGCTTGCCTAGGATATGCGAGGTATCTCCAGTGCTGCAAAAATATTAATGAATTAAAATAGTGTCTGTCTGAGATCTTCACTTTTAAATATGGGCAACTCATTTCCCATGAAAAGGAACAAAGCTGGACATGGTGATACATGCCTATAATGCCAGCGCTCTGGGAGTTTGAGGCAGGAGGATCATCCCAAATTTTTTTTTAAAATGGCCAAGGATGGGAGGAGGAGGAGGAAGCAGGCTCCCTGGAGAAATGAGAGCTTTCAGGGCTAGGGCAGAAAAATACAGGATGAGCCAGTTCAGTTGGGCCGCAAAGTAGACTTGTTCCATGAAAAATGGTGACATGCTGAAAGGATCAGGGAGCCAGATAGGACCCACTGGACCAATCCAGGATAGGAAGGGCAGTGAATTGAAAATTCAAATCTTTCTCAATCCATTGATTCCTAATAAATCTTCAGTCCACCCCTGCACAAAACAAAACTCACTGGCTACTTTGGCAAGATGCTAAGCTACCAACTTGTCAGTGGGAAAACTGGTAGGTCCAGAGCCAGAATCATAAACAGCCAGGGATGTAGCTTAGTTGGGGAGTCCTTTCCTTGAAGGTGTGAGTCCTGGACTCGATCCCAAGCACGGAGGAAGGAAGGGAGGAAGGAAGGGAGGAAGGAAGGGAGGAAGGAAGGGAGGAAGGAAGGGAGGAAGACATGTGAGAGGCAGCAGATCATTTCACTGCAGCTGGCCTGAGCTCAGGATGCTGAGTGCATTCTCTCTGCCATCTATGCACAAAGCCTCCCAGTTAAGGATAATTCTGGTGTCTCGTTGCACCTCTGGCTCAGACTGCAGGTCCTCTGCGTCACCCGGTCCCACCACACATGGCCACAAAGTTCTCACTGTGCGGGAACCCTGACATTAAGCCAAATGAATCCGTACCTAGCACCTGTAGTCCCAACCACGAGGGAGGCTGAGGCAGGAGGAAGGTTTAAACCCAGGAGTTCCAGGCCAGCCTGGACAACACAGTGAGACCATACCTTAAGGAAGAAAGCACCAGAATTTCAAGCTACCCTGGCCTGGCTGTTCTCCTGCCCCCTCCTGCCCTAATATCTCACAGGGGCTCTCTCTTGGCAGGTCCTTCCCCAGCAACTACTGGGACAAGTTTGTCAAGCGGAAGGTAAGACATGGGTGGAGAGAGGGCAGAGCTGTCTGGGCTGGGTCCCCTGCTGCCGTTGGGCCATCCCAGCCTGGTCAAGCCCTTGCTCTGTGTGTGACCTTAGGCCAGAGGTGTTGCTTCTCTGAGGAACACCTTGGTTTCCCCAAGGGGACATGGACATAATCACCTTCCCTCTTGAGGGAGATGACTCGTGTCACACAGAGCAGAATGTCTGGCCCGGGGTGAACACTCACTCAATAGTGGTGGTAGCCTGTGGGGCTGTGGGGTACATGCCTATAATCTCAGAATTCTGGGAGGCTGAGACAAGAGGGTTACAAGTTCAAGCCCAGCCTGGGCAATTCAATGACTTAGTAAGACCCTGTCTCAAAAACTAAAAAAATAAAAAGGGCTAATAAATAAATAGTGATTGTGAGAGGATATGTGAGGACACTATTTTAAGCACACAGTTAAGGATTGCCTGCTTTTCCACTCCTAGCTTGCCAGCCTTTCTGTGTCTCAGTTCCCCTCATTTTCAAAGCAGGGTAATAAGAGGGCCAACCCACAGGTTGTTGGAAGAATTATTTGACCTAATATATAAGCAGAATTGGGACACGTGGAGGAAAACACTGGCTAAGTGTTGGCTGGGGCCATTACTCAATATGAAATAAATTTATTTATTCAATTATTGAGTATTTACTGTGTGCCAGGAAGCATTTCAGGAACCTGGGATCCAGCAGTAAATAAAACAATGATTCTGCCACTCAGGTTGGAAAGACAGATAATGAATACACTTATAACATGCAGGTGGTCATAGGGGTTGTGGGGAAAAAATTAAGCAGTGAAGAGAGTAAGGATATGTGCATGTGGTCAGGGGAGGTTGCTCTTTGCTGTAGAAGAGTCAGGAAAAATGAGGAGATGAGGGAGTGAGCCAGGTAGAAATCTGAGAAAAGAGTGCTGTGGAGGCGCAAAGGCCCTGAGGCAGTGATATGCCTGATATGGTTGAGGAACTTCAAGGAGACAGATGTTACTAGAACAGAGCAGGTGGCAATCAAGAAGAGGAGGTAAGCTCATATAATAAGGCAGGGAGCTGAGTCATATATGTTATATAGGCTTCTTGTCTACCTACGTAAAATAATATATTAGCCCAATTAATGTGGGCTACTGAATCAGCTGGATCTTTATCCTTTTTGGACCCTACCCCTGAAGATCTGAAGAAAGAGCTACCCTTTCTCCCCAGAAAAATGCGCCCCAACTTCTCACACAAAGTTCAGAGAGTCCCCAGAACCCCCACACAGGCCATGACATCCCCCAACCTCAGCCATGTGTGCCTGGCCTGACACTCTCCTGGGTGGGCAGGTCCTGGACAAGCACGGGGACATCTTCGGGCGGGAGCGGATTGCCGAGCTGCTGGGCATGGATCTAGCCACACTGGAGATCACAGCGCACAACGAGCGCAAGCCTAACCCTCCGCCCGGGCTGCTGACCTGGTGAGCGCAGGACGGTCCTCTGGCGGGGGGCGGGCAGCGGAGGTAGCCAGGGCGTGGCCCTCAGCATTTCGCTGTGTCCCCTCCCCCATCAGGCTCATGTCCATCGACATCAAGTACCAGATCTGGAAGTTCGGGGTCATCTTCACAGACAATGTGAGGAGGGCCCATAGGTGGGAGGGACTCAGGAGGGTAGGGCCTTAGGAGTCGGCCTCCAACCCCAGGGGCCCCTGGCTGAAGAGCGACTCCTGAGCCCCTGCGTACCTGGGACCCTAGAGCACCTTCTCACTCCCGAGGTTCTTAGTCCCCCAGGACATCCTTTGATAGCTCAGGGCACTGCTGGATTCCCAGGCTAGTTGCTTCTAGGGCTCCCCAGCTCCCCCAACGTGCTCCCCATTCCCCCAGGGTGCTCCCATCCACCACAGACGCCTGATCCAGAGATGGCAGCTGGCCCCGGGAGCTCCGGGTGTGTCCCTGTGTATCTCTGACCCTGGCCCCTGTGTGCCCACAGTCTTTCCTGTACCTGGGCTGGTACATGGTGATGTCTCTCCTGGGACACTACAACAACTTCTTCTTCGCTGCCCACCTCCTGGACATTGCCATGGGTGTCAAGACACTTCGCACCATCCTCTCGTCTGTCACCCACAATGGGAAGCAGGTGTGGAGGGCACCTGGCACCAAGCAGCTGGGGCAAGGCCAGGGGGCTGTGCCAGGGTGCGTGGGCAGTGAGGACAGGGCAAGGGCCCTGCGGACCAAGTGGGGTAAGGACCCGGAAGGGAGCTGGTCTTGGCGTTGCACAGCTGTAGTCCCAGCATTCTCAGAGGCTGCGGCAGGAAGATGGCAATTCAAGCCCAGCCCAGGCAGCCTAGTGACTGGGCAAGACCCTGTCTGTCACAAAATAAAATATTTTAAAAGGCTGGGACTATGGCTCAGGGCGAAGGTCCCACATTCGATCTCTAGTATCAACAACAAAAAACAAAACAAAGCCAGAGCTGACGCACCTCTGCCTGCTCACAGCTGGTGATGACGGTGGGCCTCCTGGCTGTGGTGGTCTACCTCTACACTGTGGTGGCCTTCAACTTCTTCCGCAAGTTCTACAACAAGAGCGAGGATGAGGACGAGCCGGACATGAAGTGTGATGACATGATGACGGTGAGCCCCGCCCCTAGAGCTCCCTGGCCTCTTCTCCTATCTGTAAAGGAAGTTAATAGCAGTAGAACCTAGCCAGCTGGGCGTGGTGGCACTTGCCTGTAATCCCAGGGACTCTGAGAGGCTGAGGCAAGAGGATCACAAGTTCAAGTCCAGCTGGGTAATTTAGCCAGAACTTGTCTCAAAAACACAACAACAATTAAAACAAATAAACAAACAAAAAAACTGGGCAGGTAGCTCAGTGCCAAAGCCCTGGGTTTAGTCCCCAGTATCCCCAAAACAACAAATCAAAAAAGAGTATACATATTTTATTGCCTTGTCACGAGGGCTGGTGACAAGCTACACTGAAGAGCGGCCAGCGGGTAGACGAGCTCCCTAAATGTTAGCTATTGTTCTAGTAATATTTGAGCTGCTAAAACTACATATTATTAGGCTGAGAATGTAGCTCAGTGGTAGAGTGCTTGCTTAGCATTTATGAAGCCCAGGGTTCGATTCTCAATACCACAAAAATAAATAAATACTGCCTACTTCACAGGGGTGTTTGTAGGACTAAAAGGTGCTCCCTGGCTGTTGAAGATTTAAAAGTCTTAGAATGGGAATTGGGGTGTAGCTCAGTAGCAACAATGTACTTAGCAGGCATAAGGCCCTGGGTTTGATCCCCATCACCACCACCACCAAAAAAAAAAAAAAAAAAAAAAA
>NW_022900931.1:58341672-58350429 GCF_012274545.1 Fukomys damarensis
AAAAAAAAAAAAATCTTAGAATAGTGCCTGGCAGGTATTAAGACTTATTTAAATGTTAATTACATTACTTGTAATTTAAAAAGTTTCAGTGGGCCAAGTGTGGTGGCACAGGCCTATAATTCCAAGATTCTGGAAGGCTGAAGCAGGAAGATTTCAAGTTCAAACCCAGCCTGGGCAGTTTAGCAAGACCCTGTCTCTAAATAAAACTAAGGGCAGGGATGCAGCTCAATGATAAGGCCTTGGGTTCAACCCTCAGTACCAAAACAAACAGCCAAGAAAGCCCAGCAGGTAGTCCACGTGCATATGTCCTCCTCTCCCAACGACGGTGATCCCAACTCTGACTTCACCTTACTAAAGGCCGAGGCCACAAATGAAGGAGTCATTTCAGGGAATGAATCTCAGAGGGGGACCTGTAAAGACAGAGTGCAGCCCCTCAGCCTGACATCTGAGCCCTGCCAGGCCTGGCCTTGCCACCCACAACCTTGCTTCCATCGGTCCCCGGCCTTAGCTCATCCCTGAGATAACAGGGTTCTCCTCCTTGCTGGTGACACAGACAAACAAGTACGAAGTCTTTCGCAGGTGCTAGGTGGCCCCTGCCACACCCCCTCCTCTGCTCAGCACCTTCTTGTGCCTTCCCCGTCACCCAGTAGATGACACTGAATCATCGCCATGGCTTACAATACCAGGCTGGAGCAGACTCTGCTTGAGAGTCTAACTTTTCTGCGTCTAACCACAATCCTTTTGCTTTTTGCTTCTGGCTGCCTGATCCTCTTTCAGTTCCTCTGCAACCATGTGTTTCCTTCTGATGCTGGCCCTTGTACCTGAGCTGTGTGCCCGCACCGGGGGCCCGGCATGCACACCTTTCCCTCACGGGACCTCACCTTCCACCTTGAATGCTGCCTCAGACAGGAAGCGCTCTCTGACCACTCTTGGGGCTGGAGCTCACACATCCGTGGAACCAGACCCTGCTTCATCTCAGGACCTTCTTCATCTCTCCCTGCTCAGAGGAGCTCCATTTTTCAGCCTCACCAAACCTCTTTCAGTTCCTCACAGGAGCAAGTTTTGTTTTTTTTTTCTTTCTGTGGTATGTGGTATCAAAACCTAGGGCCTCGAGCACGCTAACCTCAGTACCCTCTACCTCTGAGCTGCATCCCCAGTCTGCAAGATTTATTCTTTCCTCCCTGGCGGTGATGTAGCACATGTGGTTTTCTCTGCCTGGAACACTCCCTCCCTGCACCCGTTGACCTAACACCCCCTTTGAGTTCCAGCTCGCGCACACAGCCTCTTCCAGGAAGCCCTCACCGATCACCGATCGCTGGGGTGGGTCGGATGCCTCACTGGGCTCTCAGAGCTTCCTGCGCTGATCACACCAGGCCTCCCCATCCCAGCCCCAACCCCTCTGCCTGTGCCTTCCTGCCCCACTCAGGGCCATCTCTGGGCCCTCACAGCCTGATGCTATCTATACCTGCGATCCCGGGCAGGTAGGGTCCAGGCTGTCCCCTCACTGGTGTGTCCCCAGCCTTGTCTAGCACACGTTGGACTGGGGAAAGCTGGATGGCGGAATTCGTGACCCATGTGCTTCTTCCCCCAGTGTTACCTGTTCCACATGTACGTGGGTGTCCGAGCAGGCGGAGGCATCGGGGATGAGATTGAGGACCCAGCGGGCGATGAATATGAGCTCTACCGAGTGGTCTTTGATATCACCTTCTTCTTCTTCGTCATTGTCATCCTGCTGGCCATCATCCAGGGTCAGCACGGGGGTGGGGCTGCTCAGTGCCCAGAGGCACTAAGAGAGCTAAGAGAGCAGGCCCAGGGTCCAGTCCACCGGGATTCCTATCCCAGCTCTACCTCCCCCTACTTGAGACCTCAGCCAAGTGGCTTCTGCGCGCCTCAGTTTTTCCTCTGCAAAATGAGGGAGTTCATGGTACTGACCTCATAGGGTCGTCACGAGAATTACAACTCATACCTTCAAATGTCTCATAGTAAGTGCCCAATAAGCCCCTACTTTTATTCTTCGTAGGAAGCAGGGTAAGACTGGGGAGATGGGGGATGGAAGGCCAGGCCCCGAGGTGCGTAGCCAGGAGCAAGTCTGAAGTGGGTCCGAGTTGGGTACTGACCTGCATCCTGCCACTTTCAGGTCTGATTATCGATGCTTTTGGTGAGCTCCGAGATCAACAAGAACAAGTGAAGGAAGATATGGAGGTGTGTGCGGTGTGGGGCGGCCCGGAGGGATTCTGGGATGCTGGGAGTCAAACGAGCCTGACTCTGATGTCTTTCATTACCTATAGACCAAGTGCTTCATCTGTGGAATAGGCAGCGACTATTTTGATACGACACCGCATGGGTTTGAAACTCATACGCTAGAGGAACACAACCTGGCCAATTATATGTGAGTACTGGGCCGCTGGCCAATCAGGAGGGTGGTACGCGACCTCTGCCAACCAGGGTCGTGAGGGCTACTTAGGGAAGGGGTGTGGTGTATGTGTGGGTGGAGCCCCAGGCAGCCAGTCAGAAGGTAAGGGTCGGGGTTGGGGCTGGGACTCAGATCTAGAGATGGCCCGGGGGTTTTTTTCCCTCGTACTGACACAAACAGACGAAAACAGAAAGTAAGGATGGATCTTCCCTGTCTCCCTCAGGTTCTTCCTAATGTATCTGATAAACAAAGACGAGACAGAACACACAGGTCAGGTAAGAGGGTGTTAATAAAAGATATGGACAAGGTCGTGGAAGTTTTAATATAAGGCTAATCAGCGTAGCAGTAGAAAGCCGGAATCAATGTCAAGCGTTTGAAGATGTGACCAGTGGATTCTTATCTCCCAACCTAGGAGTCCTATGTCTGGAAGATGTACCAAGAGAGATGTTGGGATTTTTTCCCAGCTGGTGACTGCTTCCGCAAGCAGTATGAGGACCAGCTAAGCTGACACCCCCAGCTGGCCCTCCATTCCCACCTCAAGTGCCTTTTTCTCACTGCAAGTCCCTGAGCCCAAGGCAGCTGAGAGAGAGGCAACCTTGTACCAGAGAAATAAAGACTGCGCTGAACCCCCTGCCATCGTTGTGATGGATTGCTGAAATTTTGGGAGAGTGGGCATGCAGAAATTCTGCCTTCCCCCAAAAAAGACAAGATGGCAGCACAGGCTAACATCATGTTTATTGGAAGACTGGGACGTGACATGGCCACTAGTGTGTCTGTTGGAGATAGGGTGCAGGGTCTGGTCCTGACACGCCCCTGAGGACTCATTCCTGAATATAGAGGTTGCTGGGTGCAGTAGGATCATCTGCTGGTCGTGTCTCCACCACTACAGGCCTGGGGGAGGGAGAGGTCAGGTCATTTGTTCATTCATTCATGCATTGGTTCGTTCATTCACAAAGTCGTCAGCAGAGACACTACCAGCCCGATGCTGGGCCATAATGATGAGCACAGTCCCTGCCCTTGGAGAGTTCACAGTCAGAGGGAGACTAACACAGACCAGTGAGTTACATGAGTGCGAAGCAGCATGGGGGACATGGCAAGGAAATCCATCCCCGGAGGACAGCCAGGGCTCCTCTGAAGAATATGTGATGGAGTCTGAAGGGCTCAGGAGAGGAAAGAACAGGGAAGATTGTTTTGGGCAGAGAGAACAGCTTGTGCAAAGAAAGGCCCTGAGGTGGAGAGAGGCTGGGGCTTGGCCGGAGGGGCCATGGCCTTGTAGGCTATGGCTGGAGTTGAGTGTTGTCTTGAGGACATAGAGGGATTTAAAGCAGAGAGAGATGAGCAGCTTTGGATTTTAAAAAGACCCCTCTGGATATCAGAAGGACTCAGGACAGTGGTGGTGAACCTATGGCACGCACACCACAGCAGGCTGTTTGTACCACTGAAAGCTCTAAAAGGTTCACCATAACTGACATACGAGATCCCTAAAAAGACTCCCACTGGCTAAATCTAAGACTATTTGTGCCTCAAAATAAACAATGAGGGTCATAAATTTCAACCCAGAGAATGAAATAGAAATCTATGCGATGGTGCTGAAATAGTAGGTGGCAGGCATAAAGGTGCATGCCTGTAACTCTAGCATTTTAGGGGATCCAGGCAGGAGGATCTCAAATTTGATCTCAGCCGGGACGATGTAGCAACTCAGTAAGGTTTTGTCTCAAAAATCAATTAATCCATCAATCCCCAGTACTGCAAAAAAAAAGGAAAAAAGGAAATGGTAAAACGGGCTAAGCCCTCCTAACAGCAGAAGGCTCACTAATATATGCAGAAGGAAGGACTAAAGTAGAGAAGCAACATTTGTTTTTTGTTTGTTTGTTTTTTGAGACAGGGTCTCACTATGTAGTTGAAACTGACCTGGAAATCACTATATAGCTCAGATTGGTCTCGAACTCCCAGTGATCCTCCTGCCTCAGCCTCCTGAGTGCTGGGATTTACCACCACACCCAGCGAGAAGCAACATTTTTAAAGTGAGTGCTTAGCATGTGAGAGTGTAGGTTCCATCCCCAGTACCACAAAGGTGAGAAAGATTGAGATCATTTGGTGATATAGTTGATTCTAATACAATAGATTAAAACCAAAAATCATCAATAGGCTTTAAAAAATAAGTCTGATGAGAAAGTCTCAATGAAACTCCCCCCAGAGATACCTGTTATTACAAGGGAGAACTTTACAGTGGAGGGGTCTGGTTGTCTGCACCTTGGTTAAGAGATCAAACTGACATCATGTGCCCCTGAAATGACGCACCAAGAAGGACACAGCACTGTACTTCCTCAGCTAGGCCCTGAGTTCAAGCCTTGACACCAAACCAAAAGATTAACATCTGGGGGATCCAGATGAAGGGGACACAGAAAATTCTGTATTATTTTTGAAACCTGAGTCTAAAATTATGTCAAAATAAAAAAGCCGGATCTCTCACTATGTAGTAAACTAAAATAAAAAATGGCTGGGTGTGTTGGTGCACACCTATAATCTCATCACTGAGGAGGCTGAGTCAGGAAGATCAGTTTGAGTCCAGCAAGGGCTACATAGTGAGTTCAAATCCAGCCTGAACTATGTGTCTCGAATAAATAAAATTAAATTTGAAAATAAAATAAAAATTAATGAAAGATCTAAATATTAAAACAAACACTTGGGCTGGGGATTTAGCTCAGTGGTTCTGCCACCTGCCTTGCAAGCACAAGGACCTGAGTTCAATCCCTGGTATACAAAAAACAAAAACAAAAACAAAACAAACAACCTGCTGAAAGATAAAATAGGTAAAACTCATGAAGATATAGACGTAAGCTAGGGCTTTCTGAATAGAACCAATTGCACAGAAATCAACAAAGAATCAACAAATAAGATTACGGTATATCAAATTAAAAAGCTTCTAAAGAATAAAAATAAAAAGCTTGTGCACGGCAAAAGAAACAAACAACAGAATGAAGAACCAATCCCCAGAATGAAAAAACTTTTGCCAGTTGTACCTTGGACAGAGGACTAATAGTATAAGGACCTAAAAAAAATCAGAATCCCCAAAATAAAAGATCCAATCAAAAATGGGCAACTGAAATGAACAGACACTTCTCAGAAGAAGTACAAATGGCCAATACATGAAAGAATATTCAGTATCACTGGCCATAGAGAAATGCACATTAAAACAACATTGAGACTCCATCTTACTCCAGAAAGAATGGGCATCATCAAGAAATCAAATAATAGCTAATGCTTGACAGGTTGTGGGGAAAAAAAGAATTCTTCTACATTTTTGGTGGAAATGTAAACTAGTACAACCATTATAGAAATCATTATGGACATTTCTCACAAAACTGAAAACAGAAATTCCATTTGACTCAACAACTCCCTTTCTAGGTTTCGTCCCCAAAGAGTTAAAGTCATCCTATATAGTGACACATGCAGGCCCATGTTTATAGTGGCACAATTCATAATGGCTAAATCAACAGGTGGATAAAGAAAATGTGGTATTTCTACACAACGGAGTACTATACTATGCTGCTATAAAGAAAAATTTGCATCATTCATCATGTGTGGGAAAATGGATGCACCTTGAGACCTTATATATTAAGTGAGGTCAGATACATAAGCTTCAGTATTGTATAGTTTCTCTTATACAAGAAGCCCAAAATGTAAATAAAGAGTAAAGTAAAAGATAGATTATATGAAAAAATGACGTAGGTCTTTTGTGAATAAGAGGACCAAGAGATGGAGGGAGGGGGAGAAAGGGTAGGGAAAGGGAATCTAAAACGACTTAAGATGTGTTATGTATACACACCAACTTCCTACAATGAATGCACTCATTATATACTGCAAATACCCACTAAGAAAAATTTAAAAAACATTTTTTTAATTACACTGGTGAAACATGCCTGTAATCTCACTCCGGGAGGCTGAAGAAAGAGGATGACAAGTTCAAGCCCAGCCTGAGCAACTTAGCAACTTATCAAGACCCTGCCTCCAAATAAAAAAGGCTGGGGATGTAGCTCAGTGGAAAGGCCCTAGGTTCAATATCCAGTACTGCAAAACTTAATGAAGTTAGTAATGCTTTTTTTTTTTCTTTTTTGTACCAGGGATTGAACTCGGGCCCTTGCGCGTATGAGGCAGGTGGCAGAACCACTGAACCAAAGCCCTGGCCCTAAGTAGTGCTATTTTTAACAGCTTAAAGTAGAAATGAAATGAAAATGCTCTTTGGCTGCTATGCAGGGAATGGTCTTCGAGGACAGACAGAAGCAAGGAGAAGCTAAAAATACAGACACCTCAGGATGCCCCTACCAGGTCCTCTGTCCCCCTCCCCAGCACCATACCTGGGACAGCCAAGCAGACGGAATGTGAGGGTGGGGTCTCTCAGCTCCTGCAGTAGCTGTGGAAAAGTGGGTATCTGTCACTGTCAAGAAGCAACCCCCCTGGCCGGGGATTTAGCTCAGTGGTTCGGTGGCCTGCCTTGCAAGCGCAAGGACCTGAGTTCAATCCCCGGTACCAAAAAAACAAAAAAAGAAGCAACCCCCAAAATGTAGCTCCCTTCAAAACAAGGAGAAGTCTGAATATCTAGCCTCAGATCCAGAAAATCAATCCTTCCAACACCACACATCAGCTGCGTGCCCTCAGGTAAGTTACTTAACCTCACTGTGCCTCACATTATAACCTGTAAAATCTTAGTATCTACCTGATAGGTGATTATAAAGATTGAATTAAATATTAAAGTGTCAGGGCAGAGCCTGACACACTATTCTGTGATATAAACCCCATTTTCTCCTCCATTTTCGAATGTCAGGTCCCGTGCCTAAGGTAACCCAGCAGGATTCCAATTCAGGTTCCTGTTCTTAATCATCCATCTATCTCCATGGTGATCCCTATTTTGCAGTCGGAGAACAGAGGCTCAGAAAAAGCAAAGTCCCTTGAACACAGTCACACAGTGGTCCAGGCTCAGACTGGAACTCGAGAGATGCTGGCGCAGAGAAGGGGGCCTGTCTGCACTGCGGCTGGAGGGAGCTCTGGCTCAGGAGCTCTCCATGACCATCGGCCAGAGGTGATGACTGAGGCGGGAGGAGCAGAGTGGGCGCCTGGAGGGGAGGGGCTTACCCTGTCCGATCCTGGAGCCCACACCTGCACTCCATGCTTCCAGAAGCCCTGAAGCCGACCCCCGACCATAGCTGGGGAGAAAGCAGTGCCTGTTACCTGGAGGTCTCTCCCGCCTCCGCCCCAGCCAGGCTCCAGTCCTGCACTTACCCACGGCCTCCACCGCCTCTGTCATGGGGATCTCCGGGGTGCGAAGGCCCGGGACTGGGGCACCTTCTGGGGTCACCAGTTTCAGAGAGCCTGGAAGTGGAGAGAGCAAGGGATTTAAGAACTGTGACCAGGACATAGAGGGCCACTAAGAGACAGGGCAAGGATTCAGTGTGAAAAACTAAAAAGAAAGGGAGGTGGGTGGAGTGGGGCAAGGCCTAGAGGGGCTCAGCCTTTTTTTGAGACAGGGTCTCACTGTGTAGTCGAGACTGACCTGGAACTCACTAGCCCAGGCTGGTCTCGAACTCACAGCGATCCTCCTGCCTCAGCCTCCCAAATTCTGGAATTACAGGCAAGAGCCACCATGCCTGGCAGGCTTTTTTTTTTTTTAATTGGTGATTGAGGTTAGCAAACACAAAGCTTTTCAACTGAGCTACCTCACCAGCACTTCTCCTTTTAAATTTTTGAGGTAGGCTCTAGCTAAATTGCTAAGTTGCCCAGGATGAGCTTGAACTTGGAATCCTCCTGTCTCAGCCTGTCAGAGTGCTGGGTGCAGGAGTTGCCACCACAGCTGGCTAAAGGGACTCAGGATCTCCGAGAGGCAGGAGAGGCACTGAACCAGGGCGGGTGAACAGAAGAAAGGTTCTTACCATCCATCAACACCATCACCATGTCATCCTTTACCTGGGTCACCTGCACTGCTCCCTTGTGCTCTAAGAGAAGACAGGGTTGGTTAAGGGCGACCATGCCGGCGTCCCCTTTCCCACAGCGCCCCCAGAAGGTTGCCTCTGCCAGGCACTCCCTCAAACACCGAGCAAGGAGGCTGAGTCCCACCCACCACCCACCACAAGTAGTGGCTTCGCAGAAGTCCCGCCAGGCACTTGGACCCAACCCTCCCGAAGACAAGCTCTGCCCCTCAGCAAGACGGCCGGGGCTCACCCGTGCTCATCTCGCCCAGCCAGCAGGACAGCGCGCCGAAGCGCACGGTGTGGAAAAGCAGCGACTTCGCTGGCCGCCCGGGGCTCACGCCGATGCACACGGCCGGCAGCTCTGAGCCTGGCGTGGTC
>NW_022900931.1:58350460-58361848 GCF_012274545.1 Fukomys damarensis
CTGCTGTGGGCCCACGGGGAGGGGCGGGCTCAGAGGGGCGGCCCGGGGCCTGAGCGGGCCTGGGACTTCCCAAGTAGCGCTTTCTGGCCCTTGGTTTTAGAAGGTGACTTCTACTCGTCTCAGGGGAGTCAGAGGCCTCGGAGGTCGAGCCACCTTGGCAAATAAGGGGTGCGGCCTCGGGGGGTGTGGCTCGGTCTGGGGAGAGCCACCCTGGCGAGAGAAAGGCAGGGGCCACAAGCTACAGGGCTTCGGAGGCAGCAAAATCTGACTCAAAGGGACAGAACCTGCAGTCTCCACAGAGAGGGGGGACGGGGTATAAGGCACGAGAAATAATCAGGCCTGGGTGTGAAGGGAGGCGCCCAAGGATGAGGAACTCCGGAGAGAAACTCCCACGCAGACCGCGGGGGGCGGGGCCAGCGGGGGCGGGGCCTCCGGGGCAAGGCCTCGGGGGAGGTGGGGCTTCGTGGTGCTCTCCAGGCCAGAGCAAAGTGTGGAAGGCCCAAGCCACTGCGTGCCCCAGAGTCCCCAGGACACCCTGCCCTAAAACCCTTACCCGGACAAGCAGGAACTTGTTCATGGGCTGGTACCACTGGAGGAGAACCACTGACGTCTCCAATGCCCCGCATAGGAAAGGGCCCCCGGAGCTCGCACTCTCCGCTGCGGGTGCGGGCAAAGATGGATCAGTCAATCCCCTCTCTTCCGCTTCTTCTCCGAGAGGCCTGGAGTGCCACGCTTCCTTCCCTGGGCTCTGCACACCAGCCTTAACTCCACGACCCTCTCCAGTGGACGCTGCCCAAGCCCCGGCCCCGCCCTATCCTGCCTCGGCCTCACACCCGCCGGCTTCGCTCTCACCCACGCAGCACGCCCGGCAGCCCTTGGTGTCCTGGATCTTGGTGGAGACCATGTTCTTCCTGAGGAAGAGGTAGGTGTGAGTGGGCGATGGAACGGCTGTAGAGGGAGGGGTGGTCCGAGGAGCCTGTGCTGCCACTGAGGCCGGTACCTTGCCAGTAGCCGGTGGGGGCTAATGTGAGCCATGGGGCTTCCCATTCTGGTCTCCTTCCGTTCCAGTAGGCCGAGGATGCTATGAGAATACAGGTGGGGGGTCTTTCCTGCAGTGTGTGCACATGTGGGGGGAAGTGGGTAGCGGTTACAGGACCCTGGATACCACCTCTTTATCCCATCTCTGAAACTCCCAAGACTGCAAATGTCAAGCACTCTGTTCAGTCATGGCTGTCAAACATCTTAAGGCCCAGGGTAGGCCAGGCGTTGTTCTCTGCCCTGGTAAACAACAGTTAGCAAAATAAATATATTCCCTAACCTTGTAGTGCTGGTAGCCACACAAGGAATTAGGGACACTTAACCAGTCAGATGGAGTTACACATATTAAAGTTTAAGAAAAAACATATCTCAAATTTCTCCTTAAGTTTGTCACCATAGATTTAAGTGGCTCATAAATCCTATTTGGGATCGACCATGGTGGCACACACCTGTGATCCCAAAACTCAAGAGGCTGAGGCAAGATGACTGAGTTCGAGGCCAGCCTATGCTACATAGCAAATTGAGGGGCAGCCTGGAGTCATAGTGAGACCTTGAGGGGAAAAAAACTTGGCATGGTGGCACACACATGTAATCCTAGCACTCTGGGTGGCTGAAGCAGAAGGATCAAAAATTGGAGCCTGGCCAGAGTAACTTAGTGACCTAGCAAGATCCATCTCAAAAGAATTTTTTTTCAAAAAAAGAATAGGGATGCAGCAGCTCAGTGCAAAGACTCTGGTTTCAATCCTGATAACTGAAAAAAAGAAAAAAGAAAGAAAAGAAAGAAAAACACAAAAGTTCTTCTTTGCCTTGGTGTGTCCCTCAAAATTAGAAATTCTTTTACACAAAACATTTTTTTTTTTGTACCAGGGATCGAACTTGGGTCCTTGTGCTTGTGAGACAGGCATACAAAACTTTTTCATGCAACCAGGACCTCATGCATGCTAAGCAAATGCTTTGCCAGTGAGTTTTTCCAGCCCTAAATTTTTAAATCTGTAATTGCTTACCTATCTTAACAAAGTAGGAATAAGTTCTGATGGTCATAGGAACATCAAAGCTATTTAAAGACTAATTTATCATAGAAATCACCTCGACTGATTTGAGCAGTGAGGACTACTATGAGCCCATTTACAGACAGGAAAACAGAGGCTCAGAGAGCTGAAGTCCCTTGCCTTTACATCCCACAATGTAAAGGAGGCTGGAATTTGAACCTACAACTTGTGAAGGGGAAGCCTGTTGTTTTGAAGCTTTTCTTACGGCCCAAACCCCCATGCCTTCACCAACTTGGGCCAGACCTGACAGAGACATGAGGACGTTGTTGATGGAGTACACCCAGGTTGTCCGACTAGGAAAGAGCTGCAGAGAACAGAAGCAGTGGGTCACGTGACCCCTTGTAAACCCCTAGCTCCACCCCGTCCCTGCCCCAGCCCAGGCAGTGTCTCACCATCTCCAGTGTGGTCTCCTGATCATTCCGGTTCAGGATGAAAATGCCCTCCTCTGCCCCGAGGAGCAGGTGCTGGTCTGGCAGAGGACAGACAAGAGGACACTAGGACCACTTTATCCTGGGCTCCCCCTAATCCTCACTTGGCTGAATCCAGTGATCCTCACTCAGGCCCTCACTGTAATTCAGACTGCCCTGGAACTCAGTGTGTAGTCCAGGCGGTCTCAAACTCACAGTGATCCTCCTGCCTCAGCCTCCCAAGTGCTGGGATTACAGGAGTGCGCCACCATGCCTGGCTTTTCTATTCTTATTTTTTTGGTATCAGGGATCAAACTCAGGATCTTGTGCTTACGAGGCAGGCGGCAGAACCACTGAGCTAAATCCCCGGCCCATGTGTTTTTGAGACAGGGTCTCCCTTTGTAGTTCAGCCATCACGCCCAGCTCTCAGGCCCTCAGTTTCGACCCTTTATTTACTAACCCTCTTCCCAAAGTAATATTCTCAGTCTCTGTTTCCCCAAACGTGACCACAAATGCTGCCCAGTCCCATAGGCCAGTCTTAGTGTCCCCTATCAGTGACTTGCAGATTCTGGTGGTTCTTCTGTTACCACCCCACAAAACCTGGCCCTTTTTTCTCCCCAGAAGTCACCCCACTTTTGGGCCTACCACCAAAAGTAGCCCTTTAATTTCTCTCCTTCTTACTGCCCAGTTCTGACCAACTGTTAATCCTGTCTTCACAATGACCCTCAAATTCAAACACCCCCAAGTGTAACTTTTTCTGTACAGTGTGGCCTCTGAACTCTGATGCTAGTCCTTTGGCACTAACGTTTCCTTCACCTTTGTCTATATATGGTCCCTAGACTATCTTTTTCTGCTGCATGCTGGTCCCTAAAGATTTTTTTTTTCAGACAGGGTCTCACTGTGTAGTTCATGCTGGCTTTGAACTCTCTATGCAGCCCAGGCTGGCCTGGAACTCACAGTAATCCTCCTGCCTCAGCCTACTGAGTGCTAGGATTACAGGTGTGCACCAGCAGGCCTGGCCTGATACCTAAAACTTCTGACCCCAACATGCTGATCCCAGTCTCTCCACCATTAACCTGCAGCTATTACCCATTCATCTCTATCCTGTCCCCCAAAATCTAGCCACTCTGTTATAATTAGACATCCCTCTCCCCATACTCTAACTTCCCTAGTTTCTACTCCCTAACTCATCTTCCTTTTTTCCTCCTGGATCCCCAAATCTGCCCCAGATTCTGGGTCACTCCTGACCTCATTGAGCCCCTTGTGCCCTCCCGGCCCCCGGGCCCACCCTTGGTAGAGGGGTGTGTCCAGGCAGCTGTGCTGTGGATCCGGAGGGGACAGCCATTGAACAGCTTCACGAGAAGGGTGCATCCCTGGGTGGGGCCACGTGAGGCAGGCAGCAGATCCAGAGGAAGAGGGCAGGGCACAGGAAGGTGTAGAAGTTAAAACTGGAGCAAGAGTTCCCAGGTTCAAGTCCTGCCTCTGCCTCTCCAAGTTATACATTCACCCTCTTTGTCCCTAGTTCTACTTTCTGTGGATTTAGTTATGCACAGTCAACGGTGATCCAAAAATGTTACATGGAAAATTCCAGGAAAAGATCATAAGTTTCAAATAACTGTTATTATAGTACACCATTCTAATTATCCTATTTGATCATGAGTTATTATGGTTAATCTCTTATTGTGACAAACCAATTTAACTTCATCATAGATAAGTATGTATAGGGAAAAATATACATATATATACACAAATATACACGTGTATGTGTGGCTGGATACTGACCATGGATACTTTCAGGTATGCACTAGGGATCTCGAAATGTACCCCCAGTGGGAGGACTAAACATATACAACCTTGGACAAACTATGTAGCCTCTCTGTGCCTCAGATTCCCCATCTGTGAAAGGTGCATGGTGTTTCTATCAGGTAAGGATTTACACCATGCAAAGCCAGACATCCCAACCCCTGCCCCAGCCCCTGGGCATGGTCAGCCCCACCCCAAGGCACACAGCTGGCCCTCACCTTCCGCTTCATCTTTTCTTTCTTAGGGGGCAGCAGTGGGGGCTGGTCAGGCTCCCGGGAAGCTGGGTTCCAGAGGGAGGGCTCTGGAGGGGTTGGGGGAAGATCAGCCCCAAGACCCCTAACCCTGGCCCACCCTCCACCCCAGCCCATCCTGCTACCTGAGTGCGCGGTGAGATGGGGGCTGCGGGTGACTGGAGGAGGCCCGGGACAAGGGGTCCGTGGGGGAGGCCCGCTGGCACACCGGACCAACACCCCGGGGCTCAGCTGCCCTTCGTCCCCCAGCCCCCCAGCACCGTCATCTGAGGGAGACCGGAACTTGGGCTTTAAAGACAGGGAAGGAGCGTGGGGATGCATCAGGTGATCTAGAGAGAAGGCACCCTTTGCACCCCAGTCCCTGCCTCCAGCAGAAGCACAAGTTAGCCCTGGCTCAGACCCACCCCACAGTGTCCTTCCTCCCCTTCAGCCTTTCCCAGTACCCCACCCCCAATATCAGCACACTCAGAAACCAGAGGGTTAATACTGGACACAGCGAAGGACTCCCAGGAATTCTACCCTGGGCTGAGGGCTGTCACATCCGGGTCCCAGTGTAACCATCATCCGGGACCGCCAGACTCCCAAACCTGGACAGCACCCGGTCCTGGCCTTGGGGGGCCTTACCTTGGGGGGCAGTGGGGGAGGTGTGTCCTCTGCAGGGGCAGGGCTGAAACACAAAGGTGGGGTATGCAGGTGGAGGTGTGGGGAACAAGGACAGGGGAAGAAGGGGTCACCAGGGTCTGAGGCCTGGGACTGGGATGCCGGGGAGGAAGGGGTGACTTGGTCTGGCTGGAGCTGGGGTTACAGGACAAGTGGCCATGGTGACAACAGTAACAGTAACTCTGGGCCACTGTCTTCACACACCCAGGCAGTGGGGTAATTAATCTCCGGGATGCCAGGATGCTGTTCTCACTTTTCACCCTTTCCACGTGCGGGGAATGAATGAGGAGGGCCCTCAAGGCTGTCCCTGGGCAGGGACAGGGAAAAGATGGTGGCCCAGGCTGGCTGTTGGAGTGGAGGTCTGGCCTTTGGACCATTTCCAGGAAGCAAGGTGCATTCTGGGGTTGAGCAAGAAGGTGACAAAAGATGCTGGCCTGGAGAGAGGCTGAAGTTGGGGTTTGGAGGTGGGTCTGAAGGTGGGAGCAGCATCTGGAATGTGACTGAAGAACCAGCGCAGAGGCAGACAGGCAGGGAAAGATCTGCAGTTGGAGCAGGAGGGCATTCTGGAGGGAACCGGAGTCAGGTCGGGCTTGAGGGCAGCTGGGGGCTGAAGTTGGGCGTCGGATCAGAGATTGTATAAAAAGGTGGAGGCTGGAGTAGGAATTAGGTAGGGTGTCAGGTGCTAGAGGTGAAGGGTACAGGGCGGGTGGGGTTAGGGACCAGGGGCTGGGGAGGAAGAAAGGTGAGGAGTACATTGGGAGTGGGGTGGGGCCTCGAGGATCAGAGATGGAAGGACGGCGAGGGAGGGGTGGGGACGAGGTGAAGACAAGTCGGGGGGCTGTCAGAAGTGGGGGCTAGGCTGAGAGCCTGCAGGGCAAGGGCTGGGCTTCTTACATGTCCACGTCATCGTAGTCGTCATCCGACTCTGACAGGTGGCTCCTGAAGAGTGACAGGCATGAGCCTCAGGGGCCCCCACACACATCCCAGGGCCGTCACCCGCACCCCTAGGGTCCCTGACCTGGGACTGCTGCTCCTGAGATCTCCAGGGGGCTGGAAACGTGCCTGCGGGACAGGGAAGGGGTCAGTGGTGGCCCAGGGAAGGGCAGGGCTTCTCGGGAGCGGGGAGGTGTCTGTCTCACCACGTCAGCCGGGGGTCTGGGCTCTACTCCTTGGAGCCTCTGGAACTCCATGTGCCGCCCTGCGGTGGGAGGGTGACAACCCCGTGACCCAAGGGCAGTGACATGGATTGGAAAAAGGAAACAGAGTTGGGCACTTTGGAGTCAAGATCTTAGGGATCTGGTGGTCGATGAAAGAAAGAGGATCTCTCATAGGGTTAGGTGTCCCCAAACTGTAGGAGTCTCCACTCACGACAGCAGTCTGCATCTGGAGTCCCCAGAGAGCTGGCCCGGTGGGTGGATCTGATCCGCCGAGGGATGGCAGGGGGTGGCTGGGCAGAGGGGCAGCAGCATCAGGGCTCATGGCCTCCAGGCAGCCCCGCTCCACCCAGTGGGCCCAGCCTTAAACCTCCCCTCTCCCAGAGCCCTCTGGAGCTCCCCTGCCTCCCCCTGCTTGTGTCTTAGAGCAGCTTTGGGAAAGCGTTCGTGGTGGGCTGGGTGGGGAGACAGCTTGAGCAAAACCCTGGAGGTTCCTGTGCTCCGGTCAGCCAAGGCCCTCACCTCAGGCTCGTCATCTTCACTCTCACCAACAGGGGGCCCCTTCCCAGGGTTCCTCAGTTTGTCAAGAAGATCCAGGATCAGGCCTCTGTTCAGCCCAGGCTGGGACACCAGCTGATGCTGAAGGATGGAGGGGGCGTCAGAAGACAGAAGGCTGGGGAGCAGGGTGGGGACGGGGGCTTGAGAAGCCATCCCAGGGAGTGCAGTGGGGAAAGGTCCCGCTGAGGGGGACGCAGAGAGCCTAGAGGACTCAGGAACCTGGGAAATTCTGAGAAGTTCTAAGGGGTTGGAAGAATTTAGGATTCTCTGAAGGGGGCTAGGAGAATTCCAGAGGTGTCCCAGAAGGGACTAGGGGCTTCCTGGGAATTCTAGAGGATTCTCCAGAATGGGTCTTGAGGCCCTGAGGTTTACAAGTTCTAAAAACTCAGGGATCTCAGAAAGGGGTACAATGTGGAGGTTTGGGGGGCATCCTGGGAAATCTAAGAGACACGCACTTTAAAGGGGGCACAGGGGTCCTATGGAACTAAAGTATCAGTGTTGTAGGGAATCACAGAGGGCCCCAGAAGTTGGATCGTGGGTTGAGAACTGGGGGACTCCTCAGGGAGGGGAGGTTTACACTGAGCATCTTGGTGGCACCAGGTCGTTTCTTGGGGCTCTTAGTGAGGGTGACTTTGACAAAGTTGTGGAAGGCAGCTGACCTAGGGAGGAAGAGGCACTTTCTGGGTTGAAGGGAACAGAGATCTTCTGGACGATCAGACTCTCTCTGCCCTGTCACCCCCTTACCATTTGCTCTTTTCCTTCAGCCGGGGAGGCTGGTAGCCACTCTTAGTCATGAGGAAAAGAACTCTAGAACAGAAGAGGAACGACATGGAGTCCAGACGCCCCATGGGGGTTCGCCGCAGCACTGGAGTCAGCAGACAGCAGTGAGGGATGAATAGGAACGGGCTTGGGTCTCACAAAGTGCCAGGAGGACCTTTCTAAGGGAAACCACTTAACTGCTCTAGAGCCAGGAGCACAGGGAGGTTGCTTGTAGGGAAACTGTGTGGTATCTTCAAGGCCAGGGCTAGGTAGGGTCCCTGGGCACAAGGGACCTGCCACACTTGCCTACCTGAGAGGGTGCACATCAAAGAGTGGCGGCTGTAACTCGGCTAGCTCGATGGCGGTGATGCCCAGGGACCAGATGTCGCACAGCTCATTATATCCCCCCTTTAGGGCCACTGCAGCCACTTCTGGAGCCATCCTGGGGACAGAGACCCTTAGAGAACTAGAGGTGACACAGGGAGAAGGAGGACAGAGAGGAGGAAGATGGGGAAATGTGGCAAGAGGAGACGGGGTCAGAGGACACAGGAATAAAGATGGACGCAGTGCCAAGCATGGTAGCACACGCCTGTAATCCCACTGCTCTGCCAGCCTGAGGCAGCAGGATCAAAAGTTCAAACCCAGCTGGGCCAACTTAGTGACTTAACAAGAAGACCCTGTCTCAAGAAATAAAAAATAATAAAAATTAAAATAAAGTAAAAAAGGCTTGGGATGTAGCTCAGTGTGAAAACCCCAAGTTCAGTCCCCACTACTAGAAAAAAAACATAAGATCTATCAGAGAG
This sequence comes from Fukomys damarensis, assembly GCF_012274545.1. Taxonomy (NCBI): domain Eukaryota; kingdom Metazoa; phylum Chordata; class Mammalia; order Rodentia; family Bathyergidae; genus Fukomys; species Fukomys damarensis. The sequence goes on from NW_022900931.1 coordinate 58,358,943, forward strand.
AGAGAGAGAGAGAGAGAGAGAGAGAGAAACAGAAACAAAGAGGCAGGAGAGGGCCACAGGCTGAGAAGACAGATAGGGAGGGACAGATCAAGATAAAAACCCACACAAACACTGAGACAAACAGGCAGAAAGGGGCTCAGAGAGACCAGATAGTCAAGGTGAACCAACTGGACAGAGACAGGGACAAGATTCCCAAGGAGCCAGGGTTGAAAAAGCTGCTGCCCCCCAGCCCATCCCTAGCCAGTACCCCTCACCAGTAGGGGGTCCCAATGAAGGAGAGGCGTCGAGCCAGCGTCGCCCCAATCTGAGCCGAGATACCGAAGTCAGCTGGAGACAGAGGGAGTAATGTAGCATCTCCACCACCCAGCCGCTGCCCTGCCCCTCCTCTCCCACCAGCCGCACTCACCCAGCTTGACCTCCCCAGAGTCATTGATAAGGATGTTGGCTCCCTGGGGACGAGAGGAGGGACGGGGCTGTCAGAGACCCCCTGACCAGTCCTTCTGCCCCACCTTAGAGCTCAAACAACCCTGAGCTCCCCCAAATGCCATTCTCCCCTCCTGTTGTCACCCACAGTCCCAGCGTACCTTGATGTCCCGGTGAATCCTCTTCTGGGAGTGCAGGTAGGCCAGTCCCTGGGGAGAAGCATGGCAAGGATGCCCTGAGGCCTGAAGGAGGGGGAAGGGCCCTGCCACCCCTTCAAGGCCCCCAGGCCTCTCCTCACCTGGAGCACTTCCCGGCAGACGTAGCTAATCTGCAGCTCGGACAGGGAGCCGGTCACTGCAAAGGTCAGCCCAGCCAGGCCAGGGCAAGGTTGGGCGGTGGCCAGGAAGTTGGGCCGACCCACCCATACCAGCTGAGAGAGGCCCAGAGGGGAGGGGACCCCACAGGACAAGGTGGTGGGAGATGAGGGATGTTAGTGACCAAGAGAGGTGGCTGTGCAGGGCAACAAGCCAGAGGGAGATAGGCACTGAGCAGACTACTGCATTGTCCACTGTGTGGCAGGCACTGGGGACACAGTTGTGGACAAGGGACACAGTCCTGCCCTCCTGGAGAGACAGTCCATTGGGAGACAGTAAGCAAGGTAAGCGAGTGAACACTCAATGTGTAGGACTGGGGTGCAGCTCTGTGGTAGAGCACTCGCCTAGCATGTGCCAGGCCTTGGGTTCCATCCCCAGCACCACAAAAAAAAAAAGAAAGCAAAGAAAGCAAGATGCTAATAAGTAGTGAGAAAAACAGCAAAAAAAGACAACAGGAAATATGTGTGGGAAGGGTTATGACATTTTACATCAAGTGGTCAGTAAGGCTACTTTAAGAAGCTGACGGAGGCTTGGGCATGGTGACACCCGCCTGTAATCTCAGTACTCAGGAAGCTGAAGCAGGAGGATCACAAATTTGAGTTGTACCTAGGCAATTAGCAATTTAGCAAGACCCTTTCTCCAAATATAAAATAAATATGGGCTGAGGCTGTAGCTCAGAGCAAAGGCCCTGATTCACCCCCAGCACTGTAAAAGAAGAAGGAAGAGAGGAGGAGGGGAAAGTAACAGCTGGGGACATGAAGGCTCCCACTGGAGGGAGAAGAGGAACAATGAATGCAGGGGTGGATGGTGGGAGTGGAGGCAGGAAGGTGTGGGACGAGGGGCCGGCCAGCAAGGTGGGCTTGGGCTGGGCTTCAGCTGGGGACCCGGCCGTGGGAGGGCCCTGCACAGGGGAGGGAGGTGCCTGCTAATGAGGAAAGAAAGAGACAAAAAACCAAGCAATGGGGAACAGAGCAGAACAAGATAGGGACAGAGGGAGATGAGCATAGACCAAAGTATGGGAAGACAGATGTATCCTGAGTCGAGAAGAGACTCGGTGGAGTGGAGAGAGGACCAGCACAGAGGGGCTGGTGCCCATCACAGACTGGCTGGGCGAGTCACTTCCTTTCTGTGGGCCTCAGTTTCCCACCTGCATTTGTTTGTTTGCAGCCCTGGACATGGAACCTGGAGCCTCAAACATGCGAGGTAAGCACACTACCCCTAAGCCACATTCACCCCCAGCCCCCTAAGAGCCACCCCCCCATTACTGGGGATCAAACTCAGGACCTTGTGGTTGCAAGATGGGTGCAGTGCCTCTGAGCTAAATTCCCAGCACCCTCTGCCCCGAGCTTTTTTGTTTTTGTTTTTTTGAGATAGGTCTCACTATGTAGTTGAGACTGACCTGGAACTCACTGTGTACCTCAGGCTGGTCTCGAACTCACAGCGATCCTCCTGCCTCAGGCTCCCGAGTGCTGAGTTTACAGGAGTACATCACCATACCTGCCCCCCCCCGCCCCAGTACGGGGAATCAAACTCAAGACCTTGCATTTACAAGGCAGGAACGGTACCACTGAGCTAAATTCCTGGCCCCGAGAGCTTCTTAATGAAGCCCTTTCTCCTGACATATGAGGTCTTGGACTAGGCTAGAGGCAGTCAAGGAGATGGCTGAAGACTGAAGCGAGCATCAGAGATTCAAAAGAGCAGCTGGGTGGGAGGGCTGGGGATTTAGCTCAGTGGTTCCACCGCCTTCCTCACAAGCGCAAAGACCCAACTTTGATCCCCAGTACCAAAAACAGAGAGGAGCTGGGTATAATGGCCCGTGCCTGCTATCCCAGCATTCTAGGATGTAACTCAGGGTTTTAAATATTGTCTCAAAATAAGAAATAGAAAGAAGCAAGGCATGGTGGCACACACCTATAATCCCAGTACTCTGGGACAGAGACAAGAAGATCTCAAATTTGAATTTCATCTGAACAATTTAGCAAGGCCCTGTCTCAAAATAAAAAATAAAGCTGGGGATTTAGTTCAGTGGTTCTGCCACCTCCTGCTTCTCAAGCACAATGACCTGAGTAAGATCCCTGGTACCAAAAAAAAAAAAAAAAAAAAAAATGG
>NW_022900931.1:58361928-58372631 GCF_012274545.1 Fukomys damarensis
AAAAAAAAAAAAAAAAAAAATACTTGGACTCAAAATAAAAAATAAAATGGGCTGGGGATTTAGTTCAGTGAAACCACACCTGCCTCGCAAGTACAAGGTCCTGAGTTCAATCCCTGGTACCAGAAAAAAATTAAATTAAATAAAAAATTAAAAGGAAAAAATGGAAACAAAGTCTTTGTAAATAGGGAGGGGTGCAGTGGGTAAAGGGAGGGCAGAGAATGGGGGAAAAATAAGAACCAAGGTACATCATGTAAAGGTACAAGTCCCCAATGACAAATGTAAAAATACTGCATACCTAAAATGTACCAATAAAAGAATTTAAGGAAAAAAGATAAAATAAAATAACAAGGGCTGGAGATGTACCTCAGTGCGACTGCCAAAAAGAAAAACACAGAAATTCAAAGAGGTGACCAGACGCTGCTGACACACACACACATACACACACTCCCCTAGACTGAAAGCCAGGCTGAAGGAGAGAACCAGAAATTCAGCCACACATTCAACAAAAGTTGGGGCACCTACTGTGCCCCAGAAAATGCATAAACACACAAATAATGCTTGTCAACAAGATGGGGGGGCGAGTAGGTCACTGCATGCAGAATACCAGAGTAGACTGGCAGGTGCGGGAGGGCAGGGCCTAGGGCCTACAGAGTCACCGTGAGGTCCAGGCCCAGAGAGGGACTTGCTGGGTGAGATGTGGACCAGGAAGACCGTTTCCAGAGACACAGACACAGAGAAACAGGTGGGGTGGGTCTGAGGAGTGAGGGGGGCCTGAGTCCCCTGTCTGTCCTCTGACCTTGGTAGATGTCCTGGAGAGAACCAGCCCCACAGAATTCCATGCAGATCCAGAGCTTCTGCAACCTACAGTGGTCCAAGAGGAATAATGATCATAGTAACAGCAGAGCAATACGTTATTATCTATACGACAGCCCCAGCTCACTGACTTGTTCTAGCCTAATGTATTAGCTCTCATCTATTCCCCCCTCGTCCACCAGAATGAGACTGTTCCAGTCCCATTTATAAAGGAGGACATTGAGGCTTAGTCAGGAAATGTACGCTGAGGGGCAACTTGATTCAAACATAGGTCTATGGGCTCCAAATCCAGGGCACCCCTCTGCCATCCCAGGCTAACCCAGGGGACAGTGGAGATCTCACATGCTTCAGCGTCTGGATGGGACAGAGGGCCTCAGGGTGCTAGATCTAGGGAACAGGGTCATCACTGGGGCATCTGGGAAATTATTCTGAGGATCAGAGAATTTAGGAATTCGTATTAAAGAAGCTGAGTGAAACGAGAGATCCCAAAGGACAGAATGGTGAGAGATTAGTGGTAGCAAAGCTGACTTCAGTGGTGACTATGAAGGTCAGTTTGGTAGACAGAGTCAAAAATGGGAGTCTAGATTGGGGATCCAACTAGGAGTTGTTATGGTCAGAAGAGTGGGAAATTGGGCTGAAGATAAGGATGGGGTACTCCAGTTAAATGTGGGGGTCAAAAAAGTAGGGGTCCAAGGCTGGAGGTCAAGATAGGCTGTCTGGGTCAAAAATGAAAGTTCAAGACTTGGGATCCGCCTAGGCTGCCCAGCCAGAAAGGAGGGTTCCGAGTTGGGGGCTGGGCTGAGTCCTGCGGGAGGTGGGGGTGGGCTGAGGCTCTTCACCAGAGGTAGCTGCCGTGGTAGGCCACGATGTTGGCATGCCGGCAAGTTTTCAAAATGAGGATTTCCTTCTGAAGGGTGGAGACATCATCGTCTGCAAGGAGGGGCAGAGGAGAAAAGGCGGCTGCAGGCAAGGAGCTATGGGAGAGGGTCTCCCCAGGGCCCAGGAGGTGGGGGTGGGGTGCAGGAGTTCCCGGGTTTGCTCTCACCAGGCTCCATCTTCACCATCTTCAGTGCCACCACGTCCCCGGACACCTTGTCTCGTGCCTTGTAAAGGGGAAGTTGGCATCAGAGGGGCTCCATTAGCCTGAGGCCTTTGTCCGCATCCCTGGGCCATGCTAAGGACTGGGTCCTTCTTGCACCCGTTCCCTTCTTGAGGCTCACTCTAAAGGTCATTGGTCTGAGGGTGATGGAGACAGAGGATTTCTCACCTTGAAGACTTCCCCATAGGTGCCGCCACCCAGCCGTTGCAACAGGTCATAGTGGTCCCGAGGGTCCCTGTTAAAGATGTCAGGATCCATGAGGTCCATCCCTGGAGGCAGGAGCTGGGCCTGGGCCCAGGGGCCAGCAGGGCCTCAGGTCTGGAGCTTTGGCACCTCCTACCCTCCCCACAAGCCCTGAGCCCGCCTTGCTTCTGCGGGCTGTGGCCTACACCCCCCTCCACCCTCACTTCCTGCCCCAGCTGCAGGGCTATGCAACGGGCTCCACCCCCTGTCCCCTGGGCTCTGACAGCCTGCAGGAGGCTGTTTGCTTTGGGACCCATGGGACCCCCCTCCACCCCTAAGATCCAGGGCTGGATGTAAATGAGATGCAAACGATCCTACTTGTAATGGTGGGGGGTGCCCCGGCACCTCTCCCCCGTTCTGGGCAGGGCTACAAACCCTAGTTGAACTTCTGCTAGGTGCTTGAGAGTTTGGCTACAACCCACAGGTCAGGTTGCAGGTCTGCACAGGGATGTAGCACACACACCTGCTCACCAGGACACATACAGGCACTTAGGTGTTAGCTCCTACAGGACTGGGGCTGTGCGTGTGCGTTTCTCATGCCGCGATCCCCGTGTGTATATGTGCGGATGTATTCCGAGCACGCACCTCCACGCACAGGGCACATGCCTGTGCATGCAGGCCTTTAGTGTAGAACATCTGTGCACGAATAGCTCATGGCGGCACACATGGCGCGTTCGCCCTCTGCCTCGATTTAGGGCGCGATCCGGAGACAGCCAGGAGCCACGCACCTCCCCACCCCTTCCTTCACCGCAGAACACATTTTTTTTTTTTATCGGCTCCTACTCCAGAAACTGGGACGGGGGTGGGGTGGGGTGGTGGTGACAACCAAGGCCCAGCGATTTGAAACTGGGAAAGTGAGCGTACTGGATCCTGTACTGGAGCTTCAGGAGGATCTCACTGAGCGCTTCCTTAGGACTCAGTCGTGTACGAAAGCGCGTGCTACTACGTTCATTCCAGAATATCCAAGCGTTCACAACCACTCGCCACACGACGAGCGCACACGCACGAACTCTCCAGGGAGACTGAACGAGTACGCGCACGCCTCCGGCTAGGGAAAGGAATTTGCTAAACCCGCCCCGAGATGGCGCCTGCGCATTGCGGTAGACTAAACTTTCTCACAGTCGATCCCGCTTGGGCGGGGCAAATGCGCACGCGCCAATTACGCCCGCTAGGAAGAAATCACGTGGCAGCGGGAAAGCGTGGCAGCTGCCGGAAGAACCTTCCCCTTTATGGTTCCCCAGAGCCGGAGCGGCAACAATACGTATTTCCGTTTCCGTTTTCTGCTTTCCTTCTTCCGGTCTTCGAGGACTACGCTCCGTCCCGGTGTTCTACTTTAGAAGTGGTCGTGGAAGGCTGCAGTAGTTATGGCGATGTTTGAGCAGATGAGAGCGAACGTGGGCAAGTTGCTCAAGGGTATCGACAGGTCTGCGCTCTGTCCAAGCGGGGTGGAGAAAAGGTTTTCCGGAGACCGCCGGGATGGCCAGGGGCCTGTGCCCCTCCGGGGATGGGTTTCTCTTATCACTGCACGGGATGAGGCCTTCCTGGAGAAGGAGATGTTTATGGAGACAGCACTGTAAAGGCCTAGGGGCAAGAGAGCACCTACTATTCAGTCTCCTTCATTGTCTGAAAGTTTCTTTCTCTGTTCTTCATTTTTTCAGCCCCTCAGTTTCCTCTCTGACGTCCACAGTCACAGTTTTTTTTTTTTTTTTTTTTTTTTTGTTGAGACAGGGGCTCGCTTTATAGTTCAGGCTGACCCTGAACTATGTAGGCCAGGCTGGCCTCGACTCCTGGAGATCTGCTTCTGCCTTCCGAGTGCTGGGATCACTACACCCAGCCGCAGTACCTCTTAATTAAGTTTCCTTTGCTCTTCATGTCATTCATTCAACATAGGTTCACTGATGTTTACTCTGTTAGTACCTGGAAGATCACAAGTCTGGCTTTTATGGACTAAGTTCCCTTTTCAGAAAGGAGACGAACCGGACAGCAGACTGGTAGCTAGGAGTAGGCCAGGCCAGGCTGGGACAAACAAAGGCCCGGATATTCAGGGATGAAGGGGGAGGGCAGGTTAGGCATTGACCTAAGCAGGAGATGGGTCCTGACCTGTGTGGGGTCCTAGAAGATGTGAGCAACAGATGTGTTCAGGAGGCCATGTGCACAGGCTGCATTGACTGGCTGATGTTGGGAGGCATCCTAAGATCCAGGGCTCCAATGGAGTGTAGAGCCCATAAGAAGGCCTGAGTGTGGGCAAGTTCTCTAAGAGGCTGTAGAGCTGATTATTCAGTTAAAGCCAATGTCCAGGGCTAGATTTAGAGGTAAAGAAAAGAAGGGAGAAGCAGGTCACAGTGAATTTTTAGCAACCTAGAAGGACTGGCCTCAGCTCCTCTCTCCTCTCTGCTCATCCATCTTCATTCTTGTCTAGGTACAATCCAGAGAACCTGGCCACCCTGGAGCGCTATGTGGAGACCCAGGCCAAGGAGAATGCCTACGACCTGGAAGCTAACCTGGCTGTCCTGAAGTTGTGAGTGTCTAGCCTGTCCCTGCCCCCTGTGCCTGCCCAGCTGGCAGGGTGCCACTCAACATGCAGGCGGGTGCTGGAGTAACCTGCAGGATGTGGCTTCTCTTTAGTGTGCAAGACTAGAAAGCCAAGGAAGTTGGGGGTTAAAATTAATTTTTTAAATACATGAGCAAATGTGTATTTTAACAAATAATTACAAATGAACACCCATATACCTACCACCCATCATTCACTTTATTAAAGTGTTACTAGCACCCCAGGTCCTCTGCCCTTATGCGTAGACCCTGAGCAGCCCCCATTCTGGTAACTGTTGTCATAGTCTGGCTTGCTGTGATTGTTTACCGCTCACCCTCACATCCGGATCAGCTTAGCTCAGCTTTGTCTGCTTTGAACTTGGCTTAACTGTAATCATACAGCATAAGCTCTTTTGCATTTAGCGTCTTCTACTCACCACTGGGTTTGTGACGCCCATCAATTTTTTTTTAATGTGGTTGTAATTTGTTATCTTTGATACATAGTGTTCTACTGTGTGACTTTATTCTTTTCACTTTTTTTTGGATAGTCTCTCACAATGTAGGTCAGGCTGGCCTTGAACTCACTTTGTAACCCAGGCTGGCCTCAAATTCACATCAGTCCTGCCTCAGCCTCCCGAGTGTTGGGAATACAGGCTGTGTTCCATTTTTTTTTTTTTTTTTTTTTTTTTTTTTTTTATTTTTTTTTGTGGTACACCCGAGATAACTCAGGTCCTTGCACTTGCAAAGCAGTCGCCAGAACCACTGAACTAAATCCGTGGCCCACAGGCTGTGTTCTTATGGTCTGTCCCTTTTGGTTTCTTCCCCTTTGGGTGCTTTCTTGACCTACTACTAGCTGAGGAGATTTTATAGACTACATAGCCTCTGTGTTCCCATCCCTAAAACAGAGAGACGTGTGTGTTGGGGTAGTTCAGATTGTAATTGGTGATGACCACTCGTGTGAGCTGGCTGCTATCCTGCAGGCTTTCTGTGTGTTACCTCAATTGTTATATTGCACCCTGAGAGGTAGGTGTAGGTTTTATTTGATATCAAACCCAGGGCCTCATGCATGCTAAGTATATACTCTACCACTGATCTACAAACCCCTAGTCCTTTTTTTTTTTTTTTTGATACCAGGGTTCAAACCCGGGTCCTTGAGCTTGCATGGCAGGCAGCAGAACCACTGAGCTAAATCCCTGGCCACTCCTAGTCTTTTCCTCTGAAACTGAGGCATAGAGAATTAAATAAGCAGTCCAAGCTGGGCATGGTGGTGCATGCCTCTAATCCCAGCATTCTGGTAGGAAGATCACAAATTCAAGCCGACCCTGGGCAACTCATCAAAATCCTTTCCCATGGTAAATTTAAAAAGGGCTGGGGAATAGCTCAGTGCAAAAGGCCTGGGTCCCCAGCACCATGGGGAAAAAGAAAAAGCAGGCCAAGGTCACTCATCAGAGAAGTTTAAAACTCAGTGGCCTGCCCAGGACCTTAACCACTGCTCTGTACTGCTGCATCTGTCCTCATTTCTTTAAGAATCACGTGACAAGTGTCGGGCAGTTGTGAGGATTAACTATCCTCATCTTCAGATTGAGAAAAACAGACTCGGAGGTTTAGGTGACACAGCCAGACAATTTGGGTGAAATCGGGGCCCAGTTGTGTCCCAAGTCTCAAGCTCCAGACTCAGGCAGCAGCTGGTACCTGGTGAGGCTCAGAGATGTGGAGGGTTAACTGTCGCTGTGTCTCTTGTTGCCCTTCCCAGGTACCAGTTCAACCCAGCCTTCTTTCAGACCACGGTCACCGCCCAGATCCTGCTGAAGGCCCTCACCAACCTGCCCCACACTGACTTCACCCTGTGCAAGTGCATGATCGACCAGGCGCATGTATCCTTCCAGGACCAGGGAGGGTGTGGAGGCAAGGCTGACAAAGTGTCTGTGTTCATCCACAGCACCGAGTGCCTCTCTGGGCTCAGCCTGGCACCGTGCTAACCTGAGCTGGGCCTCTGCCATCGCAGAATTCTCTCAGTTCAGTGAGGAGGCAGTAGGTCCCCCATTAGTGGCAGCTGGGAGTGGGCAGATCCCTGACTCCGCGAGGAGGTTAAGCAAAGGAGCCCAGAAGAGGGAAGGAGGGGGAGTCCAGGAAGGCTAGGGGCCGGGGTGGGGAGGGAGATCCTGGCCACAGCCACGGTTGGGAGGTCCAGGGGAAAGAGCTCAGGGACAGGAAGCATGGCATGGGAAGGTCTCAGGTGTCTAAGTGCAGTAGGGTCAGACTCCAGGGCACTGGGCAGCTGGGAAGCTTTGGGGCTGCAGATGCTGTGGCCAGGTGGGTGCTACAGAAGGATTCCCCTGAGGGCGCTAGCTGAGCAGAGGACCACAAGGCAAGAGGCCAGGGGCTGACGGGCAGCCAGGCAAGCTGAAGAGCTGGCTTATCTGCTCAGCCAGGGCAGAGCCATCGTGTGCGTGTCCTCAGTCCCTGGCAGCGAGCTGGTCTTCCATATGTGTTGTATCCTCCTGCTTAACCTGCTCTTTTCTGGCTGGCCCACTGCTTGGCCAGATGAGCCTCCAGCTTTCTTTAAATCGCTTTACAGACTCAGCAATCTGCCACCTGTGCCCAGCAAAGCAGGTGCCCTCAGGCTGGGCTGTCACACCTGCCTGCTCATTGGTTGCTAAGCTGTGAGACCCCAGATGATTCATTGAACCCATGCTGCTACATGTGTCCCCTAGGTTTCCAACTGTTGAGTTGATCCCAGTATGTAGTTGGACACTTTTTATTTCATTGTCCCCATCACTGGACTTGTAGCTTGTTCCTCACCTTTGGCCATTACAGGCAGTGCTGTTATAGATGTCCTTTCTCCCACCACTACCAAAAGAAAAAAAAAGTTCTTTTTTTTTTTTTTTTTTTTTTTTTACACTGGACTTGTAGCTTGTTCCTCACCTTTGGCCATTACAGGCAGTGCTGTTATAGATGTCCTTTCTCCCACCACTACCAAAAGAAAAAAAAAGTTCTTTTTTTTTTTTTCTTCTTTTTTTTGGTAGCACTGGAGATGAAACCCAGGGTTATGTGCATCCTAGGCAAGTACTGTGCCACTGAGCCACACCCCAGGCCCCCAGTCCTTTCTCTGAACCGAAGAAAGGGGCTAAACTAAGAAGGGAGGTGGAGAGGGCTGACCTAGGGCTAGGAAACCCCATCCTCCACAGGCTTGGGGCTGTTTTCCCTTAATACTTCCTCTGCCAGCAAGAAGAACGACCTATTCGACAGATTCTGTACCTTGGGGACCTGCTGGAGACTTGTCACTTCCAGGCTTTCTGGGTAACTTCCCTTGGGCCCAGGGGCAGCGTGGTAGCCAGGCCGTGGCACTGAACACTTAACAGTAAGGCTTCCCTGTGCTCAGTGCTCATACATAGGAAGCACCAGGATGACCCTGTGCCCACAAGCTCAGGCTGACCCCAGCCTCTGTCCCCTGTCCTTCCACCAGGCCTGTAGTATATGATACTGGTCATAAGCAGAGGTCTTCTCACCGGCCATTTAGAATGCTCTCTTCTGGCTCTGCCTGGAGCCTGGCCCTCAGGTGCAGCCCCTGCATGGAAGGCCACATGGCCTCCTCAATCTGCACTACCCCCCTCCCAAAGCCACCTCCTGCTCCTCCCGAAACCCTCTCCTCCCAATCTGGAACTCCCATGCCACCATTTCCTGCCCTGTTTTGTTGGTCCCAGTCCCTAGGTGGCTGCTCCTTGTTTCTTAAAGAATTTCATCCTTCCTGCTACTATGCTTCCTACCCTCATCCTGAGACTTGGGAAAGCCAAATGGGTGATCCTTCTATCAGCCATCCTGACCCTTTGGTTCCCTGTGCAGTTGGCTTGTCCTCCACCGGTTCTGAGCCCCTCAGTACCAGGCATCCCAGGCCAGCCCCAGCACACCAGGCATTGAGGAGTTTCGGAAGCACTGGCGCTGATGCCCTCCTCCTGCCCTGGCCTTGGAGGAAGTTGTTGCATGTGGCCTTGGCTTTGGGATTCTAACAAGTTACCCCTGGTGGCTGTGGCATTGAGCCAAGATGGGGAGCCACTGTTTCTGCCCTGTCTTTACCAGGGTTCTTCTTGGGGTTCAAACATCTCCACCCGGCTGCTACATCGCTATCGCACTCCAGGGGCTCCTCCTGCCTGTCATTTCTTGGGCCTGAGCACAGTTCTGGGCTTCTGTCAGGCACCTGGGGCTCTGCTTCCTCCTCTTCTCACAGTGCTTCCCCCTGCTCCAGAACAGACCTCAACCTCATCCCATCCACTTTATGACCTCAGCTTACGACCGGGGTTCTTGTTTTATGAGAAAGTAGAACAAAACTTCCAAGTGTTTGCAGGCCTGGACATCTTGGGGGTGGCGCATTGCATCTTTTTCTGTTTCAGCTGAGGGAAAATGGCCAAAGCTGCCCCTCCCATCACCCCTGCCCCAGTGTAGCCCCCAGCTGTTCCCCCTGCTTTCCCCCCTGACTTGCCCTTCCCTTCCTAGCTGGGCTCAGTTGCACACACCCGTAACCTCCAGCTACTTGGAAGCTGAGGCAGGATGGTTGCAAGTTTGAGCCCATCCTGGGCAACTTGGCTACTTATGGAGACCCTATAATGTGATGACAAACCTTTGAGAGCTTTCAGTGATTCAAACAGCCTGCTGTGGCACAGCCATAGGTTAACCACACTACTCTTTATTTTAAAAATATCTCCTTTACCAAAAGAAAAAACAAAGCTTTCCACCTGGCATGGTGGCACACACTAATCCTAGCAGTGGGGAGGCTGAGGCAGGGTTGCTGCAAGTTCGAGGCCAGCCTGGACTACATAGTAAAGCCCTGTCTTTAAAAAAATCAAGCGCTTTCAAGTCTGGAGCTGACTGCAGTCTGCTGGGTCTGCAGTGGCCCTGATATTCCTGCCACAATGGCTGAGATACATTAGGACCCTTTGAGGGCTTGTCCTGCTCATCCAGGCTGGAGGTGTTCAGATAGCTGCCCACTAAGCAGAACAAAGCCAAACAAAAGAGAAGGCTCCCGTCAGAGACAGCTCATGTCCCATGCGTACAGCTTACCTGTGCTCTGCACACTTGAACCTACTCTGCTCAGCCCACTCAGGCTTCTGCTAGTAGCCCCTCCTCAGGGCACACAGCACACTGAGAACCTGCCTCTGGCCAAATCCTCATGACCATGTTGCCACATCTAGTCAGCTTGTCCTGGGCCTCGTCACCTCATTCCCATGGAATGTCACCCATTCCCTGTGATGTGGGTGACCTCACCTTGCTCCCTTAGGCCCATTGTCACTTGGTTTCCAGGGTGGCTATTCTTGGGTTTCCCCACCTCCCCAGCTGCTTTCCTCAGCACACTGTATGCTCCTCATGTCCCCTGCTCCTGTTGGGAGGGAGTCCTTGCTGAGTGAGCAGAAACCTGAAAGAGGTGGAGGTGCCAGGTCTGGGGGAGGAGAGTTTCAGAACAGCCCTGCAAAGGGACTGAGGTGGGTGGGGGCCTGGCAAGTTGGAGAAACAGCCAGAAGGCCCCTGTGGGTGAAGGGGCATGGGTGGAGGCGAAGGCAGAGGTGTCAGATCGGCTCATGGGATTTGCTCAGATGTTGGCCTTTTCTCAGAGTGAGACACGAGCAAGGTTCCATGACCAAGTGCAGTGGGCTCATCTATGTCCTCTCTCCTGGCTGTGCTTTCTGTCACCCAGGTCCAAACTGCAAGTCACGTAGCTGCTGTGAGGCTTGGTCTCCCTGTCTCTAAAATGGCACAGCAACAGGAACTGACACCATTGGGTCCCACACAGAATGGCACGTGTGTGAGTGGGTGGTCATGTGTTAGCTGCTGGCGACAAAATTAGTATCATGGGTGCCATTCTTATTAAGACTGAGTACATCAGCTGGGCATGGTGGCACACGCCTGTAATCCCAGCACTCGGGAAGCTGAGGCAGGAGGATCACTGAGTTCAAGACCAGCCTGGGCTACATAGTGAGTTCCGGGTCAGTCACAACTACATAGTGAGACCCTGTCTCAAAAAAAAAAA
>NW_022900931.1:58372707-58382864 GCF_012274545.1 Fukomys damarensis
AAAAAAAAAAAAAAAAAAAAGGCAGTACATCAGGGCCGGTATTTAGTTCAGTGGTTCTGCCTCTTTCTTCAAAAGTGCAAGGTCCCAAGTTTGATCCCTGGTACCAAAAAAAAAGACTAAGTATACCATTCCTCTCTCAGCAAGCCCTAGATGAAAACATGGACCTCTTAGAAGGTATAACTGGCTTTGAAGACTCCGTCCGAAAATGTAAGTTCTCTGAGCTCCTCAAGGGATGGTGGGGTGGGCAGCAGGGTTCGGGGACAGCCCCTCACCACTGTCTCTCCTCCCCACAGTTATCTGCCACGTTGTGGGTATCACATACCAGCACATAGACCGCTGGCTGCTGGCGGAGATGCTCGGGGATCTACCCGGTGAGACTGCTGGCTCCCTTGTGCCAGTCTGGGAGGTGGGGTGGCCAGGGACAGTGGGCCTCTGCCATCTCTTCCAGTAGACCCATCTCAGCCTCTGGGCTGTCACCAAGGGCAAGGCCAGTAAGGAAACAAGGGTTTGTTGCAGGCTGTTCCTGTCCTGTGGAGAGCTTGTGTCATTTGTCATCTCTTCCTGTGGAAACTAACGAGTTCTGACCCTGTTCCGGACAGCGCTCTGGACACTGGGCAGCGAGCAGAACAGAAGGGCTCAGTGACAGAGCACGGGTCCAGCATGTACCAGGCCCTGGGTCTATCCCCAGCCCTCCAAAGAAATGTGAAAAACTAAAAACACAAGATTCACATGCCCTGTGGCAGTTGATGCTGTGAAGGACATTAGGTCAGCTCATAGAGGGCAGTGTTTGAACATTTACACTGTGGACTGAGCCAGGGCCTTCTTGTTCGTGGGTGGCTGCGGTTGTGAGGTGCCGGGGCAGTATGGTATGGGTGGAGGGGTGGCTGAAGGGGACCAGGTCCTGTGGGGTCTCTGCAGGACTTTGTTCTTTCCTCTGAGTGAGATGCAGCCACAGAAAGTCTCTGAGCATGGCCAGCTGCGACCAGATGGATGCTTTTAACAGATCTCGCCAAAAACGAAATGTTTATATACTTATTTTTGCAAAAAAGACAGGAAAGTCAAGAAACTAAGGGAAGCCAGGCATGGAGGTGCACCCCTGTAATCCTAGCCATCTGGGAGGCTGAGGCAAGAAGTTTACAAGTTTAAGCCTGGCCAACTAAGTAACTTAGTGAGACTCTATCTTCATATAAAAAGGGCTGCGGGCATGGCTCATTGCAAAGGCCGTGGGTTCAGTCTGCGATACCGCAGTAAATAAATAAGGTGAAGACAAAAACCCTGTCTAGGAAGGATGAGAGACAAGTGCAGCCTCTGGTGGCGGTGTAGGGAATGAGCCACAGAACAGGTGAGACTCATCTGGCTGTCCAGGCAGGAGCCAGCTGCAGCTGGGCAAGGAGGGCGTCCTCGCTGGTGAGTTTTGATCCCTGGCCCCCCAGTGCTGTGGGATCCAGCTGACCAATGTCCCTGTGCTGCTTGTGTCACCTACAGACAGCCAGCTGAAGGTATGGATGAGCAAATATGGTTGGAGCGCTGATGAGTCAGGGCAGATCTTTATCTGCAGCCAGGAAGAAAGCATCAAGCCCAAGAACATTGTGGAGAAGATCGACTTTGACAGTGAGTGGTGGCCAAGGTCTCAGGCTGAGGGGCTGCGAGGGCCTTTCCATGGAGACCGGTGCTGGGAAACTTACCTCCGGGCTCCAGGGCCTGTCTAGGGGTGTCCAGTCAAGGAGGGAAAGGGGCTGGCAGATGTCGCCACATTCACCTGGTCCCATACGCTTCGTCCTTTTGTCCTGCCCTGCAGTCCAGTTAGTGGGTAGGAATATGAGTTCTCAACTTTGTAGCTGTCTAACTTGAGGCCATCATACTGCTGTACCTTAATTTTCTCATCTGAAAAATAGGGGGCTGGGGATTTAGCTCAGTGGTTCGCTGCCTGCCTTGCAAGCGCAAGGTCTGGAGTTTGATCCCTGGTACCAAAAAGAAAAAAGAGGAAGTTGGGCATGGTGGTGCACACCTGTAATCCCAGCCAGCTCTTGGGGAGCTTAGTGTCTTAAGACTTGGTGATGTAAAAGGAGGGTGCCGTGACAGATGAGACAACGTGAAAGCCCTTCCTTCGATTCCCCAGTACCACGAAAAAAATAGAAAACCTATAAACTGAGCATGATAACACATACCTGTAATCCCAGGATTTGGGAGGCTGAGGCAGGAAGATTGAAAGTTGGAAGCCAGGCTGGACCGCATAGTGAGCCTCCTAAGGAAAAAGCCCCAGGGCCAGGGGTTTAGCTCTGGTTCTGCTGCCTGGATCACAAGTGCAAGGTCCCAGGTTCAATCCCCAGTACCCCACCCCGCAAAAAAGGAAGGAAAGCCCAAGGCCAGGGATTTAGCTCAGTGGTTCCACCGGCTGCCTTGAAAGCACAAGGACCTGAGTTTGATCCCTGGTAACAAAAAAAGTGGGTGGGGGACTTCTGTTCTTGAAGGATTGGGTGCTGTGTATGGGGTAGGTGTTTTGAGGTTCGCCTCTGGGCCTTCCCAGGTTAACCCTGTGTCTCCTTTCTTCTACAGGTGTGTCCAGCATCATGGCCTCCTCCCAGTAACTGCAAACCTTTAATAAAGACTTGTTGGCTCAGGCCTGTCTTTTTCCCCTCGCCCAGCAGAGGTCGCCTGGGAGCAGGGCTTTATGCCCAGGCTGGCGCCTAGCCCCGCCCCCTCTGTCATCCCACCGCCTGTTCCTGACCTGCCAGGTCAGGTTGGGTGTGGAGGGTGGCAGTGAGTCAGCCAGGAGGAGGAGGACGGCTGTGTGAATGGCCTGGCTCTGCAGGAGTGGAGGGCGGGTCTGTGTCCACTTCCTGCCTCTGCTCTGTGTCCTTGCTTCTCTGAGCCGACATTTCCTTCTCTGGAAGGGCGAAAATACTGTACCCAGAGAATGTGAGCCATGTGTTGCCCAGGTCGCAGTCTCAGTACTCTGGGGGTAGAGACTTTTATCAGAATATTGGGACTTTTGAGAACTAACTCGACGTCAGAGACACAGCCATTCTCCCTGAGTTGAAGCTGCACTCCCTTGATCTTTATCAGAGCAGCTTTTTTCTGTTTGTTTTGTTTTTGAGACAGGGTCATACTTTGTAGCCAGGCTGGACTTAAATTCAAGGCAGTCCTGCCTCGGCCTCCGGAGTGCTGGAATACAGGTGTGCGCTACCATGCCTGGGTGTCTCGGTGTGGTGGAGTGACCTTGGGCTAATGATTTTCCCTCTGAGCCTGTCACTGCAGGGTGAGAGGTGGGACAGAGGAGGAAGTGAAGTGCACGGGGGCTGCCCAGGTGTGCCCTGGCAGTGCCACTCACACCCTATTGTGACATCTCTTGTGAGGGCACAGCTGCCAGCTCGCCCGGCCTCCCTGCTCCCTGTGCTGCCCTGCATTCCAGGGAGGCCTTGCAGGGTGGAGCCAGCAACCTTTGCCCTGGGCTGGAGACCAGAACAGGCACCAGGAACTAGGAAGTGGCCCGGCCCTAGGCAGAACAGCAGTGCTGCTGCTTGTCAGAAGCAGCTTGGGTAGAGTGAGGGAGGGTGGGTCAGCAAGCGGCAGCCTTCTGGGTAGAGACACCTGTGCCTCGTTGGCAGGCGTCCTGGTGTCAGATGCGACCTGTACAGCTGGTCATCGCTGCTGTGTGGGAAGAAAACCCCACCTGCCTTCCAAGCACAAGGTCCCGAGTTCAATCCCCAGTACCAGAGAAAAGAAATGACCTCTTCCCTTTTGGTGGTAGCATCTCGTCCTGCTTTGCCGGCCTGTTTTCACTCCAGTGGGACCAGCCTTTGAGCAGCTGGCTTTGGGGAAAACCACTGGGTTTAAACCACAGCCCCCTGGCTTTTAGGCATGTTAGTTTACCTTTTGGGCCACAGTTTTGGCATTGAGAATCGTAATTACATATTTAAATTCTAAATTATCCTGGTATCTTGGCGCACACCTGTCATCTCAGCCCTCTCTGGGAGGCTGGGGCAGGAGGACAGCAAGTTTAACCCCAGCCTGGGCAATTTAGCAATATACTTTACAGAGGGATCCAGGATCTGGATATAGCTCAGTGCAAAGACGCTGGGTTCAATCCACAATGCTGGAAAAAAGTGAATAAATATGTCAGGAGTTTAGAACACAGCGTGGTAATTATGAGAGATTGTAAGTCTATTCCTCTTGCACTGCTCAGGGAACTGTTCAGCAGCTTCCATAGTCAGCTGATAAGGAGTCTGCTCTCCCGTCTGGGAGGTCACTATCCTCCCTAGTCCACTGTCCTTTTTTTCTTCAATTTATTGAGACACGGTCTTCCTGTGTACAGGTTGGCCTAGAACTCTGGTGATCCTCCTACCTCAGCCTCCCAAGAGCTAGGATGACAGGTGCACACCACCACACCAAGCACCAATCTGCTTTTCTAAATGATACTGAGACACAGGAGGCAGCACAAATTGGTGCAGAACAAGTGCTTACTCAGCGTGTACAAAGCCATGCATTCCAGCCCTAGCACCAAAAAAATCAAAACCAAAACCATGGGATACAGCATTTAGTTGTAACTGAAGTCTCAGTGGTGGACAGAAATGGTGACACTAATACCACTCTAGCCAGGCTCCTTCATACATCGTGTAATCCCAGCACTTGGGAGGCCGAGGCAGGAACATTGCTGAGTTCAAGGTCAGCCTGGCCTGCAAAGCAAGACCCTGTCTCAACAACAAAAGAATGAAAGCCCCTCTGGTCTCTGTCCTGCTGCCCTCTATAGGCATGTCCGCTGTTATCACCACTCAATGCTGCCAGGAAGTACCCTCAAGGCTACAATTATAGGGAGCCTTTAATCTGGCTGGGCTGCCGCCACCTCTGCGCCCTTGGTCTGGGAGGTTTCTCTTAGTCCAGCGGGAGCAGCAGGGAGGCTGGCAGCCCAGCACCCAGGCTTGTGAGGATCACAGGGCGTGGGCTCCACGTCAAGCAAGAGGTGGCAGCCTCGCCCCATCCAGCTCAGCCCTGCCACACCCTGTATACAGTGAACTCTGTGTCCACAGCCATCCGCCTTTTATTTTTGGTACCTGTGATTGAACTTGAGTCCTTGTGCTTTCAAAGGCAGGCGGTGGCCCCACTGAGGTAACTTCCCGGCCTCACAGCCCCATTCTTGATAGTTCTGTCAGCTCACTGTCAGATTCCCGCACCCTCTCCAGAGGGCCTGTTTCCAACAGGACCCTGGTCCATCAGCCTCCCTGGGCGCCCTGCACCCCAACTAATATGGTCTGTTCCCTCAAGTGGCCGGAGGCACCTGTGACCAGGGGCTTCTGATCCAGCTTTCCTGCTGAAAGCCATACTTCCCATTGCATTTAGAATAAAATTCTGGGCCCAGCCTTTCGTTCAGTGGCAGAGCATTTGCTTAATGTGCTAAAGACCCTGGCTTTAATCCTAGCACTGCCAAAAAAGAAAAAAAATATATAAGTTCCTCACCAAGGTTTTATGTCCATTCGTCCATCCACTTAGGACTGATTACACTTCTCTCTGCCAGTCACTGCTTCAGAGGTCAGGGATACAGAGGAGACCAAAACAAAGATTCCATCCCTCATAGGCTGAAATGCTTGGGGAAGAAACAGGCAAGGTACAGGTTAGAAATGGAATGGGGGTAGGGATGTAGCTCAGTGGCACCGCGCCTGCCAGGCAAATAAGTGTAAGACCCTGAGTTCAATTCCCAGTACCCCCTCAGAAAAAAGTCATGTTAAATGGTAAGTACTATGCGTGAAGGTACAGGCACCCACCCGCTTTCTTTTGTAGTACTGAGGGAGGGTTCAACCCTTGGCCTTGTACATACTAGGCAGGCTCTACCACTCTACACCCCTAGCCCCAGGATCCTATTGTAGTCTCCCCCCACCACTTTGTATTCTAGTTCCTGTTAACTGCAAAAGACAGGGTGTCCTTTTGTATAGGGATTGAATTTAGAATCTTTTCACTGAGTTATGTAACCAGCCTGTCTTTTTGTTTACTTCTTCCAAGTCAGTGTTTTGCTAAATTGCCCACACTTGGCTCAAACTCAGGATTTTCCTGCCTCAGCCTCTCAGAGTGCTGGGATTACAGGCATGTGCTACCAACAAAATACTGGGTTTCAGTGTACAGTCTGATCCTTTCCACTCATTGCTCTTCACACTCCCTGCCCTCTCCCCCTTATTCCCTTCCTTTTCTCTAATAATCAGCTATGTCATCTTTCTTAGATTCCATTAGGGAGAATACACACTCTGTCTTTCTGAGTCTGCCTTGTTTTGTCCAACATGATCTGTCAGCAAGGTGTTTCGCATGAGGTAGTCAGGGAAGATCTCATAAAGTAGGTGATATTTCTGTTCAGACCTGCAGGAGAGAAGGCCATGAGCCATGGAAATCCAGAATCTGGGTGTGGAAGGGATAAAAAGCTATCATCAAACCTGTAATACTTGTAATCCCAGCACTCTGAGAGGCTGAGGCAGGAAGATGGAAAAGTTGCCAGCCTGGGCAATTTAGTGAAATCCTATGTCAAAACATTAGGGCCGGGGATTTAGTTCAGTGGTTCCACAGCCTGCCTTGCAAGCACAAGGACCTGCATTCGATCCCTGGTACCAATAAAGTAAAATAATAATTTAAAAGGCTGGAGATGTAAATGCACAGTCCCTGGGTCCAATTCCCATTACCAGGTGTCAACAAGTGTCCCCAAGTACAAAGGCTCTGAGGGTGAGTGTAGCATCGGGTATGTTGGAGGAGCAGCAAGGCAAGGGAGCTAGGGGGAGGTGGGAGGTGAGCCTGAGGGAAACGGGGGCCCGCATGTAGAATACCTCTGGGGTCTGGCTGAGGCCCCAGGACTTCGCACTGTTTCAAAATTTGGGCAAGAGCCTGGCATGGTGGCAGAGAGAGCCCGGAGAGGGACACTGCCAGTTCAAATGAGCCCACTTGCCATCTTAGAGAAACATAGGTTTCATTTTTTACTTAGGTCCCAAGCAGTCCCAGAAGCCATTTCTTCAACCCATTCCCTTGAAAGTCTGCCAAAAACCACTATTTTAAAAAGCCTTGAAGCCAGGCATGGTGGTGCACGCCTGTAATCCCAGCACTTGGGAGGCTGAGGCAGGAGGATCGCTGTGAGTTCAAGACCAGCCTGGGCTACATAGTGAGTTACAGGTAAATCTCAACTACATAGTGAGACTCTGTCTCAAAAAAAAAAAATAAAATTTAAAAAGGCTTGAGACCAGGAATATAGCTCAGTGGCCCCTCACCTGCCTGGCAGGCACAAGGTTCTGAGTTCAATTCCTAATACCAGAAAAAAAAAGTTAAAAAGCCTCTTAACCTGTAAAAATCACCTCTGTTCTGCTTGCAGAGTGGTCCCTTTCAGGTTTAGCAATAAACCCGCTTGGCCAAGTGTGATGGCACACACCTGTAATCCCAACACTTAGGAGGCTGAGACAGGAGGTTCACCTGGAGTTTGAAGTGAGCCTGGGCTACATGGCAAGTTCAAGGTTGGCCTGCACTGCATAGTAAGTCTCAAAATCCAAAATAAGCTGGGCATGGTGATGCACACCTGTAATCCCAGCCCTTGGGAGGCTGAGGCAGGAGGATCACTGTGAGTTTGAGACCAGCCTGGGCTATACAGTGAGTTTCAGGTCAGTCTCAACTACACAGTGAGACCCAGTCTCAAAAAACAAAAAAACAGAAAAACCCCACCAAAATCAAGGGCTGGGGATTTAGCTCAGTGGTGCTGTTGCCTACCTTGAAAGTGCAAGCTTTTGAGTTCAGTCCCTGGTACCAAAAAATAAAATAAAATAAATGTGCTTGGACTGTTGAGTTCTCATCCTTTCCTTCCCACTCAGCGGCACACATCTATAATCACAGGTTCACAAGAAGCTGAGGCAGGGGCTGGGGATTTAGCTCAGTGGTTTGGCTGCCTGCCTCTTAAACGCAAAGATCCCAGTTTGATCCCCAGTACCCACCCCAAAAAAAGCTGAGGCAGAAGGATTACAAGTTCTACCTGGATAACTTTGTGACTTAGCAAGATCCTACCTCAAAATTTAAAAACTAAGAGCAGGGGGTGTAGTTTAAGGAAAAGGTCCTGTGGTCCTGTGCTCAACCCCAGTAGTCAAAAAAAAAAAAAAAAAAAAAAAAAAAAAAAAAAAAAAAAAAAAAAAAAAAAGGCAAGCACAGTGACACAGACCTGTAATACCATGTAATCCCATTGCTTGGGAGGCTGAGGGAGGAGGATCTCTGTGAGTGTGAGTTGGAGGCCAGCCTGGGCTATGTAGCAAGATCTTGTCTCAAAAAAACCTAAAAAATTTTTTTAAATCCCCAAACAGGCAAAAAAATGCTGGGCAGGGACAAGCCAGGGCAAGCTCTCCTCCACACTTTCCTCCTTTTGTTGACTCTGTCATTCTCACGAGTGTGGAGCCTCAGGAAGCCTCTGAACCAAGCGAGAAGGATGTGATTTGACTCAGGTGTTCACGGTCTCCATCTTGGCTTCTCTTGAAAAAAAAGAGTGTGGGAATGAAGAGAGGGGAGGCTGCTGTAGAGTCCGGGGCAAGATGGTGAAGGTGCACAGAACCAGGTAGGGCAGAGGGCGGGTGCAGGAGGAAGTGGGTGGGTTCTGCATACACACAGTGGAGACGGAACGACAGAATTTCCTGACACACAGGATGCAGGCTGTAAAGACGGAGAAATAAAAGATGACTCCAAGTTTTTTCTGAGCAGCCGGAGGATGGAGGGGCCTGGATTGAGACCTGCATGACTGTTGGATGATCTGGGTTAGGGGGAAAATCAGGAGTTCAGCTTCGAATCAATCTTTCTTTTTTTGAGATAAGGTCTCCATGTAGCCCAGGCTGGCCTTGTACTCACAGCTATCCTTCTACCTCAGCCTCCCATGTGCTAGGATTACAGACGTGCACTACCACACCTGGTCAGCTTTGAGTATTTACCTTTGAGATGCTAATGTAGATTGCTATTTATATCTGTTTGTTTATTTATAGTTGCCCATCCCCACTACAAGGTCACTTGATAACTGACAGGTCCATCACACTCACCACTATATGTCCAATGCCCAAGAGAACAACTTGCACATAGTAAGTGCTCAACAAATGTTTGCTGCATGAATGAAGATAGACATATACCAAAAAATCCTCTAGCTTCAAAGTCAGCCAGTACCTGTCCCAGTGTAACTCCCATGGCTATTTTTCTCAATCAGCACTGGGGACTGAACTAAAGCCCTCCCTGAGCTACATCCTTGGCCCTTTTTTTTTAATTTTTTGGTACCAGGGATCAAACTGTGGTCCTTGAGCTTGTGAGGCAGTCAGCGGAAACACTGAGCTAAATCCCCTACCTTTTTATTTTTTAAGACAAAGGCTTGCTAAATTGCCCAAGTGGAACCTGAACCTGTGACCCTCTTGCCTGAGCCTCCTAAATGCTAGAATTATTGGTCTGTGCCACCATACCGGGCTCCACTTGCCATTTTGTGAAGCCTACCCAAGCTGAACACTTTGTTTCAGCTCATGTTCTTTCTCCAGACCCTTATTTTTGTGACACCCTTCACTAGAAGATAGTTTCAGAGGTCAGAGATTTTCAGTCTTTCTTTCTTTCTCTTTTTTTTTTGGTATCGAATTCGGGACCTTGTGCTTGCGAGGCAGGCGGCAGCACCACTGAGCTAAATCCCCGGCCCTGTCTTTATTGACAATACAAAAAACATGGTCTAACACACAATGGGCTTCCAATAAGTATTTGTTGCCTTTGCCAGCCGTGGTAGCATATGCTGGGCGGCTGAGCAGAATGACAGCAAGTTTGAGCCCAGCCTAGGCAATTTAGCAATTTAGAGAGATCCTGTCTTAAAGAAAAGGAAAGGAAAAAAGAAAAGTGAGAAGTCCCTGGGTTCAATTCCCAGTAAAGCAAAAATAACTACACGAAGATATAAATTATTTGTTGCATCTGAATGCTAAATGAGTGCATTCCACGCCAGAGCCGATTAATTCTCAACGTCCAGAACTGCCTTGTGAATCATTCATGATCTGTCCCCGCCCTCAAGCGAATGACGTGCACCTTCACGCCAGAGAACTGGCCGGGCTCAGCTCGTACCCGAGCTGAAGGAAAGCGCGGAGAGTTGAATGCTGCGCAGGCGCTGAGCTCCCGGGGTGGGGGTGGGGGGCGGTCTCGATTCGTCAGGT
>NW_022900931.1:58383019-58415442 GCF_012274545.1 Fukomys damarensis
GGTGGACTACCACGCGGCGAACCAGTCGTACCAGTACGGCCCCAGCAGCGCGGGCAATGGCGCTGGAGGTGGGGGTGGCATGGGCGACTACATGGCCCAGGAGGACGACTGGGACCGGGACCTGCTGTTGGACCCGGCCTGGGAGAAGCAACAGCGCAAGGTGTGCGGGACGGGTTGGGGGGAGGTTTCCGAGGGAGGCCGGCGCGCCGGGGAGGAGATCGGAGGTACCGAGAGGGAATTGCAGGGTCTGACGGGAATTGTGAGTCCTGAGAAGGAATTGGCGGGCCTGGAGAGGGCTTTGAAGTGAAAAAAAGTCGTAGAGCTTGAGGAAAGAATTGGGAGTCTCAAAAAATAATTGGTGCCTGGGTAGGGAATATGGGAATGTACAAAAAAGAATCAGGAATTCTGGTGATGGTTTGGAGGGTCTGGGCGGGGAACTAGGGGAACCGAGGAGACGGGAGAAGCTAAAATGGAATTGGGGTGTGAGGCGGGATCCAGGTCAGAGAACGGGTTGGGAGAGCTGAAGGAGAAGACGGAGCCTGGGAAGGTAATTTGAGGGCCAGGGTAGAATTGGGGATCTGGGAGCCCGAATATAGAGGGAATTCTTTGCAGTACAAAAAGTTTGAGAAAGATCAGAATTGGGGGAGCCTTAGGCTGGGGCTTCCAGTAGGGACTAAGAGTGAGAAAATCAGAAGATGGAGTTGGGGGAGCCAAAGAAGGGGTGGTGGAGTCTGAAGAGGGACGGAAGCACTAGCGAGCCTGGGAATAAGAGGAGCTAAGGGGAGAAGATCTGAAAAGACGGGCTTAGGGTGGAGATTGGCAGGGGTCGAGGGTGTCGAGAGTCTAAGGGTCTGATGGGATGCTGGCGGGAGAAGTAAGAGGCCTGTGAAGACGTTTTTGGAGGAGTGAGATTTATTTGGGGTGCTTGTGCAGAAAAAGAAGAGAAAGATGAAAGGAATTGATGGACGGAGAAGCTAAAGGGGAATTTCTGGAAGGTTGATAAGGAGGTTGGGAAGCTGAGCAAAGGGTTGAAAGAGCCTGAGGCAAAGGTGAGAATGGTGAGGGGGAAAGTGCCCTGGAATGGCGGATGATGGGAGGGAAGTTAGTTTAGGAAATGAAAGTCTCCTTAGAAAGGCGAGGAGGTGAAAATCCAGGGAGAATTCTGTATTTTTTTTTTTTTTTTTTTTTTGTTCGGGAAGGGAGTGGTAAAGGGATCCTAAAGCAGAATGCGTTTTCTGGTTTACTTTGGGGTTTGGAAGCAACTAGGGGGACTCACAGGAGTGAAAGGGAATTCAGAAGTGTAGCAGGAGGCCCAGGGAGAATGTTGGTGTGTCGGGGGCGGATAATCTAACATGGTTGAGAGAGGGAGCTCCAAGTGATCCAAGAGAGGGTTTGAAGGTGTGGGGCAAGAGCTAAAGAAAGGAGTGTGTGGGGAGGGGGTTGTACAGAAGGGTAGTGTGTGAAGAGGGTGGCAAGTACTTTAAGTTAGAAACATTGAATGTGTTAGGAAGATCTAGATTTTTCCTTTCGTATTATTACTCATCGGCCTTGCGGCCTTGTGCGGGATCCTCAGTCTCGCAGAGTAATTCTGTTGTTTGTAAAATGAGCAAAGGTATCAAAAGGGCCCTTGGTAATTCCACAAAGGTGGATGTGTGTGGTCGTGGGGCTTTGGGTGAGGGCTCTGAGGCTGAGGGAGAGGAGGTTGGTGGAGATTTTTCAGGATCATGGAGGTAGACTCTAAAGTGGAGAATGACTGAAAGTGTGTTGTGGGTGCGAGTTGGTGTTTTGGGGCTGGGCACAGGCATCCTCGTCTGGAGACTGCAGAGAAAGTGGGAGAATGCAGCTGTTCCAGGGCAGCCTGAGGTGGAGCCTGGCATAACCTTGGCTAAATTACCAGCCAACACCAGTTTGAATAATCTCATCAGTCCTGGTGGGGGGTGGTGTCCTTTGCCATTGCCTCACCTACCTCAGGATAGGCATGTTGAGTATCTGACGTTAAACGCATTTTGAGGGGAAGGGGAGATCAGTCTGGAGTCCCAACAGTAATTTATTGCTCAAGGCAGTGCAAGGTTGGAAAAGGCTGAGGGTTGCCAAGAGGCTTGGAAAATTGGGAGGGGAGCAGGGGGCCACAGCGTCATTTTTGAGAATGCCTTGTATCTGTCTTTTCCATCTCTTACGTGCTTGTGAAAGTGAGCTGTAGCCCTTTTTCTTCAATGGTGCTAGTAGGAGACCTTCCTGTTCTGTCTTCTACTACTCCCCAAGTGCCTCCTTTTGTTAGCTCTGTTCTCCTCCCTCCTAAGAGTTAGGGTGTGTCCTTCTTTGTGGTTAGTCTCCCTTGCTCTCAGGGTGAGGCTGGCACACCAAACCCTGTGCAGGAACCAGGTCTCACCAGAACCCCAAGGCCTCCAGCAAGTTTGCTGGAAAGGGTGGCTCACAGTGTCCTCTAGAACCAGCTGCTTTAGATTCTCAGTAAGGACCAGGTTCTAGTATGCCCTGCCTTATACCTGTTCTAGCAAATATTTACACTTAGCTGTTGTGTAGGGGAAAAGTATTGCTTCATCACCTCTGTGCTCTTTCCCCTGTGGGGTAGGGAGCCTTTATGACATGGGGAAGGAGTAATGGAAAGGAGCACACCGTGTTGTGCTGTTCTCTTCCAAGAGAATCTTCTACCCTCACCCTAAACAGGCCAGCTGGTCTTTTTCTATGTTGTAGTGTTCCTTTAGGGAATGACAGATTACTCTGCTTCCTCTCCAAGGCCAATCCACTGGGCATAGAAGGAGTGCTGGTCTTGTACGTACATACTCTTACCCTCTGAATTCCGCGTCCAGAACAGCTGAGCAGGGGCTGGCCCAACTGAGTGTGTGTCTCATGTCTACCTGAATGCCCTTTGCTCTGACTTTTAGGGGCCCCTAGAACTAAGGCATTATCTAAATAAGTAGGTTATGCAACAGTTTTACATGGGAGGCTTGGAATATTTTCCTGGAGGGATGAAGAAAGACTGGTTTGATCTTTGAAGGAAAAGAAAGTATGTCCTAGATTCAGGTGATCCTCCCTCCTTATCCTCCAGAGTAGCTGAGATTACAGGCATGTGAGTAACTTCTTGAGCTATAGTCCACAGTACCCCTCTCTGGTTTCTAAAAGGGCCTGAGTATCCTTGCAATGCCTTGCTTTCATGGAAGGGTGAGATCTTCTGACAGGTACCCCGTGACTTCTCATCACAACAAGAGGACAGACCTTGCTTGCTAAGCCTGTGTGTTTCTTGAAACATCTTTATTTGCAGGGCCTCAGTGTTAGACCCTGACCTTTGGCTTGTACTCTTTTAGGTGTGAGTTAATTATTTGAAAGTTCTGATTTGCTTTTCTCCAAGTAGGTCTGCCTGCCTTCCCTTCCTCCCTCCCCCTTTTCTTTCTTTCCTTCTTGCTCTCTCTCTTTCTACTTGCTCTCTCTCTCCCCCCACCCCAATGATGGAGTCCCTAAAATAGCCATCTGTTATTTTGTTCCATTACTCTTAATTGCTTGCCTTTTAGGACCCAGCTAAGACTAACAGGCCCTTAGGAGTTTTTAAAACTGAATAATACACTTAGGAAAAAAAAGTCACCAGTTTGTTCTCCAGAAATAAGTGTATAAATATGTGAAAAGGGCGAGTAAACTCTGCATGCCCTTTTGGGAGAGATATGGGGAAAGCTACTGCTAGCATTCTGTCCCTTCACTCAGAACATGTTGGTACTGAAGGTTGGCCTGGTGCTCAGGGCCCAACACTCCTGTTGGGAGTTGAGATCTGGCAGCTGTGCAGGGGTGCCTGCTACTTCACCTATTTTAGGCAGTTCTGGGAGTGGGCCTGGAATTGCCCTCTGCCTTTTGAAACATCCTCCCTGCTTCTGGTTTCCCAGACCAACAGGGAGGCTACTTTGTCACCAAGGAGCTGACTCACCTTCCAGTTGGAACTAATGCTACAAGCTGTCATTTAATGGTAGCCAGTTGCTAGACCTCAAATGGGCTGACTTGTTGGAAAGTTAGGAAAAAATGTAGGAGGAAATAATCCAGGAAATGAGGTTGAATCTTCATATCCAGGTGAGAGACACTCAGAGAGGTCAGTTAAAATGTAGCCTTGTAAAGCTGGGTGTGGTGGTGCACGCCTGTAATCCCAGCACCTGGGAGGCTGAGGCAGGAGTATCTCTGCAAGTTCAAGGCCAGCCTGGACTAGACAGTGAATTCAAGGGCAGCCTGAACTACAAAGTGAGACCCTGTCTCAAAAACAAAAAACAACAACCAAAAAGTAGCATTAAACTCTCAGCATGTCCTCTTAATCAGAATGGGACATGGGAGCAAGGACCAGCCTTGATCCAGGCTAACTAAGCCTCTGTTTGGACACACTCTGCAGTCATGGCAGCCTTTGGACAGACAGTACCCTTTTCAGAGTTAACTGAGTACGTAGTACAAGTTATTTGCCAGTGCTATCTATCAGATGACAAGGAGAGTGGAGCCAAAAAGGAATTGATTTGGGAAGGCCCAGGGAATTTGAGACTGTTGAGATGAACACTTCAGGCTTCTGCTATACTGATTTATAGTGTGCTGGGAATTGCAGAAACCTTTGACCACATCTTTGAGTTGTTCTTCAAAAACATAATCTCTGCTGCTGGTGCTGCTGCTGCTTGTATCTTTTGAAGGGAAGAAAGGAGGGAAAATTAGCAAACAGCTATTTTTCTGTTGTACCCCTTGCTCATTCAAGTTTCTGAATAGTCAGAATACCAACATGTTGATCTCTTTCCTGGCATTTAGTATATTTTAGATCAGTGTTCTTCCAGCTCTACCCTTGTTTTCTTTACTCTGCGATGTCTATATTCTCAGCAGTCACACTGAACTCCCTTCCCTCAGTTTCCTTCCGTTCCCTTTATTTATGTATTTAGTTTACAGACTAACATAACACTCATGTTACCTTGTTTAAGACTTTTCCTCTCCTTTTCTTTTTTCATGGAAATAAGAGAGGCATGTGATAGCAAGTTGGTAATTCAATGGCTGAGGGAACTGAAATACTGACCTATTAAAGGATAGATGGAAGTCTCTACTTGAGCAGATACAAATACCGTCATCCATGCAAGTGTGAAAGAAGTCTTTATTGCATGGGTAGTTTGAGAGCCCAAGATTAGTCTCTTTTAGGACCGGTTTAAACTTTGAAACATCAAAGAAGAGTTATAAGGAAACTTAGTTTTACAGTGTTGGCAATGCAGGCGCCAGAATTTGTTATAGAGCGTCTGAAAGTGCCTGCGAGTATCACTTACTTTTCTTCAAGAAGGTTTATGAGTTACATTTTAGTCTGTATCCCAGGTATCAAGGAGTATAAGGTTCACTGAATTAAAGAGAAACTGAACCATTTTAAATTTCAGCCTCCACTTAAAAGACTGATCTTGTGTGTGGGGAGGGAGTTTAAACCAGCTGGCTGGGAAAGAAAGCACCAGACTCTTCTAGAAAGTTAAACCTTTGTATACATTTAACAGGCAAAAGTGCTCTTATGTCAGTTTTATCCTAGTTGTGAGTCTTCCTGGCATTATAAAAATCCCCAAGAGACATTTGTCTTGGTGTTGTGCCTTTTTTGGTTGTGTTCTTTCATCTCCCCTCTTCCTTTATAAACAATAGAGGCATTAACTTGGAATGTCCATGGAAAGTCTAAAAGCTGCTTGCGGTAACATGGTTGCCTTCCATTTGAAAAGACGCCAGTGACCCTTTACTTAGATATGATATATTGAAGTGTTATCTGAAAGCCAGCAGATTGGGTTTACCTGGGAGTTGCTGTTTGCCACCTGTTGCTGGCTCCTGCTTTACTGGGATGAGACCCTCTCCAAACACACACATACTCCACACGGACCACGGGCCAGGGATTTAACTCAGTGGCACTGTGCCTGCCTGGCAAGCACAAGGTCCTGAGTTCAATCCTCAGTACCAAAACAAAACAAAAAAAAAAGAGTGAGGGATAGGATAGTGGTTCCCCAAGCTGAGCATTCTTTTTTTAAGGCTATGTAGCCAAGTTGGCCTTGAACTGTTAATTCTCCTGCCTCAGCCTCCTGAGTACTGGGATTACAAGCATGTACCACCATGCTCTGCTCCAGCCAGCCCATTCTGTCTGTGCTGGTCTCTGCTTCTTCAACATCAACATCAGTGTGATTTTTTTCATACTCACTTTTAGTTTATATATTTAATAGTTACCATTAAGTCATTTTGAATTTTTATTATAAATAGTAAAAGGAAAATTGATATGAGTATAGTAATGGAAAACTTAGCTTCCCTGGTCATAAATAGAAGGATTTTTTTTTTTTTTTTTTTTTTTTTTTTTACCAGGGATCGAACTCAGGTCCTTGTGAGGCAGGAGGTGGAACCACTGAGCTAAATCCCTGGCAAAAATAAGAATATTGAAAGCAAAACAGCCAGCCAGGTATGGTGGTGCATGCCTGTAATCCCAGCACTCTGGAGGCTGAAGCAAGAGGATCTTTGTGAGTTTGAGACCAGCCTGGGCTACATAGTGAGTTCCAGGTTAAGTCTCAACTATATAGTGAGACCCTGTCTCAAAAGGTGGAACCACTGAGCTAAATCCCTGGCAAAAATAAGAATATTGAAAGCAAAACAGCCAGCCAGGTATGGTGGTGCATGCCTGTAATCCCAGCACTCTGGAGGCTGAAGCAAGAGGATCTTTGTGAGTTTGAGACCAGCCTGGGCTACATAGTGAGTTCCAGGTTAAGTCTCAACTATATAGTGAGACCCTGTCTCAAAAAATAGGAAAAAAACAAAACAAAACAAAACAAAACAGCCAGGTGTGGAGGCTGAGGCAGGAGGATTGCTGTGAGTTCAAGGCCAGCCTGAACTACATAGTAAGACTCTGTCTTAAAAAAGCAACAATAAAAAAGAAAGCAAAACAGTGTCATTAAGTTTTAGCTAGGAGGCTTTGGCTTCTCCCTTTGTTAAAAAGAGATTGGCTTGTGATGCTGAGGTGCTAAAGACCCTCAGTACCAAGCTGAGACCTTTTCTTTTAATTCCCAGGTTTACAAGTGAATCAAGGGATTAACCGGCTCAGTATGATTCCAGGTTTAATGTAGTATGTGGATAATTTTTTAAATCTCTATTGTGCATGCCACACTTTGAAAAACTTCTCTGTGGAGGTAGGCAGGGCAGTGACTTACCCAGAACACTTAGCCCCTTGCCCTTCGCAACGTCCTGCCCTACTAGAATTGCACATATTACTCATGGTTGGATGATAACTTTGTCCATCTTTACTTTAAAGTGTTAAGGCTTTGTTGGGTTTCCATTTTTAAGAAGCCAAACCACATTGTAAACGTAAAAATTGTGGGTTTTATCACTTGCTCCTCACACAGCTTTAAGGCTGCAGTTTTCTTCAAGTTTTGCCGCTTCCATCAATAAAGCATACTGCTGTCCTGTGGGGTATTTGAACCCTGCATTTGAAAGGAAAGCGGTACTCTGCTGCTTAGTTCAGAAAGGCTTATTTAAATGTTTTTCTCCCAGATCTCAGCAGAACACATTCCTTGTTTTCCGGTTGAACTGGACAGGGAACAGAAGGAATTGGAAGTGGCAGTTGTGCCCCGGCGGAACACAGTGAAGTCGACTTGGGAAATATCACTGCCGGTGTTGCAATGATTGAATGGGATGCTAGAACACAGTAGTACAATAGCATTTGTGTATTGGACTGCAGGCAGGAATAAAGAAGACTTTGTGGTTTGTTTTATGCTTTTCAGTTTCCCCCCAAAGGTGTAGGATTGAGTGATGTCTGTCGCTGGCTTTCTAGTGGGTTTTTCTTTTCATCTTTTTATCCCCTGTCTGATGGCTTTTAGGTGTGGGGGGAAGCCATAGTGGATCGGAAATAACCAATATATCTTACTCTTTCTCCAAGTCCAAAGGGGGAGCGCATTTGTTTTTTTAATCTCCTAAAAGCCCAAGATAAAGAGTTTCTTCATTCCACCTTCTGAGTAGTAATGACTGATTTCAGTTCTAAGAATGTCTTAATTAGCAGCATCCAGAATGTGGGCACAGCAGGAAGTGAAATAGATGCACACCTCTCACTCATGTGCTTCATTTTGGTGGTGGAGAAAGATCAGTTTGAGGTTGGGAGAAACGTCACGGAGGAAAATTTGCAGGTGATTCCACATCCAGGTATTGCTGGGACATTGGTTGAGGGGGTGTCACTATAAGAGGAGGTAAGGGTCTACGCCTTGAATTATCAGAGTAACAGGCCTTCCATGGCCAAGAAGCAAAGGCAGTGGTAGAAGCTGACTTCCCACTGTGAAGATGTAAAAGGTTAACACATTGGTGCTCTGTGATCTGTCTAAATCTGAGTGTGAGTAAAAGGTGTTTAATTTACCATGGAAACTGTGTTGCCTGCTTACTGTTTTAGGAATGTCGCCATGCCCAGAGTGAGCACTAATGGAGTGTTGGGTCCCTAGGCTGAAAAAAATGCTGTTCACTGGGTGTGGTAGTGGATGTCTTTAGTCCCAGCACTCAGGAGGCTGAGGCAGGTGGATTGCCATGAGTTTGAGGCCAGCCTGGGCTAAATAGTGAGTTGACGGTCAGCCTGAATTATAGACTAAGACCCTGTCTCAAAGAAATAAAGAAACAAAAAGTTGCATTCATATGTTCTGGGATAATAGCCTTATTCATAGTGGCCTTCTTGAGAAGGGGGTTAGAGGTCTGTATCCTCTAATGAGGCATTGGGCCAGTCCATTACTTTATCAATAAAGCGGTGTGCATGTGAAGCAGCTGATGACTTTGTACCAGTCGTGCTTTTTCCTCTAGGCCATCGATGGCAAATCTTTTAGTACTTTCGATGATTGTAACATCCACTCATGCCATAGGTTCGCCACCACTGCTGTCTTTGCGCTTGCAACAAGGCAGGCGGCAGAACCACTAAGCTAAATCCCTGGCCCTGTGACTTTTTTTTTGGTACTGGAGATCAAACTCAGGTCCTTGAGCTTGCAAGGCAGGTGACAGAACCACTGAGCGAAATCCCCGGCCCTGTGACTTCTTAATAATAAAGCAAAAGGCATCTGCATCTTGCCTGATTTCACAAACATTGACAACTTTTGGTACCGGGGATCCAACTCAGGTCCTTGCACTTGCAAGGCAGGTGGCAGAACCACTGAGCTAAATCCCCGGCCCAAACATAGACAACTTAAAAAGAACTCTAAAGTTTCCGTCAAATCTGAAGTACAAATAACATTTTTTAAAAAATCCACATAAAAAATCCACATCCTCCCAACTCTGCCAGTAAATAAACATTTCTTCCCTATCACTGCCCTCTTACTTTAAGAAAATGAGTGGCTTTCCATTAAACTATATGTCTGAAACTATTACGTGATTTCACAAAGTGACTTTTTAGCTGTTACTGGATCTGGCTTGTATTTTTTTCCCCCTTTTTTGTTGCTTGCATTTGGAAGGATCAGGTTGTCTTTGTTGTTTCAGTTTTTACTTTAAGACTTGTGTGATCTTCCAGTTCTAGCCTATGAAGTAAACTTGGTTCCAAATCCAAACTGTCTGGAAGCAGCCAACTTGCCAGGCTGGTTTTAAGGGCAGTCTGATGAATTGACCCCTTCTTACAGGCTGTCTGCTAACCAGTCACGATTCAGATTTTCAAGTCCTGGAAAGTATCCAGACAGTAAACATCACCAGGACTGTGAGGCAGTTACTTTTTTTTTTTGATCATTTGAGCTGTTCTGCCAAGACTGGTGGAATTTGACTTGCTGTTAAACAGAAAGCCTTGTATTACGTTGTATATTTCAGGATGTCGGCTTTAATCACCTAGCACTGTATCTCCTCTAACAGGATGAGAGGAAACACCTAGGCCAGTTAGGGAAGAGTGGTCTTAGCGATTTTTATTTTATTTTTTTATCTTTTGGGGGGTACTGGGGATCGAACTCGGGACCTTGCACTTGCAAGGCAGTCAGCAGAACCACTGAGCTAAATTCCCGTCCCCGTGGTGATTTTTTGAAACTATTTTTTCCTCTCCCTTTGTAACTTTCCTAACTCAACCACAAGGGCCAAACCATGGAAGAGAATTCAGGTATTTGAGAGCTGTTAACCAATTTGGGGATGATTAGCTATAGGTCACAGCTCAAAGCTGAAGAAGATAAGGGAGAGGGAGCGCACCTCTTATCCTCTGGGGAGCTCCTACCCTCTGAACAAAACCATCTCTGAGATTTCAGAGGGAACAAGCTTTGACCACAAAAGTAACTGACTCACAGTACACTGAGTTGTCTGAGCAGCTACTCAAGGGTTGAGAAAGTTCTGGGTCTCTTTAATAAACAAGCACAGAGCAATCCTTGCCAAATACGGCCTGCTTGGGGGCCACGGGGTTAGTTTAGGAGACAAGTTTCATGCCTAAAAATAAGTGCATGTTCCTATCAGACATTCCAAGCATAGTTTAAACATGAGACTTCAAGCTCTGTGAGT
Organism: Fukomys damarensis; assembly: GCF_012274545.1. Classification (NCBI taxonomy): domain Eukaryota; kingdom Metazoa; phylum Chordata; class Mammalia; order Rodentia; family Bathyergidae; genus Fukomys; species Fukomys damarensis. The sequence continues at coordinate 58,393,466 of NW_022900931.1, forward strand.
TCAGTTATGTGAGACTGTGAGGGTCTTTGAGCAGTGACAACCAAGGAAGTCAGATGACCAAATGCAGACCATCTTCCATCTCTTTTTTGTATGTTTTTGATCTGCTCACAAGTTGATGAGGAAGCCGACAAACATATAAATAATAAAGGTAGGATTAGGTACTATAAATTAAATAGTAACAGCAGCTAGTATTTTGCTTTGTGTAAGACACGATTATTCCAGGTGCTTCACGTGGCCTGACTGACATATGCCCATGCGATATAGCTCACCTCCTGAAGTATGTTATTACCTTTACAGAATGCATGCAGAAATGAACTCGTGGACAGTTAAGCCACTGGCCCAGGTGACAGTGCCAGGACTTCAGCCTAGAAGGGTCAGCTTCCAAGTTTATGCTCTTACTTCTACACTTCGCTATAGTCCAATGATTAGGAGTAGTTTTGGGAGTGGGTAGTGAGGGTAGGCGGGTGCAGAGTCATTACATTAACTGCAGAGGAAGGTTTCTGAAGAGACGGCATTCAGCGGTTCCTTGATGAACAAGAGAGAACCAGGAGAGCACTAGGGAAGGCTGTTCCCATCAGAGGGAACTGGAGTGCAGAGACCCTGAGGAGCACAGGGAAGACCAGACTGGCCAGAGCAGGGCAAGGGGAAGAGATGGGCATAGCCAGATCTCAGAGTTTGGTCGTTAGAAGTGCCGAGGAGGTCTAGATTGAGTCCAGTAAGTCAGGAGCCTCATGCTTCCAGAACTCTGGCGTTGTACCCCTTTCCTCTCAGGCCCCCAGAACAGGCCAGACCGGGCTTCTGAAGTGGAAAGTCCAGGACTGCGAAACATTAAACCAAAAGCTTCAATTATCTCTGTCATCATTGCTACAGTAGGCACCTGTGTTTGATTAAAGCCTTGGTAACTTTTGAATCTGGAGTTTTACAGCACTGAGTACTCGTGGCTTTTTTGTTTGTTTGGTTTTGGGTTTTTTGTTTTTGTTTTTGTTTTTTGAAACAGGGTCTTACTATGTAGTTGAGACTGACCTGGAACTCACTTTGTAGCTCAGGCTGGTCTCCAACTCATAGCGATCCTCCTGTCTCAGCCTCCTGAGTACTGGGATTACAGGCATGCGCCACCATGCCCGGCCACTCATGGCTTTGTAGTGTACTCTTTCAGAAAGTTTAACTTCTATCACATAAACAAGTTAAAGCTCCTTCTGATTCTACAAGGAAGCCTTTTCTACCCAGGATGCCACTTGTTTTTTTGTTTTGTTTATTTTGTTTTTTTAATGTTGAATATCTCTACTCAGAGTTAGAAGCCTGAATTTTAAATTGGCTTTCCTGCTAGGTCCCCTCCCTCTTTGTAAATTCCTCTTCTCTATATTCATTATTTCCTTTGGTCAGATGGAGGTAGGGTGGTTCTGATTCAGAGAGATAGACATACAGGCTGATTCACTGAGGCATTCAGCTTTCTCTACAGCCCTGGAAACCCATCCAGGAACTCATTTCTCTGGGTCCATGGCTCCCCATTTGAAACTGCAGCTTGTCAGACTAGTTCTGTAGCTTTTACTCAGAGAGGGAGGAGCAGTGACAGCTTTGGGCTATCCTTAGCTATCCTGCCTCCAGCCTGGGCGTGCCAGTCCAGTAATCCAGCACCATGGAAGCTGAGGCAGGAGGATCCAAAGGAGTTTGAGATCTTCCTGGGTTACACAGCCATTTGAAGGTCAGCCTGAACTATGCATTGAGATCTTAAGAAACCGCACACACAAAATTGCATTCATTCCTACCTCTGTACACAGCATCCAACAAGTTCCTCAAATCAATTGTATCATGAATTTGGGCTGGGATTCTCTCCGCCCTACCCTGGAGATCTGACAGCAGACATCTTCCCTGTCAACAAGATACAAAGGGCAACTGAATAAGTCCATTTGTAATGGCACAGCCATTGCAGCTGCTTTGGCTGGAAAGAAGATGGCAAGGTTTCCACTCTCCTGGCAGCATACCCCTGTAAACTTGTTAAATCTTTTAAGTAGCTGAGAGAGATGGAGAGAAAGTAGGCTTTATAAAATTGATTCAGAGTGGGCAAAAAGAACTGTGGCAATGGAAAATGTGTCAGATTATATTGAGTCTTACCCTATGTTTGGGATACAGCTCTAAGTTTCCATGGTGGGTGGCTTATTACGCATTTGTGCTGAGCTGAATGTGTTTCAAATTGTTGGAGAGAGAAAAGGCTTTGTTGGGGCAGAGCTGCCTCTTTCTATCACACCATAAAGACCTGGAGGGTCCTTTGAAAGTTGCCTCTTGGGTAGCAGGATGACTATTGCTATCTGCTGACCAGAGTGGGTCTGCATTTCATAGCCAACCAGCTTCTCATGTAATTTGAGTTGGGGCTTCGTGGACTCTGGAGTCCAGCTCTAGGTAGAAACATGACCGCCAGGGCCAGACAGCAGCCCTCACTGGGCCTCTCTGCAGAGCAAGGCTCTGCGCTGTGCCTTTGGGGGTATGAGAGAAACCGGAGACCCGGCCCATGCTCTCAAGGCACTCACGGTGTGGTTGGGGAGAAAGCAAAAGCCACATGAGACCTCAGAAGGACACTAAGCGGCACCCCAACAAGCCCACAGCACTGTAGCCGTGTCCTAGGAGAGGAAAGGGGTGATAAGGGCAGGTGGGATCAGTCATGGAAACATTCATAAAGGAGGTGAGTGTGCAGGAGGGGTGGGCCTTTGCTCCACTGTGGGGGGCGGTGAGAGGGTCCTGTTTGCAACCAAATACAGCAGCCTCCATTAGATAGTCCTATGAGTTCTTCTCACAATGTGCATTGTCTTTGGGGAGCTTCAGGTTTTAAGGGTATGTACCTGCTCATTCTTAGCCCACCTGTGGACCTCTGAATAGCAAGGCCCCAGGTTCTGAATCAAGTCTCTTGGGGGTCCTGCTGCTTTCCCAGACAAGTAGGTGGTCAGCCTTTCTCCCTGCTTGGGGAGCCTGTTCTGTCTACGATTAGAGATGTTTGCTTTCCCCTTGCTGATGGCTTTCTCAAAATAAGCATGGTTTCTAACAAAGAGGAACAGGGAGAGACTCTTTCATCCCAAGGTCTGTTCAAGCCCTGTGCCTCAGTAGCTCCTCAGAGTGTGTGGGGTCGCACATAGCCTCTTGCTCCCAGTGACTGCTCTCACTGGGATTGGCTGTTCTGTCCTGAGAGCACAGAGATGCCACCAGGCCAGCTGCTAGATGTGCTACAGGTCGTGTGCTGTCCCTGAGACAAGGGTAGCCCAGCATTGTACTCCTTAAGAATTTATTCTTGTGGATTGGGGATTTAGCTCAGTGGTGCCACCACCTTACAAGGTCCAGAGTTCTTCTATCCCTGATGCTCCCCACAAAAATAATTTATTTGCTTGCTTGCCGAGCTGAGCCTCCAGGTGCTACTTTTTAAAATCAAATGGCTTTAGAGCTGGCTTGTGGAACTTTAGCATTCCCATCGCTGGAAATGCTTTACTTTTTTTTTTTTAAAACAACATTCATTCATTTGCTCATGGCCAAATATATGACTCAAGTACTGCAGTGCTCTTCATGTGCTTTTCCAAAATTTAACATCCTCAAGCTGTACTCTTGCTCTTGTGAGATAGGGTTGGCATGGGTAGCCACACCTTTCCCATGTGGTTTCAGGGGGGTTCCTTCCCACTACAGATGTTGCTTGAAAGCTAAAATATAGTTCAGCTCAAGAAAGTTAAATAGTGGCCGGGGATTTAGCTCAGTGGTTCCAGCACCTACCTCACAAGCACAAGGACCTGAGTTTGATCCAGGTACCAAAAAATAAAAGGAAAGTAGAATAGTAATTGCATCTTCCAATAGAACCTGGCCTCCATCTTTTAGATTGCCTGGAATTGATAGATTTGCCATAAAGGGATTTGGTGAAGGTGGGAAGGGTCACCTAGATTGAGCTAGTCTCTGACTTGGTGCCATTGGGAGAGAGGGCTGGAGGCTATTAGCCCAGCTAGTTTCTGTTTTCTTCTCTGCCTCCTCAAGGATTCCAGGCAGGGTCTTTATTAGGTGCTTCTCCCTCCCCCGCTTTTATTTGTTTTTTTGAGACAGGTTCTATGTAGTTCAAGCTGGTCTTGAAATTCACTGTAGCCCAAACTAACCCTAAATTTGTGTGGTGATTCTCCTGCCTCAGCTTCCTGAGTGCTGAGATTATAGGTGTGTAACCCCACAACACACACACTTTTCTGTTTTTGATTGCTTTTTTTTTTTTGGTACTGAGGCCCTTGTGCTTGCGAGGCAGGCAGCAGGACCACTATGCCAAATCCCTGGCCCACTTTTCCCTTTTTTGAAAAGCAGAGATGTTAGCAAGGTAGGTATTCATTGAAAAGAGAATTTGGAGTTCATTACTTGTAGTCAGGGAATGTTTTGCTTCACCTCCATTGAGAGAGATTTCTGGGGGAGAAGCTGCAGAAAATGTAGGGTCAAAGTTTCTTGTTTGAACACAGGATCTGCAGGACAGCTGGCTCAGCTGGTGGGTTAGCGAGAACAGCCTGCTCAGTGGCTCCAATGACACTGGGATGTGAGCCGTCTCTAGGCCCAGCAGCTGCAACCTGGGAGGCAGTATTGAGCCCACAAACACCTGTGGGAAATGCTTTTGGCAACTCTGTGTCCTCATGCGGTTAGAAGGCAATGAAAGGTATGGGAGGAGAGCAGGGAGACAGACCTGAGGGCTCTCCTCTTCCTCTGCCTCTCCCCCAAGGGCTGGCTGCCTGTCTGGGGCACGAGACTGTTGTCCCCTTTAAAGGGGCATCCTTCTGCCTCACAAGATGATTTTGAGGAATAAATGAAATACTGTGTTTGAAGCATTTGGCACAGTGCCTGGCACATTGTAAGTGCTTCAATAATTATTTCAGCGGCTTCCATCCTGCACCCAGGTGCGGTCTGCTGCTGTTCTCCTCTTCAAAGAGGTTGAAAGGGCCTGCTGAAATGTGCAGCGCAGTGGAAAACCCAAACATCTACCCCCTTTCCTGAAGTTTTCCCCCAGGGAGTTCCAGAGCCTAAACCCAGCCAGCAACTTCAAAGGCGCATCCTCCATCAAGTGGCAACACGCACTTGGGCTGCAAGTGACACGCTGTAGTCCTTCCCAGCTTCTGCATCCATCTGGGTCTCATTATCTGGGAGGTGGCTTCTTGTTTCAAGAGTTTTGAGCCCTGAATGGTTTTGTGTCTGGATGAGCATAGGCAGTGCCAGGAAGGCTTGTTCAGAATTCAATTTAAGTTTGCCATCATCTAAGGGGTTCTTTCCCTGGGTCTGTTCCTTTCCCTGTCCCTGTAAAGCAAAGCAGAACAAAAATTTCTATAGACTCAACCCACAGCCTGGAGTCTACCGCCTTCTCTTCAGCTGCTAACTGATGTGGAAACAGGAAGAGCTTCCCACTGATAACCCCAAAATAACGGCTCCAAGAGGCTGTCCAGTGGGGCCAAGGGGTGTGCAGCAGCTTGTACCCGGGAACCTGTGTCCAGCTGTGGACTCCAAATGTGGGACTGTGGAGGACCTAGAGGTGCCATGTCACTACCAGGTCTCCTTCCCCATCGTACTTCTCTTGCCTGCAGCTCCATTCTTCTTTTCTTATTCCTCCAGGGCCCCCCCTTCCCAGGGTCACTTCCTGATGCCATTCCTCAGCTTAGCCCCTGTCCCCCCCAAAAGCAATCAAACTCACAGCCTAATAAGGCAAAAGAATGAAGAGAATGTCCGCCTCCCAGCCTCTCCCGTAACCGGGCTCAGGCCTGCAGCAAATTTGGAAAATGTTACAGTGGAGTGACAACTGAGGGGGGGATGGGGGACGGTAGGGCAGCTTTTTTCAGGAGCTCCCATTGTTGGCAGCAGGCAGGACCCTGAGGGAGGGCCACCCGGCTTGCTTTTTCCAAATCAAGCTGTTGACACTCCTCTAGCATAAAAACGTGTGTGGAAAGTACAGCCTGAGTCATCTGCACCTCCAGTTGTGGGATTTGCATGCCAGGAGAACACAGAATACAAAGGAAAGTCTGCAGTGGGAGCTCTCGCCTAGCATCTCCTCCCGGCAGCACGGAGACTGTGCAGATCCAAACACTTCTTGCATCTGAGATGAGCAGTTTTCTTCCCCTGACTCTGCCAGGGTTAAATTATCGCTGATGTTAATTAAGACTTGTTAATGCTTAGATAGAGTGAGCCCCCCTCAACCTGTCACCCATCCTACATCATTATCCCAGGCAAGTCAACCCTCTCTGAAACACTTTCCATTCTGGACTGGATGGGGGGCACGAGCCCCTCTGTGATGGGAGCCCTACAGGAGAAGCCCACTGGGCCAAACCTTCCATTTGTTTTGGAAGGTCAAGCTTCATAATTAACCTGAGTACTGGAGGAGGGGGTGGAGGAGAAGGAACAGGGCGCAGGGATGTGCCAGGTCTTTCGAGTTGCTAATTATCAGCAAGCATGAGGTCATCCGTAAATATATCTATTTCTTTAGCTTGCAATTAAGGTACTCATTAAAAAAAAATGCAGGGGAGAGAGAGAGAGAGAGAGAGAGAGAGAGTGTGTGTGTGTGTGTGTGTGTGTGTGTGTGTGTTTTAAGGGGACAAAAAGCTTTTGTTTTGACCTGACAGGATGGCTCAGAATAGGCAGGACTCAGGCACAGGGCTAGTTTCCTGTCTAAAGAGCCTTTACAGGAAATTCACTGTGAACAATATTGGTGACCCTGCCAAGGAGGCAAACCTGAGGTGATGTCATTGTTTGAGGCTGTCACCACCAAGCCTCTGGCCTTGAGGGAGGAGGGTTATGGGATTAAAAAAATAAGTTTGTGAGTGTGTGTGTGTTTAGCTGTCTCTAGAAGAAGCTTGTCAAGTAAAAAGCTGAGTGATGGAGAAATCACAAGGGAGGGTCCCGAAAATATTCTTAGCTTAAACTTTCCTTGTTTTTCTTTAAAAAAAAAAAAATCCTTACTATTCTTGCTCCTTAAAGTGCTGCTGCTTTTTTGGAGACAGCCTTTTTTGAGCCATTCCACATTTAGTGCTTTGGTTAAGTAGCTGTTACAATGTGGAATTTGTCACCCACAGGCAGTGTAGTAAGTAGTTAGGCACTAGGTAACCACTTACTCTGTCTTTAGAAATTACGGGAAACTGACACAGGACTAGTTTGATATATCTGCTTCTTTCTTGAAAAAATTTTTTTGGAAAGTTACCCAATGCCAGCGAGTTGGCATCTATAAGTTGTTAATCTTCTCATGTGCCTCAGGAACCGTCTGGACTGTTTCCGAAAAAAGGACAAGCTTTGCATCTTGTCATTTTTCCACTGCCTGGAAGTCTAACAGAGAGGCATAAACACAGTCTTAAAATGAAAGCAACAAAAATAAACTCAAAGCAGCCCTGCATGAAGACATTAATGCAAAATGTGCAAGCTGGCTTTCTATTTATATGGCAGAAGGCAGTCATGAGATCCAAGCTTGGTTAAGGAGAGTTATTTCTTTTGAGGTGCCTGTTCCTTAGAATTCCAAATAAACTACAGTCAATTACTCAGATGACTCTGTAATGTGGTGTCTCCTTTCATGCTTTGCATAGTCCAGTTTTTTGATGGAACCGTTGGCCTTAGAAATGCTAATGCAAGATCCAGATACAGTTAGAGTAACATCCCAGCAGCTTTATTTTTTTTCCCAACAGATTTAGAAGGATGTTTGAGAATAAAAGAAGAGAACCATGCATGTTTCCCATAGTTCACATCCTATGATCTGTTAATATTTTTCCCCAGTATTGGGAATTAAACTCAGGGTCTTTGCACCAAGCTACATCCCCAAAGATTAAGGGAAATAATACAACTTTCAACCTGCTAGATGTCAGATACACCAAGTTTGGGATCTCCAAAATCAAAGAATGAATTCTAAGGAACAACAGAGGTTAAAAGCAGGAAATATTTATTGAGAGAGAGTTCCTGAGAGAAGACCTGAAACCTGAAAGTGGGTTGCCAATAACCCCACTTCTTTTTTTTTTTTCTTTTGGTACCGGGGATTGAATTCGGGTCCTTGTGTTTGCAAGGCAGGCAGCGGAACCACTGAGCTAAATCCCTGGCCACGACCCCACTTCTCAAAGGGCATTTTATAGAGCAGAATAGCAAGGTGGGTACAACATGGGTCAAAACTATGATCAACCAGTAAGATAACAAGTATACCTGCCTAGGTAATATTGATCCAGCGGCGAAGAAGGTCACATAGCAAGAATACATAGAAAGAGCAAAGACCTTCTTTAGGAAGGGATAGATCTGAGGTCCTGGTCACCCACCAGGGTGACTGATGTTTATCTAGACTTTATTGATACAATTTTCTTATCCCCTGGGGTGGTATGTAGGCCTGGACTTTGTCTTTGTCTCAAGGCCTGGCCTCCAGCAGATGGACCTCCAGCCACAGTTGTAATATGTTCTCATCTTCTGCATTTACTTCCTCGAGGGCCTATCCCTGTCTTGAGTGCCTATAATATTTCTACCTAATTTAGCTGTCTATAATGACCAGGCCTTTTTTATTTTGAGACAAGGTCTCACTAAGTTGCCCAGGCCAAGCTCAAACTTGCAGTCCTCCTGCCTCAGCCTCCAGGAGGACTAGGATTATAGGCATGTGCCATCATACCCAGCACAGTCCTGGGTGTTTGGTTCTTGGTTTGTGGTTTCATAGGGTTGAGGAGCCACCTTAGTAGCCAGCCTGTCCTTACTTCCTGGCTTAGAACCTGTTGCTAGGGAGGAATGACAGATCTAGGATGCTTCACCATCCAAGAAAAACTGAGTTGCTGATATCCCCTGTCAGTGGGATTACTAGCATATCTACACGAGAGGAGGTTACATAGCCCAGTCTGGTTTGCAGTGGATGGCTGGGGTAGGCAGGTTTGCTGGATTTATTTACTTAGGCTGCCAGTGTATGTGAGGCAGCTGGGAAGGAGCCGGGAGAAACCATGGTGGGTGTGGTGGCAAAAGTCACATCCATAGCCTACCTAGGAACATGGTTTCCTATGGATTGCTTGAGCTGTTGCCTGCTTTAGGAATTGTCTTGGCCCCCTGTCTTTGTGATAACCACCGGAAAGCTGAGCCCATATGGCATCAAAATGTTGGCAAGGTGAGCACCATTTTTGACAGGCTGGATGATAGTGCTACACTGTCATAGTTATAGCCCTAGAATTTTGTTCTTTGGGGTCATTTTGGAAACTGTCTCTTAGAATGTTTGTTGTTGGCTTACTAGCTTTACAATAAAAGACTTGCAAGTAGTTTGAAACGAGTTGGGAGAACGAGGGAGAGGCAACTGCAACTCAGCCAAGAACTTCATTGCTCAGCCTTGAATGTAGACAAACTTATGGGCTTTTCTGATTTTTGTGGAATTGGCTACTCACTCTTAGTGCCAGTTGGAAAGTGTTGGCAGCTTGGGGTAGGGGGGATCCTTCCTCAGGGGCCCACAGAGCCCAGGATATTTATGTTGTAACATTTCCCTAACCACATCTTTCTCTTCCATTTGCTCCATTCCAGTGCCCCAACCCCAGCATTTGTATTGGCTACATGGAAGGAGTGTCTCCTAGGTCCCCTAGCAAGTTTCATGTTCCAGTTATGGGGATTGATTTGACTCCTATCCTATCCGGGCTTTCGGCCACCAGTGGGAGCACCGGTGAGGCAGAGCTCAGGGGAGGTTAGAAGCTGGTACAGGGACTTCTGCCCTCAGACTCTTATCTGGAATAGGGAGGACAAGGGTGGCTCCATCCAGATGTTTCTTGTCACTTGGAGTGGTGGTCCTGACAGTTGGACCATCGTGAAGGGAGTGAATGTGAGTGTTCCTGGCTCTCTTCTGGGCTGAGAGAGACTGTGTGGCTCTGGATTATCATGGGGCAGGTTAAAAAACTAGGGAAATAGCTTAGGTAGCCCCAAGTGATTGTAGCCAGGGGTGGGAATGGGAGTCTGGGGCTTCATTATCTGAGAAGGTAGAAATCAAAAATTTTATGGGGACATTTATTTCAATTTAACAGCAAAGCAACATCCAAACTTTCAGGCCTTACAGAATGGGGCCTGTTTGGCTCCAAGAGTTACCCATTTGTAACTTCTGACCTTAAATGATCTAGGTCTTCTCTCTGCTTTTTGTTTTTTGCTTTTTTTTTTTTTTCTCTCTCTTTTCTTCTTGACTAAATTGCTGCTACTTAATCCTCTTATTGGAAGGGACAGAATCCATTTTCTTTTGCTCCTTACTGAACGCTCTGATAAAAGGTGATTGAAACAAATGGTAGCAGTAAGAGTTTGCCCTATGTATGGTTTTCCATCCTCTGTACTCTCCCCTTTTGTCATTACCTTAGGTACTAGAGTTGGCTCCTCAAAATTCATTTCAGCATATACTTATTTTTAGGATCCGACTCCATATTTCTATGATCAAAAATACTGTGGTAGAAAGTTGGGCCCAAAGTGATACTTTCTACAAAGACAGCTATTCTGTACACACAGTAATCTGGTGGACAGTGTCAGCCTTCAAAATGTACTGACATCTCAGAATCTGTACAAAGTGGAAGATGTGCAGAAATACTTGTTTGACATAGGTCACTTATACTTGACTTCTGGAAGATGTTGGCAGTCCAAGTTTTGGGAAAGAGGTCAATGCTAAGATTACTGTAGACAGAAAAGCCCAAGCACGTTACTTCTTACTAATAAGAGTTGATAGATTTCAGGAAAATAGTAGATGTGCAATAAATTTGTTGTTTGGGGCAGAAATTGATTCTTATCCCTGAGAAATTAATGTGATGTTTTTCTAAGCTCTCCTTGAGTCCTCTGCTAATTGTATTAATGGTCCCACAGACCTTATCAAACTTTGTATTTGGTGCTATCTATCTGGGAAAAGTCAAGAAACTATCCATAAAGGCATCACTCTCAACTTTTAACTTTTTGGGTCTCTGCTGCCTTCGCACTGGCTTGAGTATTTCCTGGCTCAGTTGTTTTCTCAAGCTGACCTTGAGACCTTAAATGTTATTTATGTGCCTAGAAATAGCTAGAGGAAAAATGGTTGTAATGCTTTGCATTACTCACTGCCTCTCCATGAATGGAAACACTTGGTGAGGCAAAGGGCTTTCTACCAGAAAAACCGCTGGGCAGAGGAGATTTCTTCATCCAGCTGGCCCATCACTTTGTTCTGTTGTGCTACAGCAATTAGGATGAAAGCGTTTCTAGTTTGCCAAGGGTTTGTAGCCCAAGATACATCAGGGTAGTAGAGATCAAAGTGCTGAGAGCCTCACAGTGACTTTGCTGCCAGCTGTATGGGTCACATAGCAGTATTTACGTGTTATATGAGGGTTTCTAAAAGTTTATGTCCTTTTGGGGAATTTGGAATGAATGGAGAAGGGAGAAGAGATAAGAGCAACAGATCAGTAAGGAGAAACCTTTTTGGCACTTTCTAATAATCGATCTCAGCATGGTTGATGGTGAAGTTGTCTATTCAAGAGTTTGTTGAGCATTGTCCAGTATGTGACATAAACAAGGTGATAGGTAAGGAGATGTGAACAAAATTATCCTTCCTGTCCTCCCAGAGCTTTCAGTGTAGTGGGAGAGATAGGCATTCGTCAACAACCACCACAAAAATCTCAAATATGTAATGTGTTCCAAATTGTGATAATTTCTGTAGAGGGAAAGAGCAGAGCCCTGGAAAAGGAGCTGTTGGGAAGCTGATACAGTGGCACATCCTGTAGTTTTAACGCTTAGGGATAGCCAGGTGAACACTTGAGCCCAGGAGTCCCAGGCCAGCCTGGCAACATAATGAGACCCTGTCTCAAACACATAACACATGAAAAGCTGTGGGAACTTGTAGGTTGGGCAGAGTTGTTAGGGGAGACCTTTCTGAAGTGGTGGCAGTGAAATAAGACTGGGAAGGTGAGAAAAAGCCAACCTGGGAGAAGGGATGAGTATTCAGGCAAGAGGCCCTGAGGGATATGAGATGAGAGAAAGAGAATGACATCATGCCAGTTGGACCGAGTGGGCAGAGCATTATAAGGTGACATCAGAGAGGTGACAGCAGCCAGAATCTGCCTCTCGCAAGGATTTTGGATTTTATTCTAGGTGTAACAAGCTTGTCTACAAGTATTTAATGCTTGCCAGTCACTGTTTTTAGGTCTCCGGTGTTTGTTGGTTTGTTTGTTTTTGGTACTGGGGATCGAACTTGGGCCCTTGCACTTGTGAGGCAGGCAGCGGAAGCCAGTCACTGTTTTTAGATACTGGGTATATAGCAGTGAAAAAAACAAAACATCCTTGCCTTCATGGGTCTCCCAGTCAAGTACAACAATATTGAAGCATAACTTTGTTTGAGACAGGGTTTTGCTATATAGTCCGTGCTGGCCTTAACTCAAGATCCTTCTCAGGCTCTCGAGTGCTGAGATTACAGGAATGTGCCACAGTGCCTGGCTTGAAACATGTATTTTTGGATGCTGAGACAGGTCCTACAGCATGTAGCAGTCTTTCATCTGTTCCTTCAGCTTAACATCATATTAGCCCAGAATTTGTATCCTCAGTTTGCAAATGAGGGAACTGAGGTTCAGAGAGATTACCCACCTTGCTTCAGGCTACTCATCCTATAAACAATGGAACCAAGAATCAACTGGACTCTCCCCTTTTGGGTTAATTCTTCCATGTCAGGGCTGACCAGTTGGCTGTCCTTCCCCCTTCATAGTTCTGGTATTAAGACTCAGGCGTTCCTGGTGAACCTTGGAATTCAGGCACTTGGTAGCATCGGATCCTGCGGGATAGGGTATGGCAAGAAGAGAGAGGTTGTGATTTCTGCACTTTTCTCCTTTGCTTTGGCATCTTAGCTTGGAGCCTAGCATTTGGCTGAATGACAAGTCCGGGGGAACCTGTCAAAACAGTGGTGTGATGTTGGAGAGCTCAGCTAGCTCTCTGGCCAGATCTGGGTTTGGTCTGCCTATATATGGCTTGATCTCCAAAAACAGGTGATGGTAGTAGGAGTTGTTTTCAGTATTGCCGGTGGGAGGTGCCCAGCCGCATTCCTTCGTAGACAAGCACAAACTAGACATTTTTAAAATTGAAGGTCTGAAACCAGCCAACAAATTAATCTGGGTCTGGAAGAGCGTATGGTGAGAATACAGCCAACCTGATTGGAGGTTACTTTCGTGATTTTGGTACGTTTTGGTTTGGTTTTGGTTTTTTGAGACAGGGTCTCAATATGTAGTTGAGACTGACCTGGAACCCATTGTGTAGCCCAGGCTGGTCTTGAACTCACACAGCGATCATCCTGCCTCAGCCTCCTGAGTGCTGGGATTACAGGCGTGCGCCCCCACACCCAGAGTTTTTGTTACTTTTTAATAAGCCTAGAAATATCTCTCAAAAGGGAGGGTCTTTATGAATATCTCAAGCCGCATTCTTTTTGGCTGACTGTGGAGGCCTCCAGCTACCCAAATGGTTCAAGTCTGTTTTGCAATCCTGTGTACTTTGACTGATGAGGTGCTGAGCAGAGGTTTCCTGGTGAAAGGTCAGCTGGGTGGCCTCAGCCAGCTCTTTATCACCCAAATGAGAGGACTCTTAGCTGACAGTACAGGCCTGGCCACTGTTGCATGACCTGGCCAATCAGAGGGTCTGTGTGCCATTCCCCCTATCCCCAGTTTGTACTCAGTATATTGCCCAGCTCTGAGCAGGTGCCTGCTGCTCTGTTCTACCCTCAGAACTGTAGGCTTGGCCGTGAAGCTGAGGAGAATCAGATTCTTTTCCTAGTCCTGCTGCTTACCGCCCAAGGGTCCTTAGGCAAGGAAGCCCCAGTTTCCTCATCTATAAAACAGGGCCAATAATGTATCATCACATGGTTTGGAGGGATGGAGTCTTTATGGGGTCTGTTCCATGGGACCTGGAGTCCCTGTAGGACTTGCTGGTTGGGAGAATGAGGGTCAGTGACCTTTTTTTTCTTCAGATAGGAAGCTTCAGCCAAAGAACTAAGGTGACAGATGTCTTATGTCTAAATTTGAAGCAAGCTTCTCATTGATGATTTACTCTGAGTTCATTCAACCAATTCAACTGCTAAATAAGTAAGCATTTAGTGTTTAAGGGGTCCAGAAAGTAAGATTCCTTGAAAGAAGCAGCAGTCTCTTTTCATACCAAGTATTTCAGCCATAGTGGTAGTGGATGGAGCCTTTGTGGTTTTGAGCCAACTCTGCACTGCTGGGCAAGAACACTAGGAGAGGCAGGTGCCCTATGTAGCAGTGTCCTGAGAATGTAGTGCACATTGGTCTCATTGAGCTATTACGTGTCCTGCAAGAATGTCACACATGTCCTTCCCTGTGGGAAGCCTTCTACCAAGCAGGGCCTCATAGGCCGGATATAAGAGGTAAACAGGCAGCCCTTTCGCTCTTTACCACAGACAGGCCCGGAAAGGCCCCAAGATGTACGTTTTTATCTCAGGAAGCCCTGAGGTTCCCCTGGTTCTCTTGAAGCAGCCTCATTGTCCTTTTGCAAGAGCATAGCCAGGTGCTCCAGGTCCTAGGCAGCAGTGGAGAAGCACTGTGGCCCAGTCTCTGATACTGGGCCCTGGTCCCCTCTCATCCATTTTCCATGCAGGGCTCAGTAATCCTGGTCCTCAGGATGGATCTGTTTCATCTCTTCCCTCAGCCACCCACCTCTCCTTTCCTCCCTGTCACATAACTGTACTCCAGGCACACAGCTACCTCTGCCTGCTACCTCATGCCCTGTACCTACCTGCTTGTGGTCTGCACACAGCTCTTTGCCTCCATACCTGTTTCCCCTTTCAAGTCCCCACCCAGCTGCTTCATTCCTTAGACCTCAGTTTTCAATCTACTGACTGATAAAGTGGTCATTCCTGACATGTCCTTGTCTCCTTTTAACTCTAATCAGCCTTTGCTGTCCATCTCCTACGAGATTGTGGGAGCCATGTTAGCAAGGAGAGAATCTGTTTTATCCACTTCTGTGTCTCTATCTTGTGAGGCAATGCTTGGCAAAGATAGGTGTTAAAAAATAACTCAGCTTGATGTTAAGGATAGCTGTGGATCACCCGTAGAAGGAGGGGACTCATCCTCACCATGCAGGCCTAGCTCACCTCTGTAGGCTTGTTGCCTTCCAACTAAAAGCTGGTTCTCTGCCTAGCTGTGCACACTGGGAACTCATAAGAAATCTTCCCTGGGAACTTCTAGACCCAATATGGCAGCGGAGTGTCCTTTCAGAGTTGTGCATGTGTGCCTGCCAATTATGAGGCAAACTAGGATGTTTTCCAGTGCCATCACCTGGAGAGCTGGAAAGGTTGTTAGAATAGATTTCATCCAGTTTTGTGCACGTTATTTTTGGAAAAGGGTGTTCATGTGTTCATGGGTGGGTTTAGGCTACAGGGAGACAGAGAAGTTCCTGCCTTCAAAATTGATACCTGTGTCTAAAACACAGGCAACTTTTTTTGTTTCCCTTTTTTAAGCTTTGCACTTTTATACAGAAATTGCTACTTCTAGGTAAAATTAACTTAAATAGTGAAAGAGACAATAAAGTGTTTTGTTTCTAGGGATAGTGAAAAACTTTAAACACACTGCTCTTTGGTTTAAGATAGCAGCTGGCTGCCTCCCTGAAACCTGGCTGATGAGTTAGTGTACCATGTACTGGGGCAGCTACTTGTCTCTCTGTCTCTCTGTCTCTGTCTGTCTCTGTCTGTCTCGGTCTCTCTCTCTGTCTCTCTCTCTCTGTGTCTCTCTCTCTGTCTCCCTCTGTCTCTCTCTCTGTCTCTCTCTCTCTGTGTCTCTCTCTCTGTCTCCCTCTGTCTCTCTCTCTGTCTCTCTCTGTCTCTCTCTCTCTCTTTGGTACCGGGGATTGAACTCAGGACCTTGTGCTTGCAAAGCAGGCAGCAGAACCACTGAGCGAAATCCCCAGTCCCTGTCTCTGTTTATTGAGCTGAGCCTCAAGGCAGATAGCACAGTACCAGCAAAGGAAGCGCAGTCTGGGCTGTTCGATGACCATTGTTACTGTGGGGTGTTGGCAGAAAAGTCAGTACCATGGAAAATCTAGTGAAGATAGAGGATACATGGTGTGGCTGAGCAGAACCTGATCGCTCCTCACTCTCTCCCGGCCATGAGATCCACAGCCACCCTTGCTCTCCCTGCTGTCTGGTTGGACTTGAGCATTGTTTCCCATGTCCCCCCACACCTCCTTTACTGTCAGTGGTGACTGATCCTGGGGAACTAGCCACTTTGTTCCCTGAGTCCTTGCCCCTGGGACCTCTACTGTATTGGGAGACAAAACCTGACACTGTTTCTCCTTTTAAATGCAACCTTGTTCTGCAGGAGGAGAAGAGGGATGACTTGTTATTGTGACTACAGTGGGTGTGCTCCAATATGCCTTTGAAAAGGGCCAGCTCTGCCCTAGCGGCCTTTGGGCCTTTGCTGGATAATGCAAGGAGGAAAACGCAGAGAACTCAGTAGGAATTTGAAGCTGGAATGGGGTGGGAAAGTTCAGCTTTTACCTGGGAGCAATTCAGTCTTTCTCTTGAAGGAAAATAGAAACAGTGATCTGTAGCTGACAATCTGGGTTGTATGGGGGAGCAAGGCTTGGATATTAGCTTTGGAGTGTCTTTAAAACATGTAAGACTTTGCTTTTCTTGCAGACCCATCTTCTCACTTCTCAGCCCCCACGTCTCTGAGCTGCAGTCTGAGTTCTCTAGAGGCCGGCCACTCTCTACCCCAGAGGGCATCTGTGCAGCATTCTCAGCCTGTGTACCAGGCATGGTGATGTCCTGAGGACACCGTGTGTCCCTGCCTCACTCTTCTCAGCTTTTTTGAAGTACAGGATACTCCCCCTCCCACCCACATACTTACACTCATACACTCTTCCAGAATATTTATAAAAGTAGAGAGATAATCTTTGTGCTCATCACCCAGCAATGGTTGTCAGCCTTTTGTCAGACTTTTTTACCATCCCCTCCCAACACACTGCCACAGATGACATCCACAAATCCTTCCATTATGTTTCTCAAGTAAAGGATTTTTGTTTGTGTGTTTGTGTTGTAATGCTGACTATGGAACCCAGGGTCTTGTGCAAGTTAGGCAAGTGCTGTACCCCTGAGCTGCATTCCATCTCCTACGGGTGTGTGTATTTTAACATTTCACATATGTATTTTAACATAGCCCCATGGTTATATTTAATGCTTCTATGTCTGAAAATAAAAAAACAGCATCTCTATTTCTTGAACTCTTCCCATCTCCTGTTTGCATCCTCTCCCTCTATCCACCTCTTAAATAGGGATGCTTCCTAACGTTCTTTTCTCTGGAGCTTTTGCCCCTTCCTCTGTCTATATGACTGCTGTTTCTCTATTAGGCTTGGAGGTCTTTTGTAGGGGAACCTTGTCTTTCTTCTGTCATCCCAGCAGCACTGGCCCAGAGTAGGAGCTCAGGAAACATTGACTGAGTGGCTAGATGAATATATGCATCGATAAATGCTCTTCTGCTGAGTTTTAGACTGCAGCTCTGCATGCCTGCTTGTCAGGTATGCCATGCTTCAGCTTTGGCACATTCAAAACAACTCCTCAGGTCCTCAGGTTTTCCATGAGCTGGTTTGCCATTGTTCCCTTCATGAGTTATCCATATTGGAAGCCTTGGAGCCATGTTTTGACTCTTCACCCTGTAGTGGTCACCAAGTTTTACTTACTGCTTTCTCTCAGTTGTCCTCTTGTTCTTTATTCCTGACATTGTCCCTACTCAGGACACATAGTGGGTGCTTAGACATGCAGATTCCAACGGCCTCTGTCAGCTGCCTGAACTGTGAGACTCTGGGCAGAAGACCCAGCCGCAAGAGAGTCATGTCCGGCACATAAGACTTGCCCCGAGGTTGGCTCTCCTGTCATCCGTGTCCGTCTCCTGCAGTGGCCTCTTAACTGGCTGGACTCCAGTCTCCTACTTGGTTTCAGTGGCTCCATGAAAATTATCTTTCTGAGACTCCTATCTAATCAGGTCACTCTGAGAAGACCTTCTCTGCTTGCCTCACACTGCCCAGAGAACACATTCTGAGTGCTAATGTGTCTTTCCCTTCTGACCAGCCAACACCGTGCCCTGAGACTTCTCCTGGGATCCCCAAATATTTCCTCTACTTTTGTGTTTTTTGCCGTGGGTGTTCTGCGTATGTACAATGACCTTCCCAGGTCATCACCTATCAGAAGAGCGCTCCTCTTTCAGGCCTGGATCAGGTGTCACCTGACCTTACTGTCCTTGTATCACACTGCTTTGCAGTGACTGGCTCACCAGTGTCCTCCAAAACAGACTGTGTCCTCAATGGCAAAACTTAGCTCTTCCTGGACCCTTGGTTGAGATTCTCCTTATGTGTCCTGAATCTCAGTGCCCACCACCCCAATAGATGTAAAGCTACATGAAGCCAGATTTCCACTTAGTAGGTGTTTGATTAAATCAGCTAAGGAGTTCTCATTCTTTCTTCTTTGATTCTTACTTCTTTGTTCAAGAGGAGGTGATGGTGTTGAAATTGGGAGATGCTCATGGTGAAGTGTCTGTTTTTCTGGGGGAGAACAGCTGCCTATCTTGGTAGTCACATTGTTCCTCTTGAACCTCTCTCTCTGTCAGGCTCCTTCTGTTGGGACCAGGCCACACACTGAAAATATAATCGCATTTGTCTTTGAGGGAAATTTGGGATATAGGTCTTCTTATCTTCCCTTTGTTGTCCCATCACTCAGAAATGAGTGGACTTGGCGTCTCATACTTGAATTGCGGCTTGTGTGCTGTCTGCCACCCACAAAGTAGAAAGGGCCACAGCCTTCTCTAGGAGAGAGGACAGGATTTTCATGTCAGTCCTCTTCACCCTCATGTAGTTCAGCCTGACAGCCCTGTCTTTTCCTTCATCCAATGGGATGCAGGAGCCACAACCATTTGGAGTAGATTTTATTTAGAAGATTTAAGATTTAAATTAAAGATACTGTCCAGCAGAGCAGCAGCTGCTTTGCAAATGGAGTCTGATGTGGATCTGTCATAAATTAAAGAGCTACAGAGATAAAAAATTTGAATAGAGGGCACCCACCTCCATACCAGTACCCCATGAGAGAGCCATTTTGGGAAAATAATTCCCTAGTGTGACTTTGTGTCTTCCACCTCTCTACTACTTTTGCCCTCTAAACAGCCTCTGAAATGCACTGTGGTTTGCAGTCAGCCCTTGTGTTTCTACAGCAGATGGTGGGTGGGTGGGTCCTGGAGCAGCATGTTGGAGGCAGCATTGTGCTACATCACATAGGGGTATCCTCATGGTCCCTGTCCTTGTGGATGTGCCTTTTTTTTTTTTTTTTTTTTTTTTTTTTTTTGGTAATAGGGATCAAACTCAGGACCTTGCACTTGCAAAGCAGGTGCGGTGCCACTGAACTAAATCCCCAGCCAAAGAGGGGGTTATTTTATAGTGAGCAAATCCTGATGAGGGCGGTATGCCCCGTCCACTTCTTCAGAACATATTCCAGATTTCCCAGTTCTCTTTGCCTTCACTGCTGTAACCCTGGCCCAGGCAGCCACCTTGTACTTCTCAGCCATGGAAGCCAGGGACTCTTCACACCTTACGTATGGTCATGCTAATGCCCCTGTGAAACTCTCCAAAGGCTTCCTGTTGCTCCTAGGATAAAATCCAAACTCTTCTTTGCTAACCGCCTACCCATGCTCCCCTCTCCAGCTTCCTCTGCCCCAGCCATACTCACCCAGCCTGTGCACCTGGGGCCTTTGCTCCTGCTCTAGCTGGCTCCTTCTGCTTTTCCATACTTGGATGTCACCTCCGAAGAGAGGCCTTCCCTGACTGACTGAACCTGTTTTCCTCCCCTCCTCCATTATTCTGTTAGGATATTTTGTCTTATTTAACCTATTCTAATTTTTTTTCTATTGTAGTGTCTTTTTCACTAATAAGTAAGTTTTATGAAGGGAGGGCTATTTGTGGATTTAATCCCAGTGCTTAGTTTTTTAGGTGGTACAAGGTAGATGTTCAGTCCTTTGAGGGGGTTTAACTCAGGATTGAACCTAGGGCCTTTGCACTGTACTACATCCTAAGACCTTTTTAAAATTTTTTATTTTGAGATAGAGTCTTGCTAAGTTTCCCAGACTGGGCTTGAATCTGTGATCCTCCTGCTCAGCCTCAAGTGCTGGGATTACAGATATGTACCACCACACACACCTAGCTTCAGTACATTTTAAAATTGGAATGAATGAAATCTGGCAGAGGCTAAAGCAGTGAGTTTCCCTCTTCTGGGGGTGCTGCTTGGGAGAGTCTGTCTGGTACCCATGTTCTGGGCCAGGCTGGGATGACTCTCCACTCTGGGAGGCCCGGCTGCTTCTTCGGTGCAGTGTCAAACTCAGACCTAGCCATTTTGTTTCCTCCTGGCCTGTAAGGCCATGCCTCCCAGTATAGTCCCCGTCTCTTCTCTTTCAGATTCCTCTGGGAGAACGCAAGTGGTCAGGGCTCTAGAAACCCAGGCAAGACTTGGTATTCTCCAGGCCTTACTTTAAGCCAGGCCCTGTGAACACAAGGATACACAGGCCTCCCTCGCCACGTGTGGAAAAGAGAGTGATGCAGCTTCAGGCCACCCACCCCCTCCCCACTTGTCTAAGAGACTCACAGAGGCAGTTGGGCTGCACCTTTGTTTTATGAGTCACTGGCAACAGACTGTCATAAATTGTTATTTCCTATACCTTCAGAGCAGCTTTATGGGGCGTCTCCTGTGCAGCCAGGGAACGGATTTGATACTGGGTCAGTTAACGTTGCCGTGTTGAAATCTGTCATTGTTCCCATATAAGGCAAACTCCTTGAGTTACTTTTTACCTTGGCAGAATCACAGGAATGTCAAGGTAACCGGGCCACCTTAGAGTAGCTCTGATTCTTACCGAGTCACCTGACTTACCCTCCCTCTCCCATGACTCACCCTGCAGCTCAGTGCTAGGCCTACAGGGCTAGACTGTTGGAATCTGGCCTGTTGGAATCTGCCGAGGCCCTGGTGACTGCCCCTTAGGCTAGAGTAGATATGACAAGAGAAACTCTGTGAAATGCCTCACTTGAGCACCAGAAATGGAGAAGCAGCCTCCATCAGATTCATGCTTAGTTAGGAGGTCATGTGGGCCCTCACCCTGCCCCATAGCATCTGTGCAACCACAGGTAGAGAACTTTAATGTTTGGAGCCTCAGTCCTAAAATTACAACATGCAGAACAAGCCTGATACACAGCAAGTGCTTAATAAATATGGGTCACTTTACAATTACATTAAGGTAAGCCTTGTATCCCACCAGTCATAACAAATCTCTTGCTATTTTCATTAAGGCTCAGCCCCTTTGTACCTTTGCCCTGGGGAGTGGAAATGATACCGAGTCCTCCCCAGTTGTCTTCCGGTTTGTAATGAGAGTACTCAGGACCACTGAGTCAGTCCCTCCCTGGAACATGGAGCCCACACCTCATGGTTCCATCCACCCCACCCTGTTCCCCATCACCCTGCCCTCCACACAGACCAAGCCACTCCTCATTGTTCTAGGGCCGGCAGTCAGCTGTGCCAGAGTGGCTGGGCCCCTTTTCTCTCATGGCACACTGCTTCTGGAGACAGACACCCCTGAGGACTGCCTTGTGGCTTGGCTAAGCCTTTGTACCAGTCCCAGAAAGGCTTGTGGGTGGGGCAACCCAGGGTGAGAGTCTAGCCTTGTGCTGGCCAGGGCAAACAGTTTCACCATTTTAATGGAGCAATTATGAGTCAGAGGTTTCAGTCTCTACTGGTTCCTCCCAGTCCTATAATTACTCTTCGGTTATAGAACCTTATTTTGGTTTTTCTTTTTTTAAATTCTTCCAAGATACTATCGCTGTCTATGTTGTATATCCAAGGGTCTTAGATTGGATAAGGTAAAAGAAAGAAAAAAAGACAGGCATTGTAATCCCAGCACGCAGGAGGATCACCATGAGTTGGAGGCCAGCCTGAACCACATAGTGAGTTCAAGCCCAGGCAAGCTACATAGTGAGACCCTGTCTTTAAAAAAAAAAAAAAAAAAGGGGAC
>NW_022900931.1:58415563-58424029 GCF_012274545.1 Fukomys damarensis
AGAGTGCCTTCCTAACCTACTGAGAGCATGAGCCCTATACCATCCCACAGCCAGGGAGCAGAGCCAACACCTACTCACATGAGGCTAGTGGCAAGATTGGATAACTCTTAACATCACCAGTTGCCTATTGTCAGACTCCAAATTCTAAGCCTGAAATTTATGCTCAAGGCACCTCCCAGATTGACTGAAGGGTTCCTTCACTCCCTTTTCTGGTGTGCACCCCCACCCCCCCGCGTGTCCTCCTGAAAGAGCCACACTGATAACCCTTCCCTCCCGCTGCTGCTAGTGCCTTCTACTCGGAGGTTAGGGGAATTGACTTTACAGATATTTCTCCCACATTCTCTCAGTACTCCAGACTCGCCCTGCTTTTGGAAAGGATCTGGGTGTTGGAAGTGGGAAACCAGCGGGGGAATATATGCAAAACAATGCCTGTCTGTGAGCACTGCCACAGGTTCCATCCTAGCTGTGTTGCCCACCCAGCCATCCCTTTTTCCTTTCACTAGAACAAGAGAAGGCGCTGACCTGGCTGTGTAGACTGTTGAATGTCCACAGGGAAAGGGAAAGAATCATCAAGGGGGAGTTTCAGTTTCAAAGGAGAAACCCTTCCTACTGTTAAAAGCTCACTCCCAGGCCACCATAGTTGCCTTTCTAGCTGCAGGGTGAAGTTTGTGGGTGCTGTGAGTACCTACAGAAAGCAAGGTAGGTGGGGAGAAAGGGGAGTTATTTGCCATGTTCCTGATATGGAACCTGCAGCACTCCCAGATCTGTGGGGAGTTGGGGGCAGGCTTGGCAGCTCAGGACAGAGGTGTGCAGAAGTAGCACCTGCCTCAGGGACAGTCCCATCTGTGCCCCTCTGCCTATCTCCTCCAAAGCCCAACACCTCTTGTTAGGATGAGCAAGCCCCTGGTTGGATTTGTCCAGACTAAAACATTAATTCTGAACACAGGACCTGTTAGACAACTGTTAGGATTCCAAGCCACACAATCTCATAGTCAGAATTGGCTTGCTTGGCTATCTTTTTGAAGGATCAAAGTTTAAACCTGAAAATCTTTAGTCCTCCCCACCCCCCTCTGGGAAACCTGAGCTAAGCTGTGAGCTTTGCAAATAAATGGGTTTTTTGTAGTTGGACTCCCTGTTCTCCAGGTAAAGGGCCCAGTGTGCCCGATCATTTCACAGCAGAATACCAGATGGGGCCAGAGGACGCAGAGGGTAGAGTCCCCACTGCCCCAATTTTAAAACTGCCTTTTGGGAGTGGAAGTTTCCTCTTTTAAAAATAGCTATCAAGGGCCAGGGATTTAGCTCAATGGTGCCGCTGCCTGCCTCGCAAGCGCAAGGTCCCGAGTTTTGATCCCTGGTACCAAAAAATAAAAATAGCTATCAAGATAGGTCTCACCTATCTCCTTTTCCTGCCGAAAAGCTGTTTGGAGGCTGAGCTTGCTTCCTCTCTGCGCCCTGTTAGCCTCACCTGCCTTTAATCCAGGCATATATTTTTCTGTCCTGTGCAAGTGGACATTTCGTGGAGGAGGGCAAGCACTTCCTCCTTAGGGTGAACCCAGTTCTTTGGAGTGTTATGTGAGTAGCTTTGGGTTAGTTTATTGGCTCTCCCTGTATGGCATAGCTCCAGAAAATTCTATGAAAGGAGACAGGAACAGTTAGAACACCTTCCTGCCCTGGGCTACCTATCCCTTGCACCTCTGTGGTTTCTTTTACCTCCATGGGTACAGGGCAGCCCAACAATCCAGTTGGCAAAGCCTCTCTAGTTCTGCCTGAGCCTCAAACCCCTAATGTTTAGAATGAGCGTGCTAGTTTTCAACCCTGACTTCATGTGAAAGTTACCTGATGAGCTTTATAAAATATCACTGTGCAGGACCCATCTTGAAGGAATGTGATCCCTATGTCCATGGTGAAGTTTAGGCTTAGTTTTTGTTTTTTGAGACATGGTCTTGCTGTGTAGTTCAGGCTGACTTTGAACTTGTGGCAGTCCGCCAGAGTGCTGGGGTTACAGGCATGTGCCACACTATGCCTGGCAAGTTTAGGCATTTTTTTTAAAGCTCCAGAGCCCCATATTCTGTCGATTGATTTTTAACAAGGGTGTAGGAAAATTCAATGGGGAAAGAATGGTCTTAACAAGTAGTGCTGGAACAATTGGAGATTCACATGCAAGGAATGAAGTTGGATCCTTCCCTTCCCTTGTAGAAAAATTAAATAGATCAAAGACCCAAATGTGAAAGCTAAAACTATGAAACTCTTAGAAAAAGAAATAGATGTAAATCTTAATTTTTTATTAGATATAATGGCAAAAATTTGAGTAACCAAAGAAAAATAGAAAAATTAGTGCATGGAAAGATGTTTGCTTCACTAATCATTAGAGCAAATCAAAATCACAATGCATACCCATAATAATCTTAAAATGCTCAGATAGTGACAAGTTTTGGTGAGCATGTAGAGAATTGGGACCCTCAGATTGCTGGTGGGAATGTAAAACTGTGGATCTTTGGAAGACAGTACCGCAGTCAGTCCACCCATCTGTTCTCTCTTCCTAGTTATCTGCATCAGTTCTTTTTAAAATTTTTATTATGTATTTTTTCTTAGTACATGTTTACAGTGCATAATGATTACATTTATCCTGGGAAGTTCGAACACATACGTGATACATCTTAATTCTCTTTTGTGTATACCCTTCCCATTCCTCCCTGCTCCCTCCAACTCTTAACCTCCCCCCATTTGAAAAAACTCTACTTCCATTTTCCCCCTTCCTTCCCTCTGCACTCCATCTCTCATTCCACTTTCCATTTGAAAAAGATCTCCCTACTTCCTGTCTATCCTTTCTTTTGCTTTCAATTGTGTTTGGGGTTTCTCCATATAAGAGAGACCATGCAGTAATCTAAACTTGTGAATCTGATTTATTTCACTTAACATTGCAGTCTTAAGGTGCATCCTACCGTTCTTTAAATGATTAGTTACCATATTGCTCAGCAGTATCTCTCCTAAGACAATTGAAAACAATTTATGCACAACTTTTCATAGTAGAAGGTAGAAACAAGAAAGATGGATTAAAAAAATAGTGTATCTATATGATGGAAAGTTATTCAGACATAAAAAGGATTGAAGTACTAATGTATGCCTCAATGTGAATGAACCTTGAAGACTTGCTAAGTGAAAGAAGCTAGATTGAAGGGCCACATGCTGTATTTGTATAAAATTCCCAGAATGGGAATAAAGACAGGTAGGTGAGTGGTGGCAGTGCTGAGGGGACATGGGGGACAGACTGCAGACAGTTTTGAGGTGATAGAAATGTTCTGGAATTAGATGGTAGTGACAGTTGCATAGCCTTGTGAGTATATTAAAACTCATGGGATTTTATGGTTTGTGAATTATATTCTAATAAAAGCAAAACTGATTCTCAGTACAGGCATACCTGTGATCCAGCAACTCTGCTTCTACACAGTATGGTATTTGTTGATGTGTAACAAATTGTCTCAAAGCTTACAACTTAACATACTGTATATTCATTGCCTTAAAAGGTGGAAAGGGAGACTCCAGCTAATACATAGCAAGGCTTGAGAACTACTAGATTTGAAGGATCTTTGGAAACAAGAACATCTGATCATTATTCCTTTACTTATTTTAATTTCATTTATTATTTTTAAATTTTATTTGTTGTTTTATTCATTTGGTAGTCGGGAGGCTGGGCTAAAGGAGCGCTTTGGAGGATGACTGCTTTGTGTCATCCACCGGAGTGCAGGCAGAGACTTGGCAACCATAGAAGGCCTGGCTTCCTCAACTGCAGGGCTGACACTGAGGAGTGGCACCTTCCGGAACAGGAATAATGCAGTGATGAATGATCTATTGGTCACGGACTCTCTGCCAGGCTGTGTGTAGTGCTTTTCATATGTATGTTACCCTGTTGAATCCTCACAACATGTCTATTATCCTCATTTTACAAAGCTGAGAGGGCTGAGGTTTGGTTTTTGGAGCCATAAATGTTTACTAAGTGAATCTAGGACTTGAACCCATGTCTATTGAAACTTGAGGGCCCTTGCTCTTGCCCTGAGCCACACTGTCCTCTCTGGGAGGCTGATGTCTGGAGGATCTGTGAGCTCTTCAGCCTCCTTCTTTCTAGCCCACCTACTGCTACCCCTCATCTGGTGCAGCTCTGCATAAACCAGTGTCTCTACAAGTCCAGTGTCCTCAGAAGCCTGTGTGAAACTGAGGGCTCCTTTCTTCTGTTGTAACAAGAAAACCAGACATTTTCTTCCCTGGCTTGTTTACAGGATATCTGCAGTTCAGAATTATTTGTGTGACCTGAAAGCAAGCAGTTTTCTCTCTTAAGTCAGGACCCTCATTGGTATAAAATGAGATTAGAAACCACAAAGTCCTAAAGAGCTGGATGTGAGAAGTTTCAACCCCCTTCTATTTGTTTTAGGATTTATTGAGCACCTACTATGTGCAAGGCCAGCAAATAAAACCCTCCTCTCAGAGTGCTGATGTTGTACTTTCAAGGGAGACTGCTTATGAGCAACTAACATAATTTCTTATAAGTGCAGTAGATAAGACAACAGTGCAAAGCCATGGCCCAGTGGAGATAGCAAAGTCAGCAGGCCCCCAGGGTGATGACTGTTGAGGAGTTCTGAGTGATGCCATATAACCAGCCCCATGAAGAGCTGGGCAAAAGTCTGAGACCGAGGATCTCAAGAAAAAGGGGCTGTGTGCTAAAATCAGTCCACTGGAGTAGAGTGTGTGCTTCCTAGCCCTTCACAGGGGATTGGCCAAGGCTGAAACTCTGGCTACTGAGAGAGACACAAGGGTAGAGCTGAAGTTGAGATGGACACGCAGGGCCTTTGGAATGCTCACAACTGCATTCTGTGGTATTTATACCTCTCCTCCAACTAACTGGGGAGTCAGGGCTTTTTCTTGAAGGCTGAGAAAACTCCGAATAAGGCAACTTCAGACCAGGACATAAGAAGCATTCCACATTTCACTGTAATTGCTTTCAAATTAGGCTGTGTCCGTCATGGGCAGAAAAACAGCACTCCTGTCCTTCCCCCAGCCCACCAGGCTTGAGTACTGGTGGGCAGCATTCACGCTCTTGACAGTGGCAGCCCTAATGAGGCAGTGCTGGAGAGGCTATGTCCCCATTGCTCCACCCATCTAATTTTTGGCTGTGTCATCGAGACCAGTTCATTTTCTCTCTCCTCTCACCCTGGTCCTTGATTTGCATCTCCTTCGGAATCCGCTGAAGGCAACAGATCTTCCAAAAAAAAAAAAAAGTGCTTACAGCTGCAATCTCACAAACTGTTCCAGAGGCCTCACTGGTTCCTGACCACAGCTGTCACCTCTTGGCCCGGGCACCTGGTAACCTAGATTCCGGCAGGCCGAGCCGTTGGGCCCTGAAAGCACCTTTATAGTTGGTGGTGAAGCTGAAGGCCCCAGGGGCAGTCTCTGCTTTCAGGAACTGAAAAGATGTCCCACTGGGGCCTGGCCTTGTCAGAGGCCTACCAGTGGCCTGGCAGATGGGTGATAAGAAGGTGGGTGCCTACCCTAGGAATAAATAGCTCTACCTCCTCTGTGCCTAAGCCCTGCACACCCTTCCTGAAGACCTGTGCGGGCAGGAGCTATGGGCAGCATCAGAGGCCACAGCAGGCAAGGTGGGAATTCAGGAGGTGGGACGGCGCCCTCCCCCTCAAAGCAGTCGATATCCCAGCGGAGCAACAGACCCAACACGGTATTTCAGAGATGAGGTTTGAAAACTCCCAGAACCCTGGGGAGCCCTGTCTGACTCTGCTCCCTGGGGGAGCTAGTTACAGCCACTTGTATTCAGCCCTGGCATGGGGAAAATATATGCAGGCTGGTCCTTCTGGATTAGGGATTAGGCTCTGGCACCCTGCTAGCGGGTGGGCGTTACACACAGCAGAAAGCAGGGGAATGCAGCATGAGGCATGGAACAGTGTTTCCCTACGATCTTGTCAAGCACGGAGTCAATGGGACCGTCTGACGGGTGGCTGGGAAGAGGGATGCCTCTGGCTCCCGTCCCTGTCTTCCTTGCCTGTACTAGTCAGGACCAGTGTACCTGCCCCAGCCTTGGAACTCGGAACCGAGTAGAGCCTGTTTCCAGTTCCAGACTCACTGAAATGGACGCCCCTTAGCCTAGGTTTAAGGGAATTGCAACTTCCCACGGACATATCCCTCCACACCGTCCTCTTGTCTACTAAGAATATGTAGCAGGAAGCTAGGAAGAAAAAGGAAGGGGCATTTTTCTAGCTGGGCCGTGTGTCCCTCCAGGATCTGTGCTTTCCTGTGCTTACCACAGGTCTGCCTGCTGGAGCACCACTTGGCTGTCCTCTGCCATCTACAGTAAAGGGTTTCACCTCTTTGGGTTGGGGGAGGGCGTCATTGATGAATGCCTCATTAAAAGCCACTGCTGCCACATTCCTGGCTGCTTAGGTCACCTCTCCAACAATATCTATCATTCATTCACCCAGCGGCCCCACATCCTGGAGGCTGGGAGGGGTCCCTGTGACACAGGAAGGATTTTATGACTAGTGATACCAGGCCCGCTTGGCTCCCCCAGCAACAAAGAGTGACAAAGCAGAAACGCTCCCAACCTCCTCTGCCAGTGCTTGCAGCGTGGTGACACAGGATCTCAGAAACCAACAAGTTCATCTATTTCTCCCCCGCCACCCCAGCCCTTTCTCTGCTCATACCCTGAGCTATTTTGGCAACCAGAGACGACTTCCACAGGTTGCCAGCTGCAGGGCAGGCCCTGCAGGCTCATTTCCGTGGTTTTCCACGAGTATTCTAACGGAGAGTCTTCATTCTTCCTTCCTCCCCAGATACTTTGAGGGATAGGTGCAGGCTTCCTTCGTGGCATGGCCAGCGCAGGCTGGGAGCAGCTGGGTCTTCCTTGGCACTGCTTTACCTGTCTCACATGCTGCACTGGGGTCTTCCCAGCTAGGTTCGGCTGAGTCTACTTCGCCCAGCCACATAGCTCGCCTCCCACTCTGACGTCGAGTGAGTGTCTACTCTTGTTTGTATTTATTAGTGTGACTGTGAGCAAGTAGCTTGATCTGTCCTGCCTCAGTTTCCTCCTCTGTCCAGCAGAGCTGACAAGGGGTTGGAAGTTTGCTGGAGTTTCTAATCTATAAATTGTAGGAAGCATGCTGGGCATAGTGGCACATGCCTGTAACCCCAGCACTTGGGAGGCTGAGGCAGGAGGATTGTGCCTAGGTTGAGGCACATAGGCTACACAGTGAGTTCAAAGCTAGCCTGGACTACATACCAGACCCTGTCTCAAAAACAAAACATTAAACAGTAATCCAGGCATGGTGGCGCAGGCCTGTAATCCCAGCACTTGGGAGGCTGAGGCAGGAGGACCTGAGCTCTACATAGTGAGTTCAAGTCAGTCTCAACTACAAAGTGAGACCCTGTCTCAAAAACAAAACAAATAATTAAATAAATTGTAAGAAGCAGTAGTTAGCAGTTATTGTATAATTAATTAATTACCTGTAATGTTCAGAATATGCATTCTGTGTCTCTTTGGCTTCCTCCCAGGCCCAGACCGTAATATGGGTGGGTGCATGCATTAAGTGCCTCATAGATGAGATGCTAAGGTCATAGCAGCTGTGGTGGGCTAAATGGTTAGAGTCAGTGGTGCCCTGGAAAATGACGTTAAATCCCAAAAGAATTGATACTTTTTGCCTTTCCCTTGATAGAGCTCTTGTGCCTCATAGATAAAATTGAGACCATGCATCTATGGCTGTCCATCACACAGACATCCCTGACATGGCTTTCTGGCGTTCCTCCTCTTCCTCCTGCCAGGAGGAAGTAGTTTTTCCTAGGCTCTTTCCCCTCCTTTCTTCCTGTTCATCAAACAGTGTCCTGTGCCCCTTTGACTCTTTCCTCAAGCAGCAGCAGCCACAAGTGTGACTTTTTGTTGTTTTTTTTTTTTTTTTTTGTTTTGGAGACAACGTATCATTCAGTTGCTTGGGCTGAGCTTGCACTTGCAATCTTCCTATCTTAGCCCCCTGAGTTTCTGGAATTACAAATTACAGTAAAGAGAAAAAAATTTTTAAGAGAACAACCGAACTTCAATATTTAAAATACCAACCAGTATAAATGTATTAGGTAAAAATAAGCAGTGTTGAGATATGTTAACTTCTGCCTTAAATGGAACAAGACAGGAGCTCTGCATTGCCCACATGCAGTACGGAAGGTGGTTGAGAGTGAGTAGATTCAACCTGGTGGACGACCTTCGCCCTTTTAGTAACACAGACTACTGACCTTCACTTCAGAAGGCTCTGAGAGAGAGGGAATATCAACCTCAGCCTTCATTGCAATTTAACAATGGTGGGGATATTTAAATGTGAAAAATTATTTCAGTGTTGAAACTATGAGAATTTCATCAAAGGAAAACAAAGGGCTTTGTGAAGAGAGATTTACCCAGCCACATTCCTGGCTTTTCCCTGC
>NW_022900931.1:58424154-58433466 GCF_012274545.1 Fukomys damarensis
TTTTTTTTTTTTTTTGTAGTTCAGGCCGGCCCTGAATTCACTATGTAGCCCGGGCTGGCCTTTAACTCAGGTAATCCTCCTGCCTCAGCCTCGGAGTGCTGGGATTATGGGTGTGTGCCACCACCCCCGGCCAGTGTGACCTTTGAAAAGTCCCTGAAGGCTCCCTGCCTCACTCCCTCCTTTCCTTATACTTTGACTACTTCTCTACTTACACTTGTGCGGTTCCCATTGTCTCAGTCTCCCTTATACTTGTGTATTTCTTTCTCACCATTCAGATCAGTGTATGAAAGTTAACCTCCTCAAGGAAACTTCCACTCAATCAGGTGCTGCCGATTGTGTTAAGACAGTGGACACAGATAATAGCTGATACTTGAGGGGGCCTTCTGAAGCCTTGGTTCTTGGCTGTGAATCCAGCCTGTCCTTCCTCAGCTTTCGAGGAATGACTAATGTGGGTACGGCCCTTTGCCTCTCAGGCCCTCAGCATGTTCGTCTGTGAAATGAGAGCAGTAACAGCACCTGCCCCATCAGATGGTGGGAGCATGAGGGTCCCTGGCACATAGCTGGCTCTGGAACATCTGCTGTGGTTGGCATTGCCATTTTTGCCAAGGGTGTTGCTCCCTGTGTTGGACTCATGGGATCCTCTTTCTCCGCAGCCTCGGAGTCACATGAGTACCACCCTGTCTGCCCGTGGTCCCTGAGGCCTTCCGCACGGGCCCAGCCCTGGTGGACACGCAGCTGTGCCTGTTGAGGAAATGAATGTGTGGGACCCCACACAGCCCAGGGTGTTGCAGGACACGTGGGACCTGTCAGCAGTGCTGTCTGTAGCTCACACCCGAGAACGTCACACAGTGGAGTACAAGAGGCCTCAATCTATAGAAACTGCCCCTTTACTTAATCCTCTGCACACATCTTAGTCTAAACCAGCGAGGAAGAGGAAGGATCTAAGAGAGTTATTTTGTAACCAAGTGGAAGAAACTATGACTTTTTAATTCCAACTCCAGCTCTTCCTCACCAGTCTCCCTGCATGGAGAGGTGATGTCTGTAGTTGCTTCTTCCCTGAGGTGGCCTCCTGAGCCTCCTTCTAGGAAGAAACATGTCCAAGCAAGGCATAGCCTGAGGGCAGGAGGTCTTCTGGGGATCCCTGGACCGTGTTGGATTCTGGGTCAGGAGGGAGTCTCTCAACTCCACACGTGGGTGTTCTCCCCAAGCACCTGGTCTGTGTCCTGTGGGAGGCTCTGCATGCTTCCAGTCAGGAAGACAGATGCACACGGCCAGCCACCATTTGTTTAAAAATAGACCTTTCTTTGACATATGTAGAGCACTACTTAATCTGTGCCAGGCATGGTGCTAAGTGATTCACTGGCATCATTTGTTTAATCCTCATCTTAGGAGAGATTATGGCCCTCATTCATCAGCGTGGAAAGGAAGCTCATCACTTGCCCAAGGTTGTGGCAGGTTGCCTCAGTGACAGAGGAAGACTTGAATGCAACTTTCTGTGAGCCCCAAGCTACAGCTCTTGTTTACTACACAGAGGGTGAGCAAAGGTGGAATGTGTTTGAAGGTCAGGTATGGCCGCCACCTCTGTGCAGACAGCTGGCCAGGATGCGGGTGAATGAGGTTTGTTCAGCACCTCCACTGGCTGGAGTGGGAACCATCTGCAGAGGGTCTCCTGCAGTCCCATTTCCCACCAGGAGTCAGCTGAAGTCCTTTGCAGAAGAGACAGGATGCTGTGCTGCTCTTCTTGGGAACTGAATAGGAAGCAGTCAGTCAGTCATGGTGTGTGTGATTCATCTGGCACAGGGACTATGACAGATGCTTTACATGCATCTCCCCTCATTAATCTTTAGAACCAACTGCAGGAGGTAGATTCTGATAAATCTGTCTTACGGGGAAGAAAACGGGTTTTAGAGGTAAAGTCACTTGGTTGGACACAGAACAAGTAAGCAGAGGAGCTGGCAGTTACCCAGGTCTGTACCCTTCCAGAATGTGTGGGATCAACCCACACCAGGGAAGGTGGGGAGGTACCTCCTCGACCTGTCTCCCCATAGCACACTGCAGCACTAGAAAAACTAACTCACCCTCCAGGAACTGCCCACTTGCATCCTCAGGATTTGAGTTGTGACTTAGCCACTTTTTTGTCCAATAGTGTCTTTTGGGTACAAGCAAGAGCAGAGACCTGGCATCCCTGGCCTGGCCACTTCCTGCCCCGCCCCATCTGTTGCTTCCCTCTGTGTGACAGGGCCTCTGAGCCCTGTACTTGTCCTGTACCTGGGCCTCACAAAGACATGTGAGATACCCCTCCTGTCCCCTTGGAGCTCACACGTGGTATGGGAGCCAAGGGTATGATGGTGAGGGGAGGCAGGGGTCAGAGGACGTGCTCTACAGAAAGGGTGGCAGGATTTCCAAGGCCAGAGCTTGGGTGGGGGTTGCCAGGCCCCGCGAGGCTCAGGACTGCCGCTTACTAAGAACTGCGTTGTGCTCCGTAGGCGTCATCACCTGGAGTTGCGGTGCTGACTGTGCCCCGGGTGGAATCTTTATTGCTATGTTATAGAAGAGGAAACAGGCTTGAGTGTTGGAACCAGCCTTCTGGCCCTCGTTTGTCTGAATTCAGAGTTGTGTGTGAGAGAAGCAGAGGGAACGAAGGGGAGGAGGTTCTCCTTAGTGCAGACCTGCTTTACAGCCCATCTTCTCAGGGACTCCAGCTGTGGGGAGATAGAAGAGGAAACATAACTGTTTGAGACTGGAGAGAGGTGCTGGGAAGCAGTCTGCACAGAGGAGGCCATTCGGGTTGGGGGACACAATGGAATGGCATCCTGGAGGGGCTGTGTGACAGGCTGCCTTTTGAGAGATGGGGGGTGCCCCATGGCAGAGGCTTCCTCAGCTGGGGTGGGGGTGACATCATGCAGCCAGGAGGGGCCTTTGTCTCCACCTTTTTGAGAGGCTGGGCAGAGTGATCTGACCACCTTCATTTGGCCCCATTCAGGTTTGGAAGGAAAGGAAGCCTCATGCTGGGTCTGCACTGTGGGGCAGCCTACTCCTCAGCAGCATCTTTGTCTGGGAGGAGTCTCCTGTTGAGTCTCTATGAGCAGACCTGATGGCGGTTGTCAAAACACATGGTGCTAGGGCAGAGGCCCCGCAGATGCCCCCCATGTGGCCTTTGCCTACACCCTGGACTTGGAATGTCCTCTTGCAGGATCCTGGCAGTCTGCCCACTTCTCTTCCAGCCCCTGCAGATTGAGGGGGCAGGCATGGTATAGGGTACAGAGGCTACTAGGGGAATGGGAAGCTTTGGGTTTTTCCCAGACCCTGCGGGTCAGTGGAGGAAGATGTCTGGACGTATTGGTGTTAACGAGTGATGATGTGAGCCACTTGTGTGGCAGTGATGTTTGGTAACGTGTCCCAGCTAGCAGGGACTGAGTGGCCCTGTGCCCGAGTGTTCTGCCACATTGTCAGTGCAGTCAGGCCTGGAACTTAAGCTTCTTTTTAGGGCCTTCTCTACCAGAATATGCCTTTTCACCTTCCAGCTGATCCTCCAAAACTTTCTTCTCAGCTGTAGTTGCCTTTCTGTGTCTTCCAGCCCCCTCTATAATGCAGCGGGCCTAAAGATTTGGAAGGATGAAGCACGCATGGAATATTCTTCAGAAAGCCCAGGGCATTTGGCCTACAGGAAACCCAGCTGCGTGGGAACATACCTAGGATTTAGGCTCTACATTTCTGGCCTTTTAGGGGAGGCTGCTGCAGGGCCACCCTAAGCTCAAAGAAAGATAAGAAAACCCTGAACTTGTAAGAAGGCTTTTCATTCCCAGCTGCTTTCCTGTCCCGGGTCATACATACCTAATGATGAATGGGAAAGTCACAGCTTGAGCCAGTGCCTGGCTGGGACCTGTGGTCTGTCTGGGAATGAGAAGTGAGGGTCCTTGAGGGCAGGGCCCTGCCTGTTGTTTGTAGCCTGAAGGACCTGCTGCTCAATCCGGCTTGCAGAGCAGGTATGATGATGAGTGGTAGCACTAGTGCCTGGTTTGTGTACTGGCTCCCTTGTCGCTGTTGAGCATTGTGGAAACCATGCCTGCTGTCCAGTTTGCCAGAGTTGGATTCAAGTCCAAGTCCTGCTGCATACCGCCCATGTGACTGTATGGCCAATGTTCTAAGTGGGACTGAGTTTCCTTGTAGCTATCTACCTGAGTCATTGTAAAGGTCAGAAATAATGTAGGTAGATGATGGCACCAGGATCTGGCCACAACCCAGTGTGTTATGGTGGCCACTGTCCTTCCGGGGTCAGGGCTGTGGCCTGCACTTTAATAGAGAGCCCCAGCAGCTGGGCTGACCCTCTGCTACTCTATGTTCTGTTCCCTAGACCTTCACAGCCTGGTGCAACTCCCACTTGCGCAAGGCAGGCACACAGATAGAGAACATCGATGAGGACTTCCGAGATGGGCTCAAGCTCATGCTACTCCTGGAGGTCATTTCAGGTGAGGCTCACACTGGCGCAGTGCAGCTCACACTCAGGCCAGATGCCCTGTCCCTGCCGGTCTGGGAGACACTGCCCACCCAGCTGCCCATGACTGCCGAGGAAGAGACTGCAACCCTTTCCATAGTATTAGCCTGTGTCTGAGTGTCAGCCTGTGCGCGGGGGTCAGAGTGGCTTGTGGATTGGTGGGGGCCTGCATTTGGAAGGCAGAGAAACACTAAGGCTTCTGTCTCCCTTCCCTTTCTCCCTGCTTCTCTCAGGGGAGCGGTTACCTAAGCCCGAGCGGGGGAAGATGAGAGTACACAAGATCAACAATGTGAACAAAGCCTTGGACTTCATCGCCAGTAAAGGAGTCAAGCTGGTCTCTATTGGGGCAGAAGGTGAGCTCAAGGTGGGGCTGAGTTCGTGACCTTCACTCTGAGGTGCAGCATCTACATTCTGCCCACATGAAGTGTCTTGGTGATGGAGTACCTGGGGTTCTTGAAGCCCCAAGACATACTCAGCAGTGACTGCAATGACTGCCCTCCCCATCACTACCGACATCCTGCAGAAAAAAGTCCCTGTGGGTGCACTCTGAATCTGGGAGGTACAGTACAGCCAACTCTGAGGTAGGAGTGGCTTTGACTGGGACTCTGGACACTCATCCTCTTTGCCCTGAGCCTGACAGACAATAGCAGACATGTAGCCTGGCCTCTATGCCAGGAGCTCTGCTGCCATCAGCCCTACCTGGTGGGTGTGGGAAGGAGGGAATGTAGGCATGAGACAGGGACTATGGGCCTCAGGCAGGGCACTGGGATGTGCAGAGGCCAGGTCCAGTTCCCACACTTTGTCCTGGGCAAGCAAGCTGGGGGAGTCTGGCCTCAGGCCACACCAGGACCCTCTTTGTCTCTAGTAGATGCCCAGTTCCACCTTCCTCAGGGCCCCGGTTGGGTGTAGAGGTGCTTTTGGAGATGAGCTACAGCCTGATGGGGCCCAGAAGCTCAGCAGCAGCCAGGGCTCACAGTTCTGCTCATTAGTCAGAGCAGGGTTTCTTGCCCTGACATCTATGTTGTCCCAGCTTCTAGAAAAACAAAGAAAACTAATTGCTGTTAATGACAGGGCCCAGAGAGTCTGGCCAGGACTCCAGGGCAGAATGTGTGTACTGAGTTCCAGGGTCTTGCCCCAGCCCCAGACCTCTCTGAGGAAGGGCGCCAAGCCTTGCATGCCACAGTCGAGGTGGTTGATGTTTGTTTTTTTTAAAAAATCAAAACCCAAAAATTCAGTCAGGCCCAGAGATTTTCTGTCCTTGCATGGATCTTTCCTCTGGGCCCCTTGCCAGCCTTCTGCTTCTCACAGCTGCATTTGTTTTGCTCAAACGCTGGTCTGTAAATACAGAAGGGGTTAGGGATAGACCGTGGCAGGCCTCAGTTTCATTTGGAGAAGAACTCTTGTCTGAAAATTTTCCCTCTTCACTCCCAAATCCCTGTGACCATCAGGCCCTGGGACAAAGCTGGAAGGTGGCCCAGGGAAGATGTTCCGCAGCTTGGGGCACCTGAGAACCCTAGCTGCTGGGCCTTCTTCTCCCTGCACATGCATACCGCCTGCCTGACAGTTTCAGGAGCATGATGACTTCCTTGCGGGGATTATGAGAAGGGACAGCAGTCGGGGGCACAGCTGCAGGTCAGAGGAGGAGCTGGTGGCATGTCACAAGAGACCACCTTCCTCCACTCCCCAGAGCCTCCCAGGAGCACCAAGCCCCCACGGGCAGCCTGCACCCATAGCACTGGGGTATACTTGGGCCATTGCTCTGGAGGCCACCCTTGGTGCTCATAGCTTTCCCAAGGGGAGAGCTGTGTTCACCCCATGCTGGGAAGGGGCAGGTGGCTCTCCCTGGTGGGGCCCCAGGGCAGGACCAGAACAGGGAGGTGGTCCCTCCCCTGCCTCCACGCGGTAGACTGAGTGTATTTCCTCATCCTGTAATAGGAGAGCTGAAAGCCGCCCTCAGCTCTAGGCTCCTGGCTTGGCCTGGCAACTCCTCCACGGTGGCTGACAGAACCCCTTTCCCTCTAAGAGGTCTCTGGGTGACCACTCTACTCCTTCCAAGCCCTCCTACCCTCAAGTTTTCTAGTCCCGAGGATCAGAGACTCAGATTCTCCTTCACCTAGCCCTTCCCAGGTGGCTGTGGTGGTGGAGCTGCTCCGTCTGGCCATTGTCTCACCCTTTCTTCTTCTGAAGCCATTTTGCCCTAACTCCTGTTTTCTGGGTTGAGATTTGGGACATCAGAAAGCTTAGGACTGGGCAGGACAAGGGCTTCTTAGAAAGAGAGCAACAGAGCCGGGGATTTAGCTCAGTGGTTCTGCCGCCTGCTTCACAAGCGCAAGGTCCTGAGTTCGATCCCCAGTACCAAAAAAGAAAGAAAAGAAAAGAAAAGCAGTGACAGAAGCGATTCCTGACATAACAAGAAAGGGCTTGTGGGAGGAGAAGGTCCAGCCACTTGAAGGAAAGGACTTGGGTGCCTTTTGTGGATAGACAGAGGTGTGAAGTCTTCAAAGTAAGAAAGAGCCTAGCTTGGAGTATTCTTGTTTGCCTGTAACCCCAGCAGCATTCACTGGGGCTGAGGCAGGAGGGTAAGTTCAAGCCCAGCTTGGAAAACTTAGTGAGACCCTGTCTCAAAAAATTTAAAAAGGGCTGGGGATATGGCTCAGTGCAAAGGGTTCAGTCCCTACTGCACGCACGTGTGCGCACACACACACACACACACACACAGTTCGCTCGCCCACACTCTCAGTAAGAAAGAACTTAGCTTGATGAGGGGGTACAGCCAGAGGGCACTAGGAGGGGACAGGGGACAGCAGGCTAGGGCTGGGTGGCTTGCGCCAGGGATCAACATGTCATCGCCAATGCAGTGGAGCTTTCAACAGTGACATGATACAAATCTGACACAAGAGGCTGCGGTAAAGGAGTGGACTGAAGAGATCCACAGAAGCAGCCAGGTCATGCTCTGGGAAGAGGGTAGTATGGCTGGAAGGAGGTGGTGGATTCTCAACACTGACTAAGCAGAGACTGAAAGTCTTAGCCTCAAGACAGGCACTGCTTGAATAAAGAGTTATGCTGAGCAGTGAGGGCCCTGACAGAGAAGGGCCACACACCGGGACAGTCCTCTCACAGAGCAGGCTTGTGAGCTGCATCACTACAGTGAGCTGGCAGAGGGGTTGGGGTCGTGTAGCCCAGGAAACACATGTAGAGACCTATGGTGGAATGCTGGTGGTGGTAGCAGGTTTGCAAAACAGTCTGCCTAGCGAATGTGGGGCACGTTTCTCCTGGGGTGGAGGCAGCGGCCTGGTATCCAGTCCTGGGATCAGGTGGCCTCTGGGCAGGGTGAGGGGCCTCACTCCAGTTTAACAGCCTTTGCTCCCTCTGCCTCCTTCCCTGTATGCAGAGATAGTGGACGGCAATGCAAAGATGACCCTGGGAATGATCTGGACCATTATCCTGAGGTTCGCCATCCAGGACATCTCTGTGGAAGGTAAGAGATCATACAGAACCAGGAAATTTTGCCATACAACTTATAATCACAGCACTTGGGAGGATTGTGAATCCCAGGCCAGCCTGAGCTACATGAGAGAACCCATCTCAAAAAGCCAAAAAAAAAGGTGAAGGTGATGGTGTTGAAAACCACCCTTTTGCCCTCCAGGAACAAGTTAGGTTAGAATTCCTGAAATTTTGCTTTTGTGCTTCAAGCATCTTCCCTGCTTCCTTGGGGTGACTCCCAGAGACTGCCCTACACAGGAGTGTGTGGTCACCGGGTGCAGGTGACGGAGATCCTCCAGCCTTTCCTGCCTCTCCACTGTGGGTCCCCCAAAGCGCTAATGTTCTCAGAGCCTCCAGCTCACAGACCCCCCACATTACCTCATGAAGCCTGAGTCACGGAGAGAACTAGTGATGGAGCTGGGCCTGGGCCCATTCTCCTGCTTGACACCCCCATCTCCCTGGGACCTCTTCCTCAGAGGACCTAGTCAGGTCCATTCTGGGATAGGCTTCATGTTTCTCCAACCACCAGTGTGCCACAGAGGAGAAAAACTGCCAGACCAAGCATGTGCAGGGGCACTCAAATGCCGGGTTACAGTAGTGACCAGGACACTCTTGATCCCTGCCCTCATAGGATTCTTGTCCTAAGGAGCAAAAGAGGCCAGGGTGGGCGTTCAGGGCTCCTTTGACAGTGCTCTGGTGGCTAAAGGCAGGCTTTGTGGTCAGGGACACAGCACAAGCTCAGGTTCTGGTGCAGCTGCTTTCTTGAGTAGCCTTGAGCAGGTGACTTCTTGGGACTGTGAGGGTTAGGCTGGGCCATACTTACTGTCACTCATGATGGGTCCATCCGTGTCCAGAATGAGGCAGCTGTCCCTACTGCTGTTGTGATATCTGATGGTCTCCTTGGGTTTTGTTTGCTCTCAGGCCTGACGCTAAAAGTCCCCTCCAGCTTGGGATGAGAGTTCTCAGGGATTGTTCTCGAGCCAGTTTCATTGACCTTATGTGTTTTGCAGAGACTTCTGCCAAGGAAGGGCTCCTTCTCTGGTGCCAGAGAAAGACTGCGCCATATAAGAATGTCAACGTGCAAAATTTCCATATCAGGTGAGCTCCTTGCCAGAGCATCCTTCTTCTCATCCTCCTACTTCATTCCAGGACTTAAGGTGTTTCCTCCTGCCTACCACTGAAATGCTCTCCCTCAGTGAGTCCCTGCTCCTGTAGGAAAGTCTCCTGTTCCTCCGCAAGGAGGAGACGGTCACATCCTGAAAGCAGTAAGGTCTGCCACTCCCCAGAGCCTTATAGAGCCTTCTTCTTTTTTTTTTTTTTTTTTTTTTTTTTTT
>NW_022900931.1:58433534-58454359 GCF_012274545.1 Fukomys damarensis
TTTTTTTTTTTTTTTTTTTTTTTTTTGTAACAGGGATTAAACTTGGGACCTTGCACTTGTGAAGCAGGTGGCAGCACCGCTGAGCTAATTCCCTAGTGAGAACCTTCTTTCTCCCTAAGCAAGCGTGACTCAAAAGCACAACTGACTTGTTTATTCTGACCTGGCAAGAGGGACCAGTCCTTAGATTGCTATTGTGTTGAAGTTAGAGATGGGGAAATGTGCTATCTGCAAAGATGAGTAAGACCCAGCCCAGCTTTGAGCCTTCTGTGGCTCTGG
The DNA here is from genome assembly GCF_012274545.1 of Fukomys damarensis. Taxonomy (NCBI): domain Eukaryota; kingdom Metazoa; phylum Chordata; class Mammalia; order Rodentia; family Bathyergidae; genus Fukomys; species Fukomys damarensis. Next base: position 58,433,811 of record NW_022900931.1, read on the forward strand.
TGAGAGGGAAACAAGGCAGTAATTGAGATGGGAGGGTCAGTATCACACATGGTCAAGAGAGTGGCAGGGCGGCCTACTGGTTAGGAGCACAGGCTGTGGGATGGCCCTGAGGTCAAATCCCTCTTGGCACGTTACTTCACCCCTCTGAGCCCTAGGATAGGCACACAGAGGGCCTTGTGAGAGCCATAGGGGTGCTGCTGTGTCCTTGGGCTCTCCAGAGCCTAGTGCTGCACGTTAAGGGCCTTTCCGATCATGGTGCACCATGAATAACACATGGCTCTTCCCTTGATGGCTCTTCTGTTTGTGTCCCCACCTTTTCCAGCCTTCAGCTGGCTGAGCTTCTCATTCATTTATTGATTTGTTCAGTCAGTAAATATCTGTGGAGTACCTGCTGCTTCCATGTGTGGGGATGCAGCAGCCCCAAAGCACTGATGCTGCCCCTGGACGTGTGCCCCACAGCAGAAGGACCCGCAGGTCGCCGTGGGGCGGATGTCCAGCCCCATCATTTCAGGTAGTAAGAAGTGCTGTGAGAGGTGGCAAAACAGTCAGGTGATAGAAAGTACTGGGGTGGCTGTTCTGAGCAGGCAATGTTGCATTTGAACCCAGAAAAAAATAGCCTCTGGAGGAATTCCAGGAGGAGAATATGATGAGTCGAGCTTGTGACCCTATAGAGGATTATTTTCTTCCACTGGTCCTCATACCACGCTACACCCAGGCCAGCCCATGTACTGACCCTCTGTGGGTGATGTTGGCCAACGTACAGGGGCCTCACGGTGTGGGCACTGGCCTCCTGCAGTAGACCTCCTCCCCTCAGCAGGCCTGTCCTGTGCAGTGGGGCATCGCATGTACAGTGTGGGGTGGGTCAGACCACCTTAATAGCCAGCAGCCAGACACAGTACTCGCCATGCGTCAGGCACTGGTCTAAGCAGCTGCCTATTTGATGGGCATGGGAACTGAAATAGTAGGATATTACGTGACTTGCCCAAGATCATACTGTTAATAGGAGAGCCAGCCGGGTGTGGTGGTACACGCCTATAATCCCAACACTCGGGAGGCTGAGGCAGGAGGATCGCGGTGAGTTCAAGACCAGCCTGGACTACATAGTGAGTTCCAGGTCAGTCTCAACTACATAGTGAGACCCTGTCTCAAAAAACAAAAACAAAAACAAAAAAACAAAAAAAATAGGAGAGCCAGGACTTGACCCCAGACTGTCTGGCTCCTGAGGTCGTGCTCGTGGCCACTCTGCAATACCAGGTCCCTGCTGTGGCTGTGCAGCACATTCAGCAATCCCATCGCAGTAACGGTGCCCTCCTCTTAACATTTGCCTTTCATCCCCAGCTGGAAGGATGGTCTTGCTTTCAATGCCCTCATCCACCGGCACAGACCAGAGCTGATTGAGTACGACAAATTGAGAAAGGTATGCATGTCCAGCTCCCTTTGGGCCACCATCCCCAAAGGCCATCCATTGCCAGCCTCCACTACTGAATTCTTGCTCACCGGTTAGGCTGGGAGAGCCTCATGCCAGCGCCCCCAGGTCCCTGGTTTGCTGGCTGACTCTCACCTCCCTTATTCCTTGGGGACTGGTCCATCCCCCTCCATGGGCATTGCAGCCAGCCAGAGCTATTTTAGGGCCAGTCCTACATGCCTTCTAATTCTCCTTGATTTTGTGGATTCTAGAAACATTCCTTTTCTGCCCAAGGCAGGGGAAAGTAGGGAGTTCCAAACCATCAGCCACCAGCCAGCATTTCCTGGGCAGAATCCTGCTCTAGTTTTCCTGTACAAAGCATGGAAGAGCCAGGCCCTGCCCTCTCAGAGCTCCCAACCACATGGAAAGATGGGAGTGTGTCCAAAGCAGCCAGCCACACAGCTCATGCAGCGTGTGCTCAAGCCAGTGGGGTGGGAGGGCTGCAGAAGGAGAACAGTGCTCCCTGAGCTAACAGGACAGGTAATGACCCCTGGAGGAAGTGGCAGCTTTAGTCAAAGGAAGGCATTCGGGAGACAGCCTGCATCTCGCCTGTTCTGGCTACAGTGAGAAAGTGAATTACACTCCAGCTGGAAATTGTTGGGGAGGTGAAGAAGATCAGGGTGTAGTAGACTACTGAGCCCCATAGTAGTGAAGAGCCCATAAAGGAGCCCAGTCCCTTAGAGGAAGGAATGTAGGTGTTCTGGGTTTGTTCCCCCACCCACCCCAGTGCCCTCTCAGGCCTGGACTGTGTGCCTACCTGGGTTCAGATCAGAGCACTAATCTGAGGAAGGCCTATGGGTGGCTGGAAATTGTAAGAAACAGGTATCTTTCTGAACAAAAAAGTTCATAGCATGCCTCACTTTGGGTAAGAATGGGATTTGTAGGTGTGCCCTCCTCCCCGCACAGCACACGGGGCTGAGAACTCCTAAAGGACCCTTTCCAGCTCTGTCCCTCAGGGCTTCCCCCTTCCCAGGCCAGCCCTTGTGCCCTTGTGCCCTTCTACCCCACCTCTGACCCCTTACCAAGTTCTTCCTGTTTCCCCCTCTGTGTCTTCCCAGGACGACCCAGTCACCAACCTGAACAATGCCTTTGAAGTGGCTGAGAAATACCTCGACATCCCCAAGATGTTGGATGCGGAAGGTAAGTGCATGTTTTTCGTCTTCCCTGCAGGCCTCATCTGTCGAGGCTTGTCTTTGAATGAGGGCTCATGGGCTCCTCAGAATTTAGGGGCAGCAAGGAGGGCTGAATGGGTCTGAGTGGACAAGGGCATCCTAAGGACAGTTGTGTCCTCATGGGAGCCAGATGGAGCAGGGCAGCCTGAGCCAGCCAGATGTACTAAAGGATGGCGAGGGAACAGGGGGAATTGCTTGAAGGGTCAACCCTCTCGGGGCTTCATCTTGGGCCTGAGCTCAGGGCAGGGGTGAAGTGGCCAAAGAGGGCTGGCTCCAGGCTTCCTGTGAGCCACCCCAGCCTCTCCCCTCCCTGCCTGTGGAGCCCTCCAGAGTGGAATGTTTTGTTTTTTCCTTTTCCGCTTTGCTCCATTTCCCAGGCAGCACCACCCCAGCAAAGACCCATATCTCTGGCCTCTGGTGGCCCTCAGGGTTGACTGTCTTGCAGCCCCTTGAGATCGTTCTCCAAAGGAAGCAGCCTCATATTAATGCAGTTCCCACAGCCTTGGCCTTTCCCAAGACCATGGGGGTGGGGTGGTGCTGAGGTTGTGGCCGAGCCCACCCAAGTCATCAAGTGCCTCTGACTGCTCTGAGGGTCCTTCTCACAGGACCACTGTGGCCTTGGGAGCCCGAGGGTCCTGGTGAGCAACGCCCCCACCCCTTCTCGGGCGGTTTAACCTTGTTATTCGCTTACAGACATCGTGAACACGGCCCGGCCCGACGAGAAGGCCATAATGACCTATGTGTCCAGCTTCTACCATGCCTTTTCGGGAGCGCAGAAGGTACCGGGCAGGGCCAGGCAGGCCCTCCTCGCCGCCACTGCCCAATGCCGCTGCTACTTTCGCCTCCCACGCTCACCTCATTTTTCTTGCAGACGGCAGTGGCCTCTCTCTGGTGACTGGAAGCCACCCCCCTCTCCCTGGGCATTGCTGCCCACTCAGTCCTTGCTCACAAAACCTGTTGAGCTCCTAGTCTGTGCCAGAGTCTAGTGCAGGCAGTGGGGATGGTTGTGACTGAACCAGGCAAGGTCACTGCTGTAAGGAAACTCACATCCTAAATAGTGAGACAGACAGCACACATCAGTGGAGAATGTGTTGCATGTGGTGAGAAGCATGGTAGAGAATGCAGGACAGGATGGGGGTAGAGGCGCCTGGGTGACTTTTACCTGGGATGTTTGTTTGTTTATTTATTTATTTGGGTACTGGGGATCGAACTCAGGACCTCACACTTGCCAGGCAGACATTGTGCGACTGAGCTACATCCCCAGCCCAACCTGGGATATTTTAGCAGGAAGGGGTGACATGAGCAGGCTCTTCCAGTGATGAGGAGCTGAGCTGCAAGTGAAGATTGTGGTGAAAGCATTCCTGGGAGAGGGTGAAGCCACGCAAAGGCCCTGAGGCAGGAATACATTGGCTTATTCAAAGACAGGCTAGAGGAGGGGAGAAGAGGTAAGAAGCCAGGCCTGAAGGATCATTGTAGTTTAGGATAAGAGATTGTGTTTTACTCTGAGGCAAGACCATCGCAGATAGTCAGAAGTTACATATGGCACAGTCCCATTTAGGTTTTCATAAGGAAATCCAGTACTGACTCCTGGCCCAGAACGAAGGACACTATAGAGGCTGTGGCCGGTCTGTTTCAAACCCTGGCTCGGATGGAAAAGGAAGGCATCTCATTGGGACCCTTCTCTCTCCCTGACACACCTTGGCAGGCTGCACCTACCCAGGCCTGAGCCAGGGCTGGCTTCCAGTCCAGAGCAAGCGCTATTCCTCCTGCATGAGCCTCCAGCCGGGCGGCCGCCCTCCCTGCATCTTTCACTCTCTCCTGCCTCTCTCTTTCTCTCTCTCTCTCTCTGCGCAGATATTGTGGGCACTCTGAGGCCAGATGAGAAGGCCATCATGACTTACGTGTCCTGCTTCTACCACGCTTTCTCGGGGGCCCAGAAGGTGAGCTGGGGCGAGTGGACCCCTCGCTGCTGTGCTGCATACTTGCCCTCTGTGTCACCCTCACATCACCACCGTCTGTTCATGTGTGATCGGAGCCTTGGCAGGGCCACCTAGGCAGGCGTCCCATGACCACAGGGTCCTCCATCTTCCTGCTGTCTGGCCAGCGTGGAGCTGTATAAGGGCCCACAGATGATCTGCCTTTAAGTATGCCCGCCCTGTGAGCTGGGTGTTGGAGTCCCAGATGGTCAGACAAGGGAACAGAAGCCCAGTGTCACAGTTTGGAGTTGACCACTTCGCTGTCCTGCCTCCTCTGGTTGTGGCCCGTGCATACTGGCCCTCTTGCCGGGGAGAACTGCAGCTTCTCCAGAAGCCCCGCTGGTGGTAGACAGCAGGCAACTCTTCCCGAGCCTGGCTGACCTTGGGCCGCCCCCACGGGTCCTATCGGGCTGTCATTTTCACATGGAGGTCTGGGCACCTGTCTTCCTTGCTGGTCTCCAAAGTGTCTCAGGCATGCACCTGCTGACTTGATTGCGTGTTAGCACTTGGCAGGTGGGCAGGGGAGGAGGAGCCAGTGCTTGTTTCCTGAACACTTGCCCCCGTGGCACCCTCTAAAGACGTCGCATGCCTGGGCCCTCTGAGTCCCTGTGTGCTGGATGTGGTTGTGCCCACTGAGAAGAGGAGGACATTGCAGTCCACCACTGTGTGTAGACCACTTGAGTGGAGCCCCACACCCGTCAGAGGTGGCACTGTAAGCCCATGGCCTGGCCCTACTCCGCCACCTCTTGGTCCCTTTACCCCAGTTTCCTCATCTGCGAAACAAGGAGCACCTTGTCCAGCGCTCAGGGTACTAAGGGTGAGATGAGCTCCCACTGGTGAAGGGCTGGCCACAGAGCCCAGCAGAGTGAAGGCTATGTAAATGGCCAGGGTGTCACGGGCCTGCGGGCTGCCACTGCTCAGCCAGGGGTGAGGATAGTTCTTCCCTGACCACATGACGAGTGGGGCCCTTCACCTACCCAGCATGTGACCGGAGCCTGTGTTGTTGATGGGCACAGTGTCGGGGGCACCCAGGTCGGGGGGCAGGATGGGAGTGATGGAAGATTCCTTCCCACGAACCTCAGCTAACTGTATGTTCGCTCTCTGCCCACCACATTGCCCTTACCAGACTGCTTTTTCTTCTACTCAAAATGCCATTTGTGCTTGATGCTGCACTCTGGTGCAGTGGGCCTGGGGATTGTAAGAGCGGGTCCTGGCAAGGAAGTCCAGGTCAGAGCATTTGGGGTACTTTAAGGCAGCTGGGCCCAGAAGGCTATTCCTGGCCATTATGAGGGAGGAAGTTGAGGTCAGCCTACAGGGAGCTGCTGGTTCAGGAGAGTGTTAGTTGGCCTGCCTTTACTGCCAGGCGTGGTGTTGCACACCTGTAGTCCCAGTACTCAGGAGGCTGAGGCAGGAGGATCATCTTAAGTTGAAGGCCAGCCTAGGCTACACAGTGAGACCTGGTCTCAAAACACCATCCTTTTGTGGTTCTGAGTGTACCTCTGAAGACAGCCTTGGGGTGTTTTTTGTCACGGCATTCCTGTCCCCAGAAATTTGTGAACTCTAAAGAGCACTGTTGGGATTTGTTTCCTACACACAGGGTGAGCCCCAGGCTTAGCAACAAATGTGCCCTTCTCTCCTGGTGGTTATTTCTAGACATTAATGCATTTGCTCCTCACCATTCAAATGCTCCTCACCTTTTGCTCCTAACCCTGAGCACCCACCTTCAGTGAAAACAAGCTCCTCTGATCGGCAGCAGCATGGATGTGAGCTTGGGGTGCCAGGTCTCTGCCACCTCATGAGCCACACCGCAGGTTGTGTTCTCTGCCCTAGGTTGGGGCTGCTGTCCCGGCAGGGCCCCTGTGAACGGCACTCAGCAGCATTTCCTGGCACCCTGGGTGTGCATCCTGCATCCTGCTGTTTGGAAGCCCTGTGTTCACTCATCTAGCCTTGGTGGCCCCTGCCTCCCCGCCTGTCCCTGTGCAGTGTGTGGATGGGAGAGGCGGGTGGTGGTACCTGTAGTGACCTGGAGCCATCTCCCAAGCCTCTCTGTTTTCCTCCCCGTCACTCTGTAGACCCTCTATTTCTGTTCCTGTTCTGTTGCTGTTTCAACTCCTCTCGGACCCTTTCTGTGCTTCTTGAAAGGTACCTGGTCTCTTCTCCCTGTGTGGCGCCCTCCCCTCCTGCCGCACATTGTCCGCTTCCTCAGCAGGACAAGGCGGGACGTGCTCCTCTAGTTCAGGGCCAGGCGCTAATTCCCATCTCCAAAGCCCTGGCTCCCACCTGTCCCATGGACTCTGACTGCTGCCCGCATGAGCTCCTGGTGACACCCACCCTGAGGGCAAAGGAAGTGCTGTGTGCCTGTACTGAGTACCATACTCCTCCAGGACACAGCACCCAGCTCCCTACACTGTCTACCCACCTTGGGGAAGCCCTTCCAGGACTGAGGCCCAACACAGCCTCACAGGGCACTGGAGGACTGTTCTGTAATGGGAGGGCTCTCCAGCCCTTTTCGTAGGGGCCAGCTCCCTGGGTGCGGGGTGTTTTGCAGTAAACTAAGGAGGCCTGCAAGGCCTGTTAGGTCTCGGCCACTCAAGGCCATCTTGCTGGAGCTGCGTTTCCTCTCTTCTCCCTCCTTGGAGAGTTCTGTGTGGGCAATGGACAAACTGCTTTCAGAGGACGTGCCTGTCCGTGGGGAGGGTCAGCAGTCACAGCAGCGCTCACTGAGTGTGTTTCCCCAGGCTGAGACTGCTGCCAACCGGATCTGCAAGGTGCTGGCTGTCAACCAGGAGAATGAGCACCTGATGGAAGACTATGAACGACTGGCCAGCGATGTGAGTGTGCCCCTCTCCTGTCCCTGTGGCCTCAGTGGAGCTAGAAGATAAGGTCATCACTGAAGGTCTTGGAGACACTTGCAGGAAGAAAGCAGGACCTTCTAGAAAATCCACAAGGGTCTAGACCTTTCTAGAAGAAAGGAGTTTGACCAACTCAGGATGTGACCTTTAAAAGCAGAGGGTCAGACAGGTGATCACCATGCCAGAGAGAGAGAGCAATGCTACTCTGCTACAGCCATCATTTTTAACGCCAGGGCAAGGCAAAAGGTTATATTCTTAGCGTCCAGCCATTGTCAAGAAAGCGCCATTGACAGTATACTAAGATACATGCTATGGCCAGGCGTGGTGGTACACATCTGTCATTCCAGCTACTTGAGAGGCTGAGGCAGGAAGATCATAAGTTCACACTCAGCCTGAAAAAAATTAAATAGGGCCGGGGATTTATTCTCAGTGGTAGAATGGTAGAACACCCCTAGATTCAATCCTTAGTACCAAAAACAAAAACAAAAAACAAGCATACTATGCAGACATCTCAGGCCTTAGTTTTCTCACGATACTAGGATTAGTGTTTAGGAACCACTTCTCTGGGAATGTCTGTACTGAAAACTAACTGGCTTCACTCTCCTGGGATATTTTGCTGTCTAATCTATTTGCTTCTTTGAACCCTTGCTCACTTCATCAAAGACCAGAGTAGTTTATAAGAATACATGTTACTTTTTCCATTTTCTAATTTTTATGTTCCACGCCTTGTGTCCACATTGGCCACCCTTGAGTTTTGTGGGGACAGCATGGGCTCTTGCCCTGTGGCAGTTACATGGTCACTGAGCTAGGCAGTGCAGCTCTCAGCTGAGTTCGGTAAAACCAGCTGCACTGCAGTCGTGTGTAACTGTGGTTGGGAGCTTCTGAGGGGGCATTTGAGTTGATCCCACCCACTTAAATCTGAGAAAAGAAGATTTAAGAGCAAAGGCATAGATGGGAAATAGCCTGAGAGCGGCAAGTGGCTGGGGGGTGGGAGGGAGGACATGTTCCCAGTTACAGGCTATGGAATCCCTTAGGAATCATGAAGTTGGACTGGGGACTCCCCTAGAGATAGGGCCCTTTAAGGTCCAAAGACATGTTCAGTTACAGGCTATGGAATCCCTTAGGAATCATGAAGTTGGACTGGGGACTCCCCTAGAGATAGGGCCCTTTAAGGTCCAGATAGCCCCTGTGCCCATAAGCAGGGGTCAGCCCTGTTGGTGCTCTGTACACCCCTGCAAAGGTACCATGACCTCTTGTGGGCCCCCAGCTTCTGGAGTGGATCCGGCGCACCATCCCCTGGCTGGAAGACCGTGTGCCCCAAAGGACCATCCAGGAGATGCAGCAGAAGCTGGAGGACTTCCGTGACTATCGGCGTGTTCACAAGCCGCCCAAGGTGCAAGAGAAGTGCCAGCTGGAGATCAACTTCAACACATTGCAGACCAAGCTGCGCCTCAGCAACCGGCCGGCCTTCATGCCCTCTGAAGGCAGGATGGTCTCAGTGAGTGCAGGGGAGGGGGGCTCTGGAATAGCTTCAGGCTTTATCTCTTAATCAAAACACACAGCCCCTGGGCCAGGGATTTAGCTCAGTGTTTCTGCCACCTATCTCGAAAGCACAAGGTCCTCAGTTCAATTCCCGGTACCAAAATAAATAAATAAATAAATAATAATAATAATAAAATACACAGCCCTTGGTGTGGATGAGGTTGTGCATCGCACTGCCACATTTCCCCACTCACTCCCTAGGTTTTACACCCTGAGTTTTCCAGATTTCCCAAGAATCTGGACTGCCCTGCCTCCAGGACCAGCAAGTACTTGAGGCCCTTTATTGGGGAGGGGCAGTGCCCCCTGAACTGTCACCTTCAGCTCGCATAGCCTTATCTGTGGCAGTCTCCTATCATTCATCCACTGGTTCACAGATTCCCAGTTAATCTGAAAGATTGATGCAGTGTGTGTGGCCGGTCTAGACACAGCAGCAAAGTCGGATGGGATCCCCATGGTAGCCCTTCCTTCTCCCACCCTCGCAGGACATCAACAATGGCTGGCAGCACCTGGAGCAGGCCGAGAAGGGCTATGAAGAGTGGCTGTTGAATGAGATCCGAAGGCTGGAGCGGCTCGACCACCTGGCAGAGAAGTTCCGGCAGAAGGCTTCCATCCACGAGGCCTGGACCGACGGTATGGGCCTCCTGCTCCCTAGAATCTTTCGTGGCTCTCAGACACGTTCATGCACCTGTGCACACATGCACGCACAGTACCTCTACTGTGTAGGCTCTATTTATCGGTCCTTTTCCTGTGTGTCAGAAGTGCTGTTTTAGGCTTTATCCAGCCCCAGGAAACAAAGCACACTTGTTGCCATATCCTCCTTAGCGCCCAGTCTCCTCGGGCCTCAGTGGTTACTCACAGAGGGCAGCTATCTGGGTCATCAAAGATCAGTCGTCCTGGAACACAGCCAAGCCCCATCCTGCCCCCTTACCCCCAGCACGGCGTTTAGTCTGCCTCCCCATCCCACACCCTTGTGGCTGTGGGCTTCACATTGAGAAGCCCATGCTGGATGGGTTTGTGTTCCCCAGCTTATTAAAGGCAAGGCCAGGCCAGAGAGCTGCCTCCTGCCTCCACTGCCCGACCCACAGGCTGCTCGGTGACTGCCAGACACCCTGCGAGCTTCTTCTCACTTCCTGCCAAGCCCACAGCTTCCTTCCTGGGGCCCTGGCTGCCACAGGATGGCTTCTTCTAAAAGGACAGTGTCACCTCCTGGTTCTCAGCGGCTAAGCAGCTGCCTTTCCCTTTGCCTCAGGATGTAGAATTCTATCACATCCCTGGCTCTCTGTTGAGACCCACGCCATGGCTGAGATTCCACATCCCAGGAGTCTAAAAGCCCTTAGGAAACTGCCAGCGCCTGGGAAAGCAGAAGAGCTGGGAGTGTGGTGCATTGGAGGCTCTGGGTTCAATCTCCAGCACCACTAAGAAGTCCCCTGGGGCCAGGGATTTATCTCAGTGGTGCCACTGCCTGCCTTGCAAGCACAGGGTCCTGAGTCTGATTCCCAGTACCAAAAAGAAAAAGAAGTCCCCACAGGACTCTGCTTGTGACTGCCGCCTTCCCAGTTGTTCCTTGGCCCTTCTGCTTCTGCTGCCCAGCTGAGTCACACTTCCTTGCCTGCTCCGTGTGATTTCTCATCTTGCACCCTCAGCTCCCTGTGAGATCCTCACTGAACCTCCCTCCGGGTACCAGCTGTGTGAGCAGGCAGCCCCAGCTCTGGCAGCTCTGGCCGGTTGCTGAGACGCCCCTCATAGGCACCCATGAGCAAAAGCCACAGGCCCAGGCTCCTCTCACTCTGTGTTCCTGGCTGTGGCATAACTCTTGTCCTCCTCGGGTTAGCTCAGCCCCCTTGTTCTCCAGCAGCCTCTGCCAGACCCAGAGAACAACCCTAATCCCTTCCTGACAGGGATAGAAGGCAGAGAGAACGACGGTGAGGTGGGGGAGCAGGCCCCTCCTGTGACTCCCAGAGCCGGTACCTATGCAGGTATTGGCCGGGATGCCATTTTGTGGGAAAGCAGGGTTGCTGTTTAGTTCATTTGTTCATTCATTCAACAGACATCTCAAGCCACCTCCCTGTGCACAGGATTCCATTATCTGAGGCCCCTCCGTGGGGAATCCCTACGGCCAGCAGGTTTCCACATTGCTCTTGTCAGAGGTCCCCTGGGTGATAGGGATTTTTTAGCACCTGTGTCCCACACTCAGACTGAGATGGCTCCTGTGCTGCACCTGGGCCCTCCATTGTGTCTGGCATCATCCCTGTGGCTTCCCCTCCGCAGAAGCCCTTTATCATCCACCTAGGGCTCCAGAAGGCCCTGGGAAGATGGATACTGAGGTCAGGGGAGCGAGTGTGAGTTCTAGGACTGCCTGTGGAGCAGCCCTCTCCTGGGGGCCTTTAGAAGGCAGCTCACCTGGTTCAGCAGCCTCCCCTTAACCTTGCTCCACCTTGCCTGGCTGGGACCCACCTGCAACCCCCTGCAGGCACTTTGGCATCCAGCCCTGACCCTTCATAGCCCAGATCCACCCCCACCTCCCTTGCAGGTGGCCCACTCTCCTTCCCTAGACCTGACTCCTCTGAACTGCCAATTACACAGACCTAAGGACAGACCAGCCTCAAGGCTCCTTGGCCCTATTAAGATCCAGTTAGGGCTGCCTTCTCAGCCCCAAGTGGGGGCTTCAGGGATGGCTTGGGCCACCCTCTGTGCCCACACCCTGCAGGGGTGAGGGTTCATGTGAATGCTTCCCAGGGGGACTGAGATTGTTCAGGGACAAAAACATACCAGCAAGCCCTTCCCTTCCTTCTTGACCTGCTTCCTGATTCCTCTCAGGCACCCTGGCCAGCTCCTGCCAAAACTGCTGAGCAAGAGTACTAACCTGCTGCTTCTAGTTCTCACACTTGGGAAAAAGCAGTTTGGAGTTGCAAGCTTGCTTTCATGGCTAAGCCTCCTGCCCCAGAGCAGGGCCAGTGGTCAGTCTCCTGGGCAGCCTACCTCTTGCCTCCAGTGCCAGGCCTTGTTCTGGCCTGGGGGTGGTTACAAGGCAGGTGAGACAGGGTTGCTGAGTTGAGGACAGCTCTGGTTGGCTCCATGCCTGCCATTCTTGAACATCACCTCCCTGAAACAGAATAGCCATGCAGGGCCATGCGGGTGCTGCCGTCAGCCCATCTTGGAGGTGGAGGGTCAGACCCAGGGCTCCTGGTCACTGCACTGGGTGGACATTTGTTTGTCTGGGTCTCTGGGGCAGAGCTGAGGGGATCCCTGAGCTGTCACTCCAGGGGAGTTTGAGGCAGTGCACCTGAAAGGGCCCCTGTAGGAACTGACCACCTTTCCGGGCTAGTATTTTCCCTTCAGTCCCTTAACTTGCTTGTGGGGCTAGCTTGAGCTTTTGTTCTGGGGTGTATAATTAGCTAGGCTCCAGGACTAACAGCAGTGTTCCTCCCTGCCTTCAAAGGGCCGAATGGTGGGCCCCACCCTTTTGCAGAGAAAGCCTTGGGACAGTTGGTGATGGCAGAGGTGTGATAGGACTGCCACGTGGGAACTTAGTTTTGAAGAGCCAGGAGAAGACAGGCATAGGGCCAGGCCCCTGGAAGAACCCACTCTCCATGCTGCCCCATCTAACCTGCCCTCCTGGGGCATGGCTGCAAGTCCAGGGTCTTTGTGACTCACGGAGCTCCATGAGTGTCTAGCTTTCAGGCCATAGTGCAACCACCTGGGTCTTACAGTCTCTTACCAGTAAAGCGCACTAAGTTTAAAACATGTGGGCTGAGTTGAGATATTTGTCTCTGATCCACAAACTCCAAAGTGCTTCCTAGGTCTGTCTAGCACGTAGTGGAACCTAGAGATCCATCCGTAGACGATAAGATTCTGGAAGTTTTTGGCTATCTTGGCACTATCCTCAGCAAGGAAAAATATGGAGTTTGCATGCATCTTGCCTCCTCCTGATTGGACACACACACACACACACACACACACCTCCATTCCTGTCCCATAGCCACTCTGCTAATGTCCGTGTGCCTCTCTGCCCCCACCACAGGAAAGGAAGCCATGCTGAAACACCGAGACTATGAAACAGCCACCCTGTCCGATATCAAGGCTCTTATCCGAAAGCATGAGGCCTTCGAGAGTGACCTGGCTGCACATCAGGACCGCGTGGAACAGATTGCAGCAATTGCCCAGGAGCTTAAGTACGTGTGGACCTGGGCGACCCATCCAGTGCCCGCTCCAATACCCTGTCCACTGTGGTTGAGCCTGCCTGGAGGCCAAGAGTGAGGTCTCCAGACCTTGCAGATACTGGGAAGCCAGGAGGTCTTATGGGATGAGGCCTTCAGCCCAGCCTGTCTCAGCCTGGGATGAGGAAAATAAGGGACCTAGACTTTCCAGCAGAGGGAAGTCTCTGGCTGCTTGTCCAAGACCTCAGGTTTTAGGGGTTCCTGGGGCCCCACTTCCCCTGCTGCTGTACCATGTAGGCCCCTGGCCCTGATGGGGCCGTCTACCCTTCCCTGCTCCCAGCCACTCCCTGAGGGAACAAGGCCTCACAGTGAGCCCATTGTTGCACTCCGCCCCTTCCTTCTTGCTCAGAATACACTTATTGTAAGGGCTTCCAAGCAGCCGGGTCCTTCCCCTCCCTTCCCTACCCCAGTCAGATAAACTTGTGCATACAATTAGTACACTGAGCCTCTGGAGCAAGTGAATGAGACCTTATTCCAACAGTGCAGCCGTCAGCAGCAGGGAGGGCCCAGGGAGTGGGAGGCCTAGGCCATTACTTCATGGAAAATCCACAGGCCCTGGAGGGGCAGTAGGGATCCCAAAATAGTCATCTGCTCAAAAATAGACTCCTTGGCTGGAACTGCCCTTTACCCAGATGCCCCCACCCCACCACAGTCACCCGCAAAACTCTGCTGTTCCTGCAAGGGTGGTGCCCAGGTCTGATGCCAGGGGAGCCCTGGGTGGAGGGGCTGGTTTCCTCCCTGGTCCTCCTTCCCCACTGCCTAGCTGCTTTAGGGTCCATATTTGCTTAATAGAGCCAGAGGACGGTGGGGGGTCCTGTATGTGCAGACAAATAAGAACAAGGCCACAAGTGCAGGGCCACAGCGGGTGGAAGCTCGTGGGGAAAAGACCTGAAGTGGATGCTGGGCCAGCCTGCTTCACACACTGCGTACCAGCCAGGAGCCCTGAGAGTAGAGAGGGAGGGCGGCTTGGGTGCTGCCCTCTCTCCCAAGGGTGTCAGCGAGGCCTAGGAACTGTCTAGGATGAGCCTGGGACCATCCACTGAGTGTTGATTAATGGTGTGACAGGGAACGTTCACAGTGCTCAGAGCACTGCATACGCCAGCTCATTTAATCTTTTTTTTTTTTTTTTTTTTTGGAGAGAGAGAGGGTCTCACTATGTAGTTGAGACTGACCTGGAACTCACTATGCTGCCCAGGCTGGTCTCAAACTCACAGGATCCTCCCGCCTTAGCCCCCCGAGTGCTGGGATTACAGGCGTGCACCACCACGCCTCGCTTCATTTAATCTTTACAGCAGCCAGAGTAGTCACAGGAGGCAGAGGCACTGGGAGACCATGGTCCTCACCCTATTGGGGAGCGGTGGAGACAGGATTGATACCAGGGAGCGTGGCCTTGCACTCTCCCCCAGCCCTCGCCTGTTCTCCAGCCACTGTGTCCCGCCTGCCCAGCTGTGGGCAGCTCATCTTGTCCTCCCCAGAGTTGTTCCTCGCCAAGTTCCTAAGGTGCCTGCTTGGACCCCAGCAGGCAGAGGTCCTGAGGCTGAGGGTAGGTGGCAGTAGAGGAGCAGGGAGCGTTGTAGGATCAGGGTAGCAATAGCTGTCAGCCCAGTGTCTCGCTACCGCAGTTACTCAAATAATAGTCCTGTGCAGCAGTCTCTCCCTCTCTGCAGGGTCACAGGCCTAGGCACAGGCACACTAGGACAGTAGCAACATTAATAAGAAATAGTACAATTACAATAGCATACTCTTAGGAAAGTTAATAGGAATGAGGTCTTCATCTTGAAAGAGTCAAGACAAATATTTTTGGACCACAGGTAACTGAAACTGGAAAACCAAACCCCTAAAGGGAGGGGCAACAACTATGAATTTATTCACTTATTAAGGTCAACTTACTTTTTTTCTTAAGTAACAATTAGTGGCTTAGAATGAGATGACAAGGTAGTTATATGTGTTGTCTTAATGCCACAGTGAAGTAAACTAAACTCTTAATAGCTGTCGCTGCTTTTACCTGCTAGGTCCCAGAGTCTGCTCTGAGCACTTCACAGGCATTAATTAATTGGATCTCTGCAATAACTTTCTTCTCATTTCCCACATGGGAAAATTGAGGTATCTGGAGAAGGGAATGTACTTGGCCTGGGTCAAAAAAGTAAAAAATCCTAGAGCTACATTCCCCGTCTTGGGAGTTTGGTGCACTATTACAGCTTCTACACTGCTATATGTCCTTTAAAACCAGAGGGCAGCCTGGACCCCAGGCCCCACTTTGGGTCAGTAAACCACAGCAGGGAGAGCTGGGTGAGCAGTAGGAGGTTCCTGCCCTGCACCCATTCCTCTTGCCCCTGCCACGGTCCAGAGCAGAGATGTGGTCTGTTACTGCCATCGTACTGTGTGGCCTCTACCACGGGCAGAAGGACCAAGCACAGCCCTGGGTCTCACACTGCCTTCCCACAGTGAGCTGGATTACTACGACTCTCACAATGTCAACACCCGGTGCCAGAAGATTTGTGACCAGTGGGACGCCCTGGGCAACCTGACCCACAGTCGCAGGGAAGCCCTGGAGGTGAGGAGCAGGCCTTGTCACCCACTGAGCCCTGGTTCCCCGTTGCCCTTGGAACGGTGGGCAGGGTGAATGGTACCTACATCCATGAGCTCCTGGCTACCCAGGGGGCACAACCTGTGGCCTCCCTAAATCCTCCCACCTCGCCAGCTGACCTGCCTGCCTTTTGCTGTCCCGCCCTTCTCCAAACCCCAGAAAACAGAGAAGCAGTTGGAGACCATCGACCAGCTACACCTGGAGTATGCCAAGCGGGCCGCCCCTTTCAACAACTGGATGGAGAGCGCCATGGAGGACCTGCAGGACATGTTCATCGTGCACACCATCGAGGAGATCGAGGTCCGCCCTGCCCCATGGCGTCCCCCTGGGTGACCCCTGGAGGGCAGGCTGCCCCTCACTCCTGCTCATTCCCCAGGGCCTGATCTCCGCGCATGACCAGTTCAAGTCGACACTGCCAGATGCTGACAGGGAGCGCGAGGCCATCCTGGCCATCCATAAAGAGGCCCAGAGGATCGCTGAGAGCAACCATATCAAGCTGTCAGGCAGCAACCCCTACACCACCGTCACCCCCCAGATCATCAACTCCAAGTGGGAGAAGGTGGGCCGGGGCCCCTCAGGAAGGCTGGGACCCTGCGGCCTTGTGTGGGCACCACCCCTCACATTTCTGCCGCGGGCCCTCAGGTGCAGCAGCTGGTGCCAAAACGGGACCATGCACTCATGGAGGAGCAGAGCAAGCAGCAGTCCAACGAGCATCTCCGCCGCCAGTTCGCCAGCCAGGCCAACGTGGTGGGGCCCTGGATCCAGACCAAGATGGAGGTGAGGGTGGGCGCCTCACGGCTGAGCCCTAGCAGACTGCCAAGGGCCAGCAGGATTACACGGATGAAAATGGCTGTGCCATCCGAGAAACCTGGCCTAAGGGTCAGATAGACATGGGCTCCAGCCTCCCCTCTGTCTGGTGGTCTTGAGCCTCTGATCCTCAGGTCTCAGCTCTCAGATGGGGAGAAGACAGTTACCTCATTTTGCGGGCCCCATCTGAGTGCCTAAACTCCTAGCTCAGAAGCCACGGGAGGGTTTGAAACACTGCTGGTAGCAGCTCTGGCTGCCACCTACTGAGCGCTCACTATGCACCAAGCAGCCTGCGAGAGCCAGAGGTGCAGTGTGGCTGCAAGCGTGTGTAGCTGGTAGGAGCCTGCCCGTGGCCGGGAATCATGGCTTCTGAATCCAACCAGGCCTGTGTTCCGATCCCAGCTCTGCCTCTAATAGTGAAACTCGTCTTTGAGCCTCGTTTTTTCTGTCTGCAGTCAGGGCCTGGGTCTCTTAGGAGGTCAAGGGCACGGTGAAGTTAGGTCTGTGAAGTGCACGGCACGTCCCCCATCTCAGCTGCTTTGGAGGGACAGTCAGGGCAGCAGGCCGTGGACAAGGCCTCACCTGGCCCTGGCCCCACCTCTCCGCAGGAGATCGGCCGCATCTCCATCGAGATGAATGGGACGCTGGAGGACCAGCTGAATCACTTGAAGCAGTACGAGCGCAGCATCGTGGACTACAAGCCCAACCTGGACCTGCTGGAGCAGCAGCACCAGCTCATCCAGGAGGCTCTCATCTTCGACAACAAGCACACCAACTACACCATGGAGGTGCGCACCCGGCCCCCGCTGCGCCCTGCATCCCCATTCTAAATGAGTTTGCTGGGCAACCGTTTGCTCAGTCACCTCTGCTTGTACTGTTTAAAAGATTAGAAAGGGGGCTGGGGATTTAGCTCAGTGGTGCTGCACCTGCCTTGCAAGCTCGAGGTCCTGAGTTTGATCCCCAGCACCCAAAAAAAAAAATTCTTGGAAAGGCTAGGCCAGACTGCTGACCTGTCTTTAAAGCCGGTTTCCTAGCTGTGCTCCGCATCACCATGACAGTTGTGTCTCTGGACACAGTTCCCTGGGGACCTGGGAGGAGTTACCTTCACCACCCCTACTCTTGCCTGACGAACCTTGCTTGAGGCCCAGGTCCTGTGCTGGGGCAGCGCAACAGCCAGGCCAGGTTAATATGTCAGGGATTTCAGAAGCTTGAAATGCACTCTGGGGAGAGCATCACACCATGTAGCTCATCGAAGCCACAAACTAGCATGGAATTTTGTGTCCTCCCCTTCACCCCAGCCTATCTTTGAACACCAGTCACAAGCTCTAAAATGTTGCCATGTGGGTCCTGGCACATATGTCTAGTGTCCTTGCCCTTGTGCTGTGTCCCCTGGGAGTGAATGCACCCTGCCAGTTCGCAGAGCAGCAGGGAGGCGCCTCAGCCCCATGTCCCTCTGTGCAGAGGAGGTGTAGAGGAGAGCATGGGGTGGGGGAAGAGCCCGGGCGGACCTGACCCAGCGAGCACCACACTCAGGACAGCCGCCGGCACACGGTCACACCCCCTCCCCCGCAGCACATCCGCGTGGGCTGGGAGCAGCTGCTCACCACCATCGCCCGCACCATCAATGAGATCGAGAACCAGATCCTCACCCGAGACGCCAAGGGCATCAGTCAGGAGCAGATGCAAGAGTTCCGGGCCTCCTTCAACCACTTCGACAAGGTGAGCAACTTCCTCACCTGGAGCGCCTTCTCTCCCCATTGTCACTGTCCTCTTTTGCCCTCCTGTCTTTGCGTCTGTTGTTCATTCACAGCAGTCAACTTAGCATCAGCCACCGCAGTGGGCAGGGTCCCAGCACTCTGGGGATGTCGGGTATGAGGAAAGGTGGGGTGGGGAGGTCTCCAAGCTGCTATCGGGCTGTGCCCACGACAGCCTGCCGCTGAGCCCCCGGAACGGTGAAGTTCCAGCACACTCCGATCTGGGTCTGGCCTGGGAACCTGGCCCCACACAGTGTTGTTGAGATTCACGTTTGGTGTGGCAGCCCCTTTAGAGGGGCCTGACGTGGGAGCATAACTCCATTCCCACATGGCCTGGCTGGGCCCACTTTCTCTGCATGGCAGAAACAAGTGCAGTTTCTGCCCTGCACCAGCAGGTGGCCCCCTGATGCTCTCCCCCCCCCCTTGTACAAATCCTGAAGGACAAGAGAACTCTCTTACCTTCTGCTCTGGCCCAAAAGTCCTTGGGGACGCCCCCAGGTGGAGGCCGGGTGAGGGCCTCCTGACCCTCCCATCCCTGGCCATCACCTCGTCTGTGTCACCTCTAACTCTGTGTTTCCCTCCCCCATGTGTCCCCCACCCCTGCCCTCTGCATGTGGCCCTGGCCCCTCTCCCGCCTCTCTTCGGCCTGGTCTCCACACCTCCCCCTGCGCACCTGCCTTCGATGGCCCGGCAGGATCATGGCGGGGCCCTGGGGCCCGAGGAGTTCAAGGCCTGCCTCATCAGCCTGGGCTATGATGTGGAGAACGACCGGCAGGTATGCGCACCCCAGGCCCCAGCGGACTGTGGCATTAACTGCTCTTCTTTCTCTCTCCTTCTCTCTCTCCCCTCCCTCTGCCATCCCACCCCCTGCCATCGTGTGTGCCATCTCACTGGCTCTCTTGCCTCCCTCGTGTCTCGGACACCTTCCCCTTACCTGGTCTCTCGGGGCCTCCTGTTTCCCTGCTCCTGCCACTGTCCTGTCTACCCGCTGTGCACTTGGGGCGGCCCCTCTTGCCTACTCTGGGCCTGGTCTCCTCTGCTATGCCTGCGTCCTGGGAGCAGAAGCAGACAGGCAGCATGGACTCCGATGACTTCAGGGCTCTGCTTATCTCCACAGGATACAGCCTGGTATGCAGCCTCTGCCTCCCTTGCCACTGCTCCTCCTCCTCTTCCCGCCTCCTCACCACCTCCAGAGCTTCCATGTCCTCGGGGACACTCCCCCGCCAGAGCAGCCTGGCCCTGCCTGCTGCGGGCGCTGCACCTGCGGGCCGGGGTCCCTCCGATGACTTCCTGAGTCCCCTCTGCCCAAGAAGCCTCCAGGGAGAGGGGGCAGTCCTCCTGCTCTCTCCCCTTTTCTTTCGCTTTCTCTCTTTCTTTCTTCCCCATCCTCCAGAGCTAATTTGTAAGCCTGGGACAGGGACAGTACACAGACCCCAGCTCCCCACTTCCCAAGACCATGGGAGGGGAGGATACAGGGACGGCTCCACACCAGGGCCTGGTAGTTGGCAGTGCAGGCTTTACCTGGGCTCACGGTGCAGCCCGCTCTCCTGGCTGTTCCCCTAACGGACTGAATCCACCAGTCCTCACCTGGCTGCCCCTCGCCCACTAAGAGCTGGCTGTCCCTGCACCCACCCCCTCACAGGGCGACGCTGAGTTCAACCGCATCATGAGCGTGGTTGACCCCAACCACAGTGGCCTCGTGACCTTCCAAGCCTTCATTGACTTCATGTCGAGGGAGACCACTGACACAGACACTGCCGACCAGGTCATTGCCTCCTTCAAGGTGCTGGCAGGGGACAAGGTAAGTGAGACACCCCTTGGAGGCACCAGAGTGCGGGAGCTCTCAGCCATGAGGCTGTGAGGGGCTGAGGTGGGGATGGCTGAGTCCTGCCCTGCTTCCCCCAGAACTTCATCACAGCTGAGGAGCTTCGGAGAGAGCTGCCTCCTGACCAGGCCGAGTATTGCATTGCCCGCATGGCACCCTACCAGGGCCCTGACGCTGTGCCCGGCGCCCTGGACTACAAGTCCTTTTCCACGGCCCTCTACGGCGAGAGCGACCTGTGAGGCCCGCAGTGACCGGACCACACCCTCCCTGCGGCCTCCCGGAGGGGCCTGGGGCCTCCCCATTCCCCTGATTCTGTATCTATGCAAAGCACTCTCTGTCGGCCCTCTGGGGG
>NW_022900931.1:58454390-58459472 GCF_012274545.1 Fukomys damarensis
CTCTCTTGTTGGTTGGCCAGGAGGTCCCCCCATGAGGTAGGGGAAGGGAGACTTGGGGTCAGTGCCTCTCTGGTCTGGTAAATATATATGATGTGTTACTGTGGTTTTGTTTTTTTGTTTTGTTTTGTTTTTTTCACCTATGTGGAGGACACAGCAGATCCCATAGTAAAGTAGGTTCCCCTCTGTGTCCTGGGGATGCCCTTCTACACCCAGGTCCTTCCCTTTGCCCTTGAGGTCCCTTCCAGGCCTCCCACATCTGGGCCAAAGCCCCATGTGCCTTGTCCAGGAACTGCCCTGCCCTACAGAGGGTCCAGCAGAGGGCGCAGCAGCTACCCACTGGACCAACCCACTCCTTCCCCTGCCTCCCCAGCTGCATCTGTGATTGCCAGGAGCTGAGGTGCTCACCCAGCACCCCCTCAGCACCACAGAGGGGCCGGGCAGGCCACTTGGGCCCTTGCCCCAGCCCACCCTGGCCTTGCTTTGTCTCAACTTGCCGTCTCAGATTTTCTAAGGACCAAAACAAAACAACAAAAATACAAAAAAAACAACAAAAACAAAAAAAAATACTCAAAAAAAAACTCAAAAGAAAAAAATCTATAAAAAGTTTCAGAGGATTACTATTTACTTTATTAACTTACGGATTTATTATATAAATATATATTCACCTAGCAACGTATCTTTGCCGCCTCTTTTGCTCTCATAATGAAAACATAGCTAATTTGCTGCCCTCCTGGCCCCTTCCAGATTGTCCTCCTCGTGTGCGGCGGGCAGGGGTCTCCGGGGACCTCCTGAGGTGGCGGTGGGCTGCTGGCCTGGCTGCCTGGTAGTTGATGGTTCTGCCTCTCCCCTCCCCCTTGAGTTTATTCTGATTTTTTTTTTCTTGGTTTCTGGATAAACCACCCTTCTGGGGACAGGATAATAAAACATAATATTTTTAAGAAGGAGCCCTACAGTGTCCTCTCTTTCTCTGTGCTCTGTTCTCTACCGCTCAGGAGAGCATGTGAGCCCACAGACCCCATTCCCATCCGTGGGCCCCCTGGGTCTAAAGGGGAGCAGGGACGAACACGGGCCAGCAGGCTGCACAGGAAGTGCCAGTGCTGACCCGGTGCGGGTGCGGAGAGCTGAGCACAGAGAGGCGGCCTGGTCAGTGGGGCAGCAGGCACTGACCTGATGCTCTAGGAGAAGGTGGCCACCTCTGCCCACTGCGTGAGAGAAGGAAGAGGCAGGCTTGAGGCTGGGTCCCTGAACGGTGCTAGAGCCTCCCTGTCCCTCTGGCCCAACTCACCTGCTTGTGGGTCAGGCAGACGACCCCCTCACCCCCATGCAGGTGCTGGCTGCAGTGGCCTGCGCAGAGAGGGACAGTGAGCACCCACCACCCCATCTCCCAGGCGAGGGAGACGTAGCCCTGTGCCCACCGAGCAGGGGCTGGCACTCACGGAAGATGCAGGTGAGCTGGGCCGCACAGGACACGAAGCGCTCAAAGTCCACACGCAGCCGGCTGTCCCGATAGCGGCTGGTGAGTGCCTGGGTCAGCTGGTTGTTCAGGTGGAAGCCTAGGGGAAGCTCCCATGAGCCCCACTTCCAGGGCACCCCATCCATGAGGCCCAGGTCACTCCCTTCGTGTCAAGTGGGGACTGTGACAGCCTTGGCCCGCAGGGGTGTGAACATGGAGGGCTTGTGTGGCACCTGGCACCTAAGGACTCACTTGGGCCCTAGAAATACCCGCTGGTGGCAGTCAGATATGTAGTCACTCCTTTGTGCTCCGCATCAGTTTTTCTGTGTGTGTGTGACTAGGAATTGAACCTAGGCCTTCAGGATGAGCTACATCCCCACCCCTCATTTTCTGTTTTGAGATAGGTTCTCAAGTCACTGAGTTGCCCAGCTGAGCTTCAACTTGTGATACTCCTGCCTCGGCCTCCCAGAGTGCTGAGATTCCAGGTGTGCGCTCTCATGCCCGGCTTCCTCGATCTCTGCTGAGAGTCCTCACCATAACTCCCGGTCTTCTACTCTGATGCCACCTCCCCGACTTAGGCTCAGCCGGCCTACACATCCCTGGGCACCTGCCCGCCCCCACATTCGTGGCCCTCTGTCTCTGGATCCCAGTCACCCTGCCTCTGGTCCCCACACCTCTACTGCACACAGCAGATGGCGCTCAGGCTGGAGGACCCCACTAGATGGGGACCTGGTGTGAAGCACTTCTCTCCGGGGCTGGTCCTCGGGCTGCCTTAGGGTTTTGTGCTTCCACACCCAGGGGACAGGCTGGCTCTCCCTCCTCTGCAATGGAAGCTGTTGCCGCCTCCTTTTTTGTTTCTTTGTGGTGGTGCTTGGGGTTGTACCAGAACTTTCCCACTGAGCTACATCCCCAGCCATTTATTTTGATAAAAGTGTTTACTGAGGTGCCCAAGCTGTGCTCTTGGTCCTCCTGCCTCAGCCTCCCAGAGTGCTGGGATTACACCAGCTTCAATGCCTTCCTTTGGGGCATTGTGGTGGTGGGGGGGGACGATGACAAAAAGGCTGCCTTTCCTGCACCAGTGCCTATGCAGTGTCACCCCACAGGTTCCCCAGGCCACCCTCACACAGTGATGCAGGCCCACTGAGAGGTAGTCCTGTGCCAGCAGGAAGTCAGCAGAGGGAGGATTCCAACCCAAGCTCACCAGATCTAGGACATTGCACCACACTGTCTGGGAAGCTGGTACCCAGTGTTGCCTTCCAGGGACCCCTCACAGTCCACACCAAGAGGATCCCACCCTGGCCCCACTGGGAAAAGGCCTTGTGAATGGCCGCATCTGGGCAGGCAGACAGGACTCGGGGAGATCAGGCCACCCCCAAACACCCCAAGGGCCCCATCCATACCTGCGGCATTCAGGGCCAGCCGCAGCTCATAGGAATTCATGGTCCCAGAGGTGTCCTCATCAAACTTGTCAAATGTGTCCTGGACAGAGAGGAGTAGGTCAGTTGGATTGCAGCCCTGAGGGCCCCGTTGTCCTGTGTACCCTGAAGAAGCTAAGGGGGACCTCAGAGGCCACAGCCAGCTCCCACCTCGGCACCCTTCTACCTATCTGCCCTGGGGCAGCAGCCTAGCCACCCTGTACCTCTCCTCTGGAGGGGGGGGCGCACACAGGCTTGAGGAGCAATTTCAGTCTGCCCAGAGCCTAGGGAGGGCTCTCCAAGCACTGGTTCCCAAGAGTTAGCAGTACAGAGAAGCCCTAGGCCATCTCCTCCTCTCAGGGATTGGGCCACCCACGAGTAGCCAAGCAGAGGTCCCTTGGAGGGGAGGGGACCTACCTGGGGCCCCCCAGCCTGAATGGGGCTGAGCGGGAGCCTAGAGTCCAACCCAAGACCAGAAGCTGTGCTCTCCATCCCTACAGGGACCACAGGGGCAAACAGGGCAGGGACATCCCAGCCAGGTCACTCCAAGTCTGCACAGGGTGGCTCAGTCCCTTGCTCCTGGGGGCCCTGGTGGCCCACAGGATGACCAGAAGGAGTCAACCCTACCCAGCCTCTACCTTACCTGCCAAATCAGGAGGTGGCCCCAGAGCTGCCGGAAGTGTTCCAGGGCCAGGCTTTGCCCATTCTGTGAGGGGGGTTATCTAGATAAGGCCCATGTCCCAGGAGGAACCTCCCCATGCCCGGTTCCCAGGCACTGTACCCCGAAACACTGCAACAGCTGCTCACAGGTCCTGAGCCCGATCTCCCCAGGGTTCCTAGTGTGGGCCCTGGATGTGGCTGCAAGGGGGGAAAAAAAGGCAGTGCCTGCATGTGGGCTCCTTGGCAAGGTGGACACACCCCGACTTGGCCTTTTACAGAAACAGGCACAGAAAGCCTTTGCTGCTGAGCTAGCAGAGCTGGGATATAAGTCCAGGGGGGAGTTCCCAGTCTGCATCACAGAGGAAGAGGAGTTCACGGGTGGCTGCGGCCCTGCCCAGCCATAGGGACCACCATGGGCCACAGGCGAGTTGAGCACCTATGGCCCCACCCTTGGCAGCTTTGCAAATTAACACAAGGGCTCTGTGGGGGTCCGGCTGTGATCACAAGAACCTCTGGCTCCAGGGCAAGGCTCACCCCAACTCACCTGGCTCCAGGGCAATACTTAGCAAGGTCTGGAGTTGATAGGCATTGAGTTCTTCCTCCTAGGCAGGGAAAGACACACTGGTGAGGCCATTCTCTCATGCAGCCAGTCAACAAACTGCTTGCTCTGGGCCAGGTGTGCTGGACAGTGCTGGGGATCGACTGCCCAAGAGCCCCAGACCTGTCCTCAGCGTTCAGAGTTGGGGAGACAGACCTGCCCCAGAGTGGCTAGGGCAACAAGGAGGAGAGGTGCCACAGTGGGCAAATAGGGACAGAGGGGCATGTGGGGAAGATGAGGCCTGAGGCTGGCGGTGTGAGGGAAGGAAGCCGTCCAGGCCCCTATGCAGATGCGGACCAAGGCCTCCAGGCGGAGGAGAGCTCTGCCCATTTCCAGAAAAGAAGCTCAACGGAAGGAGGGAAGGAAAAGCAAATTGAGAGCTCAGGGCCAGGGAGGGGAACCCCGCCGGGCCCCCCTCACCTCCCCAGCCAGCTCCAGAAACAGCTGCACCAACTCCAGCTCCAGGGGCTTGGCGGGGACCTACAGGGAGGAGGGGTTCAGTCCAGACCCCAGCCCTCCCCTCCCACGTCGTTCCCCTCCCAGCCGCACCATGAGGGTCTCCAGGTCAGCGCTGATCACATCATCGATCTCCCTGCAAAATGAGACGGGAGATGGGGTGCTGGTCACCCCACGGCTGGGCTGTGGGGCAGAAGGGGGTCTTAGTGGAAGAATCGGGCGGGGTCTCTGGTCCTTGGCCTCCTGCACTGGGAAGGGGGGTTCAGGGTTCCGGGGTTGGGGGTCCTGAGGTGTGACTAGGTGTCGGGGCAGGGCTAGGGGGTCTCGGGACAAGGCTGGGTGTCGGGGTCCGGGGCTCACACTGCGGTGTGGCTGCGCTCAGAGAAAATGCGCAGAGTGAAGTCAGCCTCATCGCCAACGTGGGAGGCACTGGGCACCACGAGGTAGTGGCCGGGGCGCAGGCGGCAGCGGCGACTCACGTCGCGGCGAGCGCAGAAGAC
>NW_022900931.1:58459668-58460537 GCF_012274545.1 Fukomys damarensis
CTGAGACCCACCTCCTCCGGAATCTGTAAGGAGCGGGGGGCGGGGTCAGGGCGGGAGGAGGAGCCACCGCTCTGCCCACTCCCGCCCCTCCACGCCTCTCAGAGCCTCCCTCGTCCTCTCCCTCTAGACCTGCATTCTGCATGGAGTCTCCGGCCCCAGTGTCTACCAGAACCCCTCCGACCCTTCCCAGCCCTCCCCTTTGACCCTCCCCAGCTTTTTTAGCGGGTAGGGGCTCTGAAGACTGAACGCGAACCGAGAGCCTTTGTACTGAACTATATCTCCAGGCCTTTTTTTTTTTTTGGTACTGGGGATTGACCTTGCACTTTCGAGACAAACGGCGGAACCACTGAGCCAAATCCCCGGCCCCACATTTTTATTTTTTGAGACAACGTCTCGCTAAATTGCCCAGGCTGTGCTCGAATTTGATCGAGTGCTGGGATGACAGGCCTGTGCCACCAAACCAGTCTCTTGGACTTCCTTGGTCCTCAGCGCCCCTCTGGGCCCCTCAGCCTGCCTGGGTCCTCCCGGATTCCCGGATTCCCGGCTCAGGGTCCCCTCCTCACCCCCACAGCCCTGCCCCTCCAGGCCTCACCTGGAACACGTGGAAGCCCACTGTGAGGTAAGTGAGGCCCTTGGCCCTCAGACACCGCTGGTTGCGCTGAATGAGTGACAAGAGCACTGTGCACTTGGGGGTACGGCCCCCTCTTGCAGGGCCCCTCGCCCCTGCTGCCCCCCAGCCTCCCCAAGGCCCCTCTTCGTCGTCATCATCATCCTCCTCATCAGGCTCCAGCAGTGTCAGCCGGAACTGGGGATTGGTCCAGAAGGTTTCTAGGAAGGAAGGAAAAAGTGGGATCCCCAGGCTGCCAGGG
>NW_022900931.1:58460574-58470963 GCF_012274545.1 Fukomys damarensis
CCCCCGACCCCTCAGGCCTCACCAGCACTGGGCTGGCTCCCTCCAGAGTTGAAGCCGCGCACCCAGCGGCCCTGGAAGATATGGATGTGCCAGCCACCCCCAGCCGGATCGGGGCCCAGCACCTCTGGGCTCAGGGAGCAGATCTGTACGGTGTTGAAGTGCTGGAGGAAATCCTGTAGCTCCATCCTGGAGGGCACCCCAAATAGCTCAAGACCCCAGAACTGACCCCCAATCATAACACCCCTCAGGTCCTTAAATACTGCCCAATCTGCATCAATCCAGAAATCACCAAGCCATGAACGTCCCCCAGATGTCCAACTTTCAGAAATGCCCAGGCATGGTGGCATACACCTGTAATCCCAGCACTTGGGAGGCTAAGGCTGGAGGATCGCCATGAGTTCAAGGCCAGCCTGGGCTACATAGTTAATTCAAGGCCAGTCTGAACTAATAGCAAAATCCTGTCTCAAAAAACAAAAACAAAGAAAGAAAAAAGAAATGCCACAAACTGCTGTCACAGACTGCCCCAAATATCACTGAATTGCTTTTATAAAACCCCAAAAAGCCATGTACGATGGTGTATGCCTATAATCTCAGCACCCTAGGAGGCTGAGGCATGTTTGCACCTAGCCTGGACGACTTAGTCACTTAACAAGATGCTGTGCTGAGATAAACTGTAAGATGGCTGGTGATGTGGCTTCATGCAAAGGTCCTGGGTTCAATCCTGAATACTGGGGAAAAAATATTAGTATCTCAGATCTCAAGAAATTCCCCAAATGTCACCAAACCTCCCTCAACTCCACTGCATACCTAAATCCTACCCGCATTCCACTCTCCGACACTTACTATGCCTCTAATTCCTTCTTTCTTGACCCCAACGATATTGCTGCTATGGACAGCTTCTCCCTAGGAGGATGCACCCTCACAGATTTCTCTGCGTCCCTTCTCACCCTGTCCCTCCTCCCCGGACCCAGCGGCCCTCACAGAGGCAGAGCCGGGAGCCCAGAACTCACCAGAACTCACCGTCCTCCTTCCTCACTAGCAGGGCTTCTCGCCACTCCGAGGGCAGTGTATCCCAGCGTGGGCAGCTGAAGAGACAGGTGTGAGGGGCAGCGGCGGGGACACAGCTCCCCACCCACCCAAGGCCCGGCTCACCTGTCGCTCCAGGCCCCTGTCCACTCCACGCGGCCCCACGGGTTCCGCAGCCGCAGCAGCTGCACCTTGGTGAAGCCCAGGGTCACCTGAGGACAGCGTGGTGAGTGGCAGTGGCTCCTGGACCCCCCTGGCAGCTCACCCACGGAGAGAGCTCACCTTGTGTGTGCCTGTGACTGAATATGCATGTCCTTTCACCAGCCCCTCTTCTGTGCGGTACTCACCCCGGTCACTCTGAGCAGAGAACAGGGACAGTGAGCTCCTGATGGACAGCAGGCCCCAACCTCCTTCCACCACAGCAAGTCGGAGCACAGCATGGCACCGCCTGGCCCAGGGCCCAGAAAGGGGGATGAAGGTGAGACAGGAGGGAGGAGATGGAAACGAGACAGGAGGAGAGGATAGAAAAGGGGATGGAGCCGCAGAGACCAAGCTACATACAGACCCGGGAGGCACAGAGTTAAAAAGGTCTCACTGTGTAGTTGAGACTGACCTGGAACTCACTACGTAGCCCACGCTGGTCTCAAACTCACAGTGATCCTCCTGCCTCAGCCTCCCGAGTGCTGGGATTACAGGCATGCGCCACCACACCTGGCTTGGGTTAGACCAATTTAATGAAGGTATGAACCTGGGCATGTGGCAAGTGCCTGTAAACCCAGCACTTAGGAGGCTTAGAAGGATCACCATGGGTTCAAGGCCAACCTGAGCTATTAGGTAGTTCCAGATTAACCTGAACTACACAGAGGCCATCTCAAAAAACCAACAAGGGCAGGGGATTTAGCTCAGTGGCGCCCCCACCTGCCTTGCAACTGCAAGGTCCCGAGTTTGATCCCTGGTACAAAACCAAAACCAAAAACAAAAAAGAAAAGAAAATGAAGACATGACTGTGTGGTGGGGTCTCACAGATGAACACGTGATCCAAGCCAATAAACCCATGAGGATCCGTTCTGGGACTTTTGTTGAAATTCTCAAAAACAGGTGCTGTTTCATTGTTACACTTTACCCCCGGTGGGGGTGCGGGTGCCTGTAGCTGTAGGGGTTCCTTTTTGCACCCATGATGAGAAAGCCTGCCTGAGTGGAACTAACCCAGAACCAGGATGGAAAAAGCAGTTTCGCAATATCTCAGAACACCCACATCCAGCTGTGCCTGAAGCTTGTTTTGTGATGAGAGCAAATAAATTCCTCCTAACACGCTGCAGTTGGGTTTGCAAGAGAGAATGAGTCAGCAGCAGAAGCTGAGGAAAAGACTGGAAGCTTCGTCCGCGCTTGCCCATCCCTATCTGCCCCGCCCCATGAGGCCCAGTGGGCACCAGCTCTCACCAGGGCAGTGGCGCCCACGAGGGACTCCTTGGCCAGGGCATGGCGGAGGGCAGAGAAGAGGCCCGGTGTGTTGCCTCTCAGGTAGAGCACCTCGCCCACGCCACCCGTGAAGTCCACAAAAGCCTCGTTCATGTGGCCGCCTCGCATCACCTCGTAGGAACCGTGGAGCCTGGAGGATGAGGGGTGCGGGTCTTAGATGCGTACGGACCCCACAGCCCCTCCCCAGGCCTAGGGGTCTCTAGCCCTCGATCTGGACCTGTGGGCCACCCCTGGCCATTGGGACTGGAAGGTTTGGGAGCCCTGGGGAGGCCCTGCAGAACTGTGCCTGCGCCCTGCAATGTCTGCGTCAAAGGGGGCACCTGGGGGGCTCGGACATTCCGGACCCTCAGACTGGAAAGGATGACTTGAGGGGCCCAGAGTTACAGCCCATATTTGGGGAATGCTCTGGGTGTCTCAATGGACAACAGATGATCAGAGATTACAGGTCCTCAGAGGGATAAACTGGGGCGGATCATGAGGGTCCTCAGGAACAGGGCTCCTGAACATGGGAGGAAGGAGGAGCCTAAGATCTCACGTCCTCGGGGCATACTGCGGAGTGAAGGCTGGGACGGCTGGGGCTTGGTTCGGGTCCTTGGTCCGTGGGGACCCCATGTGGCTTGAGTTTGCTGCCGGGTCTTGGGTTGCCCCTGGGGGCCCCGGGCCCTCACTTGGCATAGGCTTTCTCCAGGAGCGGGGCCCAGAACTCGTTCCGCTGCTCGGATCGCACGAACATCAGCTTCCCCTTGCGCACAGGCAGCCTGTCGTCCACCACGACGTCCACCCAGCGGCCGAACTGCCAGAGCTGCCAGGGGAAGGGGCAGGGCCTGGGCTTGGCTCCCAACCACTGCCCCGACCCGGGCTTTTGCAGTCCCAGAGCCCTGGAACTATTACAGCCCCAAGAATCAAGGCCAACGATGAAACCCTAAAACCACGGGGGGATGAGGCATGGACAGATGAAGCGAGTTCTACCTGGAAGTGAAAGACACCTGCGTAGCCGTCTCGGAAGCTCTGGCCAGGGGGGACCACCCGGTACAGGAGCCGGGGATACAGAGTGAGGGAGGCGGCGGCTGCAAGGAACCAGCAGTTCCCTGGAGAAAAGGCCGGGGCTGGGTGAGAGGGAAAGGAGAGCCAAGGGGCAGGGGACCAAGGGATGGAGCTGTGAGGGTCCCAGCCAAGACTCCCGGGTCTGGGACTCAAGATGGGCCCAGGGGTCTCACCCAGGCTCCCCTGACACACATCTGTCCGGCTCATGTCCTCGCAGATGAACTGAGGCTCAGTACAAAACTCCTAGGAGTAAAGTGGGCACATGTCAGTCCAGGGAACAGAAGAAAGGGCTGCTGAGAGGGCAGATGCCTGGGTCCACTGTATCAAGGCTCCGTGGTGACAAGGTCTTCCAGCCCATGAAAGTTCATGCAGCCCGGGGGCAGGTGTGTGGCTTCCCTGGGATTCCCTGAATACAGGGTGCTAGGCCTGCTCCCAGCCAAGACCCCCAGCCCCTCCACCCTCAGACCAGGGGTCCAGGCCCAGCCTCCTCCCTCAGACCAGGGGTCCAGTCCCACCCTGCTCCCTCAGACCAGGGGTCCAGGCCCAGTCTCCTCCCTCAGACCAGGGGTCCAGCCCCCCTCCTCCCTCAGACCCAGCCCCGCCTTGCTTTACTCTGGGCCTCTTCCATTCCACCCCTTTAGCCTTCTCCGAGTTTGGCCCCAGCCGGTCATAGCCAAGGGCATCGGGTCCAGCAGGAAAATGGGGGTCACGGAACAGGATTCCCGAATCCATGCAGGCTGCTCTGATTGCTTCATAGCTCTGGCCCCTAAAGGGCTGTGGGTCCAAGGCTCCCGTGCCTGCATCTTCATCCACCAGCTGGATTGTGACCCTCCTGCCGCTGCACGCCATCAGGACACTCTGAGCTGCCAGAGGGCCCCAGGTCCTTTAACTTCCTGAGTCATGGGGCGGGGCTCTCCACCTGCACCCTGTTGGGGGTCTTTAGGCAGTGCACAGCCTTCCATCATTAATATTAATTGATGGTTTGAGGCGCAAGGGAGCAGGGACGCCTCTTCAGTGGTATCCTCCTTGGGGCGTGGGGCCTTCAGTTGTGGCCAGGGCAGCAGCTTAATGGGCTTGACCAGCAGAACAGGGCAACTGGGCAGAGCTGAGGTAGGACAAGCAAGTGTCAAGAAGGAGGTCAGTGTGGGGGTGTTTCTGCCTGCTTGTCTGTGGGGCAGGTGAGGGCAGAGATGGGGAACAAGGCGAGGCCACCTGTCTCCTCTTCTCAGACTCTCTTCACCTGACTGCTGCTCTCCGCCATTTCACCTCTCTCTTCCACTTCAGCCTCACTTTCTCTCTGGTTTTGTCTGCTTGCTTTTGAGATGGTTTCACTAAGTTGCCCATACTGCCCTTGAGTTAGCCATCCTCCCGCCTCAGCCTCCTAAGCACTGAGTTAACAAGCTTGTAAGTGCTGGGATTACAAGTGTGCACCACCACATCCAGCAAAATAATGTTTTCATGAGCCTGCCTTTCCATTGGATGCGTTCAGCAGCAGCATTCACTATATTTGTTGTCACACGTTGTAAAGACACTCATGAAAGAGAGCTTGCAGAATTGCTTCAGAAAGTGGGAAGATTTTCTAAAAAATAAATAATGAAATTTTAAAAAGTGGCAGGAACAATGGGACTAGTGTGTTTAGAGTGGGGGGGAGTATTCTGAGGAATAATGGCAATAGTAACTTTTATTGTAATAAATTTATACATTCACCATATATTTTCATCACCCCATGTATTATCCAAGCCCCTGGCTTCATAGCTCCCAAAGGGCTCATAAAACAGCTGGACATGTTGGTGAATGACTGTAATCCCAGCACTCTGGGAAACTCAGGCAAGGTGATTTTTTGTTTGTGTACAGCCTATGCAACTTAGACCCTGTCTCAAAATTTAAAACTTTAAAAGGCTGTCAGTATAGCTCAGTAGAGGGCCCTGGATTCAAATCCCAACATCAAAACAAACACAAAACAAGTTTGCTTCCACCGAGTTGCCAAGACACGCTCCCTACACACATGAGGCACATGAGATGTTACAGCACATTATCAGGATAGGAGCCAGAGAGCATGAGTCTGATCCCAGCTCTGCCACTTAGAGCTGTGTGTTTGGCGTTGTTACTTAACATCTCTGTGCCTCAGTTTCTTCATCTCTACAATGAGATTGATCAAACCCTTTCCTTGCAGGGTTGTTTTGAAGAGCCAGTGAGTTATGTGGGAAGTGTTCAGAGAAGCACCTGGCACATAGTAGGTGCTCAATAAACTCCAGCTGTTATGCAGCATCCTGAGGTTCCATCCATGGTCCTGCAACTCCTCTGGCACTAAACTGCTGCTTCTGGTACTTGTTTGACCACCTCTGCCACCTGGCTACCTTCCTAGGCCACCAGGTCTCAACCCCTTTCCTTTCAGGTGCCCCTAGATATTATTCCCAATACAACCAAATAGTTAATAAAATCTCATTGACATCTTGGCAGTGACCTATGAAACTGCCTATTCCTTCTCTGAGCCACTTGCTCCTCTGGTCCCCACTTCACAAAGTGCTCCTGGTTCCCTGCCTGCCATCCAGTGGGTCATAGGGTTCTGTTCCATGCCAGAAGCACGTCTTCTCTATCACACCCCACACTGCATCCAGGGTCCCAAGTATGCTTTCCCAGGCTGGTGCAAGACAGACCTCACTGATGAACCTGTAGTGGATGACCTGATGTTTTATTTCTTCCTTCTCCCCCACCCTCAGTACTGGGGAATTGAACCAGGGCCCTCATACTGGGTTACATCACTCCACTTTTCAGACAGGTTTCACCAAGTCTCTAAATTGCTCAGGCAGGGTTCAAACATGTGCTCCTCCTTCTGAAGCAGAATTTAAAGAAAAAATTCTCCCAGCTTTGGGCAGTTCTCCCCACTCACTCTCAGATCACACTCCCACCCCACGCCCGCAGCTGTAACTCCTTGTTCTGGTAATGTCATCTTGTTCTCACAAGATTCACGAGGCTCTGTCTTCTTTCATGGCTAATTTACAAAACTGCCTGCCCTTGTCCTGTTCTGATAAACTCACTTGCTACATCACTAGACAGACCACTTTGACCTAATGTATAAAAACTGGAACCTGTTATCTGTTTATCACTTTTCCTTTAGACAGGAGTCCATTGAGCTGATATTCACCTATAATGAAGTCCTGATTCCCACTGGTCTCTCCTGTATCTTGGAATGTTGCAACATTTCTGGTGACCACAAAGGGACTGGAGATGACAGAGTTGCTGTCTTCTTTGCCTGCAGGCTCAAGAGGGGTCCAAGCTGTGGGAATCCTGAGACCTCTGGTGCCACCAGATAAGACATCAGCTTGGAGAGGGAATCAGCCCTCCCACAGCTTGGAACCTCCCCACTGCCAGCACAATGGAACCTGTTGAGATTCAGGACAATTCTGGAACAACAGTGTGCTACAAGGCCATGGTAAGGTTTTGGGGGCCTACAGGGGAGCCTGTCCCATTAAGATGGAAGGGGAGACTGATCGCCTCTCAGGGTATACCAAGTAATCTGACATGGATTGAGCTAGACAAAACCCACAACCCCAAGTGGAACTTGGGGGTGGCCTGCAGTGAAAGTTACTCTCAACTCGTGGGAGGCCCACAATGAGAGTGACTTGCAAACGGGGAATGGCATGTAGTCAGACTCAGGAAGAGTCTGACAAAAGCCCCACTCAGGTGCATTAAATAGATTCAGGGAGAATCTGACAAAATTTACATTCAGGTTTTTAAAAACTGGAAACAGAGTACATGAGTATATGTAAATAAGTGGAATAAAAAGGCTGGAAAAGTGCTGGAGAGTGTGGAGCTCCTGGCTTTGGGAACCCCAAGGACAATGCCTACTTGGTGTCACTAGCCTGGCACTGCCTAAAAGCCAAAGCAACTCCAGACTGGGGCTGGACTACCAAGTTCAGAGAATTGTGACTGATCCTGCTGGGCATAATGAGGTTTCATGAGAGAAATCAAATTACAAATGTTAACTAATTGATAAATGTACTTTTGACTTCCACTTTGAACTGATGTTTAATTGGTGTACTTAAAACACTTCTTGTACATTGAAAATTCTTGAATTGTAATTACAGGGTTAACTCTGCTCTTTGTTAGTTTAAGATAAGAAAAGTGACTCAAGGTTACTTAGAAGTCTGTTGGCAGCCAGTCAAATTTAAAATGTAACAATCTGAGAACAAAGGAAAAAAAGAGAGAAACAGACTTTAAAATCCAAGCGGCTGTAGGCAAGTTTGTTGTAGAAGGTGTATAGTAAATGAGATGTAAGAAAATACTAAGAAGGCTATAAGATAAGAGATATACTTTTTTTAGATATACTTTTGATATGAGAGGATTTTGTATGATACAAATTCTGCCCTGTTAGAAAGATAGAAAGAGATTAGAGACAAGATTAGAAAGCTTACGTATGTTGAGAGAAAGCCCATGAAGGTAATTTTTCCAAAATATATATATATTTGTTTGTTGGATTGGTAAAAGCCAATGCTGTTCCCTCTAAAAGCTCCTTTTTGCTCAAAAGACTCAAAAATATAAATGGTTGCTTATTAGTTTGATGGAGCTCAGATTATTCCTAAAGCAAAAGTGCTTGAGAGAATAATTTGTGTTGCAACCAAGTAGATTTGGGAGAAAAAGCATTAAAACCCACCCCCATCAAAATGTATGCTTGAAAAAAAACTTTAAAAGAGACTATATGGGGGACTATGGATTAAAGCTGATACCCCCAGAGGTTAAAATTATTTGTGAATAAATTGGCTCTCCTTTGATATGGGGTGGCTGGACAGGGGAACAACTGGAAATATGCATAAAATAATAACCAGAGATGGAGAATGGCCAAGACAATCACTCCCTTTAATCCCAAGGCCACTGAAAATCAGCATATGGTAAATGCTACTTTTGTAGGCCCAGCCCAGGCCTAAACCCCAGTTTAGGCACAAACTACAAAAGTTAGAAGGTTTGCCAATAAAAACGCAACAAAGCTCTTAGAGGTGGCCACCAAGGTGTATACTAAGACTGTGAGGCTAAATAGAGGCTCAAAAAAAGGATCTGTTGATGTCAATGCTTACAGAGAAAAAGACAGAGATCACTAAGGGACAAAAACACAGACATAAACAAAACAGAAGCCAAACCAAGCTGGGATCTGCCAGTCAACCAAAGCTAGACTGGGATTGATGTGCATGATTTAAAAAGTATGGGCACCAGAAAAAACAAATGTCCAGAAAATGATGACAGAGATGATAAAAATTCCAAAACTAGGAAGCCACCTGCTAAAAAGCTATCACCCATGGGAGAAACCAGACATTGACTTCATTAGATTGGCAAGAACTAAAGATTACAAGGACTAGGCCAGACTGGCTCCCTTTCCTTTAGGACCCCCAAGAGCCCATGGACATGTAGGGGGCCAACTGACAGACTTTACGGCAGACAGTAGAGCTGAGCATTCGGTGATGACACAACCTATTAGGCCATTATTCCCCCTAAAATGTGTGTGTGTGTGTGTGTGTGTGTGTGTGTGTGTGTGTGTGTGTGTGTATGACTATTGTAAGAGCCACTGGCGTTCCAGTGAAGAGACTATTTTGCCTATCTAAGAGGTATGCTATAGGGGGCAAAAAGTCTACATGACTTGGCAC
Organism: Fukomys damarensis; assembly: GCF_012274545.1. NCBI lineage: Eukaryota > Metazoa > Chordata > Mammalia > Rodentia > Bathyergidae > Fukomys > Fukomys damarensis. The sequence goes on from NW_022900931.1 coordinate 58,469,760, forward strand.
ACAAGATTTCCAGGGTGTAAACTAAGACAACCCACCAGGGCTAGCTATAAGTCAAACACCAGTAATAATAGATCTAATCCTGAGAGCAACTCCAGTTCAATTCACCAATACTCCCTCCCCTGGGAAGCCATACAAAACATTCAAGGACATTTAATGTGTCTCTCAGAACATGGGATGCTGGCTAGATGCCAATCATCCTGGAACACCCAGCTCCTGCCAGTACATAAGCCAGGGACACACATGAATACAGACTGATACAGGACCTGTGTGCTATCCAGATCTGTACAGACTAATGAGACTTACTCCAGCAAGTACTACCTGGTTTGCTCATTGGACTTGAAAGATGCTTTTCTGACTGTGTCTTGCTCTAGTCAGCCAGTCCATTTTTACATTTTAATGGGAAGATCTTGTCACGGACACAAAAAACACAGCTAACCTGGACTAGAATTGCTCAAGGGTTTAAAACTCTCCCACAATCTTTGGAGAGGCACTAGCTCAAAGTTTTCATCACATCAGGGGACAACTGCACCCTGCTACAGTATGTAGATGACTTCCTTCTGGCAGCCCAACCCAAGGGGACTTTTAAAAAATTTTTGGTACTGGGGTTTGAACTCGGGACCTTGTGCTTTTGAGGCAAGCGGCAGAACCACTGAGCTAAATCTCCAGCCTGTCTGAGGGGACTATTAACAAGAAACCAAGTGTGAGAAACCAAAAGTGGAAATAAGGACTGAAATGTACACGGATGTTGGGAAATGGGAAGGGAAACAAGGAAGGAGGGAGGGAGAAAGGAAGGGAAAAGAAAAAAGTGAAAATGGAAGGAAAAAATGGAAGCAAAGCTTTTGTACATAGGAAGGCAAGGGGGGTTGGGGAGGGTGGGGTAAAATAAATTTTACTTTTTACAAAGATAAAAGGGGCCGAGGATTTAGTTCAGTGGTTCTGCCACCTGCCTCGCAAACACAATGGACCAGAGTTCAATCCCCAGTACCAATAAGTAAATAAATAAATAATAAAAAGATGATTAAAAAAAAAACAAGAAACCAAGGATCTCCTTCATTTGTTTTGGAAGACTAGATATAGGTATTCAAGAAAAAAAAGTACAAAGATACAGTGTGGCCCCCAAAGAAGATAACTGTTATACACTGCAGAGGATACTGATGGACTGGAGCATTAGAAACCAGGGAAAGTTAAAAAAAAAAAAAAAAAA
>NW_022900931.1:58471008-58484563 GCF_012274545.1 Fukomys damarensis
TGAGCTACTTTTGGGCCCCAACCCAAAAGAGGGGTCCCAACCATGCCCCTCCAGAGCCTCCTCTCCCAGAGACCCTGAGTTATTTCTCAGATTTAAAAAAAAGCCTGGTTTAACCAAGAAGCTAAAGATTATATAAAGGGGGGATAATAAAAGTTTTCTGATAAAATCTAGCTATCCTGAAGTGCTGGGCCCCAGGTTCATAAAACAATTCCATCAGGTGCCTCACATGAGAAAGACAGCTTTAAAAATATTATTAGGCTGTCATTTTATGTGCTGCAGCTCACTGCCATCACTTGGGCTATTTATGAACAATCTTAACCTGTGCCCAAAACAACCCAAGGCAAAGGCCCCCAGGACCCAGGCAACCAGGAAGCAGCTTCCCCATGTAAAAACTTGCCTATAGGGGGTCGGGATGTAGCTCAGTGGTGCTGCACCTGCCTCTCAAGGGTAAAGTCCTAGTTTGGTTCCCAGTACCAGAAAAAAAAAAACTTGCTTATGGATTTTACTGAATTGCCTTGAGCCAGTGGCTTTCAATATATATTAGTGCTTGTCTGTACCTTCTCAGGATGGACTAAAACGGTCCCTGTCCAAACAAAAAAGACACAGAAGGTAACCAAGGTACTTTTGAGAGATACCATCTCAAGATTTGGATGGTCTTTGACCTTGGGTCACACAATGAACCAGCATTCATAGCCAACATAGTCCCAGAGCTCACACAGATGTTAAAGATAAAACAAAAGCTTCACACAGCTTACCAGTCACAGAGCTTGAAAAAGATGGAACACATGAACTGGACAATTAAACAAATGCTGAAAAATACTGTCAAGAAACCCATCTGAGATAGAATCAAGTCCTGCCCATGGTCCTCCTCTGAGTCCAGTACACCCTTACCAAACAAACTGGATATTCCTCTTATGTGATTTTGTCTGGCCAGCCATTTCCAGTCATAAATCAAATTAAGGGTGATCTTTGTAAACTAGAAAAAAAACTGACCCCCCCAAAAAAACCCACAAAAACTAAACAATACAAAAAAAACAGATATAAGCTTTGAGAGTAGCCCTACAAGATATCTATAGCTGGTTACAAGAGAGAATGCCCATACGCGTAACAGACCCAATGCAACTCTTTAAGCTTGGAGATTTGTTTGGGTCAAGAAATAAAATCCAGGGTCAGGATTTAGCTCAGTGGTGCCACCGCCTGCCTTGCAAGCATGAGGTCTAGAGTTTGATCCCTGGTACCAAATTAATTAATTAATTAATACTTTTTAAAAAATTTTTAAAAATCCAACAACTTGGGGGCCCATATGAGATGGGTCTCATACTGCAATCCTGTCCACCCCTACTGTTTTTGAAATTAGAGGAACTATGTCCTAGATCTACTACAGTCAGCTAAAGCCAATAGCCCAAGACAAATGGACCAGCCAGCAGTGGATCCAGACCACTCAAACCAGCTGACTCTGTGACAAGATCAGTCTGCCACCAAAAATGGCAGCCCTGTTCTAGTCACCCCAGAAGCTGACTAGACTATGCATGACCAAGGGTCAAGGATTAACACAGAGTCACAATGACAGCATAAGTTCTTATCCTCTTTGTTATAATTCTCCCTTGCCTCTTACACCTACTTGTCAAAACATTCAATTGTCCATAGAGACTGATAGACACACCACCACTCAACTGATGGCCTTAACCACGTACCAACCTCTGCTCGGTACGTCGTACTGAGCACCCCCTTGTGACAAAAATTGATGATGATGATGATGATGATGATGATGATGATGATGATGATGATGATGATGATGATGATGATGATGATAATAAAGATGTTATCTATTAAAACTTGTTATAGGGGATGGGGATTTAGTTCAGTGCTGCCGCTGCCTGCATTGCAAGCACAAGGTCCCAAATTCAATTTCCGGTACAAAAAAAGGGGGATAGCTGTGCACGGTTCATATGAAATTGCTGTCTGTTAGGCTTTTGTTTCTGTTTTTGTTTTTGGTGCCAGGGATGGAACTCAGGACCTTGTGCTTGTGAGGCAGGCATGGTGCCACTGAGCTAAATCTCCAGACCACTGTGCTGCTTTATACAAGGAATTTTAGCATCTACAGATATTGAACTCCTGGAATCACCACCACCACACACACACACACACACACACACACACACACACACTCCTTTTCTGCCTTGTTTTCTGAGACAAGGTCTTGCTATGTAGGTCAGGCTGGGCTTGAACTCACTATGTGGCCCAGGCTGGCCACAAACTCATGGTGATCCTCCTGCCTCAGCCTCCCAAGTGTTGGGATTACAAATAAGTGGCACCATGCCCGGCTGAAAAAAAAAAAAGGTGAAAAAGTCTTACGGCACACTAATATCTGAATGTTACTGTCATGCCTAAAAAGTGAACAGTAGCTCTATAACATCATCAAATGTTCAGTCTCCATATTTCCAATTGTCTCACTAATGTGTTAAAATTATCAGTGATTATATAATGGATGTTGGCAAGTGGGAAGAAAATGTTCAAATGGGAAGGGGGACAAAGGAGAGGGAGGGAGAGAGGAAGGAGGAGACAAGAAAAAAGTGAAAGGGGAGTGGGCTGGAGGGGGGTAATGGGAGAAAATAAAACAAAATTTATCTAAAAAATTATTAGTGATTGCTGCCTGCCTTGCAAGTGCAAGAGCCTGAGTTCAATCCCTGGTACCAAAAAAAAAAAAAATTATTAGTGATCAGGCTTCAGGCTGGGGATTTAGCTCAGGGCTGTGCCCCCTGCCTTGCAAACACAAAGTCCTGAGTTTGATCCCATACAAAAAAAGGTATTAGTGATTCATTTGATTCAGAATCCAAATAAAGTGGACTCATTCCATGTGGATTGACATGTTCTGTTCGTTTCTAGCAATGCTGGGGCTTGAGCCCAGGCCCCTGCCCCTACTAGGCCAGCATCCTACCGCTGAGATACACCCCAGCCCTCAGGTCCCTTCGGTCATCTTTCTTCGCCTTCAGAGGTCTTCAGCTAATGCCCCTGGTTGTTCATCCCAGACGGCAAGCAAGCCAATGCCCTGGAGACTGGCGTCAGATCTCAATGCCCAGCAGATGCAGTTTCCTGGCGAGATGATCCCGGAAGAAGCTTGGCGTGTCAATCAGCAGGAGGCATGTGCTGTTTAGTGGCCTGCATTTGTAATGTCTGAAGGAGGTGCTCGGTACCCACATTCACTATGCAACTGGGGAGTGCGAAAGTGGGAACTGGCTGGGTGTAGGAGGCTGAGGCAGGAGGATCACCATGAGTTCAAGGTTGGCCTGGACTACATGATTTACTGGCTTCTTGTGCTCTGCTCGAGGAAGGGTTTTCCACAGATAGCTAAGTTAAGCAGAAATATTCTAGGCAGTCAGACAGGTGAAGCCCTCAAGAGACCAAAACATCACAACGATGGCCAGAGACACATCTGTTAGAGATCAGTCCTCAAGATAAAGACAAGATGACCAGGCCTGAGTATTTCCTCAAAGCTAAACACCAGGCTTACTGAAGGCTGCATAGACATCAGCCACCTCGTGGGTGACCAAGACGCCAGGGCCCATCATTTCCCAAAGAAGTTCGTGTTCTTTCCATACACCCTGTTATTGACTTGTTTCCCCATCAGATCACTATTACCTAAGTGATTGTACCTAGAATCTCATCGATCAGTCATAGCTGTACCCCACATGGGTTCTGCTCTATAAAACTTCCCTGTAAAGTGGGGGCTACCCCACTTGGGTTCCCTCCTGTCCTCTCAAAAACTATTTTCCTACTCTTAACCTCTGTTGTTCCTAGAATTCATTTTTCAATTTTAGAGACACGAACTTGGTGTATCAGACATCTAACAGGTTAGGAGATATAATATTTTCATATTTTTTCTCTTATATCAGTAGCAAACACCTAAAATATTTTAGTAGCAGGGCTTGGTGGTACCCACCTAAAATCCCAGCATTCTGAGAGCCTGAGGCAGGAAGATCGCAAGTTGGACCCCAGCCTGGGTAAATTAGTGACTTAGAGAGACCCTGTCTCAAAATTTTCAAATAAATTAAAAATAAAAAATGGACCAATGATGTAACTCAATGCAGACTGTGTGTGTAATCCTGAGTACTGGGGGGAAAGACAATCGGGTACTGGAATAAGGATATAGACATATAGATCAATGGAATAGAATTGAGGGTTCAGAAATAAACACATACACAACTGTGGTCTTTTTTTTGTACCAGAGATTGAACTCGGGGCCTTGTGCTTGGTGAGGCAGGCAGGCGACACTACTGAGCTAAATCCCCAGCCCTTGATCAACTAAATTTTGATAAGGGAGCCAGCACAATTCAATGGGGAAAGTTTTTTTTCAACAAATGCTAGTATAACTGGGAGTCCACATGTTAAAAAAAAAAAGTTTAACCCGTATCTCACAAAATACACAAAAATTAACTCAAAATGGACCAAAGACCTAAACAGAAGAGTGATCAATTTAGAAGGAAAGATAAGAGAAAATTGTAAACCTTGGTTTAGGTAATAGTTTCTTATATATAAAACCCAAACTATAAGATAAAAGAAAAAGTGCTGTAATCCCAGCACTCAGGAGGCTGAGGCAGGAGGATTGCCATGAGTTTGAGGTTAGCCTGGTCTACGGAGTGAATTCAAGGCCAGCCTGAACTACATAGCGAGACTCTTTTTCTAAAAACATAAAACAAACAAAAAGATAGATATGCCTACATATTAAAATTTTTTATAGTGCAACTGATATCATAAAGACAGTGAAAGACAACTCCTAGATCACAAGAATAGAGAACATACTTCATAATCATATATCTGACAAGGGACTGTGTGATAGTCAATTTTATATGTCAACTGGCCAGGCCACAGAGCCCAGATAGTTATTCAAACACATTTGAAGCATTTTTCTTCTTTTTTTTTTTTGAAACACAGTTTTGCTACTTAGCCCAGGTTGGTTGTGAGCTCGATTCTCCTGCTTCAGCCTCCTGAATGTGCACACCCCAACTGTGAAGGCTTATTTTTCCGAGTCTTACTGTATAGTCCAGGCTGGCCTCAAACTCATGATCTTGACATTGCAAATATGAAATAAACCTTTTATCAATAGACTCTGACTGAAGAGGATCACCATCAATGATGTGTGTGGAATCCAATTCATAGAAGGCTTGAAGAAAAAGGCTGAGCTCCCTCCTAGAAAAGGAAATTCTTTAGCAGCCAGCCTGCCCTCAGAGTGGGACTGCAACGTCAGCTCTTCCCTGGATCTCACCCTGCAGGTTTTGCGTTTGCCAGGCCCATAACTGCGTGAGCCAATTCCTTGAAATCTCTCCGTGTATATATGAGATGGCATGTGTCTGTAATACCAGTGCCCAGGAGGCTGATGCAGGAGGATCACAGTGAGTTCCAGGTCAGCCTGATGCTGGGCATTAAATCCAGGCCCTTGTCCACGCTAGGCAAGCGCTGTACCACTGAGGTACATCCCCAGGCTTCAACAGAGAACTTGAATAGAAATGTCTTGAAAGAAGCTATACACGTGACCAAAGAGTGCATGAAGAGACACTCTGTACCATTAGTCGCTAGGAAAATGCTAATCAAAGCCACAAGACCCCACTCCACATTCTACAGCGGCGGTAAGGCAGAAGACAATGACAAGTGCGGGCAAAAATATGGTGAAATTGAGACACAAGTGCTGCTAGTGGGATTTGAAAACGGTGCAGCTGCTCTGGGGAAACGCCAGGCAGGCCCTAGAAATGGCAAACTTTGGGTGGGCCTGTGATCAGGTAACCCTTCAAAGGGGAGGAAAGCAGGCCCCACAATCTCACAATAGCTTTTCATAAGGCTTACAGTGGCAGTCCTCATGATAGGCAAAACGTGGGCACAAGCGGGGATGCTGGCCGATGAACGCACGGCAGAGAATCGCTGCTCAGCTGCAGAAAGGAAGAGGTAGCGGTGCGAGGCCCTCGCTGGGACCCCAGCGCTCTAGGAGTCTGCAGTAGGAGAACTGCAAGCCAGAGTCCTGCCTGGGAACTCAGGGAACTCCGCTCTCTCTCATATTTTTAAAAAACTAAAAAGTCAGAGGATGTAGCTCAGTGTCAAGGCCCTGGACTGCAATAAAGTAAATTAAATTAAAAATTAAATTACATTGAAATTTTAAAATGAAGAAGCTACATGCAGATGCGTACATGCTACATGCAGACATTAGGGACAAACCCTGAAAATGTTACGGTGTTTCTGTTTTTGTTTGAGACGGGATCTTGCTAAGTTCCCCAGGACATCCTTGAGCTTGTGATCCTCCTGCCTCAGCCTATGGGATTACAGGAATACATGAGCCCCTGTGATGTCAATGTTATGCTAAGTGACAGAAGCCAAAACAATGGGCCACATGCCGCATTGTTCTGTGCACATGAGGTGCTGCTACAGAACAGCAAATCAGACAGAAAGTAGATTGCTTTGAACTGGGGGTCTGAGATGGGAAATGGAGGGGTGATTACCGATGGGTACAGGGGTTGTTAAGGTGATAAAAATGTGCTAAAATGGACCAGGGATTTAGCTCAGTGGCAGCGTGCCTGCCTCAAAAGTACAAGGCCCTGAGTTCGATCCCCGGTACAAAAAAAAAAAAAAAAACACAACGAAACAAAAGAACAAAAAAATGTGCTAAAATCAGGTTGCAGTGTGGACACCAGGATCCTATGAACATACAAAAGCAATGAACCATTGAACTGCACTCTTCAAATGGGTACCATGGTGTTATCTTTTCTTTTTTTTTTTTTTCTGAGACAGGCTCTCACTGCAGTTCAGCCTGGCCTTGAGCTCACTGTGTAGTCCAGGCTGGCCTTGAACTCCCTGAGATCCTCCTGTCTCTGCCTCCCGAGTGCTGACATTACAGGTGTGCACCACCACGCCTGGCTAATGGGTAACTTGGATGTGAATTATTCTTCAATGGAGCTCTTAGTGAAAAACCTACAAGGAAAACTGAAGTTTCTCTGAAGAAAAATTTAAGAAGGAAAATACCACACAAGGTATCAGTGTATTTTTAAGACCAACGATGTTAAAGTAACACAAAAGTAGACCAATGGCAGACAAACAGAAATCTAGAAATGCACCTAATCACATTGGAGATTTTTTTTTTCCTGGTGTTTGGGATCAAATCTGAAGCATTGTCCACACACTACCATTGAGCTAACCCCCAGCCTGCTGAGGAATCTGGTATGCAATTAACAAGGCAAAACAACCCACAAATTGCATGGCTTTTGTAATCCCAGCACTCTGGGAGGCTGAGGCAGGAGATCACCAGCCTGGGCTAAGTGTGAAGGGCCTAGGTTCAATCCCTAGTACAGCAAAAAAAAAAAAGTGAGAATTTCAGGCTGGGAGCAGAGCTGACTGATAGAGCACATGCTTAGAGAAGCGGGCACAAGGCCTTGGGTTCCATCCCCAGAATACAAAAAAGAAAGAGGAGCGACGGGCAGGCGGAGGGAGGAAAGAAAAGAGAAAAGAAAGGAAAAGAAAAGATAAAGAGGAAAGAAAAGAAAAAGATAACGGTACTTACCCCCAAGGTGACCTCTCACCTCAACTTCCTTCCCTCCCTTCCGGAGGTACAAGCTGTACCTACGACCGGGGAATATGGCGGAAGCGGCGCTGTCCTTTTCAAACTGGCCCCGGGAGACCCCGTAGCTCCTGCCTTGGGCCCCGCCCCGCGCCGCCTCCTGCGCCCCTGTGCAGGGTGCAGCCTCCTGTGTGCCGGCTGAGTGGGCGACCCCGCCACTGTCGCAAGGCCTAAGAAGGCGCGCACGTCGCCACTAGATGACGCACCCCTGAAGGCGCGTTGTCGTGTTCTAATAAAACTTTATGGATACAAACATTTGCATTCCATATAATTTTCAATGTTACGACATAATCTTCTTTTTTATTTCTTTTGAGCTATTTAAAAATGGAAGGCAAGCGTGGTGGTGCACACCTGTAATCCCAGCCCTTGGGAGGCTGAGGCAGGAGGAGCGCTGCAAGTTCGAGGCCAGCCTGAACTACATAGTGAGACCCTATCGCAAAAAAAAAAAAAAAAAAAAAAAAAAAAAAAAAACCAAGGGAAAAACCCCCAAAATATTCTCAACTTGTGATCCCGGGCCATGCGCACAGCTGCAATTTACCTGAAGCAGGACTTAAAGGAAAACAAGTTTTTACAGCCTCGGGCAGTTTCCCTTCCATACCCAGGTCACGACCCCCTTCCTTCCCCTGTAGCTGTAACTCCTTGTCCTGGTGCAGATAAAATTGCCAAATATGTCCCCTGAACAAAGTTTACATCATCTTGTTATCACAAGATTCACAAGGCTCTGTTTTCTTTCAAGGCTGAATTATAAAACTATCTGCCCTTGCTTGCCCTGTTTGTGTAAACTTGCTGTGTCACTAGAAAGACCAGCCGCTTCGACTAAATGTATAAAAAACTGGAGCTTCTCCTTGGTTCTTTGCTCTCCCTTTGGATATTAGTCTGCTTAGCCAGTGTTTGCCTAAAACCTAAATGAATCCTCCTGTTTCCCATTGGTCTCTCCCAGCTCTTGGACTCTGCAACATACCCACTGGCTTCCCCAGAATTCGATGGCACTGAGAGCTGCAGGAAATTCCAGACATGCCTGTAGTACCGGGACTTCAGGAGGCTGAGGCAGAAGGATCTCAAGTTTGAGTCCCAGGGCAACTTGTGGAGATTCTATCTCAAAATAAAAAAAAAAAAAAACAAGGGGCTGGGGATTTAGCTCAGCTGTACCACCACCTGCCTTGCAAGCGCAAGGACCCAAGTTTGATCCTGGTACCAAAAAAATTAAAAAGCACAAAAAAGGGCTAGGGGTATAGTTCAGTGGGAATGCCCTGAGTTCAAGCAAACCAACCAACCAATTAAAATGATAAATGTTTAGTTTTTTATAGGGCTGTGTGGGGGTTATTATGCAGCCTTAGATAACTAATACATTCTCAGGCTGGATGAGAAATCAAGTTGCAACTATATGCTGTCCACAAATATGCTTTTTTTTTTGGTACTGGGAATAGAATTTGAGAGCTTGCACTTGTGAGGCACTGAGCTAAATCTCCAGCCTCACAAATATGCTTTTGATCTAAAATACAAGTAAACTTAAAATGGATGTAAAGATATAAATGCAATGTAAAAAGTAATCATGAAAAATGTTATTTGAGGGCTGGAGATTTAGCTCAGTGGCTCTGTGCCTGCCCCATAAGTGCAAGGTCCTGAATTTGATCCCCAGAACCAAAAAAAAGAAAAAAAAAAGTTTCTTGAGACAAGGGTCATTATGCAATGGTCTGTAGTTAGTAGATGATATATAGATAGATAGATGATAGATATATATAGTTATATCTCAGGTATAAATCCATGCTAGTGAGAAATATGTGATAAAATTAAAAGGATAAACAGACGTTTAACAATTCTAAGTATAGGTTTTTAAACACCACTCTTTCAGTACTTGATAGAACAACTGCATAGAAATTGGCAAGCGCTAGGCCTGGCATGGTGGTGCACACCTGTAACCCCAGCACTCAGGAGACTGGCACAGGAGGATCGCCATGAGTTCGAGGCCAGCCCGGGCTCCATAGGGAGCTAAAGGCCAGCCTGAACTATACAGTGAGACCCTGTCCCCATAAAGAAATAGGCAAGCATATGGAGACATGAATACTATCATCTAACACCCCAACTCTCTACCTAAGAAAAGTAGGTTATGCTGTTTCAAGCACACTTAGAAAATTCTCCAGAGTAAACAGGGCATGGTGGTGCACACCTGTAACTCCAGCAATCTGGGGGGATGAGGCAGGAGGACAGTGAGTTCAAGCCCAGCCTAGGCAATTTCATGACTTAGATAGACCTTGAATCAAAATAAAAATGGCCAGCACCCTAGGCACAGTGGTACATGCCTATAGTCACAGCACTCGGGAGGCTGAGGCAGGAGCATCACGGGGAGTTTTGGACCAGCCTGGGCTACATAGTGAGACCGTGTCTCAAGTAAACAAAACAAAACAAAGCATCACCAACGAAAAAGGATTTAGTGCAATGGTTCTAGTTCAATCCCTAGTGAGAGAGACAGAAGCAAGAATTTTCCACAGTAGATTATTTGCTAGGTCATAGAACCAATTTCAAAAATGCACAAAAATTGAAATAATCAAAAGTATGACCTCAAGAAAAAAGTATGACCTCTAACTAGAATGGAATGAAGCTAGAAGCCAACTCTAAAAGGACACTTAGGAAGTCTCTAAACACAAAGAAAATAAGCAACATACTTCTGGATGACCCCTGTGTGTCAAAGAGGAAATCCAAGAGGAACTGAGAAAATTTCTTGAGCAGAACAAATCTAAAAACATAAGATATAAGAATGGCGGCCTGCAGCTAAAGCAGTAATGGGGGAAGTAGGGACATTTAAATATACGTTAGCAAGGAGGAACGATCTAAAATCAACACACAACCTTCCACTTTGAGAACTAGAAAAAAGAGGGTGAATCAAACTCAAAGTAAATACAAAAAGGAAATAAAAAAGACCTGAACGCAAATTAATGAACCAGAAAACATAACAACATTAGGAAAAAAATCAGCAGTGGCAAGTTAATGTCTTGAAAAGACCAACAAAACAAGTACCCTTTACTTAACTAGGAACAAATGACAGAAGGCACGAATCAGAAGATCAAGAATGAAGAAAGGAAGGACACTCAGGACACAGAGAAATCAAAAAGAAGTTGGTTGAGGTGGTGTATGCCTACAAATCCAGCACACTAAGAGGCTGAGGCAGGAGGATCCCAAGCATGGCAAACTGAAGCCCTATTGGCTTGGACTCTGGGAACACCTCACTTGCGCCAAGGGCTTTCAGTTCCCCATGCCCCAAACCCCCTTAGCCACCTTGCCCAGCAGCCCTTCAGGACCCACCCACCTTCGCCACCTAAACTGGATAACCAGGACAGATTGGAGGCTTCGAGCCAGTCCCCGGGGAGAAGGTCAGCTACACAGCACTTGTTAGGATATATAAGGAACCCACTGCTGCAGCTTGGCGTGCCTGCTACCTCACCTTAGGGGGCAGCGCACTCTCCTGCAGGAGTCAACTTGCCTTGTCGAGGTTTCTGGGTGTCTGAGTGCTTTATTTCTCCATCCGCGAACTGTCTGCGGCTTACTGGCAGCACATGTTAGAGCGCCACCTGGCCAATTTAGCAAGATCCTGTCTGGTAATAAAAAGTAGAAATGGCTGCAGATGCATCTTAGTACAGAGACCCTGGGTTCACTCTCTAGTACTGCAGAAAAACAATAAGCAAAAATCTCCAACAAAACATTAAGAAACTGAATTCAGCCTGTGTATAAAAAAATGATTGCACTCGTGCTGGGGATTTAGCTCAGTGGTGCCACCACCTGCCTCTCAAATAAAAGGTCCTGAATTTGAATTCTGGTACCCCCCCAAAAAAAGAATCAAGTTCAAGTGACATTTAAACCCAAACTACAATGTTGTTTTAGTATCAGAAAATCAAACTGTGTAACAAAAACAAAACCACATGAAAATCTCAACAGATACACTAAAAGAAAATCCAATTAATAAAGAAAGAAAAGAAAATCCAATCTATGGCCACACCAGCCTGAATGCAGCCAATCTCAACTGCTCTTGGAAGCTAAGCAGGGGTTGGGACTGGTCAATACTTGGATGGGAGAAAATCCAGCATCCATTCATTATTTTATTTTATTTTTTCTGGTCCTGGGGATCAAACTCAAGACATTGTACTTGCAAGGAGCAGTGCCACTAAGCTAAATCCCCAGCCCCATTCATGATTTAAAAAAAGAAAATTTACACCAGGCATTACATGCCTGTAATTTCAGTACTTGGAAGGCTGAGGCAGGAGGATTGTCATGAGTTCAAGGCCAGCCTGGGTTACAGAGTGTGTTCAAAGCCAGCCTGCACTATATAGTGAGGCCCTGGATCAAAAAAACAAAACAACAACAAAAAAAGAAAACTACAAAACATTAATGATAGAAATTTCAAGGATCAAAATAAATATATATGAAGGTCATAAATCATAGAATTCAATATTGTTAAGATGTCAGATCTTTCCAAATTGATTTATAGAGTTGATATGATCCTCATAAAAACCCCAGCAGACTTTTTTGGCAGAAATGAAATATAATTTTTTTTTTCAGTACTGGGGATCAAACTAGGAGCCTTGAGCTTGTGAGGCAGGCAAGGTGCCACTGAGCTAAATCCCTGGCCCCAGAAATACAATTTTTAAACAAATACTTATCTTTTAAAAGTCTTTAAAAATAAAAATGGGCGAGGCCCATTTCCGGTGGTGGTGTACTCCTCTAATTCTAGCACTCTGGGAGACAGGCCAGAGGGTTTCGGCCAGCCTTGGCTACATAGTGAGTCTAAGGAGAGCCTGAACTACATAGTAAGATGCTGTCTCAGTAAAACGAAAAATACAGACAAAATGTTCCCACACACCCACTGTAGAGTGAACTCACAGCAGAGGCCTCCACAGCCTCTCGCCAACATTCAGAGTTGTGTCAATACCGTCTCCATTCCCCTGTATCATTTGAAACTTTTCTCCTAGGGATAGCTTTTTGAAAATATTTATACGTAGTTAACACAGCCAAATAAAAATGAACTCATTCGGTGGTGCATGCCTGTTTTTCTCAGCACGCCGGGATACTGGGGCAGGAGGATCACAAGTTTGAGAGCAGCCAGGCTTAGTGATTTAGTGAGACCCTTTGTCAGAAAGGGAGGACAGAGAGACAGAGACAGAGGCCTATGGCTCAGTACAAAGGCCCTGCATTCAATTCCCAATACCGCAAAAAATCAAAAATAATAAAAACAAAACAAAAAACTCTCCCCTGAGGACTAGGGAATCCAGACCTCCTCAGGACCCTACTGTGGGAAGGGACCTGCTCCAGGCCCAGCCAATCCACTCTTGCGCTGGGTGTGGAAAGTGACCGCCCAGCCCGAAGGTGGAGGGAGCAGGAAAGCTCGAGTCTGGCCGGGTTAGAGCTGGGGACCCCCAGCCGGTCCCCACCAGGCTCCGGTCGCTTTCAGGAAGAGCTCATCTTCCTGCGCCCTCCTCGGTCCGGTCGACAAGGCCTGTGGAGGCCGCCAGGGGGCGGACATGGTCCGCTGCTCTGGGTACCGCGCTCCTGACGCAGCCACCGAGGCGCGGGGCTCGGCTCGCAGGTTCCGGAAAAGCGGCCGCGAGCCCGGATCTGGACATCGGGGTCCAGCGCAAGCTCGGAGGTCTGCGGAACCCGCGACCAAGACGCCAAATTCGGGGCACACGTTGGCTCCGGCCCCACAAAAGCCACCCCCAGCACTAGGGGGGCCCAGGGACCCCTAGAGCCTGCGAGTCGCCCCGAGGCGCGGGGCTCGGCTCGCAGGTTCCGGAAAAGCGGCCGCGAGCCCGGATCTGGACATCGGGGTCCAGCGCAAGCTCGGAGGTCTGCGGAACCCGCGACCAAGACGCCAAATTCGGGGCACACGTTGGCTCCGGCCCCACAAAAGCCACCCCCAGCACTAGGGGGGCCCAGGGACCCCTAGAGCCTGCGAGTCGCCCGTCGCCC
>NW_022900931.1:58484597-58485797 GCF_012274545.1 Fukomys damarensis
GGGTGGAGCCGCGGGGCGGAGGGAGACGGGAGAGGCCGGGCTGGGTCCTGGGGTGACCAGGTCGATGCGCTCCCGCCCGCCCGCACCCGCTGTTTTCACAGGGACCCACTGTGGCCAGATGTGATGCCATCGGTGGTCTGAGCCCCTCACGGCCCCAAACGCCAGCACACCAGCCCCAACCCACCTCCGTGGGCGGATCGGCTCAGAGACCAGGCCAGCATCCTCGCTCTTAACTCCGGGGTATTTGCCCTAACGATTCCGGTTTGAAACCGGCTTCGCAAGCGACTCCCTGAGAGATCCGAGGACACTGTCCCCGCTACTCCCCTCCGCCCCTCCACTGACCCAAGGATTCCCACTCTGCGTTGCATCCCCTGCCCTTAGAATGAACGATTTAAATTTTCAACCAGAGCTCTGCCGGGTGACCTGGGCCTGCAACCCAGCACTGTGGGAATTCGGGTCCAGCCGGGGCAGCTAAGCAATTTAGGGAAACCTTGTCTAAAATTAAAATAAACGGTCTGAGGTATGGCTCAATATGAAGTACATAACGAATAGCTAAACTGCCCAGGCTGGGCTCCAACGGGAGATACTCTTGCCTCAGCCTCCCAGAGTGAGGCTTTATCAGAGCACCATCTCCCCTGCTGCCAGGCCTGTTCTGAATTTCAGTTTCCTACTATGGGAAAGGGACACAAGCAGAGAAACTATGCAAAAACACTTTATTTGCCATCCGAGGCTCCGCCCTCGACTTCCACGGCCGCGGGTCCCCCTCAGAGGACCGTCACCGACTTCAGCTCCACGTCGCCACCCACCTCCACCAGCCGCACGTTCGCCATCGGCAGCCGGTGGCGGAAGTGGTGATAGACCGCGTCCCCGACCACCGCCTGCAGGGAGAGAGTCGCCTTAGGATCCCGGCTGCTGCGTGTGGCCTGCGCATCGCTAACCTCCTGAGCCTCAGCTTCCCCACGAGCGAAAAAAGGATTAACGTTAATTTTTGCGGGCGGTGCGTTCCACACTTTTGGTTTTGCTTTGTTCTGTTCCGTGGTTGGAGGCAAGGTCTCGGTATGCAGTTCCGGCCGGCCTCGAACTCACTACACGAGTACCCAGGACGGCCCAAAACTCGCCACCAGCCGGCCTCCCAGATGCTGGGATCACAGGTGTGCGCCACCGGAGACTCTTGCTGCGCACAGCACAGATGTGCTCTTT
>NW_022900931.1:58487339-58493243 GCF_012274545.1 Fukomys damarensis
GCCAGCCCCGCTCTGCTGCCTGGCACACAGGGGCTCTCGCTGGGTGCACAGAACTCAGGGTGCTGAGCCGCCCCGGGCTGCATCCCCAGCCCCCCTTTCCCATCCCAGCCCCTGCCCAGGCCCCAGGACAGCCCCCCTCGGACCCCAGCCAGCCCCCCTGGGGTGTCACAGCCACCACAGGAGCAGCAATCTAGACTTGGGCTCTCTTCCTGTGTCTCTGTCCCCACAGTGTCCCTGGCACAGAATCGGTGCTCAGGGAGTTGGGTGAGATGAGGGAGACAAAGGAACAGCGCCTTCTCCCCAGCCTCTTGGCCTCAGAAGTGTAGGTGTCGCTGACACTCAGATGAGGGTGCAGGGGCTCAGTCACCCCATCCACTGCTAGCTGGTGAGTGTTAGTGGAAGCCTTTGAACCCAAGAAGTGACCGATCATGGGGCGACCCCCTTGACGTTGGTGTGGGAATGGAGGAAAGTGGTGAAAGAAGTTTCTGGACGTCAAGGTACAGGACTGGCGGGGCCAGAGTGTTAGCAGAAAATGCTCCCAGCACCCATCCGCTCTCCTGTCATCCCCTCCCCCATGCTCCACACCTGCCCCAACCAGCAGGTGGCACAGGGCCCTGGGGAGGTGCAGGCTGGGAGTGGGATGTCGGGGCAGAGGAACCTATCACAACGTTCCTATCCCTGCTGCTCCCTGACTCCCTGCCCCCTCCCTGCACTCCAGGGCCTCCAATGAAGGTCTAGTTTCAGGGAGCAAGAGCTCAGAGAGGGCTCCTGGGCAGCCATACCACCGGGTGAGGCTGCCGAACCCCCACTGTGCAGGTGAGAAACTCCGCATCTCAGCCAGCCAGCCTCACACGGGAAGGCAGATCCAACGCTCCAGCCAGGGGTCAAGGCAGCCTTTTCTGACATTGATGAGGGCCAGCCTACACACTTGAAACAATCATTTTGTTTTGTTTTGTTTCATTACTAGGCTTTGAATTGAAGTGTACACTGAGCTATATCCCCAATCTTTACATTTTTATTTAATCTTCAAATTTTGAGCCACGGTTTCCTAAATTGTTGAGTTAACCAGGCTGGATTCATACTTGCAATCCTCTTGCCAGTGCTGGAATTACAGGCATGAGCCACCATGCTAGGCTTAAAATAAATGTTTTTATAGAGCTCAAGGCTGGTAATGCAGCTCAGTGGTAGAGAACTTGCCTAGCATGTGTGAGGCCTTGGGTTCAACCCTCAGCATAGCGGAGGGGAAAAAAAAGAAATTAAAAAATGTAAATTATCACCAGGCATGGTGGCACACGCCTATAATCTCAGTACTTGGGAGGCTGAGGCAGGAGAATCACCATGAGTTCAAGCCCAGTTTGGGCTACATAGTTCAAGGCCTGCCTGAATTACGTAGTGAGACCCTGTCTCAATAAAGCAAAAAATAAAATAAAATATTTCTTCACCCCCACACAATCCCAGTGACTCTTCCAAGTCATCAGATCACAATGACGCCTCCAACTGTATTTCACCTCCACAGAGCTCAGGCTCCTGTTCTCCCTTCTGGGTATGAAAGTGCACCTCCCTTCTGAGAGCCAGATGTACCCACTAGCCTGTCGCTGACCATTCTGCCTCCCCAGGCAGCGCGGTGACCACCCCCTCTGAAACCTCTTCCCTGTGGCCTCTCCTCCCTGCTGCCCTTGTCACCCCCTGGCCAGGTGCCTGCTCAGCCCCAGCCCTCAGACCACTTGGTCCTCTCAGCCTCCAGGAGGGAAACTCAAGCAGCCATCAAATTGGCTTTAGATCCAAATTTTTCACAGAAGGAAGAAAAGGAAGATGAAAAGAAAGGGCTATTTTGTATATTAGTCTGTTTAAGGGCTCAAATTTACAAGAATCCCTTGAAATGTTTATTGGACCGTTAAAACTAAAACATGGATATATTACATTGTAAAATCAAACATGCAGCTTAAAATAGTTGAGTTTAATTAGCAAGGTTTATTAATGGAAATGAACACTTGGGAAAAGACTTTCCTTTAGGAGTGATTGGCCCATTCACTGTATTTATAAATTTACTTACAAAACCATAGCAAACCCTGAATCATCTTTACTGTGCTCTAAATTAGCTGGGCAGGAATGTGAACCCTAGTGACTCCACCCTTTGGGAGGCCGAGGCAGGAAGATTGTAAATTCAAGGTAAGGCAAGGCTAGCCTAGGCAACATAACAAGACCCTGTTTCCAAAAAAATAAAGTTTGGGGATTTAGCTTAGTGGTTCCGCTGCCTGCCTTGCAAGTACAAGGTCCAGAGTTCTATCCCGGGTACCAGAAAAAAAAAAAAAAAGGAACAAAAATTCACACTGACAGCCTGGGGTTCTAAATTCCCACAAAAACCGGGGTGCAACTATAGCCGGGCATGGTGGCACACACATGTAATCCCAGCACTCAGGAGGCTGAAATAGGAAGATCTCTGTGACTTCAAGGCCAGCCTGGACTGCATTAGTGAGAGTCTGCCTAAAAAAATAAATAAATAAAGCAGCATGAAACCCTTACTTCCACCACCTAAAATCTTTCCAGAAAGAGGCCTAAACTCTGCAAAACCAGTCCACCCAGCCCTTCTTTCTGTTGAAGGCAAATGAAATGCTCAGGGATGACAGTGTGTTCCTAGGGTAAGAGACTAGGGAACTTGAGCAGAAGGTTGTTCGCACATTTCACACACCTCACTGCACTGTTCGGCCCACCTCTGCTTCTTATGGGGGGAAGGGGCATACTAGGGATTGAACTTCACATTGAGCTATGTCCACAGCCCTTTTTTTATTTTTAAATTTTGATTGTTTATTTATTTGTTTTTTGAGACAGGGCCTTGTCGTGTAGTGCAGACTGGCTCTGAACTTACTATGTCCCCAGACTGACCTCGAACTCAGAGAGATATTCCTGCCTCAGCCTCCCAAGTGCTGGAATTACAGGCATACATTGCCCTGCCAGGCTATTTTTAAATTGGTCCAGTTTAGGCTCAAACTAGGAACCCTCCTGTCTCAGTTCTCCTAGAGTTCTGGCATGATAGGTATGTGTTATCATGCCTGGGAAATCAGCACTTTTTTTTTTTAATGAGAAGTATATTTCAATGAAAAGCCTCCATGGAGATAAATACATTAATCACTTAGGTATTAAAAGTGCTTGCAGGAATATTATTTAAGAACTGGTAAGATAATCAACAGAAAGGCATAAGAATCGAGTTAAGCAAGCAAGGATGTACAATGTGTCTCTGGTGATGAACAATTGTCATGCTGGCTTGTGACTTAAAATAGCCAGGGCCGAAGTCATGATTTTCTTATTCGTTTCCTTTGATTCCTTTCTGTTGATCAGCTCACCTTGCTTCCCATGGTCCCACAGAGAGCTCACCTAGAGATTTCCTGCACAGTTGTGGTGTCTGTGACCTGCTTGTCCCTTCTGGCCCATTGAGTTGGGTCTCTTTCTTGTACTGAGGATGAAACCCAAAGCCTACGCATTATTTTTTTATTTTGAGTCTTTTTTTCTTTGTTTTGGTACCAGGGATTGAACTTGGGACTTCGCACTTGCAAGGCAGGCGGCAGCACCACTGAGCTATTTTTTATTGTGAGACAGGTGCTCCCCAAATTTCTGAGTTGCCCAGGCTGGGCTCAAAAATTTGACCTTCCTGCCTCAGCCCCCTGGAGTTCAAACTACATCAGGCACTTTGAGGCTGGCTGAAATACTTGGCGCCAAGCTGGTCTCTGATTTTGGCCAGTGGTCTCGAGGCTGTTGCCTGGCAGGGTGTGTGAAACAGGCTCCTGTCACCTGCCCCACCCTACTTCACCTTTCAGAGATGCCTTTGGTGTCTGCACTGTCCTCAGTCAGAACCGAGAATCCGAGCGAAGAGCACCCGTTACTGCTTCTGTTCAGAGTGCTTTGGTTTTTTCAGCATTTTAAAGCTTCAAGTTATGGGAGCTTCAGCCCATTATGAATTTGTAGGCAGACAGAATCCCCCACTGGAGGATTCTTTTTCCCTTCTATTTTTGTTCACAGGTTCTACTTATCAGTTTATGACTGTTCCAAAAGTGGAAGGAACCACAACATCCCATCCTCTTTTTTTTTTTAAACTGGTGAAAAAATATTTATTCCAAATTAGTTATTTTATGCAGTAACTTTCTCATTCCGCAGACTCGAGTGAGAACACAGAAAGCCCCATCTTTTTAAATCTGTAAAGAATGTTATCAAAATAATCTTCATCCTTGAAATCTCACAAAAGTTTATATCTTACAATCCACCCTGTACATCAGGGTGGTTAGAAGAACACACATCCTATCTGATTATTTTACAGGTATACCCAAAACAGGAAAATGAAAACATAAAACCATATGCTTTGTTAAGGGCTGAAGTTACCCGAGCAGCCATAAATAAAATAAAATATCCAAATTATTAGCACTAATTTACTACCATGATAACTTCAATAGTTATGTCACCATTGCCAGTGATCGCTTGAGCACAGGGGCGAGCACTCCAAAGGCTGGCAGCAAAAGCAATGACCGTTGGCAGTGCCCGCTCCCCGTGCATTGCCCCATATGCTCTGTGTGTATGTTTTATTTGTTTTTTATTTTTTTATTTTGTTGGTTTTCTTTTTTTCAGACAGGATCTCACTATGCAGTTCTGGCTGGCCTTAAACTCATGGTGATCCTCCTGCCTCAGCCTCACCTGTGGAATGGCTTCCAGAGCCCCTACTCAGCAACTGCAGGAAAAGCTGAAGAAGGGGACTGCAGAAGGGCTATTCAGCACATTTCACTATTTAAGAATTGAACTGATAAGAATTACTTTATTACTTGGAAACATTTACTGCACAGTTAAAATACTGAAAATTAACACATTATAAAAATCATACATGTAGAGCCAGATGTTATGGCCTGTGTCTATAATCCGAGCACTTAGGAGGCTGAGGCAAGAGGGTTGCAAAGTTATGTTTCCTGAAAGAGGCCTAATGTAGAAAAAAGAGGCTGCCAAGCCCTTCTTTCTGTTCAAGGGAAATGAAACTTTTGGGTTATTAAGGGCTCAAGGTGACAGTGATTTCCTGAGGCAGGGAAGGATGCTGGCAGTTTGGGGGACACTAGGGAACTTGATCAGGGAGACGGTCACACAGGTCTGTATATGTCTCAAACCTCATTGCACTATTCTGTTAAAATCTGCACTTATTTAATGCAAAGTAGACCTTGATAAAAATCAGAAATAAACATATTAATTATTCAGAAATAAATGAGCCAGGTGTGGTAATACACACCTGTAACCCTACTCTGGGAAGATGAGGCAGGAGGATCACAAATTTGAGCCCAACCTGGGCGACTAGTGACTTAGTCTTAGACCCAGTCCCAAAATCAAAATTTCAACCAGGGCTGGGGATGTAGCTCAGTGGGAAGCCCTCCACTCCACCCAGGGTACTGCAAAAAAAAAAAAAAAAAGTACATAGGCCAGGCGTGGTGGTGCATGTCTGTAATCCCAGCACTAGGGAGGCTGAGGCAGGAGAATGGCTGTGAGTTCAAGAGTGTTCCAGGTCAGATTCAACTACATAGTGAGACCCTGTCTCAAAAAACCGGCGCGGGGTGGAAAGCACATGGAAATATTCAGACCTTACAAGAAAGAGTAAAATAAATAAGTGTTGATCAAAGATGCAGATAATTATAGTTCCAAGAAATGAAACCTATTTACAAAATGATAATAGATTGGATGCAACCCTTGGCCCATCACCAGAGGCAAGTTCCGGCTTGTGGCTGGCTGTACACGAAGCAACACCCAGCCACGATGAAGAAACCAGCGACACGATGAGTTCGTGGGAACTGGCACCGCTGGCGATTTAGCTTGAACAGCCGCGCTTCAGCAATGGGGCCCGCAGCCCCCCGGAACTGAGCGCTCCCACGGCGCACCGCGGCT
>NW_022900931.1:58493270-58494847 GCF_012274545.1 Fukomys damarensis
CCACCAGCCACGGGGAGACCCCCGACTGCGGCCCAGGGCCAGGCCCCTCGCTGTGTGGCCTGGCCGGAGCCTCGGTTTCCTTCTCCGCAGGAGGGAGGTGCTCGCTGCCCCACACGGCCAGCTTTCCTGGGGGTCTCAAGTGTGTGATGAGGCGGCTGCGTTAGGGTTAGGGGCCGAGTCGGTTCCAGGTACGAGGCCTCCGCCCCGATTTCCACGCGCACCCGCTGGGGTGCTGTCTGCTCCGCCTCCCCCACCTTCCTTGCGGCGGGAAACTCCCTTCACTTTCTCCCCCTTACCCTCCGCGTTCCCGATCCTGAATTCTCCTCCCGGGCCCTGGGCCAAGGGAGCTGGCAGTGGAGCTGGTGGCGGGGTTCCTGCTTTGGCTCATTCTTCCGCAGAGCAGGGGCACAAGGACCCCCCGGCATCCCACCCACTCCCCATTTAACTGCGTCTGCAGACAGGGATGGGAAAGGGGGAGGATGGAGAGAGCGGGAGAGGAGTGTCCGGCCGGGGACGTGACGTAGCCGCCGAGGGGCAGGGTCGCACCTGGCGGGAAACTGCAGCCCCGGAAGGAACCGCTACAGACAGACTTGGCGCCGGCGGGAAGCCCATCACATACCAGCCCTCGGCTCCAAGAGACATCTGTCCCGCCACCCGGTCCGAGGACCACAGACCGCCCAATCTTTGCCCCCAGACTCCTCAGACAACAAATCCTCTGACCAACCCCTGGCAACCGCCTAGCAACCACGCCCCTACTTACCCAGCGCTCCGGGTATTCTACGCTGGTTCAGCTCAGGGAGGGTCAGCCTGTTTGCCCGGGCGGAATAAAACAGCTTCGTCTCTTCGCCCGAGACAGGATTGGTGCTTCCTCTGCTCTCTGCATCTGTTACACAGAGGACAGCTGTGGTAGACAGGGCGGGGACAGACACAGAGGCAGGGCTGAGGAGTGGGAAAGAAATGTCCTGAGTCCAGGCTGGGACAGTGACGGCGCCCCTGCACCCTCATCTGAGTGTCAGCGAGGCCTACACTTCTGAGGCTGTGGCGGCCCAGCCGTCACAACACTAACGTACCTGAGTCGGGGAGTGAGGATTGAGAAAGGAAAGAACACTCACACCTGAGTGGAGACCAAGGGAAGTCTGGTTTATTTCTACAGAAACAGCTTTCCTTGAAGGCACATTAATAGGAAGCATCAAGCAATCATCTCCATCATTTCTTATGCAAAAACAGGAATTCCTGATTTCTACAGATACCACCAAATCTTTGGCTATCTCTCTGAGTTCCTCCCATCGCAGGGTCAAAGAACAAATAATCTTAACAAACAGAGTCCTTGAAAGGTAACAAATGTTACATAGTTTGTATCAATGCCTTCATTGTAGAGGAAGAAGTTTCCTTTCTAATGTCAAATGCCAGAGAGCCACGGTGGGCTCCCACATGAGGCCAAGAGGCTGGGGAGAAGGCGCTGTTCCTTTGTCTCCCTCATCTCACCCAACTCCCTGAGCACCGATTCTGTGCCAGGGACACTGTGGGGACAGAGACACAGGAAGAGAGCCCAAGTCTAGATTGCTGCTCCTGTGGTG
>NW_022900931.1:58496689-58530672 GCF_012274545.1 Fukomys damarensis
TGGGCCGTCCTGGGTACTCGTGTAGTGAGTTCGAGGCCGGCCGGAACTGCATACCGAGACCTTGCCTCCAACCACGGAACAGAACAAAGCAAAACCAAAAGTGTGGAACGCACCGCCCGCAAAAATTAACGTTAATCCTTTTTTCGCTCGTGGGGAAGCTGAGGCTCAGGAGGTTAGCGATGCGCAGGCCACACGCAGCAGCCGGGATCCTAAGGCGACTCTCTCCCTGCAGGCGGTGGTCGGGGACGCGGTCTATCACCACTTCCGCCACCGGCTGCCGATGGCGAACGTGCGGCTGGTGGAGGTGGGTGGCGACGTGGAGCTGAAGTCGGTGACGGTCCTCTGAGGGGGACCCGCGGCTGGGGAAACCAGGGACGGAGCCTCGGATGGCAAATAAAATGCTTTCGCGTAGCCCGTGTGTGAGTGTGTGTGTGCGTGTGTGTTTGTGTGTGTGTGTATCCCTTTCATGCTGAAGAGGAAACAGGTTCACTACAACGAAGACAGATTTGCTGGAACCTTCTTCCCAAGCGGGAGTCTATCTGGAATGCTCAGCTGGGCATGGTGGGGCACATCTGTGATCCCAACACTCAGAGAGGCTGAGGCAGGAGAATCCTGAGATTTGAGGCCTGCTTGGGCTACATAGAGAGACCCCGCCTCAAAATCTAACCAAACGAAACAAAAAGCTAGAACTTGTGTCCCTGCTCCCCCCAATAAATTCCTCCATTAGGACAAGGACACTTTCCGCCTTGAGCCCTAGGTCTCCTCCGGGAGGGGGTTCTGGACTGAGCCCGCCCCTGTTGCCTAGGTTCGGCCAGATTGTGCTGGCGTTTGGTACAGGGGAGTGGCTCAGACCGCCCTTTGTCACCACATCAAGGACCTAAAGATCCCAACTGGGTAAGGGAACGGAATCCGTTACATTGTGGTAATTAAGACCCGGAAACCCCTCTGCAGCGCTCCCTTGGGAGGGCTATTGTCCCGCAGCATCCCCTGTCGGCGCCCGGACAGCTGAGGCTGAGGAGGTAGGGGATGCGAGCAGACACCTTGGGTCTCTAGGCCGCACCACCAAAGCCTTGATCGCAAACAACGCGCCCTGGCTTGGTGTCCTCATCCCCGTGGCCGTCACTGTGGGAAAGTCTGAGGTCTGACTGGCGCGACGGGAACCTAAAGTTGGATCCGGCCTCAGCCCCTGGAGCAGCCGAGGTTTCCTTCTTAAGGCCCTGCTGTTTGCCCCTGTGTCCTGCTCAGGTGTGGACGGGTCCTTTCTCACTGTAGGGACCTGGACGTCTGCATCCCCTGGTGCTCCTGGGCGTGTGTTAAATAAGTTAATTTTTATTTGTCTGTGTTGATGACTTATAAATATTTACAAGCATTTTTTTTCCCCTGGTACTGGGGATCGAACTCAGGACCTTGCTCTTGAAAGGCAGGCACCGGCACCACTGAGCTAAATCGTGGGCCCGTGCATTTCTGTAAAATCATCCCCAAGGGAAAGGCTTCAAACTGCACAGGAGAAGGCAGGACATAGGCACCAATCTGGGACAGAGACCTCAGTCTGGCTTGGATGACAGTGATCCAGCCGTGGGACTTACAGGTGATTTTTTCACTTTTTTCATAGGGAGTATTTGAGAAAATGTTTTTGTTTGTGAAAAATACACAGTAAAGTTTTGGAGGTGACAGGGTAGGGTGTTGGTTTCTTAGAGAGTTTCTTGGAAAATGCAGTTTGTAGTGTATTTGCAATTTCCTATACTTTTGTCATTTTTAAGTTTTTACTTGTTGTTTTGGCTTTTTTTTTTTTTTTTTTTGACAGGGATGAAACTCAAACTCAGGACCTTGAGCTTGGGAGGCAGGCGGTGGAACCACTGAGCTAAATCCCCAGTCCCTGAGATTTTTTTTTTTAAAACAGTCTTGCTGTATATTCCTGGCTGGCCTTGAGTTCATTATGTGGTCAGGTTAGTAGGAGGCATATGTGGACCTCCAAATCGTATAAGAGAAATATCGTAACTCCCAACCTGCTAGATGTCTGAGACCCTGAGCTGTTCTCTAAAATTGAAGCATGAATTCTAGGAACAGAGGTTAAGCATAGGAAGAATTTATTGAGAGAAAGATAGCTTCTGACTAAGAGATACAGAAGGGGTCTGGAGAGCAGGTTGCCAACGCCCACCCCAAGGGAGGTTTATAGAGCAAAGCCACGAAATGAGGCGGGTTCAAGGTGGGACAAAACTATAGTCAACTAATAAGATTAAAAGTACAGACCAGGGATTTAGCACAGTGGTGCCACCACCTACCTCACAAGGGCAAGGTCCAAAGTTCGATCCCTGATACAAAAAAAGTATAGTCACCTAGGTAATATTGATCCAATGGGAAATCACACAAAACTGCGATCAACCAATAAGATTATAACAAGTATAGTTGCCTAGGTGATATTGATTAAATGAGGATCAAATGGGATGGGAAGCAAGTCCCATAGCAAGTGTACAGGGACTGAACGGAACAAGGATTTTCCAGGAAGAGATAGGTTAAGGTCTTGGTCCCCCACCCAGGTGATTAATACCTATTTAAAAATCAATCTCTGCTGTTCATCCCTAGGGAAAATACCGTGGGTGTAGTCATTCCTGTATTTCTTGAAGTGCAGCTTTCAGTGAATGAGCCTCTGTCCACAATTGTCTTCTGTGTTAAGAAGCCCTGCCTAACTGCCTTATAATATTTTCTGACTCACTCACTTGTCTACAGTAAGGCTGGCCTCAAACTCTCCTTGATTCTCCTGCCTCAGCCTCCCCAGTACTAGGATTACAGGTGTGCGCTACCATGCCTGGCTCATTCACCTGTTTTTAATATAGTTAATTATTTATTGAGTCACCTGCTTATGGACAAATTCATTATATTGACTTTTTTTTTCTATTTTCTGTGTGTGTATCTGTGTGTGTGGTGCTAGAGTCGAACTGAGTGCCTTGTTCATGCCAGGGAGGTTCTGCCGCTGAGCTACATCTCCCTCTTTTATTTTATTTTTTATTTTTGTTTGTTTTGATGCCGGGGATCGAACTCGGGTCCTTGAGGTTGCAAGGCAGGCAGCAGCACCCCTGAGCTAAATCCCCAGCTGCCTCCTTTTAAATTTTATTTATTTACTTTGTGGTCCTGAAGATTGAACTCACAGCCTTTTTTATTTTAAGCCAGATTTTCACTAAACCACTAAGTTGCCCAGGCTGGGCTTGAATTTGCTGTCCTTCTGCTGAGCCTCCCAGAGCATTGGGGTTATAGGTGTGCACCACCATATCTGACTTATTTTTATATTTTCTGTTTCACTGATTTCCATTTAGGTCTTCATCATTTCCTACTTTGGAGGGTTGTGTTTGATTTAATCTTCTTTTTCTAACTGTACAGTGGAAACAGGTTACTGATCATAGATCTAGTGTTGCTGGGGACCCGGGTCCTGATCCAGCAAGAAGCTGGCCCCTCATTTTCTTGATCCTCAGTTCTCTGTGGTGTTGATGAGCAAATTCAGTCCAGACTCGCGGTCGGTCAGCTGTGCACAAGTCCTGCTGGGACTCACTGTAGATACAGAGTCGTGCGTGCTCCATCACCACGCGGCTCTGTGCCGAGTGTGAGTTTGGATGCATTTTTATATACACAGAACTTTCACCTAAGGTCAGAGAACCAGGGCAATTATGATGCTTAGCAAGATTTTCCTTAGAAGTTTTATTCTGGAGTTGTAAAATGTCTTCCTATTTTTTAGATATCTGCTCAGTGTTATCACAGAGGCTTTAATCATGTGAGAAACTTAATGAAAGATAAATTCTTAATTTAAACCAGGAGCCAGCCAGTCCAAGGCTGGAGGGTCTTTAAAGAACATCTCCCTTCCTGATGTCACTGGGCTGTGGGCTGCGGCTGCCAGGAGTGCCACGTGCTTTGTTCTGGAGTTAGAGGGCCAGGTGGCCAGGTAGCAGAAAGAAATGTGCAATGTGTCACCTTACGATGTCCCTGTGCCGTGTGGGGTCATAGTAGTTCTGAGACTTAAGTGATTATAAATTTATTAACAATGTCTTTTTGAGAGAGAGAGAGAGAGTCTCACTATGCTATTCATGCCGGCGTTGAACTCTCAGTGATCTTCCTGCCTCAGTCTCCTGAGTGCTGGGATTACAGGTGTGCGACCACCAAGCCCAGTTTACAAATGCTTTTCTTTATAAACTGGTAATGCATGCTATTTTAAACAGCCTCCCTTTGTTGCCCAGGCCTGCTTATGTCTATCTGCCTGATGTCTGACACATAAGCTTTAAATTTTCCCCTAAACACTGCTTTAGATGGACACTATTTACTTTTATATCATAGGCTTTTATTTTCCTTCAGCTGGATGTATTTCTTTTTTCTTTTTTTTTCTTTTTTAAGCTGAGTGTATTTCTAATTTCCCTTTGATTTCTTCATTGACACACAGGTCATTTAGAAGTGTGTGGCTTAATCCCCACACATTTAAAGATTTCCTGAACTTATTTTTGTGGTTGGTTTCTGGCCTCATTCCATTATGGTTAGGGATTATGCTTTTTATGATTTCAGCTTGTGTAAAATTATTGAGACTTCTTATGACCCTAGCAACTGGCCTACTCTGGGGAATTTTCCAAATGTGTTAAAAAAGAATATGTATTCTGCTTTTCTTGGAGTGTTGGGTGTTAGGGCAAATTAGTTAATAGTGTTTATGTTTTGCCAGGATGCACTGTCATTTGCATCCTGTTTCAAAAATAAAAAACTGGGCGTGGGATTTAGTTCAGTGGTTCTGCAACCTGCCATGCAAGCGCAAGTCCCCAAGTTCAATCCCCAGTACCAAAAAAAAAAAAAAAAAAAAAAAAAAAAAAAAAAAAACCTAAACTAAAATATTTATCTCAGCCGGGCACGGTGATGCATGTGCAGCCAACATGTCTCCATTTTCGTAAAGTCCAGTGACTCTGGTCGGTCGTTATCTTTGTTCCTTCCCATTTGGTGGAGCAGTCTCCAACTAACTGTTATCTTCACAACCTTGTAAACGGGATACTTGGCATCTGTGTGATATTTTGTTTCAAATAAAACGGTGCAAAACTTCACCTGACCCCCACTAATTTAGCTAAATTCTGCTCCCGCTCCCCATCTCCCTGAGTCCTCCCGAATTAGAAGAGCTACTTGAAAGAAATCCGCAAGCCACTCTTCCTAGTCCAGCGCAAGCTTGCTCTCAACCTCTGGCTGACAATGAAAGAGGAGTCAAAATTTGGCTCAGAGTGTGGTGATTCTCTATAAACTCTTGCAACTAAGTATAACACATGCTTGGTGGCCATGGCTGTAATCCCGGACCTCGGGAGGCTGAGGCAAAAGGATTGCCGTAAATTCAAGGCCATCCTGGGCTCTATAGTGAATGCAAGGCCAATTTGCACTACACAGAAAGACCTTGTCTCAAACAAACAAACACCAACAAAGAAAACAACAACCAAAAAAAGATAAGAGCTAGGGATGTGGCTTGCTTTGTAATGTATCTCTAAACAAACCAAAATAAAACACCTCTATAAGCATAAAAACAATGTAGAAAATTACGTGGGAAAAGAATCACTGCATATGACTACATAAAAACTAAAAACTTCTAGGGCTGGGGATTTAGCTCAGTGGTGCTACCGCCTGAGCACAAGGTCCAGAGTTCAATCCCCAGTACAAATAAATAAATAAATACACTTCTAAACATCGGGAAAGATTTAGGTTGTTTTTGAAATCAGTCCAGTGACACAGATCAGGGCTGCTCTGTGGCCCTCAGGCCCTGGCTGGCTGGGGCGGTGGGGTGGTACGGAGAACCATTCCCTTGGTCTTAGTGGTCCTTGAGGGTGGCTGGAAGTGATTCCTTCCCTCTGCCATCCCTGGAAGGCGCTGGTGGGACCCAGGGGTGGCATTGGGAGGAACAGCTCAGGTGGGGAGTCTGGAGGAAACTCGAATCTGCCAGCAAGACTCGTGCACATACTGAAGCTCGGCCCGCTACAGATTTGCTAGGCTACAACGTGTGAAATGATTGTACATAGGTACGTTAGTTAATTAGATACCTTGTAGGCGGTTAGACAGAGCCTGTTAGGGATCTGATGCTGCCATCGCAGGCTGTATTCTCTTGGCTCTTAAAATGACCTCATGCTCTTTTCTTTAGTTTCCCTCCCCACAAGGCCACAGCAGTCCGGAGAAGTTAAACCTGTTTCTGCAGGACCGAACCCATAAAGGGCAACCTGGCCTGTGATAGGTTAAAGGTAGCCGACTCCTCATGAATAATCAATAGCCCAGCCCCAAACCAATAAAAGGACCCTCCTTTCTTTGTTCCTCTGTCTCCCTGTCTCCTTCTCTCTCCTGTGTCTTCTCTCTTCTCTCTCTCTTTTCCTCTCTCTCTTCCCTCTCTCCTCTCTCCCTAGCCTGCCTTCCCCAATAAAATCTCCTGTCTGACCTCTCTGTGTGGCCTAGTTGTTGAGCATCGCTGTGCCTCTACAGGGCCGGCCCTCGAGGTGAAGGAAAACGGAGGAGCCAACAGAGAGGGAGGAAAACGGAACCACAGTCCCTGAAGGCCAGCATTGTAAAAAGAGAGAAACTGGGGCTGAGGATGCAGCTCAGTGGCACTGTGCCTGCCTTGCGAGTACAAGATCCTGAGTTCGATCCCCAGTACTGGGAAAAAAAGAGGGAGACAGAGAGAGAGAGAAAAAAAAAAACAAACTACTATACCTGAGTGCTTCCCCTAAGGATGAGTGGCAGTGGCTGATATTCTAAATAGAAATCAATCACCTGAGCAGGGGACCAAGATCTTCCTGGAAAGATCCCTGATGCACCCCTTACAGAAAACCCTCGCTCCTGCCTTATATGCTTGCTACAAGACATGATTCCCTATTTCATCCCCATTAATGACTATACTTGTTGTAATCTTATTGGTTGATCACAGTTTTGTCCCATCCTGTGATTTCCCATTGGACCAATATTACCTAAGCGACTACTTATAATCTTACTAGTTGACTATAGTTTTATCCCACATTGAATCCCCCTCACCTTGGGGGTTTGCTCCTCAAAACCCCTTAGGAAACAGGGTCCCAGGCAACCTACTTTCCAGTCCCCCTTCTGTCTCTCTTAGTGTTTTTTTGTTGTTGTTGTTTTGTTTTGTTTTTTGGTACCGGGGATTGAACTCGGGACCTTGTGCTTGTGAGACAGGCAGTGGCACCACTGAGCTAAATCTCCAGCCCCTTCTGTCTCACTTAGATAGCAGCTAACTTGCTCTCAATAAATTTTTCTTACTCTTAGCCTCCATTGTTGCTAGCATTCATTCTTCTATTTTAGAGAATATATGCTTGCATTTTGGATATATAGCAGGTTTGGGAATCACATCTATTCCACCTATATCAAAATGATCGATATATTACTACAAAATGGCAGCTTTGTGTGGTCTCACCTAGTAACAGTCTGGGTTGCTGTGCGATATCTTTTTTTGTTTTTATACTGGGTTGGAGAATGAACCCAACCCTTTGCACTGAGCTACATCCCAGCTCATTTTTAATTTTTAAGTTTTCAGACAGGGTCTCACTGAGTCATGAAGCTGCCCAGGCTAGCCAAACTTTCCATCCTCCTGCCTCAGCCTCACAGAATACTGTGATTACAGGTCTGTGCCATCAGGCTGTAGAGCCCAAACTGACTCCATTTTGAAAAAGTCACTCCATTCTGTGATCAGGTCACCTCCCAGTTACTGGAAAAACCCCAAGGCACCCTTTTGACCAAACTACAAGTCCATGCTAAATGACAAAGGGCCTAGGAGACAGTGCTCTAACCCCCTCCCATTGTAGCCATAGCTCTGACCTTTGTTCTAACCCTGCTTAGGAATATAAGGCAATCTTGTACTGTTTGAAGTCCAGAACCTGAGTAGCATGTAAGTTAGTGATTCTAGACATAGAGACCCCAAGTTAATTGTCCAACTGTTTGCTCATCCTGAATGTCTTGGTGGCCTTTGAACCATCTTATAGGTATCTGTTAATTATCAATGTGTGACTGCCTAGTACATGACTGCTGACCACCAACTCAAGTCAGCAGACCTTTGTCCCCTGCCTTCATTATTAACCAATCAGACACTGACACATTTAGAAAGCCCCTAGTTCTGCTTCTTTGCGGATAAAAAGCCTGTTTGAAACTGGGTTCGGGGCTCTCGGTTTGAAACTGCTACGTCGGTGAGGTCCGGTAGTACATGCTCGAGCTTGCAATAAACCTCTTGTGTGATTACATCGGACTCGACTCCTTGGTGGTCTTTGGGGATATCGCGATCTGGGCACAACAAGGCCTGCCCAGGGATCCATTTCCCCCCACTGATACTGGGGATCGAACTTGGGACTTTGTGCTTGCGAGGCAAGCATCACTGAGCTAAATCCCTGGCCGTAGGTGTGCATCTTTATTTTATTTTATTTTTTTTGGTACCACGGATCGAACTCAGGACCTTGTGCTTGCGAGGCAGGTGGCGGAACCACTGAGCTAAATCCCCAGCCCCAGGTGTGCATCTTTAAAAAAAACAAAAACAAAAACAAAAAAACTCCTTAGGTAGCCAGGCACGATGGTGCATGTCTGTAATCCTAGCATTCGGTGAGGCTGAGGCAGGAGGACTGCAATTTGTAATTTCAAGCACAGCTTGAGCAACTTAATAACTTAGTGGGACGCTGTCCTCAAAAAATTAAAAATGAGCTGAGCTATGGATGTAGCTCAGTGTGAAAGCCCTAGGTGCAATCTCCAGCACCACAAAATAAATAGAGGAGCTAGTGGTGGTCGTGGTGCACACCTATAATCCAAGCACTCGAGAGGCTGAGGCAGGAAGGTTGCCGCGAGTTTAAGGCCAGCTTG
This sequence comes from Fukomys damarensis, assembly GCF_012274545.1. Taxonomy (NCBI): domain Eukaryota; kingdom Metazoa; phylum Chordata; class Mammalia; order Rodentia; family Bathyergidae; genus Fukomys; species Fukomys damarensis. Next base: position 58,505,528 of record NW_022900931.1, read on the forward strand.
GGTCACATCGTGAATTCAAGGCCAACCTGAACTACATAGTGAGACACTATCTAAAAAATAAAAGAAATAAAAACATGTAGATCGCTCCCTATCTATCTATGCCCGCCAGTGAAAACTGTACTAGATGAATGAGACAATAAGTAGAAGAATGATGAATGGATCAATGAAGAATGGTACATAACTGAATAACAGACAAGTGATCAAATGAGTAAGCGAATGAGTGAACACAGAAGAGACCATGAGGAGCTGGCTGGCTGGATGACACGATAGGCAGAAAGGGTGCCGCGAGTGGACGGCTGACTTAGGGCTGAGGGGTTGTGTGAGATGGATGTTGGGGTAGAAGGCATAGAACTACACGGATGAGTGCAGGTTGTGGAAATGAACTGGCAAACGAGAGTTGGCCACGTGGGTAGCTGAACAGGGCGGTGGTTAGATGTTCGGATGGCTGCGCGGCTGGAGGCAGGGCTGCTGACGGCACGGATGTGTGCGCACCTGGCAGATGAGCTAGGTGGACCAGGGTGATGGGCGGATGGATCTTGAATGGGTAGATGTCTGGAGAGATTGATGAGTGATGAGATGGAGGGGTGGAGAGATGGATAAAGGGTTGGATGAAAGACTGGCTGGACTAGTGGACTGGTAGGTGGAATGGTGCCAGGCTAGGTGGTGGCGTGTTTGACTGAAGGCTGGCTGGATGCATGAAGAGAAAGACACAGGGTGGGCGGAACAGCAGGCCGCGTAATGGTTAAGTGCATGGCCTTGGGGGCCAGACCCACTGGATTTGAATCTGGATTCTGCTATTTATGGGCTATGTAACCTTGGGAGAGGTGCTTTCTTTTCTTTTCTTTCCTTTCCTGTTTCCTGTTTTCTTTCCTGTTTCCTCATCTGTTTCAGAGGAATGTTCTTAGTTCCTGGTGTTTGTGATGAGGAGTGAAAGAGGTGATCCATGCAGAGCCCTAAACAGTGCTGGGGATGGTTTCCCTGAGGGCATAAGTAGATTTATCTTGATGGGAGGGAATGTGGACAGATGACAGGTCAGTTTGGAGGGTAGTGACTGATCCAAGGGAGAAAGGAGTAGTGAGGGGTGAACGGAGTCACAGACATAGGAGAACCCTTCAGACATTTTATTAGGGCCTTAGAAGGGAACCCTGGAGGATCTTTCTTGTTTTCCCAGGAAGAGATCAGATCTGGACATAGGACAAGGTGACATCACCATGGATTTCCAGCGTGTCCACACTCTGGAAGGCTGGGAGGCGATGAGAGTAGTCAAAGAGGTGCTGGCCATTGGCGAAAACTTTGAAGCGATCCATACCGCAGCGGATGGAGAGCTGTAGAGAGGAGACGGGGTGGGCTGTGAGGCCTCAGAATAGCCTCAGAGAGGGCAGGCGGGGAAGGGAACCCTGGACTCACATCAAAGAACTGGCCTGGGCGGAATGGGTTGAAGGCAAGATTTCTCTCCTCGGAGCCCCACGAGCCCCTCAGGTGGCTGTTCCGGACCACGATGCCCTCATGCAGGCGGGGATTAATGTGCAGTGCCTGATCCCCGGAGAACCCCACCTTGAAGTTGATGGCAAAGCTGGTAGCAAAGAGAGGATGTCAAGTTAGGGGTTCAGCACATGGGTCTCCAGGTGAGAAAGACAGTCTGGACCCCTGGGTCTGAGGGAGGAGGCTGGGCCTGGACCCCTGGGTCTCAGAGAGGAGGCCGGGAGATTCCCACTTCAGTCTGGTGCTGTACCTCTTGGCTGTGGGGGGTATGTAGCCCTTGATTATGATGGTCCTTCGGGGGCTGAGCCCCCCATGAAGTTTCCCAGTGTATGGTACAGGCTGTGGAGAACATGGGGTTCCATCAGCTCTCAGGTTACAAGAGTCCAGGTCCAGGGACTTTTTTTTTTTTTTGGTTTTTGAGACAGGGTCTCACTATGTAGTTGAGACTGACCTGGAACTCACTATGTAGCCCAGGCTGGTCTCGAACCCACAGTGATCCTCCTGCCTCAGCCTCCCAAGTGCTGGGATTACAGGCATGCGCCACCACGCCCGGCTCAGGGACATTTTTTCAAGAGAGGTTCTATTCCTCCTGGGAAACTTCCCAGCCAAGTCCCCTCCTCCACCAGTCGCCAGTTTTCCCATCTCCCCACCGTCCACCCTGAACACCCTCATACCACCCCCGCACCCCCCCTCTCCTGGCCTCGTCCCATCTCAGTGCCTGCTTCCCCTCACTGAGCCCCTCCATGGGGCCCCAACTCCATAGGACGCCATACCGGGTTGAAGACTGGAGGCCCCGTCATGACCTGTGAAGCACAGAAGACAGGACACGTTGGGCCAAGCCCGACACAAAGCACTGTGCGCCTCCCCACGCAGCGGGTTCTCCAGAGCCAAGTGGGTACAGCCGTGCCCCACACCCACCCTCCGCACCCCGGGCACAGCACCCTGGCACTCACGGGCAGGCTGTTCATCTGCATCTGCGGAGGGCCATACCCAGGAGCCTAGAGGGTAAGTGGAGGCAGGACACTGAGGGGCTGGGGCCTCCTTGTCCACCTCCTTCCCCTCCCCTGGGGAAACTGTCCCCAGCAGGTACTTACAGGGTAAGGCGGCACGCCCATGGGTCTCTGTGGATACAGAGCGAGGGAGATCAGGGGTAGGACCCCATGTTTGGGACTGGAGTGTTGAGCGTCCTGGCCCTGGGCAGCCCACTGTCATCGTATGAGTGGCCTCTGAAGCCCACAGGGACACAGAGGACTGATGGATTCCGAGAGAGGAGCCTTCACCGCGGCCTTGTGGGCCTCAGCACAAAGCCTTAGGACGGGGGCTGTGAATTCTAGTCTCTGCTGTCTTCCCATTGCCCTGGGACGCTCTTGTCCCCTTTTGCTGCTCATCTTGGAAGCCACATGGAGAAGTGGAAGCACAGGTGGGTGGGTTGGCACATACTATAATCTCAGAAATCTAGGAGGCTGAGGCAGGAGGATCACAATTTGAGCCCAGGCTGGGCAATCTAGTGACTTAGTGTCTCAAGATAGAAAAAAAAAAAAAAAAAAAAAAAAAAAAAAAAAAAAAAAAAAAAAACACTAAAACAAAAACAGAAACAAATTCATGGCTTGGGAAACGTAAAGCCCTCCGTGAATGGGCACAGGTGCCACTGGGTCCCTAGATGTTGCTGTGATGTCCACATTGCCTCCCATCCCACCCCTCTGCTTCCTCACGGGTACTCTTACCTGAATCGAGGGGTTTGGTTTGTTTGCTTTTGTTTTTATTTACAAAAACTGGGGGTTGAACCCAGAGCCTTCCCGCTGAGCTACATTCTCGTCCCTTTTTTAATAATTTTTTTGTTTTGTTTTGTTTTGTTTTTAATAATTTTTTGTTGTTTCATTGAGTTTAGGGTCTCGCTAAGTTTCCTAGGCTGGAACTCCTACTTGCAATTCTCCTGCCTCTCTGCCTGTAGCGGTGGGGATTACAGGTGTGCGCCACCACTCCTGGCCCTGAATCAAGTTTTACAGAGGATTCCCTTTCCTTGTGGCCACGTCACAAATCTCTCTAGATTAGATTGAGCTTTTTCTCCTTTTGTGGCTACAAGCTTGCTTGTTGGATTCTGTATGGGATGATGGGAGAGGCCCCTGCCCAGTGGCAGCTATGCATTGTTCTATGGAGACCAGCGTCACGGACACTTTGTCCTCACTCACCCACCTGTTACAGAACACCCTGGCAGTTTCAACTCTGAGGCTGTGTCTTTTGTGGTTCATCGTGGTTCTGGGGATGGGACCCTAGGGCCTCCTGTGCTAGTTAGGCCCCAGCCCAGGCTTGTGTAAGTGGCATGGTGGGTGTGTGACGGTAGTTGTTTCCCCACTTGGGATCTGAGAGTTTCTAGGTCCCTAGGCCGAGGGTTTGGTCAGCATTCAGACAGAGGCTGCCATTTTTCCAAGGAGTCTTGTACCAGTGCACTGCCCCCCCACAGCCCTGTCGGCTGACTGTCACACATGCTTGTCACCAAGTGGGACTGCATAGCTCTTCTCTGCGAGTGTGTGGTGCCCACTCATTTGTGGCTTTGAAGTGCCCAGGTGACTAATCCCAGGGGGCGTTAAACAGACCATGGTGCATCTGTGAGCTATTCGTGAATTTTTTACTCCTTTACTACACTTATTGATTCAGTTCGTATACCTCCTCCTCCTCCAGGAAGCTCTTTCTGACCCATGACCAGGCCAAACCCTTCCTTTGGACTCTCAAAATTGCCTGTAGATATTACAGACAGATAAGTTAGGTGGAAATATTATAGGCAGTCAGATAGGGCTATGTCCTTGAGAGAGTCAGGACAAAGGTGAAACACACCACAGCTGAGGCTAGAGACATGACTTAAAAACTGTCGGGGGCTGGGGATTTAGCTCAGTGGTTCCACAGCCTGCCTTGCAGGTGCGAGGACCCGAGTTTGATCCCCGGTACCAAAAACAAGGCAAAAACAAAAACAAACAAGCAAACAAAAATTGTGCCTCTAGGGCTGGGGATTTAGCTCAGTAGTCCTGCCTCCTGCCTCAGAAGCACAAGGACCCAAGTTCGATCCCCGGTACCAAAACAACAACAAAAAAAAGGTCCCAAAAATTGCGCCTCAAGTTAAAGACAAGATGACCAGACCTGCACACTTCCTCAGAGAACAAACACTGTGTCTGAGCTTCAGTGAAAACAAAAACAAAACAAACAAAAAAACACTGGGCCTCATGAAGTCTAAATAGACATAAGCCACCCCAGTGGGTGACCAGAGACCTCTGGACCCAGCACTTCCTAGGAGAACCTTTGAGCTTTCCATCCATGCTTGTTATGTGCCTTGTTTCCCAACTGGACCATTATCGCCTAAGTGACTGCACTTGTAACCCTACTGGATGAGGTTGGCTGCGGCCCACACTGTACCCATGTGGGTTTCACTCTATAAAACTCCCCTGTACAGTGGGCCCCTGGCTACCCACTGGGACCCCTCCTGCCCCTCAGGAGCTTTTCTACCAATCAATATCTTCCTGCTCTTAACCCCTGCTGTTTCTAGAATTCACTCCTTGATTTTTAGAGAACAAGAGCTCAGCGTATCAGACAGCTAACAGGTTGGGAGACAGAATACTTCATGTTTCACCTCCAGTATTATTTCCTGTATCATAGATACCCCACCTTGGCCCTGACCCCCTGCCCACACCTCCTCATCATGGGCTTGGCCACTGGAAGCCGTCACCATCTGCAGGTGTCTCTGTCTTCCCAGTGGACGGTCTTGGTCACCACAGAGTCCCTGGTGTCACCTCTCAAAGGGACTGGCACTGATCAAGTGCTTGGGCAATAAATGAATGTGAGATCGGATTAAGGAAGGAAGGGAGCACATACGGGAGGGGACCGCACACACCTGGCTTGGGGCGGGCTGGCCTCCGAGGAAGTTGATTGATTGCAGCTGCAGATCGCCATCCACCTGCAGGTGGGTGACCATGTGTAAGGGGAGCCGGTGCTTGAACTCGTAGAAGGGGTTTCCATTCACTGCGACCTGAAGGGCAGGCACGAGAGGTCCAGCATGAGTGCCGCGACTTCGGGGAGGTACAAGCAGCGTCTCACTATGTAGTTCAGTGAGGGCTTGAACTGACTGTGGAGCCCAGGCTGGCCTCAGACTCTCAGTGATCCTCCTGCCTCAGCCTCTCAAGTCCTAGGATTACAGGTGTGCACCACCATTCCTAGCTTGAAGCAGGGTCTTTTCGACTGGGGGTTCAAGGTCTTAGGCGGGGAGGTCTTAGAGGCAGAAACCTTGGAGCCTAGAGGCCTGAGGTAAAGTAAAAAATGAGCCCACAAGCTTTAATCGCAGCACTCTGGAGAGTAAGGCAGGGCGATGGCAAGTGCAAGCCCAGCCTGGGCAATTTAGCGACCTAGTGCAACCCAGTCTCAATAAACAAAAAAGAAAAAAGAGGCAATGGCGCATGGGAGTTGGGGATGGAAGGTCTGTTTCTTTTCTTTCTTTTTTTGCAGTACCAGGGATTGAACTCAGGACCTTGAACTTGTGAGGCAGGTGCGGTGCCACTGAGCTACATCCCCGGTCCTGGAAGGTCTGTTTCTGGCCCAGGGTGCCCTCGCTTTGTGAAAGCCCGGAGGGAGTGCTCTCGCCTCCCTGACCACAGCCACCTGCACAGTGAGTCAGCCGTGTGGGCCTGCGTGGGCCCAGATTCAAACATGCTGGGAAAAACAACAGACGCACAGCATGTAGGAGACACCGGAACAGGCCAGGACGCGTGGCAACACAAAGATGTCATCGTGGCATTGGGACTGTGCGTGTGTTTTTAAAGGAAATATTTATGAGTGGAATTATGTAATGTCTGGAATCTACTTTCAAATAATATGGAAAAAGGAGTGTACAGAGATGCAGGGGAGAGTCCTGTGGGGACCAATCTGAGGGTGTGGGAGACACAGGCTCTTTGTGTCCAGTGCTTCCTTCCGTGTGGTCAAAAACACAGCCAGTGCCCTCCTCCTGTAAGACCCGGAAGGACAAGATGTGGTCCCGTGGGCTAGAAAGCTCCCAGGAGGTGGGAAGAAAGCAACAGAAAAAAGTGAGGTAGGAGCTGGGCATAGTGGTACTGGAATTCTAGCACTCTGGAGGCTGAGGCAGGAGGATTTCGAGTTTGAGCCCAGCCTAGAGAGCTCTGACTCTGTCTCAAAATAAAAAAGGGCTGTGAACGCAGCTCAGTGCCAAGCACTGGCTTTACTCCTCAGTACCAGAGGGAAACAATGTGGTAGGAAGGGAGAAGGAGGGTGAGGTAGGGAAGAAAGAGGGAGGGAAGGAGGGAACACAGGGGGCCAGGACCTTGTAGTGATCGGCCAGGACCATGAAAACCAGCTCAAAGGCGTTGCCCTTGCTGAAGGGCATGCTCCTCTTCCGCTCCTCCTCGCCCCACTGGCCGCCCTGCTTCGTGTTGAAGACCACCTTGTCCCAGCCGTCAAAGCGGGGGTTGAAGTGGAAGGCAATGTCTGACCCCGGGGAACTTCCCACCACGAAGTTCACAGAGAATCTGGAAAGACATCAAGGCCTGATTCTATGGTGCCACCTGCCAGGGCCTTCCCCAAGAAGCTGTCCTCACCGGGGCCCAGCCCTCCCTGACATGGGGCTCCGCGCCAGCCCTGGTGACCCAGGTGAGGAGGGAAGTCATGGCTGTGTTGCAGGAGGCAGAGCCCCACAGCCACTCTTTTGCTCACAGAGTATCCTTTGTTTAAAACCAATTTTTGTTGTTGTTGATACAAGATCTCAATATATAGCCCCGACTGGCCTTGAACTTGAACTTGAAACTTAGCCTTGAGCTCCTGCCTCAGCTTCCCGAGTGCTGGGATTACAGATGTGTGCCACCATGCCCAGCTGGATAGCTTCTCCTTCAGGACCACTTCCCCTCTTCCCCCAGCTTCAGGTGACAACTGCCACCAGTTGACTTGGGCATTATGCAGCACTTACTTACCATGGATCAGACCCTTCCCTGTGCACTTCATGTCTCTTGGCTGGGATCTCCCTGTTCCTTCCTGGCCCCTGTGCACCACTCCCCCTTACAGCCAGGAAGACCTTGTGGACACTCAAACCAGAGCCCAGTCCACACTGCCCAACTTGGCAGCCTTTAGGAGTTTGGCATTAAACAGGACAGGTGTATGGTTGTCTCAGGACCTTTGCACTGGCTGCACCCTCTACCTGGACTCCTTTCCTCAGCTATTCCTCTTTCCCTCCCTGTCCCCATCAACTGAGGAGGCGAAAGACCTCTTCTGCTGCCAGGTGTAGTGGCGCATGCCTGTAATTCTATCACTCAGGAGGCTGAGGCAGGGAGAGACCGAGAGTTTGAGAGTTTGAAGCCAGCTTGAGCTACATAGTGAGTTCAAGGCTAGCCTGAACTACACAGTGAAAAAAAAAAAAAAAAGCCCTCTCCTAGGTAGAGTGCAGGAAGGGGAAGGAAGAAGAACCCCTGGGCAGACCAGCAGCACCCAGGTTATCTAGGCTGGCAGGGGAGGTCTCACCGGTTCATGTTCTTGTTGGCCACTCCTTGGATATAAACTGACATTCCGATGCTGAGGCCGCCCGGGATGGGCGCGTTGTAGGGCAGAGTCTGTAGAGGGGGCCAGGGAGGGGTCTCACAAACGTTGTAGGGGAGTCTGTAGAGGGGGCCAGGGAGGGGTCTCAGAACCATCCCCCTCACCAGAAAGCTCCCCTTCCTTTAAGCAGGGAAGGGAAGACTCCGAGTGAAGGACAGGGGGTGAGGACAGCGCCCAGAGCCAGGTGCGGCCTCAAATGGGCTGAGCATCCGGGTGGGGGTGACTGAAGCCTTGGGGTCAGTTAGTGGATAAATCAGAGGCCCCCAAAGACCCAGCTTGGGGTGAAGCGCTGTGGGTCGGGAGGAGCCAAGGCAGGGCTGTCTCTCACCGGGTTGTAGGTGGGCTGGTAGCCCGGTGCAGGGACGTAGGCCATCTTGAGGCTGGGCTGTGACTGTCCAGGAGAGGAGCTGCAGGGTGGGAATGCAGGCCGCCGCAAGGGGTAGGTGGCCTTTATACCCAGGGGAGGGGCTGGCAGGGAGTGTCCACCGGGTCCCTCTTCTGTGGCTGCCTAGGGCACACCCTAACCTCCTGTCCCCTACCAGCCTTACTCATGACCCCATCCCTCTTGCAAAGAGGAAGTGTGGTGGACTTTGGCCTCACCAGGGCCTTATCAGAGCCCATAAAACCCTGCCTGGCCTCTGTTGGCAGAGGGAGGGCGAGGCCGGTGGGCAGGGTAGGGCAGGGCTGCAGGAACGCTGGGGACAGGTGGGCAGTGCGTCCCTGTACATCCTGCACATCCTCACCCAAGCGTCGTGCTGTTTGCACAGTGGGCTGGGACACAGGCTGCTGGAGCCAGCGTTCTACTTCCCGTCTGACTTCAGCCATTTCTCGGCTGTGTGATGCTAGCTCAGCACCCGATCCTCAATTTGCCCACAACTATTCGTGAAATGGTGCTAATAACAGCATCATAGGTCCTCTCGAGAAATCACTATTTAATAAGTGCTCAAAACAGGACATGGCATACAAAAGGGATTATTTTGGTCTCTTGGACTCAATCTAAATGTAAATCCAGAAGGCTAGGATTACATATGGATAAGAAAACCTCAAGCTTAAAGCAATGTGATTGCTGGCCACGATGGCACACACCTGTTATCCCAACTACTCAGGAGGCTGAGGCAGGAGGATCACTCTGAGGCCACATAGTCAATTCAAGGTCAGTCTGAACTGCAGAGCAAGACCCTATCTCCAAAATCCTAAAAGAGGGGAGGGGTTCCCCTAAAGACTTAGCTCAATGTGAAGGCCCTGAGTTTAATCCCCAGTACTGAGACAAACCAAAGTTTAAAGAAATAAGGCAACTGCCAGGTAATGGCACACACCTGTGATGCCAGCTGCTCAGGAGGCTGAGCCAGGAGGATCACACAAGTTCGAGGCCAGCCTGGACAATACAGCAAGTCCCTGTCTCAAAAAACATAGAAAGGGCTGGGGACGTAGCTCAGCATTCCCTAAATTCAATCCCCAGTACAGGGGCAGGAGATGGAGGGGTAGCAACTGGCTCACGACTGGGTAGCACTGCACCCACCCTGTACCCTCCGCCCAAGGCAGGGATGGTTCTCATCCCGCTGGCTCAGACCTCTGTCCCAGACCTTTGCAACTGCTGGGGGACACAAGCATCTTAGCCTGCCCCACCGCCCCTCTGAGGAGCAAAGACACCAGGTTCTTTGTGAGGCTTTATTGCTCCAAAGAAAGATAAGGCCTTGGGCTTAGGGAAATCAGTATCATAAACTTATAAACGAGGCTGTGTGCCAAGGCATGGAGAAGACCATCTTCACCAGTCCTCCCTTCCCACAGATAAGGACACAGGTGGGAGGCGCTGCAAGCCCAACCCTGGTGACCCTGGGTTTGGGGCCTGGAAGCTGAGAGCTCTCAAAGCTTCGAGAAGGTGACGCTCTTCAGGTCCTTCTTCTCCATCGCCGCCTGGACAGATTTGATGATGTCCTGGGTCTGCAGCATGCTCATGTTCCAGGAAGCCTGAGTAGAGGGCGGGGAAAGGCTAGTAGCACACCAACCAGAGGACAAAGAGCGAGACTGCGCACAACCCTCAATCCCTGATTGGTAACCCTGGGATATGGGCGGGTTGTGACTGGCCGGAGCTAGCGCCTTACCATGTGGTTGAGGCCCTCGGCCACTGAATGGTCGCGGGCATAGAGCAGGTTGACTTTAGTGGTCTGCACTGCCACTGGGCTCTTGCTGGAAATCTCACTGGCCAGGGCGAATGCAGCATCGAGCATGCGCTCCTTGTCTGGGAACACACGGCTGCGAGGGAAGGGGTGAGAGGAATGGGCAACAGCCTGAAATAGGCTTTCCTTCATCTCCTTGCTGGGGAAGGGGTCTCACCCAGGAGGCCAGAGACCCCGGGAAAGGGTTGTGGCAGCACCTAAGGACCTAGAGGGGACCGCGCTCGGCGTGTCTGTCCCTGGGCTCTTCCCTCCAGGCCTAGGCTCCTACCTGACCAGCCCGCTGTTCAGCGCCTCCTCAGCCATCATCTTGCGGGCGGTGAAGGCCAGCTCGTTGACCAGGCTGTAAAAGGGCTGCTGCTGTCGCCCGAGTCCGTCCATGCCCCGCAGTCCCCTCCCAGCTCCGCTCACCCACCCACCTCTGGCTCCCGATGACTTTGGGAAGGCGCTGCAGTGTCCCCACATCGGCAGCCAGGCCTATGTCCACTTCCTGGGGAAGAAGTCAGGTCAGCGTTTGCTTTCTGCTCAGTATTGCTCCCCACGCCACCTCAACGTCTGTAACAGTTCGCGTTTCCTGCAGAGGACCCACGACCCTCTCCAAACGGGAATGCTTCTCATCAGGAAGCGCCTACCCCCCCGGCAGTTTCCTTCAGTCTTGAGCCAACTCCCTGCCCTCTCAATTGGTCAGATCTCTCCGGGTATCAGCAGGTCCCACCCAGGGACTCCATCTGACCACCCGACCAGTCTACTCCAGGCTCACACCACCCACCCTTTCTTCGTGCCAAGCCTCATCTTTTTTTTTTAATACTAAGAATTGAACCCAGGGCCTTTACACTGAGCTATGTCCCTGGCCATTTACTTTGAAAAAGAATTTTAATAAATTATCCAGGCAAAACTTGACTTGCAATGCTCCTGGCTCAGCATCCCTCAGGGGTGGGAAGGAGGTGTGCGGCGTGACGCCTGACCCTAGCCTCACGTTGTAAGGTTCAGTTCTGATTCCTCTTCAGGAATCAGGCCTTGCCCCACTGGCCTGCCCTGGTCCATCACTACCTGCCCAGGAAAGGGAGCTCAGGGAGGACTCACCTTCACCTGGAAGTAAGCATCCTGGGCACAGTAGCGGATGTCGCAGGCAGTGATGAGGTCCACGCCTGGGACAAAGAGGCCAGGGACACTGAACAACGGCAAGAACTAACCCCTCCTCCCAGGACGTGGGGCTGCATCCTGGGACCAAGTCTAAGTAGCAACAGAGCTGAGACAGGAGGCTCTGGCACTGGCTGGTGGCTGCGGACTCACCAGCACCAATACAGGGCCCGTGGATGGCGGCGATCACAGGCTTGGGGCACTGGAAGGGAACAAGAGAGGGGGTCAGGCTGGCTGAAGAGAGGAGGGCAGCGGGGATGGTCTCCGCCCCCCAGAGCCACCTGCTCGATGACGCTGAAGGTCTTCTGGTACAAGCTGATGAGGTTACGGAGGTACCAGGCCATGCGGGCCGCATCGTCTCCTTGGGGCTGCAGCATGTCAGACGCCATGTCTACGAGGTCGATACCTGAGGGGAGGTGTTAGGGACCCACCAGTTTGTGGCTGCCACTTGAAGATAATCCTGAATCTGACTTCTCTTCCACCAGCCATTCTCTACCCCTGTCATCCTGGTCCCCTTTTCCACCCCCACCCCCAGAGGCAGAAGCAGCCTGTGAACCTCGAGTCAAGGCCTCTCTTCTCTCCCACCCATTTAGAATAAAAGGGCAGAGCCTTGCTTAGCCCCATCCCCAGCGCTGCGATGTCCTTCCCAGTGCTGTTATCCCCCTTTACCCCCAAGGCTGACTAGGCGGCTCCATTCTGGGCTACTTCCTTGGAGCGGCTGCCCCAGCTCCCTGCACATCTTGCTGACACACAGTCAGGAGTTTATCTCACCGAGCACTGGTCTCTCTGGGATTCGAGTTCTGGGAAGCCTGGGGCTTTTTTGTCTTTTTTTTTTTTTTTTTTCCCCACCTTTTACCTCTGGCCTGGATCAGGGCCTGGTACACAGTAGGTGCTCAGTTAGGGAACAATGCAGATGACAACTGCTGCCCTTATGGGGAGACAGACAAATGAGGAAAAAAGTACATTTTGTCAGGCGGTGCTAAGTGCTCAAGGAAAACAAAAGTAGAATGGACTCTGTGTGCATGTGTGTGTGTGTGTGAGGACTGCTGCAGTGTCACATGTCCTCACTGGCAAGGTGACATGGGAGGACAGGCCTGGAGGAGAGGGAGGGCGCCAGGGCGTGTGGGAAAGAGCTGCAGATGTCAGGAACGGCTGGTACTAAGGCCCCGTGGTGGGAAAGGCCCTGGTTTCTCCCAGGACTGTGGCAGACGCCCATGAGGTGTGGCAGAGTAAGCAAGGGAGTGGGAAGAGCCCCGGTCAGAGAGGGGAGGGGCAGAGCACTGGGGAGGACTTGGACTTGTACCACGCGAGGCTGAGCAGAAGCACCCTTCTCTTTCCTCCATGTGAAGCTATTCTTTCTCGTCCTCTCGCTGGTCACTACACAGCGCCACTGACAAACCTGAGAAGTCATCCCTATGCGTGGCCGCACCCCTGAACGACTGAGGCTTCACTGTTTACCTGTGAGCTGGAAGGAGCCAGGGCTTGGCCAGGCGGTCTTGTGCAAGTCCCATATGCGGAAGGCAGGAGGCCCTGTGCTACCCGGCTGGGTCACTTCATCTAGGGACCTGGGTGGCTTCTCTGTGAAATACTTGTAAACCCTCCCAGAAGCAGACAGGACTGCCAGGTGTGCACAGAGGTGCAGCCCCAGGGGCACTGAGTGGGTCTGGCATACTGAGGGGCACAGTCACCACTTCTGTAGTCTCCATTTCAAAAGGAGTCATGAGCTGGATCGGCCCGCTGGTGGTTCTTGGCTTTCACACCATGTCTAAGGGCCCCACGTGACTCAGGAGCTATGCTGAGACCCAGAACAGGCTTAGCATGGCATCTCGTGACAACTCCTGTCACTGGCTTTTCTGGTTTGCCTGCCTTCTTGGACCTGTAGACAACTGCAAGGAAATAAAGGGCACCAGACCACGGGACACCTGGCAAGTAGTCATTAAAAAAATTAATAGTTTCAGTTGGGCATGATGGTACATGACTGTAATTCCAGCACTCTGGGAGGCTGAAGCAGAAAGATTTCAAGTTTGAGGCCAGCCTGGACATAGCAAGAATCTATCTCAAAAAAATCAGGGGTGGTGGCGGCTGGAGACATAGCTCAGTGCAACGGCCTGGGTTCAATCTCCGGTACTGGGTGGAGGGGAACAGTATTTCTACTCTATCCCTGGGTCACCATGACCCCGAGGTTTTGCTGCTGAAGAAAGGATGAGATGGCTGCAATCAACTGGATGCTGAAAGATGAGTGCCCTGGCCTGGCACAGCACAAGGGAAGCGTCCTCCTTTCTCAGGTATAAGCGCCGCAAAGGCAAGGGATCAGGAGCAGAGGCAACCCAGGCACTGCACTGACCTCCTTGAACACTTGTCAAGTGAACAAGCAAATGACCGAAGAAACAAAGAGATGTAAGGAGAAAACATAGGATGTGAGAAAACAGAAGCGACTGGACGGTTTAGTGTGTGTCTTCCCCACTGGGCCCAGTGGAGAAATCAGTGCACATGACATTTTGCTTCTGCTATGCCCTAAGGGACTAACCTCCCATGATGACATACTGCATGTATACTTTGGCTGGACAAGACAGCTACTGGGAGCCACTTGAAGAATCTGAAAGGAGTTAGCACTTCAAAAAGGTGGCAGGTACAAGCTGAGCCACTTTATAAAACTTTTAGCCTGATGGCAGGCTGAAGTTGTGCTTTGAGAGCCACACGACAGAGTCCTGGGTGGACATGGCTGCTAAGACTAAGGGAGAAATTTCCAGAAAGGAGAGCCCCAAATCCTGTGTACAAACTCTGCTGAGATCGCTTGCTGACTCATAAAAGCATGTGTGTAGCAGGGCACAAGATTTAAAAGCTAATTCCAACTAAGGACTAAAACAGGAAATTCAGTGGGCTCTGGAGTTATATAATAGAATTTGGAGTTTACATATCTTATTTTTCTATCTCAGCAGGAATGTGAAAGCCATTTTCAGGAGAAAAGATAATAAACAGAAATTGGCCCCTTAGATGGCCCGTTCTCAGAATCAAAAGATGAGGATTTTCAAGCAGCCATTGTCAACTCTGCTCAATGGGAAAAGGAACATATGTTCAAGACAAATAAACAGATGTGACAATTCAGCAGAGAAATGGAATCAAGTGGAAATTTGCAAACTGAGAACTACATGGGGGTGGGCTGGGGATTAAACCCAAGGCCTTCACACTGAGCTACATCCCCAGACCTTTTTTTGAAATTCTGAGACAGTCTTGAGAAGTTAAACTTTTGATCCTTCTCCTCACCCTCCTAGAGTGCTTGGATTAATAGGCATGTACCATCATACCCAGTGAAAACTACAATACCTTTATTTGTATGTATTTTTTTGTTTTGGTGCTGGGGATGGAACCCAAGGCCTTGGGCATGCTAAGCAAGTGTTCTGAAATTAAACATCACCAATGGGCTTAACAGTAGAACAGAGATGACAGAAAAGCCAGTAATGACCAACTGAAATGATCCAATCTGAAGAACAAAGCAGTGGGGCCATGGAAGATCTGACAGGCATGAAACTACAAACCTGGAAACAGTGCCAGATGCTAAATGATTGCATGGAAGCCTGCTGTTGCTTTAACACACTCGGCTGGGACAACAGTGGGCTGAGGGAGTAAGTGCCTCATTCAAGGCCCAGGCGGAAACCCAGATCAGGGCCTATGATCCATTGTATTCTGTTGGACTAATGTTTTTCTTTTTTTGTTTTTTGAGACAGGGTCTTGCTGTATAGTTCAGGCTGGCCTTAAATTCACTATGTAGCAGAGGTTGTGCTCACAGCACTCCTCCTGCCTCAGTCTCCCAGAATGCACTGCCATGCCAGGCTGGAGTAAATTCTGCATTTAAAAATTTTTGTGGAAGCCAGGCATGGTGGTGCACGCCTGTAATCCCAGCACTTGGGAGGCTGAGGCAGGAGGATCGCTGTTAGTTCAAGACCAGCCTGGGCTACACAGTGAATTCCAGGACAGTCTAAACTACATAGTGAGACCCTGTCTGGGGAAAAAAAAAATATGTATAAACCAGGAATGGAACTCAGAGACTTGTGCTTACCAGGCAGATGCTCCACCCACTGAGCTACATTCCTGGCCCTCTGTACTTAAATTTTAAGGGGGACGGAGCTAGGAATGGAACCCAGGGCCCTCGGGCATGCTAGGTAAGCATTCCGTGACAGAGCTACATCCCCAGTCTTCTACCTTTAAAATAAAGCCCTATAAAAAATTATAACATGTAAATCAGAAGCTGCTTAAAACCCTCAGTAAGAAGCAACTGTCACCAGATGTGGTGGTGTATGCCTGTAATCCCAGCATTCAGGAGGCTGAGGCAGGATTGCCGTGAGTTTGTGGCCAGCCTGGAATACTCAGTTCAAGGCCAGCACATAGCAAGATCCTGTCTCAGAAAAAAAAGAAGCAGTTGTTTTAGTGCCAGGAAGAGAGGACACTAGAGGTAGGGAGTACCTGAACTGAACATTTTCCCTGCACCAGAGATCACCACAGCCCGGCAGTCAGAGTCTTGTGCTATCTTGTTGAAACATTCCACCATCTCCCTGTGAAGAAGCACAGTGAAAGGCTACCTACACCTGGGGTGCAAAGCGCCCACCCTGGGCTTGTCCCCCACCCCCATTTCCTGCATCAGGTACAACTCCAGGGTCTGCAGGCCGGACCTCCAGAAGGCCTTGTTCATGGCGTTCCTCTTGTCAGGCCTGTTTAGCTGCACGTGGAGAACATGTTTCTGGGCAGATGTCACTTTAAGCGACTCATAGCTGTGACCTGGGGCTTCGGAGGCAGCTGCTCCGAAGGCCTCATTCTGTGCAGTGGAGCTCATGGGGCGAAGGCCCAAGTTGAAGCCCAGCTGGATGGGAGCTATCAGTCCTGGGAAGAGGACAGAAGAGCCTTTGATGATGCTGTAATAGGGACACGGTACCTTCAAAAGCAGGGGCCCACACCTCACTGACTCTAGACTGGAGAACACAAATTCATTAGAGATTTTGGATTGGGGGCTAAAGGTTGGGGAGCACTTATTAGTGTTCAGTTTGAGACTACTTCAGCCCCTTAACTGTGGGACTGACCCAATTCTAGGAACACTGAATTGTCAGCGACCCTATTCCAAGTCACAGGCCTATAGAATAAGCCGCTCACGAACACCGAAATTTAAAGGGCTTGGACCGTTCGTGACCCCCATAAGACTCCTCTCTTAGGAGATGGCCTTGGTGACAGCCTGACACAGCGACGGACCCCCACGGGTGACTTACGCCGCATCAGCAGGTTCCCCACTTTATAGGAAGCCGCCATCGCCGCCGACTTCGCCGACTTCCTGAGGAGCTTTGAGTGACAGGAGAGTAAAATAAGGGGCGGGCACAAAAAATCCGCCCTCTTGGGAGACGGCATCGAATCCGAAGCCTAGATAGCAATGACGCCCTTTCTCGCGCCATCTTTACTAAGGGCAGCCGGAAAGAATCTTCCACATTCGCTGGCACAATTTGGAGACACGTTTAGGAATGAAGCCTTTGCCCCAGTGGGAACGTGGCCTAAGATAATAAGTCACACTGCTATTGGAGACTTCAGTATAAAGTTCATCAGAGCGCTGTTTTGTAAACGGTGGGTAAACTGGAGACAGCTGAAATTTCCAAGAGCAACTGCAGCCCTCCATGCATGTGAACTAAAAATAGTTGATATCCAGTACTGTGAGTTTAATTACACGAGGGAAGGAGGGAGTGAAGAGTGCAGTATCAAACGGGTATCAAACACTGTACTGTCTGAATTCCCACACTATCCAGAATACCATTTTCCATCGTACTGAAGACACAGGCTCAGGGAGTCACTGTTCAAGGTCACTGGGCTTCTGAACTGTGAAGTAGGATTACATGCTACAAGACTCCCAAGTTCATGTTTTCTTTTGTGTGTGTGTGTATGGGCACGTGTTTTTGTTTTGTTTTTTGGTTTTTTGAGACATGGTCTATGTAGTTCAGACTGCTCTATAACTCACTGCATAGCCCGGGCTGGCCTTGAACTCACAGCGATCCTCATGCCTCAGTCTCCCAAGTGCTTGGATTACAGGCGTGAGCCACCACTCCCGGCTGTTTTTTTGTTTGTTTTTTGAGACAGGGTCTCACTATATAGTTGAGACTGATCTGTAACTCACTGTGTAGCCCAGGCTGGTCTTGACCTCACAGCGATCCTCCTCCCTTAGCCTCCAAGGGCGGGGATTACAGGCCTGCGCTACCACGCCCAGCCTGAATTTTTTAACTGAAGTCCATGTTCTTCCTGGTACTGAGGGTTGAACCCAGGGCACCCGTTCACCACTACCACCCCACAACACCCAGCCTGTGCTCTGGTATGGGGCTACCTTCCCAGCACTCTGACCTCTTTTCTATTTTGTGACAGGCTTTTGCCAGTTTTGCCCAGGTTGGGCTCAAACTTGTGATCCTCCTCCTCTGCCTCCCAAGTGGTTGAGATTACAGGCGTATGCCCCTGGGCCCAGCTAAAAGACCATGTTCTCAAACAAATAAAACCCCTTGGAAAAAGGGGTTACCCCAGAGCATAACAAATACTGCTTAAGTAGGCTCCTGAGGGAGATGTTCGCCAAGGTTTTGAACAGATGTCTCTGGGCCAGTGGGACTGTGAGAAAGCTTTCCTGCTAATGAACATGTGCTACCTGGATGAAAGCCCCAGCAACTATCCATCCCAGGACTGACTGCGTAGTTATCCATGCAGTGGGAAACTGACGGCACACACGTCAGTATGGGAGGCAAGTTTTAACTTAGAATCCTTTCATGTAAGCCTATGAGAAACTAGGAGACAGATTGGTAAAATGTACTTTTATCCCCATCCCCGACACTGGTTTAAAAAACAAAAAACTAGATGATTTACAAAACTTTCCCTAGCGAAACCGTTTGCTCATGTGAAGATGCTGTGACTTCAGTAGATGTTAACAAAGTAGGTTTGGAAACAGGTTAAGTCTGATGCAGGTTCGCAAGCACATCCACGTAACTCCCAAGGTGACAAGTCTGTGACCTGTTCCCCTGCAGGTCACCTCATCCTCCACAATGTCAAGGTCCTTAACTCAGGCTCCTTCCAGAGCCACGTTCACAGGGTCACCTCAAGTGATGAGCATCCATATTATGCTGCAATTATTTGTATCTTTCAACCTGGCAATTCTGGCTAAATCATCTGTATAAATAATGAAGATGAATACTGCAGAAATGTTTGCAATCCCAAGACCTGGAAATTACTTTCAGAACTAGGCTAAGTAAATGACACCACACAATGACACTCTGCAGGGGTAGAGGGGGACAGCACAGAATGCTGTACAGCACAAAGAACTTTTTTTCTTTTCAAAAAGGAGAACTTCCTTATGGAAAGAAGGAATCACGAACAAGTTAAACATTGATTAGAGGGATTCAATGGGGACTTTCACCTTTCTTTTCGGAGTTTTCCAATAAGGCAGACAATCCAACAATTTTTTTTAATGTGGGGTCTTGCAGTGTTACCCAGGCTGGCCTTGAACTCCCTGGGCTGAAGGGATTCTCCTGCCTCAGCCTCTTGAGCTGTTTGGACTACTGCTCTTATCACCATACCTGGGGCTCTACCATCACATTATTTTTTAAATGACTCTCCAACTAGAATGAGCTTGCTTAGGCAAGGCCTTTTAAGAATGCCACCAAGCCTGCAGGATTTTCCTTAAAAGGCCTCAATTCCTAATACTGCATCTGCAGGACAGCCTGCTCCTCACAGGGCTGGGCTTGTCTCCCAAGTGTTTGGGCCATGCCTTGGCTTGCCTGTACCTCTTCACAAGACTGAGTGGAAAACAGGGAATCCTAGCAAGTACTAAGTTTATTTTCCAAACAATTTTATTGAAATGTGCCAAGAATACATGGGCAGCACAAATGTATGAACAGGAAAAAAAATCACATGTACAATAATTTTTAAAAAGTGAAGGTTAATCTTGGGAGATATCAGTTCCCCTCTCCCACCCACTCCAGACTTCCAGCATTTCCATTATGGTTAAGCTTCTATTAACTAGCATTAAAAAAAGGAATACAAGAACTTTTGCAAAAAGGAAAAAAAACAACCAAAAAACTCCAATGGCATAAACGAAAAGAACCGTTTTCCTGCGTAGGTGGCTCTTCCTGGGCCCCTGATTAGGAGGCATGCTGAGCAGTGGAGAAGCACAACTTCAGAGTGTAAGGGTAGGGGCCATCTGCAAAGGAGAAGACAAGTCACCTGGGGCCTTCTCTGGAGGGTTCTCCACATAGATCCCCTCAGTTTGCATCTACTTCTCACTTTTTGTAGTTCAACTGCCGGAGTCTAACACACACCCGCCAATTCTGACTTCCTTAGCTACCTAGGGCAACAGGCTTGGCTGATCAAGTGGCTGGACAACTTTTACTTCAGCTAGTGGGGCCCCTTTTCTGGGCACTGCCTGTTGACACAAGAATGCCAGCTCCTTGGAAAGCCAAGCCCAAGCAACTCCCAAGTTGACATCGAGCACTCCCAAGTGGGTGGCATCAAGTAGCTAGGCTGGCCCTCCCAGGAGGAACATCATCAGGCTGCTCTCCTGGTGACCAGATCCCACCCATCTGCGTCAGGGACAAGGCGAAACCTCTTGTGTCTTACTTCAAGGGCAGGAAGGACAGCTCTGGACTGATGCCAGCCAACCCCTTGGGCCACTAGGAGAATGATTGCAGGACACAGAGATACTCACTTGGGTTTTTCATCTGGTAATGGTTCAGGAAGCCCAAGGTCTCCAGGGCATCACTCTTGGATTCCCACTCCAGCAGCCCGGAGGAGCTGCGCTCACCTGGTGAGAAAGCAAGGGGGAAAGCACAGGTTTTAGGCTGCCCTAGCAGCTACCCACAGAGAACAAGGGAACAAGAGGAAGGCAGGACACTGACTCACTTTTGCCTGAGAATACTTTCACAGAAGTTGGTCGCTTTACTCCCAGCTCATCACAGATCTGCAATATGATAGTAGAGGAATTAATAGAAACAAGGACTGCATGGACGGATGATGGGACTCCAGTAGATCAGGCCTCATTGGCAATTTTCTAAAAAAAAATATATATATATTTGGGGGGTGGTTTGAGATAAGGTCTCACTATGTAGTTGAGACTGACCTGGAACTCACAATGTAGCCCAGGCTGGTTCGAATTCACAGCAATCCTCATGCCTCAACTCCGAGCGCTGGAATTACAGGTGTGCGCCACCACGCCTGGCTGATCACATACTCTTTTAAGGTGTCCTTGTGACACAAAAGGGTAGACATACCAAGGACTAGAAAACTGCTTTGCAAACTTCTCATGCTCAGCAGCACTGTGGGTTTCTGTGACATTAGATGAAGATTTGCTTAACTGAAGGCAACACGTGAGGCTACATCAAAGTCTGAAGTCTCACCTGGCCTCCTCTCCTGCCAACTGTCTTACATCTCCGACCCAGCTTTCCAGGGCCCTGTGTTCTGAAGTTACCGAAGCACCCGGAGCCCCTGACAACGTGGCTGTACTAAGACCGCATGCTGATGACTGGCCCAGGAACCTTCCTAGCAAAAAGGCAGCTGTTCCAGCTCGTCAAGAATGCAAAGGAGGCGCATGGCGACCTCTGCTGCTAAAAGCATGGTGCTACTCCATCTAGTATTTCAATGAGCAGGGATCTTATCTGTCCCGGTCTCCACTGTGTCCCCAGCACAAAATCCAGAGCCTGGCAGAGAAGCAGTTCAATTGATGTGATGAACTCTTGTGGTTATCTGCCTGAGGAGTTCCACGCACCCACCTCGAAGAAGTTCTCCTCAGTCACCTCCAGGGGAGCATTGAAAAAGTGCAGCACATTGCTGGGGTGCTGGATTCGGTTCTTGGCTGCCTGCTCTGGAGTGGAGAACCGATTGTTCCTCGATTCGCTGAAGTCTTTGTAACTGCAAGACCCGTCTTCTAGCCCGTATGACTGACCGGGCATGATGGCTGGCTGCTTGGAGACGCTGTAAGAGGGAAAAAGGGGAAACACGGTTAGACCCCAAGCCCTCCACTGTGACCTCCTTGGCAGAGGCACTGCTGGCTCCATGCTATCTGATAGCTTTGTGCCCCTGGGAACATTACTCCCCAGCAGAGGCAAGGCCTCAGAGGATGAAGAACTGCATAGAACACCATCATCACACCTCATCCTACCCTGAGTAAATACCTCAGGCTCATTGTGCTCCTCTCTCCGAAGTCCAAACTCTTTTCTGTCTTCCCCAGCCCCTCCAAAACTCTCTCTGCCTGGGGTGAGAGCACCTACCAGACATTCATCTTCTGCCCAAACATGAAGTTGTTGTTCAGATGAGTAATAGCTCGGTCCACAGCATAGCCATCAGCCATCTCCACCATAGCAGCCCCTGGCTTGCTTTTCATGAACTTCACCTTGGGGAGAACAATTGCAGGGATAGCACCATCACTGCCCAGCTGCCAGGGCCTTCTCCTACCCTCTTGTTAGTCGTAAGTCCTGCTCTGCTCTGGCTCTGGGCTTCCACTCTTACTTGTGCACAGGGAGTCCGGACTACTAGAAAAACAGGCCCAGCCCACACAAATATACAAAGTAGGCAATGGAGCCTATAACAGCAGTGTTTTTTTTTAAGTGAAGGGCATGGCCATGAGTGACCATTTCATAATAGAGCAGAAAACTGCAAAAGGAGAAAAATCATTTTTGCCAGTGTTTTGTCTGTTACATGGCCAGTCACGTGTGCAGGATGTTGTTATGTTTGGGCTAGAAGTACTGGCAAGAGAACTCTGGTAGCACGCACAAGCAGCAAGCGCTCTACCCAAGACATATTCCCAGCATGGCCAGATGCCCATATGTGAACATTACACAGAAGTTCTGCAAGAGGCACGCAGGCTCTGAAGCCTGGCTATCTAGCTCTAATCCTTTTTCCACAGAAAGGTTATGTAAATCCGGGCAATTCCAACCACTATCCCTTCTTTCTCATTAAGTATTACTGTAAAAATAAACGTTATTAACCGCCGATTTTTTTTTTCAGGGGTACTGGGGATCAAACTCAGGATCTTGGGCTTGCAAGGTAGGTGGCAGAACCACTGAGCTAAATCCCCAGTCCCATGATGCACGTTTAATAGAACTTGGTATATAAGAACAGGTCACGTGTATTAACTGCCATCTTTAATGGGCCAAGCCAAAACAAACTATACAGACTAAGACTGCAGGGATTTGATAATAAGGAAAATACCATCCGGTTTTGGGAGGCATCACCCACAGAGAATGCAGGAAGGTACCCTGCACTGCCAGATCACCTCAAACTTTGCAGGAGAAATCCTTACGTAATAGTTTATATAACAAACAAATTCCAATATATTTTACACATCTTTACATCTTGGTATGTCCCAATACTTTAATTTGAAAGAAAATTCAAAAAACCAACTGAACACAGTGAAGAACAAAACCTGTCTGCTGTGGGTCGCCTGAGCTCTCCAGTCACCCCCTCCAGCAGGCTGACTCTTCACTGGCTCTTCCCCATCTGCTGTTTGGCAGGCTCAGGCCAGGGCCTGCTCCGGACCTGCTCAGCCTACAACTTTAGCCACTGACCCAGCAGCAACTCACCTTCTCCACATTGCCATACAAGCAGAAGACATTGAAGACTCGATCACAGTTCATCTTAGACTGATCCAAGCCATAGACCATGAGCACAGGGCTGTCAGCGTGAGGGCCATACTCGGGTGGTGGGGGAGGGGGTGGGGGGTGCCCATACTGAGGGCCGTAGCGGCTTGGGCCCCGACGGTGACCCCCCACAGGTGGGCCCATCCTTCTCCCTTCGTAGTGAGGTGGGGGAGGCCCGTAGCCCTCATCATGGTAATGGCTGTGGTACCCACCATGGGGCCCTCCTGGGGGGTGGGAAGGAAAGAGAGGGAGGATGGGTGAGAATTTGCGAGGCGGGCGGCGGGCAGGGGCACATGAGCCACGGGAGTCCACGGAAGGAAACCCCCTGCCCTCACCATATTCTGCAGGGTGATCTCCCAGGAGAGGGGGCTGCCTTTGGCGTTTGTTGGGGTTACTGCCAGGGTCACCTGAAGGCAGAGAAAACAGTTACAAGTTGAACTTAAAAAGTGGGGCCCTCTCTCTCCTGACTCCAGAGACAAATCCCAAAGTCGCTCAGCACCCTTAAAAGTTCCCTACAAACCCTTTTCTTAAAATGGCTGCTGGGACTCTTTCCTATAACCTGTCCCAGGGCAAACACGAAGCCCAAGTCTCCAAGCCACAGCCTCCTTTCCCTCCCTGTCCTAACAAGAGGCTGCATTCCTTTTCCTGTGAAGGTCAGGGCCAGGCTCTGTACTCATTTGCTCTCACCCGCCCTGGCCCCAGTAGCTAAGTCCAGCTCTCAGGCCCTCAGGGAAACC
Organism: Fukomys damarensis; assembly: GCF_012274545.1. Taxonomy (NCBI): domain Eukaryota; kingdom Metazoa; phylum Chordata; class Mammalia; order Rodentia; family Bathyergidae; genus Fukomys; species Fukomys damarensis. Next base: position 58,529,273 of record NW_022900931.1, read on the forward strand.
TACAAGCTGCCATGGAGCTGATGTACCATGAGGGCTAAGAGCCATTTTGTAAAGACCCAGTAAAGGGAGAAAAGGTTAAGAGCAGCAAACGAAGGTGGAAACTAGACACATTTGGCCCCCAAACACCCACATTTCTGGGTACTCTAGCCCCTGCTGCTCTCTAGGTGCCTTCATTATCAATCCTGGGCCCAGTCACCCTCCCCCAGACACGTGGAGCCCGTAAGACGGACTGTAGGAGCTGACGAGCAGGGCAACAGCAGAAACAGTTCAAATCAGCGGTCATGTACAAGGCATCAACGTTCTCAACCAACAATGGCGCAGACTCCCAATCCCAGCCCCAGATGCAATTCATAACCACTGCTGTTAAATTTAGCGCTTAAGTGACAGACACTGGGTAAGCGCTTTACAGACATCACAGCTTCCTTGTTTGATTCCTCACAACAACCCTATGAGGTAGGTACTAACATTTTAGCCCCATTTCACAAGTAAGAATACTGAGTAGTTTACTTTTCCGGGGGGGGCGTACCGGGGATCAAACTCAGGACCTTGTGCTTGCAAGACAGGCATGGTGCCACTGAGCTAAATCCCCGGCCCATGAGTATTTAACTTTTAACTGAGCAGTTAAAAGATACTTTGGCCCAGTGCCATAAAACAAGGTAGTGGCTGGGTCAGGATTTGAATCCAGGTCTGGCTGACTCCAGAACCCAGGGCTTGAAACCACTGCCCTTTCCTGCCACCCAGACTGGGTTTTGTTTTTCAGCAATCAGTCATTACAAAGGAAAAGGACTACTTACAGCAGAAGTACAGAGTACAATGTCCATTTGTCACAAAAAACAAATCTGTATTTTCTCTTACCATTGGACGCTTCAACAGTGAGTTAGCACAGTTCTGAAAGATGGCGTCCCATCAAACATACACTGCGACCCTGCATCACATGGTTTTACAGTCATAAATACAAGTTACGGCACACATCCGCTACAATTTCTTTAAAGAATTGTTTTAAAAAGTCAATGGTTTGATTAAAACAAAATTGGCTCACAGATGTTCTGTCCTCAGAAGATATCAGAAAAGTGGAAATAAAGGTGTATGAAGTGGGTAGTGTCCCTCCGTGTTGTCACCTCCTCACATTGTGTGCTGCAGTGCGGTGCTTCTGGCTGTGTAGCGCTCCGTGTGCGTGTCTCCTGGTATGAGGTGTGCCAGTGGCCCCACTACGCCCGCACTTTTGGCCTTGGGAGCACGCCTGGTTACCTGCCAGCAGGTAACTGTGTGCCTCTGAGCTGTTTGGCTGTCTGGTTTTAGGTCTGTTTTGGTTTTTTGATTTTTTTTTTTTTTTTTTTTTTTTTTTTTTTTTTTTTTTTTTTTTTTTTTTTTTTTTTTTTTTTGTGTTTTTTTATTTTTTA